>NC_058054.1:21179861-21779861 GCF_020085105.1 Siniperca chuatsi
ATGGAACTGTACATGTAGCAAAGATGAGATGAGGCAAATTCAATCTGCTGATGAAGCCTGAATGGTTATGATGGAAAGCTGTGGAAAAAGCGAGTAAGTGGGCTTTGAGTTGAGATTGTTTTATCAAAAAACAAGATATGGGGGAATTCCATTAAAGTGAAACCAATTTATGGTAGGAGATAAATATATGATGCTTAAAAACATTTATCATGAAACTGTCAGCGCTGTAAAGGCTACTTTTCTGTCATTAACCACCACTGCAATATCAACCACTCACATGAAGGATAGAAGGCCACTTAATGAGCTCTCACACAAAACAAAAGGATCTGTTTAACTCTTAAACCAGAAAGCTATACTTAGCGGCTAGTGGCTGTGTGAGGCTGCACTTAGGCACAGTGGTGGTGGTTAGAGATAAATGTTAACATGCTCACAGTGACAATGCTAATATGCTGATGTTTAACCATCTTAGTTTAGTGTTTTAGCATGCTAACATTAGCTAATTAGTGCTAAACGCAAACAGCTGAGGCTGATGGAAATGGAAATGGCTAAAAAGGATTCATGTCATTATTATTTGACACAGCGATGTTGATTTTATTTAGAAGTGAGAAAGGTGGTAGACAGCTCTAAATCTGATTTTGTCAGAATAATAGACTCTATTATAATAATAGACTACAATGCAAGAAAACATGTTCAATGGTTTAATAATGTAGATTTATTTCAAAATATCTCATATTGTCCTGCCATTGGCAATTGAACCAAACTTAATTTCAGACTCTGTCAGTCATACATTTGTTATACATGATAATGATGTAGCCTCCTCCTTCCTCCAACAATGAAAAAGACATCAGAGGTCATAAACTGGTTTCTCCATTTTCTACAGACTATTCTACCAGAGGCTGTAGTTTAAAATCAAACAGCCTTCCCCAAGAAGAACAGAATATTTATTTCTCACCGTCTGCGTGTACAGCGTCAGTGCTGAGCAGCCGTGATTACAACTGAAGTATTGCGATAATGACCTTGCTTCGGGTACTCAACAAAATATTAATTAGAGGTTGCTGTGTTTATGAGTCAGCTGTGGTCGTTATGCAACCCAGAGGAGCAAAACAGCCAACTGCTTGAATGTGAATTCACCAAAAACACAAATCTGTGAGGTTGGTCTTTGTGCGCAAAATGAAGCTGCTGTTACAGAAACCACATCACCATTAGTCAGTACAATGTTCTCTTGACACATATTCATCAATAATGTAAAAGCTACGAGATGAAAAATCAATACAGTCTAAAAAGAAGTCTATTCATTGGCAGTTTTAATAGCAAGCTTGTTGCCTGATTCTATCATCCTGATGATTTCCTTCAGCACCTGCAGTCACAGAGGAAGCTGTTTGCAGGGGAGGGGAGGCGTTGGAGTTGATAGCGTTATGAGCATCCTTGCTAATTAACTGTTTCTAGTTTTCCCTAACCAAAGCCTGCAGTCTCTCTCTCTCTTTCTCTATCATTCCTGCCCCTCCTCTTGTTCCACAGCCCAGTCTGATTTGTATTCAGGTGGCTTCCACTCCTCCCTGTGTGTGACTTTGCAGAGCAGGTGTCCATGGCTGTGGCTCAGACAATGATAGCCCACTGATAAGCTGCCTCGCACAGACTGATAGATAGGCAGAGACCCTGTGTTTTCCACTGACGAGAATGACATGTTGGTATTTTGCAGTTATGGAAGGTCATTTAAATGCAGGGAACATAAACTTGCAAATCCCCATGGATGGGTAGGCCTACTGTATGTATACACATTACACACACACTGGCATGTGTGACAGCCATGTGGTACATGGGACTTTTTTACTATAAATTTGAGCTAAATTCACACATATAATAAAGTTTATTATGTCTGTCAACTATTTATAAATACACATGTGGCCCTGTGTTAAAGGAATAGTTAATCATTTTGGGAAATACAATTATTTGCTTTCTTGCTGAGATTTAGATGAGAAGACTGATTCCACTCTCATGTTTGTACAATAATCATGAAGCTAAGCCAGTTAGCTTATCTTAGCATAAAGACTGGAAGCAGGGGCACCTCTAAAGCTCACAAATTAACACATTATGTCTCCTTTGTTTAAATTTGTATGAAAGTGTAAAATGAGTACTTGTGGTTTTACCGGGGGTTATGTGCTGTAAAACCACAAGTTATCATTTTTACACTTCAGTTTTTGTCATATTAAAAACAAAATTTAAACAACTGAGATATAATGTGTTAATCAGTGAGCTTTAGAGGTGTTAGGAGGCAGTTTTTGTTATGTTTAGACAGAGCGCGGCTAGCTGTTTCCAGTCTTTGTGCTATGGTAAGCTAACCGGCTGCTAGCTGTAGCTTCATATTTACCGTACAGGCATGAAAGTGGTATTGATCTTCTCATCTAACTCTCGGAAAGCGAATAAGTATATTTCTCAAAATGTTGAACTATTCCTAGACATTACTGATGTGAACAAGTATTAACAACTTCACTTTAGTTGTTGTCTAGTGTAAGTCACTTCGTTTAAACAGTCAATCAATTTGACGGGGTTAGCACCAGGTTCCAATCCTGTGTTTTGAATTTTGGTGGTGTATCAACCCTTTTGTTTACATTTAGCTCATGGACTGTAGCTTTAAGCCCTCTGAAACCAGCATCTGGCAGGCAGTGTTATCTTTTAACAGTTATTAGACTTATGGACAGATCCCACAGGTCCAGTGATCCCCAGGTGAACTATTCAGTATGTGATGATTTTGTGCTGCCTGATCCGGACATCCGGCATGATACCACGGCGATTATCTCATGTAATCTTTAATAACGTCCCAGGGAGGAAGACAGAGTGCAATAAGCTGCATCTGCTGTTACTGGCCCTGGCCGAACAAGGTGTGAGAGAGTGTGTGAGAGAGAGAGAGAGAGAGAGGGAGAGAGATGTAGTGTTATCCTTGAGTTCCCGGTAGGTTTGCTGTGGCAATGAATCCTCTAACCTCAGTACAAGGTTAAAACTTCTTCTGTTGGTGCTGTTCATTTTGCAGATGAATTTGGTTAAAAAAATCAGTCTCTGTCCAACAGCTCACACAGTTCATCGGGTAGGCTACAAAGCAATGGTCTCAGGGTCATTAATTCTTCCTAAATTTGACTGTTTATCTTTTTTTCTTTTTTAAAGATTAGTCAAGGGTTTGGGTGAAGTAATACTCCGAAATGAATTTATTGAGTGTTCTTTTAAAGCAGTGTGGTCTGTGAATTGTAGCTTCAAGATCCGTTTTTCATTAAAACAAACTAACTTTGTGACTTTGGTCACAGGAGCAATGTTTGTGCCTTTTACAGACGAGGCCTCGGGGTTTGTTACTCCCCGCTGAGCTGCAATGGTAATGTCAGCGTGCGCATCTGGGTGTATAATTGAAAAATAACTACATATATATTAAGGGTGCCAAAGCAACAGCATGGCAATGTGATGTAAACGGAAACTGAAGGAAAATTAGTAAAACACTGAAATACTAACAAGAGAACCTAAATTACAACATGTAGTTTAGACCAGCATCTGTCTTTTAAAGTTTAAAGTTGTTTTTGTGTTTTTGAGAGAAGCTGCTACTAATCTCAAAAGCATCCAGTAACTGAGCTAAATGAGACTAATCTCATTGTTCAATATACAGATTGAGCAATTGTCCTGAGGGAAATGGGACCTGAGTACAAAACTTTAAAGCTGCACTAATCAATATTTTTATTTTAACGATGGCTCAAATGACTTTGTGAAATGTGTCGCTCTTCATGACAAACCCACAGAGAATTATCATCCCATCTCTGCAATTCCCCTCAGCTCTACTGCGCTTTTTTAAGCATTTTTCAGAACAGTGTTTTGCTTTTATGGCCACCAACTTTACTGTTTTGGTTCACTCTCACCACTCTTGCAGAGTTTTTTTTCAGTTGTTCTCATTTAGCTGCTAAAGAAGCATATTTCCTCAGGAGGTGGTGGAGACCAAATCAGAGCTAAAAGAAGAGTGAATATTGGACTTAATGTTTGTCCACTATGAATGCTAATGTTGGTCTGTGTCTGTTGGATGTGTAAATAACCAACTCTTTGCAAACATGTTCACTATAACAACTTAAGGTGACAATTTAGACGGAATAGGTTGATTGTCAATGACTCCCAAATTGACATATACGACCGTTCCCCAAAACAACATGTATGACCATTGGAAAGTGCCAGTGACAGGCGTACCGCTTAAGTACATTACGTAAGATCGTGGTTTGGGTTAAAATACGTTATGTAAGTCACGTGACGTAAGTCAACTATGTAACGTTATTTAACTTAAAAAAATTTCATCCTGGATGAAAGCCTTGTGTTTGTTTGGCCCATCAACCACCCCAACCACCTGCCAACTTGGACTTTGTCACTCTTTATGCAACGTCACCTGACTTCCTCCTTTTCTCTCGTCAATAATTATTACAACACCTAGAGGTCGCGGCCTAACAATATGGGTCGTAATAAGCTGCTTTCACAGTCGACCTATACTCCCGTTTTTCTGTTGAGGACGGTCTGGCAAAGCTTGTTGCACTGCCCCCAAGTGGTCAAATAAATCCATTAATGCAGCACCAATTTATATTCCTTCTTTTTATGCTGAAAACAATTGTCTTTTCCAGTCCTTCCCTGTGCTTGTTGTTGTTTTGTTTGTAAAGTAACACTAATTGTTATCAATGTAGAAATAAGAGGGACTACCTTTATTCAGAAATTTTGACTGCAGCTACCAGCATTTTCACTACTAAGGAAATGCCAAATGTG
This sequence comes from Siniperca chuatsi, assembly GCF_020085105.1. Taxonomy (NCBI): domain Eukaryota; kingdom Metazoa; phylum Chordata; class Actinopteri; order Centrarchiformes; family Sinipercidae; genus Siniperca; species Siniperca chuatsi. The sequence continues at coordinate 21,184,635 of NC_058054.1, forward strand.
GCCGTAGCGAGCTTAGGAGGTAACTTGCAGACTACTTATTTTCAGTTTCTATTATTTTTATGTTATTATAATTGGACCTGAGATGGGGAAATGTTTTGAGTTTGCCTGAAGACCTCTACATCAAAATGCAGGCAGATACAGTTCATAGAAAAGTGTTTGAGTTTGTTTTAGTCGAGGTAGGAACTAAAGTAAAATAAAATCAAAAGTATCCACTAGGCCACTTTTTGTGTGTGAATGTTTGTAAGTCCACTGGGCGACATGGCATGCTGTCTGCCATTATCTGCGTGGAAATAAAAATGGGCAAACAATCAAGAACAAGCAATAAACTGACAGCAGTGATCATGTTGTTTCCAGAGGGGAGGTTTTCAGCCATGCTGATGGGCTCATGTTTTTCTGCCTGTGATAATGGATTAAGATTCATGGTGGCCATGGCTGCTCCATGTCCGCCGCAAATCCAGGAAGGATATTTATGTTGACAGAGCTCCTTCTCCCACCAAGCCCAGAAGGAGGATCACACAACCTGTCACTCAGATTGATGTCTCCCCTGACGGCACAAGCTAAAAGGAAAGGAGGAGAAGGTAATGAAGAGAGGATAGAGGATGGAGAATGCTCCCAGGGTTAGAAACGTATAAAGATGATCTCTCACCACTGCATCATCGGTATTCAATTCATCACATTGACATTCACATACATAAACAAACTATACTTTGTGAACTGGGAGTTGCACCCAGAGCACTGTGATAAAGAGCAAAGCTGCTCTATCTTACAGAGGATTTGTAAAATATGTTTTTGATGTGTAACCTGTTCATGAGAGGGGGAGGAGCATGTAGTGAAAAGATTGGTCATACAATGTGGATCAAATGAAAAGGAAATAAAAAGATGCAATGTAATGTCAACGTGCCCTCATTGCATATTGTTGCAATGTTTATTATTTAGGATATGGTGAGATGGGCAGCTACACAGAGTGGCGTAGCTGTTACCCAGTCCCATCACCTTCAAAATGGGATGTCGTTTGCTTTTGCAGGTACGTTGTTCAACCACAACCAAGAATTTCTCTGCGTACTTTGATATCAGAAATGATTTGTTTTCATATCGTGGCCTTGCATTGTGCAACAGGCCATTTTGGTTGAATGGTGAGTGCCTCTACATAACGATGAGAGCAAACACAATCTAATTTCTACTTTCATTCACAGGACAGATTGTTGAAATGGAACAATAACTATCTTCTCTGCCCCTTGATACCTCTCCTTGTCTCTTTCTCTTCCTCGCCCTCCTTCGCTCGTTCTCCGCCTCTTTCGGCCCTATTCATTCCTTGAAGAATGCATTTGAAACCATGCAAATGAGAACAAGTGAACAAATGAATGTTTCATGAATGCTTTTATGATGAGAAAATGCAAATGAGGATGAGTGAATGAATGAATGTTTAATGAACGCTTGTTTAATGAAAAGGACTTATTAACTAGAGCGCTGACTTAGCACTGCGCCACAGCCCAGGCCTACCACGCATGAAAGGATCACATTATATTTTGGCAAGAAGGTGATACAACACATTTAGATGAACAAATGCCGCTAATCAGTCGGACCTGATTGACAGGACAGAGACATATTGAATTAGCGTTTAGTTGTCACTTTCCCTCACCCGCCTCTATTTGTTTTGGATAATATTGCACAAAAATGAAATCTGATCTGAGTAAAATTGGATGAGCCGTGCCAACCGAGCCAAATTTTTGGCTTCTGTGGCTGATCAGGGGATAGAAACCCACACATGAGGGAGATATATTATTTTTCTCATTAGCTGTAGTTGTCATATTTCCACACATCTAACACAGAGATGTACAGAAAAATAATATTTAATTTCACCCTCATGTCCTCTAGAAGATGCTTGAGAGAAGGAGCAGTTGTGTGTGTGTGTGTGTGTGTGTGTGTGTAAGTTCAAGTGTCTGTATGCTTCGTTCACACTTGTATATCTGTGTGACTTTGTGCAAAGGCTACCTATGCATGCATGCTTGTGCATGATGAATGTGCGTGCACGCCTTCAAATAAGTACAACCTTGTGTTTGTGTTTGACTCTGCTTGAAGGTACGTTTAATCGTAATGTTTAAAGCCAATGTGGTGCAACTTCTCTCTCTTTATGGGGATATTCCTGCTGCCTTCATCACTCTCTCTAGACTGGCCTCATCACCAAGATAAACCCACTAGGAATGATTGGCTGATACATTGGAGATGACTGGAGTTTAGTTATTTTTTCCCCATTTAAATGTTTATTGGCAAGAGGTTTGCAATAATACATAATAACAGTAAAAAAAAAAAATTCTATCATCGCTGTCCTGTGGATGAATTAATTCTTAACTCTGTTTCGATGTCACAGTTTTCTTGTATAATGTCCATCTTTGCCATTTTTCTTCCAGTTTGTCTTTTTGTCTCAATATATGTGTAAGTTTTTCCATTACCATTAAGAATAACTTGTAATAGCTTTTTTAACTTGAGATTAATAATATTTTAACTAAATATCAGTTCCTTACCATTACTCTTTCTTTAGAGAAATGATAGAGATAAAGTACCATACAACTCATAGGGACCTTATATCCTACAATTCGTTTTAGCACTTTACATACCATTTCCCAAAACACAGTTATTTTCTGACATTTACAAAAAATATGTGAGTGATCTACATGATAATGATACACGCTGACATCTATGTAACTGTTTACGTTTCACCCTTGGGTGTGTTAAAGAAATAAATCATATTTTTCCAGGAGAATTCCCCCCCGGTCTATTTTATATAACAAATTTGAGACAGAGATGAGTCTAAACACAAAAAAGCAAACTAATTTAATGTTAGCCCCAAGAGGCCATGACCATAGCTGAAGGCCACTGAAGCTTTAACCACTAATAGCCAATATATGAATAAATAATTTAATCTCTTAATGTATAGGATTCTATTCAGTTTTTCTACTGAAAGTCAGTGTTTTTTTTATGAGGTTTTAACAAGGTTTTAGGGACTCACTGGTTAATTTCCCCTTTTTTCCAACATGAGTCTTGGTTGTGATTTTAAAGCTGCATTAATGTTTGGCCAGAACAAGCAGTAAACACCACATTTACATGTTATCACCCTATTAAGTTGTTATGGTGAAAATGCTGACAAACAATTTTCTATTTACACATCCGGCACACAAAGAGCAATATTGGTGTTCATTTTGAGTTGTGTTTCTGTCCACCTAACAAAAGTAAAATATTCATTCTCCTTTGGTCTCCACTCCTGAGAGACAGCTCACCAGCTAGTCACTAACTTTGACTGCTGTTTGGTGCTGGGTAGGTTGCGCATTAAGGTTTTCATAAAGCCTATGTGACTTACCCAAGGGATTGTTTGACCTAACCTCAAAACTTCCTCTCTACAGGACTTGGGGAGGACTAGCTGTCTGCCATAGTCACTTTGTCTGTAAAGAAGGTAATTTTCAGTCAGAAACTGCTCACTGAGGAAAGTGTCACAAGAATGAAGTCTTCATGCTGCTGCTTGGCAAGGTCAAAGGGCAATGAATCTACCTGCAGCTCTGGTGCTGAAAGTTCAGACAGAGCAAGAACGGCACAAGTTCCCCCACTTGATGGCTGCACCTCTCCAATCTGTCCTCCTGTGTGACTGCGAGCCCTGCTACAACCTCTCTCCCATGGAATGGCATTAGCTGCAGTGTGTCTGTGTCTGAGTGTCTGGTGTGCTGGGTAGGGGTGCTGTTACTGGCACTGCATCCGGTGCAATAGGTGGCTCTGCCTGCGGTGTTGCTTCTGGGACCGGAGCAACTGCAACTTGCTTTGCTTTGGAACATGTAACCGCACCACAAAACATTTCACTACTCTCGTGGATGAGGTCTTACAGCACTGGCAGATCTGTCCCTAGCAGGATGGGGTAGGGCAATTCTGGGGCAACACCAGCTTTCATGAGGTAAACCTGTCCTTCAGCCTCAATGTAGACCTCAGCTGTGAGGCCTGTTCCTCATGTCCATGGACACAAATGACTGGGACTGTTTCTACCTCACTCCACAACTCCCTAGGAACAAGCTGAGACTGAACAAGGGACTGGGAAGAATGGGAGTCTGACCGCTTTTCAGGGGGAACAATGAACTCGGGTCTAGGGACACAGCAGAGACTGTTGGCTTTGTGCTTTCTAATGCAGCAAACAGGACGTGTACGGCCTGCCTCGCCACAGTTGTAACAAATAACCTGTGCCTTGTTGGCTGGCTGAGCCTTGCTCCTAGTGTTCTCCTGAAACAATGATCTGCTTGGTCTAGGCTGGCTAGGAGAGCTACTGACTGGACCATCCCCCTTAACCATTCTCTCAGACTTACCCCTCGCTTCCACGCTAGTGCAGTGTAGTGGTAGGCCCCTGGGGCCGGTTGCACCAACAGGGCTTATATCTGGTCTTAAGCTAAGTCGGTCGGAACTTGGTTTTCTAAGTCCGACCTTATAGTTATGCCGGCTGCACCACCTAGGCTTAAGCCTTCTTCTTTCTAAGACCAGGTCTAAATCTTACGCCTAGTCTGGAGCAGGCGTAAAGTCAAAATCTAGGCACACATCCTCCGGGAGAGAGTGTTATACCAGGACTTCGAGGCTGGAAGAATGAACGGACTCCTCCTCTGCGACAGTAGCTGGCTGATGACAACAATAATCGCTCCTAGGGCTGAGCAAGAACAGTGGTATAACACCATCCACGCTGCCACTTGTTGAGCGATGCATCAGAGTCCTCAAGCACAGGTAAACTACATAAAGTGCATATCTTAGAATTTCCCTTGCACAGACACTACAATTAGCCTATTTCTTCCATTACTCCCACTTAAACTTCAATAATTGCCTTTATGCTGTCTTTATTCTGAATTATTCATTTCATGCCTAAAACTGTCTGCAAATTTATGCTGAATAACTGAACAAATGTGTAAGCACAGAGATACAGAGGCTACATAACTTGGAAAATGCAGGATTAAGTTAAATAAAGTTGAAAAATTGAGGTCATTCAATCAAGTGAAAAAGATAGATAAAGTAAACAAAAAAAAAGTGAATGAATTAAAGTCCTAAAATTGGCGCATATCTTGGTCAGCTCTGCCATGAATGTGTCAGCACCATGAATGGTGGGCCGAAGGGGGGAGAGGTGCTGACGCATTGATCAGGATGCACAAAGCAGAGCTGACCATTCACTGTTAAATCATTCTTTTAAATCATCACCTCATGTTAATTCTAAATATGAAAGAGACAAAGAAGAAGAAGGAAAAATAGACTAAATAAATAATTAGTGAGATACTTGGGCCTGACAGTACTGTAATCATTACCTATATTTTCTAGGTTTCACTGCCTTCATGGGGAGATGACCCTGAACAAGTCTGCATCGTAATAGCAGCGTGCGCTGTCCTCCACAACATCGGTGTCATTAAGAGGATCCCCCTCCCCAGGCAACACCATCAGCCGGTGCAGGAGGAAGATGTGCACCCTGTTGTCCCTGCACTGCATGAGGACGACTGGTCTGTGCACACATTGTTAACGTGTTCAGACAGACTGTTTCAAAACATCTTAATCAGCTTATTGTCATTGAATTATTTCCATTGTAGCCTATTGCTTCAGTTCAGAATAATTCCTGGCTAAATGTCTGCTTGTTGTAAACCAAATATAAAGGACATTTATGTAAATAAATATTGTTTACAGGTTGTGATTGATTATTATTATTATTATTATAATCATGTTAATTTAAAACGAGAGGAAGGCCTGTTTAGTTGTTGTTGGAGCAACTGTATTTCTAGAGCTATTTTCTGTTTTTCCAGCTCCAGCTTTTCCTGCTCAGACTGTAATTTTTTGGTTTCTGCCTCCACTCTGAGGATTTCCTTCTCAAACAGCATCTGCTGAAGATCGTCCCGTCTCCTCCGTTACGTTGGTGGTGCTCCGCTGCTACACAGCGGGAGCTTGTTAACAATGTATCAGGCTTAGTAAAGACCAGTCGGTGCAACCGGCCTCTTTCAGTCTTTCATAGTCTCGAGTATGGGAAGGGTCCATAGCTACAAAAGCACTTCTTGCTTTACCAGTCAGTAAGGGGATTAGTCGTAAACAGTTGCCAATCTCTCAAAAGTCATAAGAAAATGTTTAATATCATCTGAGTCCTCCAACCTCACCAGCTTTGGTTCCTCCACCGGCACCCTACTTGACCCAGACGCCAGCAGCAGTGTCCTGGCTGCCTCCATATACAATAGGAGCTTGGTGACCTGGTGGTTGGGGACGCTGAGCTTCTGCTCTTGCCTCACATTCTCCTTCTCCTGCTTCTTTTCCCTCTCCATCTGAAACCACACGAAGGTTTCAAACATCCTGGCCAGGTTGGAAAAACTTGCCTCTGGGGAAGTGGTTGTGTCCACCATGGGCTTGAAGCCTTCGGCGAGAGCTCCCCCTGTGGCGCCCTCATCCTCTGGAGGCTCTGCTTGCCGCTGCTGCTGCTGCTGACGTGACTGCTAGCTTTTTGAAAAGTATCCTCGACTGTCTTTTTCTTCTGACACCGCATGTAAGGTTGGCTGAGGCCGATGGCACAAAACTGAGACAAAAACCAAAAATGCAGTCCAGGTGTATTTGTTTACTAGTGGAAAACGACAATCCCCGGCAGCAATATGTGCAGTGCAGGCCTGGCAAGAAAAAAAAGAGCTAAAGAAAAACTTGCAAATAAAGAAAGAAATAACTACCATACTTGGCGCCTTCCCCCGGGAATCCCGACTCTTAAGAGCCAATGGAACACTCCTATGCTGTTTCAGCAGTTCCGGGTCTAAACAGAGGAACACAAGTACAGCAGAGGAGAAACAGGTGACAAACAATTGTCTTTCTTTGTTTTACACGTTAAACAATACATGGAAATGTTTAATACCAACTAGTCCATGTGTCTTATTTAAAATACATTCTATGCTTTGTTACACTCTGACCCATGATAGAAAAAAAATATGTATGCTTCGTCGGCGGGCCTCCTGACATTAACAGGAGTAATGATGCCAATGTGAAATCCTGCTACACTACACTACAACACAGACAAGTGGAAGTAGCTATGCAGCGCATGTGCGTGCGAGTGTGCATCTTACTTTATAGGGCAGGGGCCATGACAATGGGCAACACCTTTCACATTACACATAGTCATTTGAGAGACATTTAAGAGACATTTTTCTCAGCCTACCACAGTCAACCATGTTAAGTCCATTGCTCATTAGACTTCAGCTTCACTAAGGGCTTCCTCCACTTCACCCAAATTAGGAAGTTTTGGAGATATGCATGGATATGGATTAACAGTTTTAACAGTTAAACAGTGTCCTTGTGTCGTTCAGGTCAGCCAGCGAATGTAAAAAAAAAAAAAAGGCTCATCATCTAGTGGCAGTTTGGCACTGTTTTATAATCCCTGAATGAATTTAAACCCTTCAGCTTTAAAGGTCCAGTGTGTAACATTTAGGAGGAGCTATTGGCAGAAATGGAATATAATATTTAAGTATGTTTTCATTAGTGTATAATGACCGGAAAATAAGAATCGCTGTGTTTTCATTGTGGGTCCCCTTCCATGTTTCTACAGTAGCCCAGAGCAGACAAACCAAACACTGGTTCTAGATAGGGCCATTCGCACTTTTCACGAGTTTCGTGGCCACCGTAGTTTCTCCTACACGCTTGGAAGTGGAGGATGAGGTGAGTGGTATTCAGATGGTTGCAAACTGCAATTTCACCGCTAGATGCCACTAAATCATACACACTGGACCTTTAAATGGAACCATATTATTCCAATAACCGTTATTATAGAACACGCCAAATGGCAAGGGCCACTCCTATTTGACCTTCATCACCCACACTAACACTCGCTGCATATGCTCTCTCTCTCTCCCTCCGTCCCCAGCCCTCCCCTCTATCTCCCATCTCCTCTCTCTCCCCCGTTGCTACAGTCGCGTTAGGGGGAAATGGGGCTTAACAAAAATATTGTCAAACTGCCTGGAAAGCCGAGGGGAGGAAGCTGGGCGAGCATATCCAAATAGCCTTCATTTGAATTGCTAATTTGAGCTCCAAAAAAAAAAAAGTGTTGACAGAGCTGAGAGCAGAGCAGAGGAGAGTAGGCCCTTAATAAAGCAACAGTGTTAACTCTTGGGTGAGCGGCTTCAGAGCAAGATCAAAGCATTTTAAAACAGGGCGGACTTAAGCTTCTTCAGGGGACCTTTCTCACCCCTCTCTCTCTCTCTCTCTCTCTCTCTCTCTCTCTCTCTCTCTCTCTCTCGGTTTCCCACTAATTCTGTTCCTTCAGTCACCAGCCTCCACAATCCCCTTCTCTCACAGCTTGGGCTTTTGGGTGACAACTGCTACTTCCTTAAAGAGCATGCAAATGTGTGAATGTATGTGCAACAGAGACAGAGAGTGAGGCAGAGAGGAGAGGGAGAAGGAAGGGAAGAAGGCGAGCTTTGTTAGAGATGTCTAAAGTCCATCTGCAGTGTTTGTGCACTGGAGGCTTCATGTTTCCACATCACACTTGTGTAAGTTGCATATTAGAGGGGGGGCGCTTTAAAGTGTAAAGCTGTAATACAGAGTAAAGAACTGAAACACTCCCACCACACCAGCAACATCTCACCTATCAGGAATGACATATTTCAGGCAAAATATTATTATTCAGATATTAAAAGCTATACATTTCTGGCATCTGCTTCAGCCACACATTCACTCAGAATTCCTTCACTCTCACATATCGCTCTCCTCTCCCTATGGGAGATATTACAACCAAAATAAATCTCTCTGCTATGGGATCAAACTGAATATTGTGTCCAACCACAAGATGACTTGAGACTACACTGATCTTTCCTCTGCGAATAAATAATGCTGCTCACATATCATTCTGTGGTAGTGCCATATTGATTTAATTTTGGATCACAGCCCTGATGAGGATGAGGACATTATATGTTTAAAGAAGAAGTGGTGGGGGAAGTCTTTAAAGGTGAGGGAGCTGAATCTGACAAATTACTTTGACTTTAAACACTTTTTGTCAATAAATATGATGTGAACTTCTAAACTTTTCCCCCGCATCTTGTTTAAGTAGTAGCCTACAGTATCAGTAACAAAGTCATATGCAAACAGTGCTTATTTACCCAAAACTAGGTAGTAAATTAAGGTAAATGACACCTAGAAACAACAAGATTCAAATATATGCTTAGAAGATCTTATACTTAGTAGGAATTAATTTGGCTTTATGTTTTTTTTATTAGATCCTAATCAATGTGTAATAATTCTTAAGTGGCGATATAGAGCTGATCAGTATTGGACAGGAATACAAAGGTTGTAAACATTACGAAAAAACCAAGAAGCTTAAATCACATTCTTCACATAAATTAATGTAAAACAGAAAACACAAGGAATATTACTTTTTTGAACAACAAAGTAGATTAAATCTGTATCACTAAACTAAAGGAAAAATGTATGAGCAAGTGAAGTAAACACCTCATACACATCAGGTACTCTCTCAGTTAAAGCAGTACTGTAGCTTATCTGATCTGTTTTCCAAACTCTGTCTAGAGACGACTGTATACTGGAGTGCAGCTCATCCAAGCTACATGAAGTGTAATGTAGGTCAGATGCTGGAGCTGCAGTGCCGGTTCACAGCGCTGACCCAGTAACAAGCCCTGTCAGCCCACCTTACCTGGCACACGAGGTTAGGTTAGTTCCTCTGACTGTGTCATACAGTGGCCAGAGGAGCTACGAGGCAGGAACATCCAGCTGTCTGATCAGCTGCAGGATCAGCGGATGAAGGCATCCAGGATGTCAGTGTGTCGACAGCTGGTTCTCAGTGTAGGGTCCAGGAAAAACCCAGCGGTCATTTAGGGATTTTATTTTATACTTCATCATTACTAATCAAAGTAATGATTCACAAGATGTCTGGTTTTTGAGGTGTGGGGCTGTGGGTGTGGTGACATTATAAGCTCAAAAACAGTAATGTCTACTTAATATATATATATATATATATATATATATATATATATATATAGATAGATAGATAGATAGATAGATAGATAGATAGATAGATAGATAGATAGATAGATAGATAGATAGATAGATAGATAGATATCAAACATGTTTTATGAAGCATATATGATAGCAGCTTATTATTATAATAAAGCAGTAAGGTAGAAGAAATGTAATAGAAAAGAATCACAACACAATGAAATTAAAATCAGGCAAAGTAAGACATGCCAAGCCAGTAACTTTATAAAAAGAATCACTAGTGCTTGTAGTAAGGCAGTATTAGTAGTGGGTCATTCCCGAGTCTTGAGCCCTGACAGCAAAGGCACAATTATCTTTGAGACTAATTCTTGACCTTGGAACAGCCAGGAGGAAAGTGTTTTATGTCGTTACACCTAATCAAATAATCAATCAATGACTACAAGAAAATACACACATCGATCACATTATTTCTGCAAAGGTAAGTGACTGCTTACAATAATGTTTGCTTTTGTTTAGTACATAGCAGTGCAGCGACGAAGTTGCTGCTCAGTTTAGCAACTGGTTCATCATAATAAAGTCACTTAATGTGGACTAAACCTAAAGAACAAACACAAAACTCACCCTGTCAAAAGATAAACCAGAGTCTACATGCTAGCATCTCAGTCAGGTTGTACTGTTGTTCTTAGCTTAATGCTAACGTCAGCATGGTAACATGCTCACAATGACAATGCTAACATGCTGATTTATAGTTGGTATAATGTTTACCATGGTCACCATCTTAGTTTAGCGTTTTATGCTCAGTACAGCTGAGGCTGATGAGAATGTCATTAGTTCTGCAGGTATTTGGTCATAAACCGAAGTATTGGACAAATTAAAATTTGGACCTGATGATGGTGCTAGATGAAAAGTTCAAGGATTATCAAAGTCATTACAATTCATTCTCTGGGCACCATAGGTATCCGTACCCTATTTTAAAGCCAACCCTTATGGTGGCGATAGAAGAAAAGTCATCAGAATCAGTAGGCTTCATCCTCTGGACACCACGAATGTCTGTACAAAATGTCACAGTTATCCACCCAATAGTTGTTGAGATGTTTCAATCTGGACTAGGGGTGTAACAGTACACAGAAGTCACGGTTTGGTTCATACCCTGCTTTCTGCTCATCCTAACTTGGCAGTTTTAATTATTCCAAACAAACTGCTGCTCCTCCTCTTGGTGCTTCTTTAAAAAGACTGTGCATCATTGCTTTCTATGAACCACACAGTTTTTATCAGGATAATGTCATCTGCCACTGAATGTTAAAGGCAGAAGGTAGGATTTTTCAAAAAAAAAAAAAATGTATAGACTCATACAAAAATAATCCCTCTCAATCATCACTTATGACCCACTAGAAGTGTGTGGCGGTGTCTGTATCTGCAGAGACCCTGCCCTCTGCCTGTATTTTCTTAGTTTCGTATTAGTTTGCTGTGTGGAAGATTAAGATAGGTCAGGTCTGAGCTGCACACACACACACACACACACACACACACACACACAGAGCAGACAGGATGAAAGTGGAGAAATTGTAAATAAAATGTACATAAAATACAGTGCTACTGCTCCAAAAAACAAGTATGAAATAATTTGAGTTCATTCATGGATATAATTTTTAAATCTCACAAAGATGGTGTGATATATCAAGGTTTAATTTTTTTTAGCTATATATGCAGTCACATCTTAAACTTTAAGTTTCATTCTTAGAGGTTTTATTTTATGATTTTATGGTACGAGATTATGATTATAAAAACCTTTTCATTTTTTATTAAAAGTACTCTGTGTAATGTGATATTAACTGCAAACATGGTCTATATTTGCTGCACAGGGGACTAAAAGACACTGCAAATATGAGCAGCAATCAAACCCAATGTCTTCAAAAAAGTCAACCTCTGACACGCTGATGCTTGACAACATCAACATGAAAAGGTAAACATGTAACCCCCACATGTGTCCTTTTCACCATACCTGTTTTTTCTCCTGTGAAAAATTGAATTAGCAGGTGGTACATTAAGCAGCTTATGTTTAGTTTATGATGATCACCCTCCCCCCTCTTTTTACTCTCGCTCCCACTTTTCTGACGGATGTCGAGTCTCTCCCCGAGCTGCTCCACCTTACTCCTGTACCTGCCTGCGAGGCTCCACGATGGCTCTGTGTGTTTGTCGACTTAATGCTGGAGCAAGGCTCTAATCTGCCATTAAGACAGGGGGAGAGAGAGGCTTACTGGTGTTTCTCTTACAAATCCACTCCCAGAAAACCCCGGCAGAGATGCTGCACTGCATCCCAACAGATTAGTGATGGGGCTACCACCGAGAGGAGAGGAGAGGAGAGGAGAGGAGAAAAAAAGGTCAAAAAGAAATAATGTGATGAAGGAAAGGTGAGAATAAAAAGAGGACTGCCAAAGACAGAGGAAACCTAGGTGAGAAAATGAAAAGTGTGTGTGTGTCCTTACATGGGAATACACAAGAGAGAGAAGTGAAAAGGAAAATGATACAGGAAGGCAGGGGTGTAAGAGCAAGAAAGCAAGGACAAAAGAGCGAGATGGTGGTGCTGTGTGGGTGCACTGGTTGTGGAATGAGGGGTTGTGGGCTGTAACATTTAATATCTGAGATCCACACGCCGTTTATTTAATGTTGTGTGCAAATATCAGTTCCCTGCGTCTTAACCCCTTTCAACCTGTTCAAATATACAACAGATTTACTCCTGCATTCTTCCTTTCTTCGCTCAGCCTTTGCTTTAATGACTGTGCGGCTCTCCTAGTGTCACTGTGATGCAACCCAGGCATGACTAACACCTTTCTGAAGGCTGTCCATCTGTGGTGGGAACACCGGAGAGCCAGAGCAGGGGTCTGAAATGGAGCAGTCCTGACAGGCAGATGGCTCAGCTCCTCCATGCCAGGGCTGTGCCCAGTTCCCTCCGCCCCCGCAACTCGCCCCCTCTTGGCTCAGCCCATCTGTGGACTGGCCTTGAGGGGAATGAATGTGGCCCACCTGGGCTGACTGGGGGGCCTGCTACAGTGTCCATTTTGTTCTGAGTCAGAGGTCTGTCAGAGCCTAAACCACACTTAGCAAAAGAGAAACCACCCACGCTCATCCAAGAAGCTGCCCCTCTAAAGGTAAGTGAAGGGTGTTTTTTTCTTTTTTCTTCTTCTCCATCAAACACTCTTTGCTTTCCGTGGGCAGTTGCCATGGCTACGGTGAAGTAAGCGACCACCTGTGGGCTCGCTTCTGATGTAAAAGAGAAAAAAGCAAAAAGAGACAAATCAACAGACTGCAAACTGATTGACCGAGAGTACCCTGGAATAAATCCAACATTTCAGATCCTCTGATGTTTCAGGACATTCACGCAGGCAGATAAAAACATCTTCAAACAGCACGCAGGAAAGTCTCTGGATCAGTCAGATAGGGGCTCAGTCACAGTGGGCATGGGCAGCAGATTTTAGCCCTGGTCAGAGCAGCCCAAACCCCCAAAGCTACTCGCTCCTCAGACTCCTCTCCTGCTGGACATCAATCTTCAGAGCTGCTGTCTCGGCAAAGAGCAGATTTGATTTCTCTGCTGAACAGAACTTAACCTTTGACCTCCCTCCCCTCAAAGCCCTGGTAGCCCCAAGTAGTTGCTATGGTTACTGTAAAGCGGGTGGTAGTAGTAGTTGCAGCCCTGCAGGATGCAGACCTGCTGTGAACATTATAGGAATAGATATAAATTTGTACATACCCCTCGCAAAGTGTAATTGAATGTAGTCAGGAAACCCGCCCCTGTCAATAAATTACCTATTTATTTCTGGCCTTGAACAAGGTGACTGTGTGTAATACATGCCAGCACACTGTGCAGCATGGTGAGTTTGAGCAGAGGTGGATCCTATTTAAAACCACAGTCATGTCTGAGCACTCTCCAGTCGTGTGTGTGTGTGTGTGCGCGCGCACACTGGCGTGTGTACTGTATGTGTACGTACATGTGTCCAAGCGTATGAGTATGTGTTGACTTGGTGCCAGTGGGTTTCCTCATGCCAGCACCGCAGTCTGGTGAGGCAGAGCAGCATGTCGGCTGCACAGCTGCGCGTGGGCAACTCCCATTGGTCGGGGTTAACGAGGTAGAGAGCACATCTGCATCGGAGCAGGCCACGGATGAGCAAGGCCACAACAGAAGCTGTCATGCTCTCTCTCTGACTTGCCTGCATGTGTTTTTATGTGTGCAAGACAGTGGATTTATTTTTATGTCAGGAAGGGTGTCACTATGTCAGTGGAAGGGAAATAAAATTTATTCTATTCCATAATTATTTGCATTAGCCTCCCAAAGCATTTGCTGCATGTGTGTGCATATGCATACAGAATGCACTAACCAATAAACCAAGTAAATAGGACCTGCTTAATCTAGAAATATAGTCATTTAAATGCAAATAACAGTTGGTCATTTTTTAACCAAGTGTAGCCTGGTTTGAAAAAACAATCTCAATTTAAGTAGCTCATCCATAGCACTCGGCTGCTCATAATTACTGTCTTAAATATATGACGTGAATGTGAAATATGACAAGTCAAAACGTCTGCTGTGAAAAAAAGCCTATATGTTGGCAGGAGTACTCCAATGGACATGTGGATCTCCTGCACACATTCTCTGCCATGCATGCAGGTGCAAGTTATTTAAGAGTCAGTCAGTAAAACAAAAAATATGATCATAAATGATGCAATGATGGTCTACATGCTGAAATGAAAGTGTATGTCTGTCACTAGTGATGGTACTACTATAGAAGTGGAGAATATCATCGTTCTTACTGGTGATCAGATGAAGAAGCTAATTCCCGCAGAACAGTAAAGGCAGCAAAGTCCAGGAAGTCAGAAACCTAATTGGGTTCATCCTCAGCTGCTGTAACTCAACTGGTACAGAAATGACAGAGAGGAACACACCTGAACTGATACAGATAATCAGAAACCTGGATAATGTTGCTCTGTGATGATCAAAAACAGGATAAGATTCAAAACTGGGACGCTGATGTGCATATGAATATCTCCTATGTCATCTTTAAAAATAAAGAAAAATAAGAGAAAATCCCTGCTTTTATGCACGGATTTTCAATGCGACATGAGACGGGTGCATTTTTGCAACAACAAAAATCAGCAAACTTTTTATGGCGAGGGGTGCAGTCATGCAAAGGCAATACATTCTGGGAATTAACATGCGCAAACTGCCTTGGCAAAGAGGAAGAAGTGATGATACGCTTCCATTCACTGCTCAGAAAATTTGAGTGGTTTCATAAATACCAGGATTTATTTGCACACCTTCAGTGAACATTTTTGTGAAGTTGTACATCCCCTCTAGAGGTGGAGGCTTTTATTGTGGATATATTGTCCTATATCCGACTACAAACAGTTCAGGACATGTATTGCAGCAACAAAAGAGGACTGAAGGATATACAGTGGCCCTACTCCTCATTCTGGACTTCATCTAAATGAGAGCTCATTGCTTGTTTATGCATGTACTGTCCTCTCCACGGTCTACTGCTAAGTATGAATGTGAGAGTAACCAGTCATGCATAAATATGTCTTTGTGCTTAATTGTGTGCAGTGCACAGTAGTATCTATCTAGGACAGTAGCATGTAGTGACTGTTGTTTACACTGCCTATTTACATTAGAAAGCCCCGTAACAATGGACAGTCTCACAGCATAGATCCGATAGCCGCAGGTTTTAACGTTGAAACCCATCATCCTTATTGTCTGTCTCACCCAGGGAATGTAGAATTAACAGATTAGCCAACTGGAGGGGGTAGATGAAGAAAACGCCTGCATCTGCTGTTTGATTTAGAAAAGGAAATACAGTGGTGATTGTTTGCGCAAGTATGCATGAACTCATATGTCTATTTGAGGATAATGACTGAAATCGTATGTACACAGGACCTGATGAATGTAAGCAGGCCTTGATAATGTGCTGAAGCAATTGTCTCCCTGTCCGTCTTTCCTCCTTTTTCTCGAGGGGGGTGGGGAGGTGGGGGGGAATGTATGAACTGAAGCGTGTGTGGAGAGCGAGACGGAGAGACAGACAGAGAGAGATAGCACGGAGATGAGAGGAGAAAGAGAGAGGGCAAACATATTCCTCTTTACCTTGGATTCACTGGCTGAGTCACTGCAGATGGAGGGCATTTTTCATGCTGCATTGCTACACAGTTCTCTTTACTGCGTTATTTTTTATGACACTCCTCCCCAAGGATGTTGGAGTCTTAAGGAGGCCCCTGACTGTGATTAATATAACAGGCTGCCCATTACCGACTGACATTTGAGTTCTTCTCCTACACCATTACGCATCTGCCTCATTCTTCATCAGGCGGGTTATAGCGACAGCCGCACGTCACGCTACAGTACCTGTGGAGGGATAGCAGTTAGCAGAATATTCAAACCTCCATCTGGCTCTTTCTGTATCTATTTTTCATTTTACTCTCGTTGTCTTCTACCTTTGTCTCTCCTTCTGTCACTCACTGCTTCCCTCAGATCCTGTTTCTCTCCTCCTCCTTCAAAGACACTCACACACACATGTAGCATCTCTCTCAATCTGGCTGATTCCTCATATACCTGCAATTGTTTCCATTCCCAAGGAGGTTGCAAATATCATACTTGGCTGGCCGACTTAAATTAAATTCAGCTATCCACCATCAAACATCACTTGTTTGCGCTGGGAAAGTTTCTGGTGTAATTATAGAGCGGATTCACTGTTTATTAGGATTTAGATTTGTTTTCTGAAGCGATGTATCGCAGTAACGCCCCCCATGGAACAAATCAAAACTGGGTCAGAGCCTCAAAATATCAGAAGAGGAGCCTTATTATCATTTCTGTGTATTGTCAAGCTTCATATTCTGCCAGATTAAAACTCTCTAAACAAAAGGTTGGCACATGTAGGATGGAGACGAGGATACAGTGGGAGGAGAGGGAAACCCGGGCGCCAGATTCCAGAGAAGCAGGCTCTGTAGTGGTGTATGTTGTGTCAGTGTGCCTCAATTTGCATCTTGCGTGCGTGTACGTCATGTAAAGTGTGTGTGGGTGGTTAAATATATATGTCAGTTAGACACAGAGAGGTGTTCAGCAGCTGCACCCATCTGTCTGCATGTGCACAGGAGTGTGATGATGTGAAGATGTGTACGTAGGAGTGCCTGTCAGGGCTGTGAAGGGGAGGTCTGAAGGCATTTGGATGCGCTTGATGGAAAATCAAATACTCCCCTCCTCCCTCGCCTTGACTCCCAGCAACCACTTTTTCAACGTGATCCGGCATGGAATCTGGAAAATATACCTATCTCAGCTCGTCATTTATCTAGGATTGATTCTTAACATTTTGTTTTCCTTAAAAAAAAACAAAACAGGGAGCGCATATGGCAAGAAATGAGAAAATCTGACTTGTTTACGAAGCTTGTGCACCTGTTTCAAACATGTTAATGTCTTAAAATATGTCAGTCTATTGCATTATTGCCAAGATAGTCACAAAATATTCTTAAGCCATTGTGATTTGCATTGGAAGCAAGTGAAATAATCTCCACCCTACTGTTTTTTCACTTGCTTTAACAAAAGTAGTTTTTTTACAAACTGATATGGAGCCCCAGAACTGACAAAATGAGCCAAAAGGTTACCAGACAAGTCAAAAATATAATGAATACATAAATAAATAATGCTGTTAGTTAAATAATTAAAATGGAGTGTAAAAAGAAATGGAAAGTTTTATACTTTTCCTTCACCACCGATCATTTGATGAAATTAAACTTTATTTATTTAAAATAAATTATTATTAACTTAATTTATGATGACTATATGATGTTCACATCATATAGTCACCATAATTATGAGCAGCCAAGTTTTGGCTCTGTGATATCCAAATTTTCTGAGAGCTATGATATCTCCCACTTAGTGAAAAGAACTACAGAAGTAGTCAACAAACCATTGGTAATATGGCTGCAAAGCCATCATCGCTGGCAGTTACATCTACATAAAATCAAGGTGGACCGCAGCCTGGGCTATAAAAAATTCTTCCATGTAGCAAATTCCTCAAAATATATATTCTTTGTTCTGAAAAAAAAATCTAAATTAAACTATATCAAAATAACTTAACATTTCACATTAACTTGCTAGGGTGGTGAGATTGCTTACATCTATGCTGAAGATTGAAGATTTTCTTTTTTGCAGACACCTCAATTCAAATCCAACTGCAGAAGCCTTTTTTGACATTTTGAACACATTAATTGTTTCCAGTGACATCACCTGGACAAAGTGCATTGGACTCAGCACCAATGGTGCTCGCGCTATGATGGGACAGCACAGTGGAGTTGTGAAGCGGGTCAGGGATGTGGCCCCACTGCTTACTCACGTACATTGCTGCATTCACAGAGAGACGTTAGCTGCTAAGGGAATGCCCATGGATTTAAAGACTGTTTTGGAGGAAGCAGTCAGAATGGTGAACATCATCCATTACAAGCACGTTTGCTTGCCCTGTTGTGTGAGGAGATGGAAAGCGACCACCGCTAGCCCTTATTACATGCCAAAGTCTGGTGGCTCTTGCGCGGCAGAGTGCTCACTCAGGTCTTTCAGTTACATGACGAGGTCAGAACATTTTTCGTCAACTCCAAATTTTAACTTGCAGACCGCCTCTGATTTTTACTGCCTTTGTAAATTGGCATACTTGGCAGCCACTTGAATGGACTCAACCTACAGGGGAGAGCAGTCACAATCTTCCACATACACAACAAAATATAGGCGAATGTGAAGACAATTGAACTGTGGGAGAAAAGAATCATCAAACTATGAGTCCTTCGATAATGTGTCAGAGTTTTTGACTAAAAAGGAGAAGTCACTTCCCGACACTGCAGCAGCTGCTGTGACAGCGCACCTACAGGCTTTACAGATGTAGGACTACTCCCCTGGCCTCAGCGAACAACATAGCTGGATACAGAATCCCTTTGCCAACCATCCCGAGGATGTAATTGCGGGTCTCATCTCCAGGGAGTAAGACAACCTTGTCGATCTATCCTGTGATAGCTCTTGGAAACTGATTTTTACAGGAAGGCTTTTGACACAGTTTTGGTTGCATGTGGTGAATACCCAGAGCTCTCCAACAAGGCAGTTATGTTTCTGATGCCAATTTGCCACAACATATGTCTGTGAAGCATGATTTTCGTTGCGTGTGGCCTTAAAGACCAAGTACAGGAACGTTGGGTGTTGAATCTGATCTCTGCCTGAAGCTGACATCCATTCAGCCAGACATCAAAGCCTTGACAGCATCTATGCAGCAGCATCACCCATCTCATTGGGTTCTGATGCTAAGCCTGTTGCATCACACTATTGGACAGTTTTCACAAGTTCACAATGGACTATGTTCACATTGTCATTCAATTTAAAGATAGCTGTCGTAAAGTCATTTAAACATTGTGGTTCGACACAGAGTTGTGGATTTAGATGCAATATAATTGTGAGCAATGGATTTGGATGTCATATATTTTCAAACAGTATGTAATGTTATTTGGGTACATTTTATTTGTAAACAGAAAGTAACTTATCATCTCTCTCTCTCTCTCTCTCTCTCTCTCTCTCTCTCTCTCTCTCTCTCTGCTGCTACATTTAGCTGTGTGTATGTGTGTGTGTGTCTCTCTCCCTCCCTCCCTCTCAGTTTAAATGATGATTTGTAAATATTCATTATAGTGTCTATTAGTTTCATTGGACCCTTTGATACTATTAAAAAAATCATGTTGTTTTGGGTAGTGAGCCATCTGCTTGTCAGTGTTCATTATGTATGTGTACATCCATGACAAAATGAGATGGGGGCTGGGCCTTGGAGGTTTTGCTGAATTCTTAGGTGGCCCTCAAGCCTCCAAAGTTTGGGAAGCTCTGACGTAGAGCAAAAAAAGTAGCTAATTTAGGCTATAACTGCTGTGACTACAATGCTAGCAATGGGTAACCATCTTGGAATAACACTCCCAAGTCGAAATAATGGAATATTCTACTGATATTGTGTGAATGCAGCATCCCTGTATACATTCTTGTAACAGTACCTAAAGCATTTTAGCTGGCAAGCTTATGCTAAATAAGTAAGCACTACCTAGAGTTCACATACACCATGCTTCATGACATTATCTTCATCTTAAAGTGTATGTCTGATAGCCTTTTATGTCAGTTTCGGGGCTCCATAGACTGAAGGTCTTGTCAAGATGGACATTTCTGCTGTGCAGCAGTGACAGACACGACATACAATTTGTGAGGCTTATTTCCAAAAGTGGAGAGGCATGGCTGAAGCTGTGGTTCCCTCCTGTCCTGCATTTGTTTGTCTTCAGTTTGTCCTTCTCTGATGCATCACTTTAAAGAACATCAGGGAAACCCATTTCTCTCTCTTTCTCTGGATTCGTTTGACACTTGTGTATGTGTCTTGGGATTTCTTGAGATGTGCAACACACACCCACACGACACAGTGAAAAACACCCTCACACTCTCGGGGTGAAACACACATCTGAACATATACACAAACATATACACCCCCTCTATGCAGTGCAGTAAATACAATGATTGTATTTTGGTTCCATTTTTTCCAGGGTGGTGACGAGTTTTTTTCCACTCACATGGTTGAAATGAAATCCAATTATATCTGTAATGGCTCTCCAACTCTTCTTTTGCTTTGAAGGAGTCAGCTTGCTTGAGTCACCACTGTTGGACCCAAATGTGCTCAGTAAATCAGTGATGCACAATGGTGCAAATGTGCAATGGAGACAGATGTAGTGTGCGAGTTTGTGTGTCTGTGTACTGTATGTGTACTGTATGTGTGTGTGTGTGTGTGTGTGTGTGTGGTCTGTGGCTCTTTTTTAGGTAGCTAATGTTAGGAAGTGACTCCCGTCAAACTTTGTTACTCTGCTAAGTGTGTCACATGTTACGACGATGACTGTCTATTTGCATATTTTAATTAAATAGCTGGAATTTGGAATTAATCACTTCCTAAATTTATGGGGTAATTATATGGTGTTTGTCCTTGACTTGGCAGTGTCACCCACCCATGAATAAATTCATCATAGTCTTGTGATGGCAGACAAAGTTACGCTGACATCTGCAAACTTTTGTTTCCTCCACTTACCCCTCAATTATCCTCTTTTACTTTATTTTCTGACACAATAAATCACATACTGTCACATTGTCTTTGTCATCTGGCCCCTGTGACAATTTGATCACAGTGATGTGTAGGTGGAAAGAGCGTGTACAATACATGCTTTTGTGTGTGTATGTGTGTGTGAGTGTGTGTGTTTTTGTGTGTGTGTGTGTGTGTGTGTGTGTGCGTGCGTGCTGGGATTTCAAAATAACCAGTGCACTCGCTAATATAAAGGGCCTTTTTGACAAACTGGACATGACCGAAGTGTCGTGTGTTTCCATGGTACCCTGAAGAAGCTGCTGTGTGCTCAGAGTTGCTGATTGGGCAGTGCCACCTCACTGTTTTCACTTCTTCACATGTGTAGTAGAGCATTCAGACTTACATCACCGGGAGATGGGTGATCAACCTGTTGGAGAGTTTACCAGATAGGTGATAAAACCTCTTTGGAAGAGCTCATTTTTTAGAAAAATTTGCATACTGTAGTTTATATGTTAACATATGACATCTACAATGTCTATGGCCCATTGACACAGGACAAACCATCCAATAATCCAATGTTTAACATGCATGTCTGCTCATATAATGTCAACAAACAATAAGAATGTAGCATGAATGCAGAAACAAAAAAAGATGCAAGTGGCCCATTTAGTTAGGACTTTGCCAAATTTCTACAACAGCAAGATGTTCAGAGCCCAAATAACTGGCAGAAGATATCTGTCCTGTATCCAAATAGTGTACAGATGCAATGTAACCACATTGTGTTAGCGCTTCTAATTAAGAATGCGAGTTCAGCAGATGGATATAAATCCATTGCCTTTTCCCTCCCAAAATGAAAACTGGCACCTGTCATTGTCCATCTGCTTTATTTCCTGTTCTTGTGATTTAATATCAGCAGCTAATAAACCGTCACACCCTGAGCTTGAGCTTCAACCATGTGTATCCTTCATGCTGTGGTTAGACTGAGTGCTTTGATGCTGCACTTTGGATCGTTTTAACCTGTTAGTGGGGAGTTGAAAGTTGACATGTTAAATGCAGCTTTATAGGAATGATGCATTTACTTCACTTAAAAAATGTCTGCATAAAATGTGATCAGATATGTTTTAAATGATTGATTACATCCTCAAATTTCCTCCAAATTCACCGCTGATGTTTTGAAATTCAACTATGACATTGAGGCACTTTCCAGAAGTCAAAGGTTAGTTAGAAGACACAGAACCCTTTTTTAAACCACTAAAAGTACAGTATGTAGAACTACGTTCTACCCAAACAGAAACAGGTCCCATTTTCACAAGGGAGTGTTTTAAAAGCCAGTTGAGTGGCTGCATCAAAATTTCCACGGCCTGATTATCTCAAGTTTGATGAGCAAGATTTTCTCCAGACCTTCATGACCTTGATAAGACAGCTTGTTGGGCTACATGAGATTAATGAGTTGTTGTTGTGGCTTTCAGACTCAGACAAGTCACCACAATGGCAGAGAGCATCAAGATACAAAAGCACAACAAAGCTAAGCGTGTGGCACAATACACAGACACTTTTTAAAACCCCGGTGAGCATCAGATGTTTTACAGCAGTCTGGCTGCATTAATCCTCTGCTTATTTCAATACCTGTTTACACTCACTTCAAGCCTGCTGTTTCAAGGTGTATCTGACCAAGTGACAACTGAGTGGGAAAAAGAAGGGGCTAACAATACACCTAGTCCTTCAAGGCGGAAAGTAGCTTAATTGATTTTGTGGCTACTCTGGAGCAGTGGAACAAGCTGTAAACACATTCAACATTGACTTAAAAAGGTGATATGGTGAACGTATTAGCAAACAGCTGCCTTTTTATACTTCCAGCAGACGCAGAGCAACATTAGCATTCATTTGGAGACATGTTTGCATCCACCTGATAAAAAGTCCAACATTTTGTCTCCTATTACCTCTTTATTGTTCTGCACCAACTGCAGAGGGAAATATATGGCACGTTAGCTGCTAAATGCTCCACTATGTTCACCAGCTACTGGCTAACTTTGTCTGTCTGCTGTTCGGTGCTGGGCAGGTACTGTACAGTGGGTTTACCAGAGCTTTTTTTCCCGCCAAAAACAGCTGCCTTTCGCGTCTGGAAATGAGGTTGATGAGAGCGGTGAGTATTAACCGAAAAAGAAACGTTTTGGCCAGAAAACCAAAACAATGAGCTGAAAGAAAACCCCCCATATGGCTTAGTGGAACTGAAGTCGGGTGATAATTCTTTTTGGGTTCTTTACTACAAACGACCCCTTTGTCATTAAACATTTGATGCACTGTCAATATAAAAAATTGATTAGTGCAGCTTTAAAACAGTTTTAGGAATATTGTGCAGTATTTAGCATGCTGCTACAAGTTTCTCACTTACTACTCATCACTCAAAAAAAAATGATGCTAAATGTTAGCATGGCACATGTCTGTGAATGATCTAAACAACTTAGCTTGAACAACTTGCCTATGTCCCTAAAAAAAAAAATGGGTGTATTACTTTGCCACAGGTGCTCCATGCTTTGCTGGTGTCTCAGCACATTATGATTAGCCATGCTACAGGAAATGAAGAGGCCTGGGGTGAGACTGATAAAAGGAGAGGAACTTTTCAGCAGCCGGCGCAGTCAGGGTCAAGGGTCACATGTCATTTATTGATGTCAGGCTTCTCCCCGCCGCTCCTTTCTGAATGCTAATCACTCACACACTGCTACAACAATACGATTAGACTTGATTAAAACAGTCCATTAGCATAGAACTCAGTGAAGGCTGAGCACAATACTGACAAAACAGCCCGCTCTCCTCGATAACACACTCATTCTGTGACTGTTTTCTTGTGTCAAGAACAGCTGAATGGCCTCATCAGTGGTCAAGTCTTTAGCAAGCTACAAGCCCAGGAAACACTGTCGCAAATCAGCATATTGTGTGTGTCCAATAAGTACATATTCTGTCGTGATCCCAAAGCTTCTAGTCTTTCATTGAAACCAGGAACTAGTTATTGATCAGCTTTACTCTGAGGTTTCACAGCGGGGGCCACCAGTTAACCACCTCTCCTCTGGGAGATGACTAATCATTTGCCGGTGTGCGGCGATGAGAATTTTGACTGCAGTAATCTCTGGATTGAATGGAGATTAACCGCCATGTGGGGTGATGACTCTCCTCTTTGTCTTTTTTGTCTGGATGGGGATCTGCTCGCCTTATCTTATCGCTCTGCCACATTTCTCCGGGGCAGTTCCCCACCGTTATCAGCACAGCTCCATCTACATGGAAATCAAAGCCTTTGCAGAAGTGGAATATGATTAGGGAGGGGGAGAAAAGTAAAATTTTTCCTCTTGATTCATGCTAATATTGCACCGCAGAAACCTACAAAGAGCTGAGAGACCGAACGACAACACACACACTCTCTCTGTTGTTGTGAAGGTGGATGGATGGATGAACGAGGTGGCATAAGAGCGGTGTGTTCATGTGTAACTCATGAAACATTTCATCTGTGAGGCTTCTTTTTGTCTGTGGGCCTTGAAAATGAGGATTAACTCTCGCTTCACAGGAACCAGCTGCCTGACACTGACCTCCTTTGTTTTTTTAATGACCAAAGACTAGACGCCTGTGTGCATTTGTGTGTGTGTGTGTGTGTGTGTGTGTGTGTGTGTGTGTGTGTGTGTGTGTGTGAGTGTGTGTGTGTGTGTACAGTATCAGGGGTGGCCGCTAAAGGGAAGGCGGGTTACAGAGGGGATTAGAACCCGCACAACAGCCTCCCTCCCCAGTAAACAAAAGTACATGGTGCTGTACAATGTGTCTGTATGTGTGTGTGTGTGTGTGTGTGTGTGTGTGTGTGTGTGTGTGTGTGTGTGTGTGTGTGTGTGCGTGTGTATATGTATAACATGCCACTGCCACTGCTGGTGACATCAGACAAAAAGAGGAAGATCTGTCCATCTGTGAAAGCAGTGGGATTAAGCTGTGCTAAAGCCAAGAGCTACACGTCAATCAACCGCTAAGTGTATGTGTGAGTGTGTGTACTTCTGCCAGTGTGTTACACGCACAACTGTACACCCGCATACACACACATACACACACACACAGCTCTCGTCCGGCAGTGGGGGGAGGGAGAACCCCAACACTGTTGTTTTCATTTGTAATCTGTGGGATGGAGTGAAGCCAGCGATACATCAATCACACTCACTGGCTGCAACACAACAAAAAAAATTAAAAGAAAAACTTTTTTTAATCGCGTGCGAACTCTTTTTGCACCAAAGCATGAATCAGAACTGACTGGCATCTCTTTGTAATGTAGAACGTAAAAAAAAAAAAGCTTTTTAAAAACAAAAATGTTGACATTTAAGATGTAACAAAACAATTTCATGCTGACTTTTATCTGCTGGAATGTCCCAGACAGTCTTGTGCACACCCCCACGCATGGGTCTCCCCCCCCCCTCCACTGGGTGCTATCTCTTTGAGAAGCTTGTTGTTGCGCTGTCAGGACCCCCGACTGTTCCCCCATAATGCACCAGCACTTCTCCATGGCCCCCTGTGGGGGCCACTCTGCAGCCACCAGTGTGCAGGCTGCAGCCATTCACAAAGGTCAAGGCCGTCATACAGTAGGTGTGTATGTGTGAGAGGGCCTGACCTGGATGTAGTAGCCCCCTCAGTAGCAGAGCATAAAAGTGGGGGGTCATTATGGCCTCACATGCCGTGTATTAATGATTGAAGCTGGCTCGCTCCCCTACACCTTTCACCCCGGCTGGAAGCGGGAAATTGAAATCAATACTGCCTATGATGAGGCGACTGGAGTGGGACAGGGGTGAGGGAAGAGGGAGGAGGGGGAGAGCTCGGGCTTGACGGATGGCTGGTTAAAGGGGGGCGATCAATTACCCTGATGGATTGCTTTTGGGGTATTTCAGAAATGAGAAGGATCTCTGCTCCTTAAAGACTGATTGTCCACTGAAGGAGGAGGAATGGATGGGAGACTGCTCCACTGTAGTTTGCATAACATCCTGCCAGGCTGGAATATCATTCACTTACATCTTCGATGTTGTGAGAAGTGGCAACTGGTCCCTCCTCCTCTCCTCAATCCTTTATTTTGCGAAAATGTTTAATCCCCTTCGCCCCCCCCCCCACCACACATTCTCCCTCCAACGGCCCCCACTCTCTACATTATTCTCTGTGCATTTTAATTTTTTTTTTCTGTCACTGGGGGCCCAGTTTCCCCGCCCACTCTCCTCATTTTCGCCTGAGTCTAGAATAGTGGAGCCAAGAAATAGTTAATCTCTCCGGCTGCTGCTATGATTGGCCGCTGTATGCAGCCTTCAGCCTCCTTGAATGAGAAACAGGGGTAACCAGGCAACTTCAGAGCTGGAGAGAAGAGGGGAGGAAAAGAGAAGAAGATAGAGCTTTACGGGATCTTAGAATTGTGGAAGAATTTTGAACGTGTAAAAAGCGAGGCAATGTGATTTCACCTTGTGTGTCCGGCAAATGGAATTAACAAATGGATTTTCTTAAACACGCTCTCTCCTCTCTCTCTCTCTCTCTCTCTCTCTCTCTCTCTCTCTCTCCCTCCCTCTCAATGGGGGAAAAATAGAGCGCTCAAATGAAGGGGACACAGATGTGGATTAAAACGCATAAATGGGACACTCCAGAGAATCATCCTGAGAAAAGGTGAGTGACATCTCAGTTCTGAGCTTCTCCATCAACCGGAGTCTTTAAAACTGTGAGAGCTGTTTAAGGATGCAAGGCAGCTCAGCTACATGTCAAGATTTATGGATAGGATGCTTTGGCCGCTGAATGAAAATGGGTTGCGGAACAGTCCGCTATAGATGACTGAGAAACAGTCACATATACGATCAAATGAAACAAATAAGATCAGAAATGAGCTCGTGAGATAATCGATGGTGCTTGGTGGATTTGAATGTGGAGTCCTTTAAAGCGCAAACGCCGGTCGCCTGTCAAATAACCTGCTGTCCCATATCGAATTGCGCACAAATTGGAAAAGGACATTTCGTTTTGAAATGATTTCGATGCATGACTTACATATATAGGTTATGTTGCTTTATAAGATGTCCTATAAATATACAAGTATCAAGAAAAGCTAACAGCTTTTTCAGCCACGTCTGAACCCCCTCCCTCCCCAAATATTAAAATGAAGAGATGTCCTGCTGCAACAGCAGTAAGTCATCTTCAAACTGCCTGTTAACCCGCTCTGGTGCTGAGTGAATGAGTGAATGATGACGCATATGTTGATAAATGTATTGATTTCTGTTCTGAAACGGTTAGAAGATGCTCGGCAGGCTGCATTGGGGGATGAGTACCTGTGGATGGATGGTTAGATTGGAGCGCACAGCGCAGCGCAGCGGCACCGGCCTGACCGGCAGCGCTGAGCCAAAGTCTGCCTCAAACCAGCGCATGGGCCGGTAGAAGAGTGAGTCCTCTGGTCCTCATTCACGTTCAAAGGTCACTGTGGAGATAAAAACAATCCTGCTAATTGTAGAAGCTGTAGGCGTCTCAACTGCGTCAGGATCGTACAGTTGCGCCCACATTTGGATTTCCCCGATGAGAGATGGATGGATATCAGGGGCCAATGATTCTCTCTTTTTTTGTGTGTGCATAGAATACACTTGGATTCAACTTTGTACAGTCTGTTATGGTTTTTGGTGCTATGTGTAACCATATTGACTCTAGTAAACAACCAGGAGCCAATCAGCACTGTAAAAATATTCATATTAATGAGTCATTTTATCTGATTTGAGTCTTGGTTTCTTAATAAAAGTGAAAATAAGTGCTTTGCAAAATAGGCTACTTTGTTCTAAGACTAATCTTGAACAATTTGTTAAGTAATCTTCATGGGGGGCTACAAGTGGAGTGTTTTTCCATGATTTTAACCTCTCAAAACTCTACCCCCCACCCCACCCACCCCCCGGGGAAAACTGAATATGAGCCATTAAGACTAGTTCAAATGCACAATTCAGTACTGGACCATATGTCACCATCATGATGCCCTGCGTTTTCTGCTTGAGTGCTAATGTAAGAGCAGGCCTAGATGGAAAATGGCCTTGACTATTGCTGTGGAAAAGCAGTAACAAAACAGCTAGCAGCTATACAACAAGCTGCTGGTGAAATAGTGTGGTTCACCTACATGTTGTTGGCTCAAATGACCACAAGTCATGTTTATGTTGCGGCTTGGCGGGATATAAGCAAAGGCCATCGTTAGCATTTTGACATTGGTGCCAAAGTTCATGGCAACTTCTGCCAATCGCCCAAACTGCTTTTAGTAATCTCCTTATAAGGGATGTTCTGCAATAGATCCTAAGCTGCACTCACTGGCTCAATTGTAGGACACATGTGTTGCACATGCACACACATACACACATACATACAGTACAATTTCCAGTTGTCATCCCCAAACAGTTCTTTGCAGCCCAGTTTGAGTTGTGGGGCTTAAGATGGAGCTGAACAAAACACTCGAGAGCATTAACTTCTCCAGTAAGGGCTTCTTTGTTGGGTCTCCCAGTGGAATCAAGACACTTAATTTAGCCTCTGACAGCAATAGCAGCGAGTGGATACGGGAGCTATATCTTATCCGATTAAGACCATAATGCCTTTTCCCCTTTTGCAATTATTGTAAAATGGTGAAAGTGGTTCAGTTATTTTGTTTTTCATGTTATCTCAGCACAATTACAACAATGCAACATTTCAGCTGGTTGTTTTGCTCTCCTGAAATCCTTGGGGTTGTCTCGCCCATTTGCCGTAGTGTTGCCTCTTGCCTTTTGTCTCGCTGAAAGCCTGGTGTATTATCACATTTGTCGTTTCTTTTTATATTGCGGTGGCATTACCTCAACTTGAACTCCCTTAAGATTTCCCAAGTGCTCTGAGATAATGGCTCTAACGAACAGGGGTTACACTGACATTAATGTAGCGTTTCAGCATTAGACACACGATTGCTGGAGTGGCCTGAATCTTTCATAAAAGTAGTTTTAATGAGCTTGCAAGATTGTGTCTGAGTTCTCATTTTGCTGGTGGCCTTATCACATCTAGTTTATTCATTAATGAAGATGTGGCCCCTGGCAGAGGCAGGTCAGAGGTGATCTTAGTTGCCTCAGTTGAAAAGGCGGAGATTGCTCAGATAGTGGTGCATGTAGGATGCTGAATGATGTACATGCTCCATGGGGAGTGTAATCAACATGACAGGTGCATCTGAAGTTGAGAGTGCAATGGGAGGGTTGTGGCAACAAAATGTGTCAGAAGCAAAGCTTCAAACTACAAGCTGTAAAAGTAGCAAAAGAAAATTAACTCAGATCTCTCCCATGGCAAGTTTTAAGGAATAGTTTGACATTTTGGGAAATACTGTTATTCGCTTTCTTGCAGAGAGTTAGATAAGAAGACCCTTACAAAAATCAAAGTGTAAAAACAACAGTTTGCTGTTTTATGGGAATTCATTGCTGGACTAATTCTTGGCTTGGGCCAGTAACTTTCTGGAGTCTCCACTGGTTGCCTTGCAACTGATCCTGGCCAAGAAATAGTCCAGCATATAACACCCAGAAAACGTTGTTTTTACACTTAGATTTTTATACGGATTAAACAAACAAGATATGAAGTGTTTGTTAGTGAGCTTTAGAGGTGCTTGTAGGCAGATTTTGTTACCTTTGGACAGAGCCAAGCTAGTTGTTTCCCCCCTGTTTCTAGTCTTTATGCTAGGCTAAGCTACCCAGCCGCTGGCTCGAGCGTCATATTTAGCTTAATGTTGTAACAGCGGTATCGATCTTCTCATCTAACTTCTCAGCACAAATATTTCCCAAAATATCACACTATTACACATCTCCCAGGAGAGTCATCCTGCAAAGAAAAAAGTATTTAGCTTGGACAGACCTCAGACAGGGTAATCTAATGGAAACAATCCTCCCTTATTACTCAGTCTCTCGCTGACATCAACAAGCTGTTGTGCAAAATATAAAACCTGAAATTGGAAAATATTTAAATGAACATTTCCTTTCCAATATGTTTGTGTTGGACCTGTTTCAGGAATGAAATCTGAAATAGGCCCACACTTTTAAAACTGAATACAGCCCGACAGAAAAGAAGATATTATCTTGCACATTAAATTAAGTATTTTTTTCACCATATAACATGGCTGTAGATCGCAACTCCATTTCCATTCATATCTTGTTACATATGAATTCATTCAATTTTTTTCCAATATCCATTTAAATAATATGCAAAATGGGACCATTCTGTTTACAAAAGCATCAAACCTTACAAAAGTGTACTTTAGTTATTATTATTGAATTACATGCTGAAATGAGAATCAAACAATGAGAAGTTATCTGAAGAACAAAACAACAAAGCTTATGTAATGTTTCCATTGATTCACATATAATTTAGCCAGTTGTAGATATACAGTATGTGTACATCCTGCAAAAACAGGAGTCATGCACCATTGACTTAAAGTGTTTTCTCACACAGTTATGTCCCTTATTGCACTGACCCTGTTGAGTTGACAATGAGGTGGTGACCCCACCACTATAGAGAGTGTTACTGGAATCAATTGAGGTAGTGATTTGCCAGCCCATCACACAATTATGTCCATTGTGTGGAGCTGGGTGGCTAGTAATCTTTGTGCCTTGGCCTGTAACATCTGGTGAGTGAGTGAAGTGTTCACTGTGAAGCCATCAGTGTCAGCCTCCCATGTTCAGCCCGAGCGGCCGTCACTTCCAGCGGGCTGGGCATCTTCAATGCATCAATGACACCAGCCATCACAAGGGATATGTAGCATGCCAAACCAGTGATTCATTAGGACTCAATTAGCTGGGAGGCATGGGGCGCCCTGCCATATGTCTCGAGGTTCTACGGCAATCTGTACCCACTCCCTACTACTGTACTCTCAACTGTCTTTGGCACTGTACAGTCTGTACATGTGTGTTGTGAGCCCACTGTACATGTGGGATACAGTCTGTTCCTTTTCACAGGGCCGTCTTCTTTGTACTATTAAAACAAGTCAGTAGTAGAGATTTAGCGTCTCTGTCTCCAGCCACCCAGGTTCTGAGCTGGAAATGAGTCACAATGACCTTCAGCTCAACTCATGTTGCGCCAGTTGGCTCCGTATGAAATACTCATCCATCTACTGAAGTACGAGGCTGTGGAGCTCCAGTTACTGTAAATCTTAGGAGGTAAGAAAGGCCCCGCTCAGTATCGACTTCGCCTTGCTTGCCAAGAGGCGGTATGTGCTGCCGACAAGATCTATCCGACCTCAAATCTAGTTTGTCTTCTTATCTGTGCCAAGGTAAAGGACCCCCTCGCCCCATCCTCCGTGCCCCCACCACCCAATCAAACTCTTCCACAACCCGAAATTAATGAAATTAGATTGGAGCAGAGAGCAGCCTTAAGGAGAGCAAGGGCAATGAACACACCAAGCTCCAGATATGTGATGTGATGCGATATGATGTGATAAGGCACATGCACATGCTGTAAAATACATGCAAGCTGGCATGTGATATGTATCAATGACTGATACTTCCAAGATTTTAAAGGTCAGTACTGCTAATTTGGTATCAAAGCTGCCACTGGGCAATTTGTTCCACTGATGTTCAATTTTTAAAGGTTATGCACATTTAAAGTAACAAATGGCAGTTTCAGTAGTTTCCGTAACGTGACTTTTTTTGAGTGAAATGGGCAGGATATCATTTCGAGAGGGACTTATTCAGTGATTCAGGTATTTAATTGGATCGCTAAAAGGTGGCTGTGGCTTTGAGATCATGAGTCTCTGGAGAACTTGGAGCTATACAGAGCTATTGAGGACTGTTGGCCTCCATCTGCACCCTTCACCTGCATTGTTAGATCAGGAGGTGGAGAATGAGAGAGGAATTTATAAATTAAACCTCAATCACACACCTTGCTAGCTAGCTATAGCTAGCTACTAAGGCCCACAAGCTAACAAGTCAAGTGCACTGTTACATAATGGGAGTGCTTGGCTGGTCATCCCAAATCCCATTTGGTTGGATAAATGTATCTATCTGCCCCTGAGTGCAGGATGAATCAACAAAAACATAGAACCATTATTAACATTTATTAAATAAATTAAAACTTTTTTATGTCACTGGGTTTTTAATTTTTCCATTTTTAAGACATAACCTGTAACAGAGGAACAAACTGAAACAAACATCTCAAGCCAAGATTGATAATAATAATTTTTATTTTATTTAGGGTAAGCAATTTTTCACAGCATTCCACAATTTGCAGAGGGAATACATTGATTTTTATCAATTAATGTTAAATTTTCAAGAAACATGTTACTGCAATTGAATGAAATAAAAAAATATGCTGCATTATAATGTAATTACAGTCAGGGAGGAATCTCGTATTAGCTATTGACAACATGCCTGGCAGCTGACAAGTCCAATGTCGCTATCAGCCTGATACAGTATTTATTAGCAAACCACCACCTTGGTGTTCATCATGTACAGGCCTGATATATGCATCAACCTAGGATTGGTTCATGTCCACAATTTGTCAATAAGGTGTTATTACAGCAAAAAAGTGTCATGGTTTTGGGTTTGTTTCTAGTTGATTTCCTGTTTTATTTTGAAATACTCTCCTTCCCTCATGTGTCTGGTACTTTTGCTTCCTGTCGTTGATTGCTTCGATTGTTTTCACTTGTGTCAGTTTGTTTCACCTGTGTCTCGTGGTCGCCTCTCATTGAGTGTGTTTAAGTCTGTGTCCTTCCCTTGCTCAGTGTCAGATCGTAGTTGTTCCCCAGTCCTGTGGTTTGTCAGTGTCTCTGTGTTCCTGCTATCCTGCTCTTATAGATTATTATTTGTTTGGACTTATCTTGTTGGAATTATTTCTTGGTTGGACTTTCCTGGACTTCTCAGCTGCCCTTTGTTGTGTTATTTTCTGTTGCAGTAAGTAAATAAAGTCATCTGTTGTTTATTATACCAGTTCCCTGTGTGTATGGTCTGCTCTTGGGTCTGCCTCCTGAACTGAAGGCAACAAAAGGTCAAAGCAAACCATCAAGGAAAACAGGTTATTTTTCAATTTGGCCAATTTTTTATTTTATGGTACTTGTTTTGAGTGAGTGATTTCAAGAAATGGAAAAAGCAAAGCATGTTTTTGTAAATTTAAAGCGTACCTTTTCAATAATGCCAGGAGTGCGAGAGGAGCCACAGAAAGGAAATCGAGTCAATTCGGAGCAGCTCTGCCCCAGTTGTAGGCACATGCAGCCACCCAACTGCACTCGCAGCGTTTTCACCGCATTACCCAGAAATGTTACGTTTGTGTGACCCAGTTTATCAGCCTCTCCTCCCCA
Organism: Siniperca chuatsi; assembly: GCF_020085105.1. Taxonomy (NCBI): domain Eukaryota; kingdom Metazoa; phylum Chordata; class Actinopteri; order Centrarchiformes; family Sinipercidae; genus Siniperca; species Siniperca chuatsi. Next base: position 21,218,001 of record NC_058054.1, read on the forward strand.
TTCATCTGCTCTCACAGATGCACTACAGGAGGCTTCATAAGCAGCAGAGCATTCATCACCTCTGAGTAGTGAGATCCTCCGGTTACATCCCGTAGGCCTGTTCTACAACCTTCTTCTCCCGGGCGGGACAGAAGCTCCATATGTGGCTGATGATTATAATAGTGTGGCGGGCTGGCAGCAGAAGGCTCTACTGTAGCTGAGATGCATTTGTGCGTACATTTGTTTGTGATCTATAATCAAATATAAGCTTAGCAGGGTTTTCCTTCCACTGTCAATTTAAATATTGTATCTGCCGCATCTCCTTACTGCAGTGCTTTTTCAACCCCCTGGAGATAATTGAGATGTTTAGTTCAGCCTAGAGGAGCTATCAAACTCAATTCTCATGTGATTTCATATCCCCTGATTCATGTGGGGTTGTTTTGTTTTTTTTTACTGAAAACAGCACATTCCCCTTGTTTAGATTTACAGTTTTTAGCAGTCAAACATTAGATGACAGCAAAAGTTTATTCACTCGCATACAACCAAAGCACCTCCTTCATGAAACTGTTTAAAAGATGTCTCGATAAATTATATTAGTCTATTATTTAGTCTCCCATTATTGATATAAAAGAAACTGCTGTCAGAGTAATGCAATATACTAAGAATTGGGGGCGTGGCAGAGTTGCTGACCCTGTGCTTCTGTTTGTTTATGCTGATGATATGGCCCTTGTTGGTCTTCTCCTGAAAGACAATGCCATACTTGAGGAGGCTTGCTTCGGCCAGGTTACTGTACTGCAGGACTGGTGCCAGGCAAGTAAACTGGAAATGAATGGTTGAAAGCATTTTTTCATATAACAGCCTGGTATGGCAACTTGAATGCAAAGAGCAAAAACAACCTCTCCAAAATTATTAACATTGCAGGGAAGGTGATTGGCAAATCACAAAAAACAACTACCGATATATATATATATATATACACACACACACAGCGCTGTATACAGGAAGGCTAACATATAACTGCAGATAATTTTCACCCACTACACTCAGAGTTTGAGCTGCTTATGGCCTGCCATCGATACAGGGTCCCAAGGGCCAGCCGGAACGTATACAAGAAGTCCTTTATTTCCTATGCCATACAGGCACTGAACACAGAATGACAGCATTTATTTTATTAAATTTGCTATTGGGTTATTTAAATAAATAATACCAATTTGCTGCTTACTGCCCATTTGCATTATGGTATGTTGTATATTCTGTATGTTTGTTTTTATGGTGTGTTGTGTATGTAATTTTGTTGTACCTTGCGAGAGGCCAAAGACAAATTTCTCCTGAGGTGGACAATAAAGTCAATCAATCAATCAATCAATACAATACAATTCAAGACTGCAGCCTCCAAAATAGCTTTACAGTTGAATCAACACCTCTCTAAAACAGTTTAAAAATAACTGAACATTATAAACTTAATTCACTGCAAGACTGTTGTATTAGACTGCATTAGTTTTAGCTTTGTGTACCAAATAAACTGGCAACTGAGTGCATAATAAAGTAGATTGAGCCAGTAGGTTGTCTGTTGGTGTTACTTTCATGTAGTCAACATGAAAAACAAGGCGAAGGAAGCAGAAAAGTCCATTATCTTTGACTATTTCATTCCTCGTTCAGTTACTACACTATAAAGGTGTAGGAAAACATAAATAGCATCATACTATTGTACTATTATTCAATACTATTGAGCATTTGCCGAGATCCAAAAACGTCCTCTGGCTACACACATCTACAGTCCCCTCACCCCAACCCTGTCTCCTTATCTGCCCAATCACAGAATGTTCATACAGAACATGTCTGCAAAATATTCACCGTCTTTCATTTGTTCTCCTACAATATCCGCTCGTAGCAACTAAAGCATGATGAACTTTTTCATGATTATGTTTAGGCACTCAAAGCTTAAACTCGGTTAAGGTAAGGAAAATATTGTGAGGTTAGTTACATATTGAAAAAGTCAAAAAGGATTAGAAGCACAAGACATGTTCACTTTATTCAAATTTCCTTTCCCTAACCTTAACCAAAGTACTGTAGTTGCCTAACATGACTTGTGTGTGGTACAAAACCACAGCACTTCCTTCAGTCGGAAAAACGTTGCCGCTGAACATAATCCAGGCAGCCCTCGTAATGTATGTGACTAAACAAATTAGGAGCACGTAAATGTAATTTCTAGAGGAGGGTTCCACTTATTTACTGACTTGGGCAGAGAGGGGGGAAAGTGCAGGAGTGAAATGTTTTTTGAAATACTGTATTTTTCTTAATTAGGAGTGCAGCTACATCTGTTTAATGTAACTTGTCTAGAAAATGAATCAAATAGAAGAAAAATGAATGGACTGGATTGGGCCCAGGGGCAAAAAGAAGCTGTGGGCCCCTATGAAGCACCCAATTTCTCTCGCTCTTACTCGGGAATGTTCACCAAGTAAGGGCAATATAAACTAAAATAAAATACCCCATAAAGCTAGATTTCAACCTCTCTACAAAGCAGAGCCTCAAGATTAGGGAATAATACAGGTGTCGCCTTAACGTCCTTATTATTTTAGTTTACTGCACATTGCCACACAGTGAACCTGGATCCGTCAGGTCCCCTAAAGGTCTGGGGCCCCGCTGCAGTTGCTCGCTTTGACCGATTGTCATTTAGAGTCATAACCAACTCTAAAGGGAGCTGACCCTTAGACTGACCTTCATGGAGGAAACCATGCATTTCTGGATTTGGTTTGCTAATGCATCATTATTATCCTTCATTTATTCATGTCATTATTAGATAAAGGGCGAGGGAGGGCTGTATTTAACTCTGCTATAGAATCGGACGTGTAAGTAGAATGTAGAATGAATGTTTCACTCTTAATGGCTGATGGCATTTGATTTTCCTAAATGTCTGCCTAAGCTGAGTAATTGCAGTTGTTCTAATATGGAACTTAGTACCTTTTTTAATTAAATGGAGATATCTATTGTAGTGGCTCCTGCAGGGAACAGATTCTATATTTTTGATGTGGAGTTGCACTGAGCGACAAGCATCCGGCACAGCATGACGTCTTCTGACGAGACCCTTTAGATCACTTCTCATCAGAGCATCACAGTTGGAGGCTACCCTGATGTTTCGCTCTAATCAGCCATCAAGTGTCATATCCAGAAGGCTTCACTCAGGCTTGTATCTGGCCTCTACTTTGGGTTTATACAAAACAAGACAAGCGACTGAAGAAGCAGCTCCTCAGAGAGACAACATTGGCACTGCTTGTGTGTGTTCGCGATCTGTGTGAGATCTTGACCTTGCGATGCCATTGTAATGAGAGGCAGTCGAATATTTCACTTATCATTAGCGGCATGATTAGCTGCCAATGGGCTGTGCCTGGCATGGTTTAATCCTCCCAGTCTCCAGAGTGCGATAACATATGAGATGACAACAGTTTCACACCCAGTTTCACACCTCCCGTGGTTCCATACGTCGCACCAGCCTAATCACTCATGAGAGATTAATGAGAGACGTTCAGGTGTGGTGGGAGATTCACTAATTACACCCGCACATAGTGTATAGTTGTCAGGGGAATAGATAGAGGTGTGTGGGGGGGGGGGTCTTTTAAAGTACAGTTTTACGAGATACCTGTGACTTCAGTGGGAGAAGTTGAGCTACAACAAAGGCGCCCTCAAGAGAAAAAAATAAATAGTTAAAAGTACTTTGTGGAAATGATGATATAGTACAGCTGCAAAAACAAAATCACATCACTGCAAAATACCACTAATTGGGATGTTAACAGGAGTTGTAGTGTAATTTATTTTTAAAAAAGAATTCTTTCTGTGCTTTGAATAGCTCCTACAGCTGCCTGCAAGAAACTAGTAGAGTCATGAAAGCAAGCTAAATAGCCCATCTGCGTTTTGCTTTTGTGTGTAATGTCAGTCACTCCTATATTTTCTTTCAGGCATATTTCTGCCAGATGCAGCAGTCTGATAGGAAACCCAAACCAAGTGTCTTCATAGCGAAAGAAAAGATGTTTCATAGAAAAGAGATTTGTAACATCTGAATTGTGTACCACCATGACAAATTAATAACCAAAGATCATCACTTTTTTTCTCTTACACACATACAAGTTTAGCCTGTTCCCTTAAGGACTGTATGTAAATTATTGGGGTGGGACGGGCGGCTGAATCTTCAATGCTTCACTCTTTAAAGGAGCAAGACCCTCAGCAGCTTTATTTTCAATGGACCCTTGACTTAAAAAAATGCAACATCCTCCCCTCTAATGTCATAAAATAATGTACCAGTGTTGAAATGTTACAATTTGTTTAATCATAAAAACTTAGAGCGGACATAATCGATATTTTCACAATAATAATGTACCGAATGACAATGTGATAACAATGTGACAATGTGAAAGAGGTCGCTGGTAGTGATGAACCTACAGAGAATCATCACCTGAATCTGCTGCTCCTCTCGGCTTTGCTGTTTGGCTCTCAGGACTGCAACTTTGCTGTTTTGGTTCACTCTCACCACTATCATAGTGTCATTTTTGGCAGCAACAAGCTGGTGTTTTGGGCAAAAAAGCTCTACAAACCCACACTACCTGCTCAGCACCAAACAGCAGACAGTTAGCGATTAGCTGGTGAACATAATGGCGCGTTTAGCCAATAAAGAGCCAGATGTTTCTCTCAGGAATTGGTAGAAACACAGAACACAGAAAAACAGAGCGAAAAAAGAGTGAATATTGGACTTACATGTGCCAGGTAGCCACAAACACGGCTCCAAATGAATGCTAATGTAGCTCCGTAACTGCTGGATGTGTAAAAAAGAAACTATTTGCTAACAAGTTTGCCAAATCAAGTTAAAATATTGTGTTTGCAACTTGTTTCCACTGCCTAAATTGCAAATTAGATGTATTAGAACATAGAATAATGTGTTTACCAAAGTCCTGTTTACCAAACATGCCAGCCACTCTATTTTTGAACCAATAGCCACTATCAGAACAGTTATTACCACTGTCAGTGACTAAATTAACCGGACACTGGCTGCAGCTCTGTGCAGCTTAAGGGAAGGCTGAACTAAAATATAAATCTGGGGAGATAAAAATTACATAACCTTTCAATTTTTTTGGACCCCCCTCTCCCTCTGACCTAATAATTTCCATACAGTCCCTTAGTCAGATCAAAATGAGAATGAGAAACTAAAAGCTAAAGTTTGACTTTAGGTAATCCAAATTATCTCACGCTGCTTTTTCATTTACATAAAGTGAAACTACTCAACCCAACATTGTGTGTGTGTATGTGTGTGTGTGTGTGTGTGAGTGGTGTTTCACATCATGACAACATTGATAAGACAGTGGTGACAGTAAGTAGAAAAACAAAAAGGTTCCTGATTTGAAATGGCTGTTCGGTGCTTGCCTTCAGCTTCATTAATGCTGTCTCGCAGACTGCAGGTAATGTTTTTGTGCTCAGCAGTTTTGATCATGACAACTTTTATCTCAGCAACACTGGATCGTTGTTGTGTTTGATTGTCATATTGCCTTTCCACAATGCTGCTGAATCTAATTTGTGTCTTTTATGACATGAATACAGTCAGAACAACAAACAGTGAAACAGTTATTTACAGTCGAGTTTCATAAAGAGGCTGCTAGCGTATCTTAATTATATCCATGACCCATGTGCAATTAAAGAGGACACCTTTTGGTTATTTATTTAGTTCAAAGAGAACACATAGAGAGAAAAAAAACCCTAATTGTCTCATTAATTACTCTCCGCATGAAATAATGACCAGACCAAGGTATCCACAGTTCTTTTGTAACTCACAAAAGAAGGCAGGGGTGGGGGTGGCAGCAAAATAAAACATGCTTCAACCTCTTTTCACAAATAGGCATTATGTTGGAAGAGAGGGAGACAAAGAAAAAGAGGGCAGAGGAGAACAGGAGTGGGAGGGAGAGAAAAAAAGGGGGTAAAAATGGAATTGAAAGAGTAAAAAAAAAGGCTGTAGAGATTAAAAATGATAAATACGGAGCAAATCAAAAAGAGAGGAAAGAGAGACAGAATGAGAAAAGATTGGCTGCGAGCGACATGGTGTTTGTCCAGGCCTTCTGGAGCCTGCCCAGTTCTCTCTCCCACCGAACGTGGTAAATAGCCTGTTTTAACACACTGTTCAGACGCTGAGACACAGCACAACAACAAACCAAATCAACAGTGAATTAAAGACTCCTCGGGGAAGCCACAGAGGAACATCAGAGGAGGTGTTTTGGAGAGCCAGATCCACCAATTAACTGTTCTGAGAGAGGTCCAGGAGTCTCACACCGGCTATGTTTCCAGACCCATCTCTATGCGGTGGGTGGAATTAGATGAATAAAATAGGAAATGTAGCCTATCTTGTTTTCATGCTATTGTTTACTGTCACCATAGGGAGCTAGTGACACTTTATTAGCCTGAATATGTCTGTTAAAGAGGCAGAAGCAGCTTATGAAATGCAAACTTTCAAAATAAACCCCATTAATATTTTCATCTCGAGACCTCTGCTGTGCAAGCGCGAGTGTATTTGTTCATTTATGTCATGTCTCAGACTTGAAGAGACCACCCCCCTCACACACACACACACACACACACTCCCTCCTCGCTCTTCTTCCATCTAAATTGGGCCCAGTTATCCTGCAGCTGAGCTGGTAAAAAAAGATAATGCAGGAGCACTTCAGAGGGCAGCTCCTCACTGCCCTCTGCGTAGCTGTGCCCGGCCATGCTGGAGCCACGCCTAACTGAGTGTACAGCTCCAAGGCCTTTACTGACATAAATCTGCACGGCAAAGCAACTGTGTGGCAACGCTTATTTAGTTTACCAGTTGTAGCCGCTGAACCCGAAGCAAAGAGGCCTCTCTTTCCCTCAGAAAGTAAATGAAAGCGCCTGAAATGCCCAAACTGAATTTTTTTTGGTATGTATTTTCTTCCCCCCGCCTCCCCGCTCGCACACTTGACTGTTCCATCATCAGAGGCCCTCCATCTTGTCAGAATGAGGTAAACTAATGGGCCGTGGCTGAACAGCCTGAGCTCAGAGGCTATCAGAAGAGGAAAGGAGAGGTTCTTCTCCTCTTTGGCTACAGTATTTCAGTTTTACCTCTGATAAATCCTTGCAGAAATCAAAAAGGATGGTTGTGTTTTAGTATGATGTTTCACATTTCTTCTGCTTCCAAAGAAAGCTTGGTAATTCACTCAGTTAAATCACCGATTGTCATTAGGCTGTACTTTCTAGCCCTGATGCTCCTAACATCCTAAGGTTTTTAGCCATGCTAGCAATCTGGCTCTATGGATGACCACCACTTTGGCTCAGACTGAAATATCTCAACAACTATTGGATGAATTGCCATGAAATTTTGTACAGACATTCATGCTTTCCAGATGATTAATCCATGCTGACTTTGGTAGTCCTCTAACTTTTCCTCCAGTGCCACCGTGAGGTTGACATTTGTGGTTTTACGTGAAATGTCTTAACAACTGTTGGATGTGCCATAAAATTTGGTAGGCTACTCACATTCATGTCTCCCTCAGGATGAATTGTAATCACTGTGTTGACCACTTAAGTGTTCATCTAGCGCCATCATTAGGTGAGAATTTCAATGTGTGCAATAAGTTTGTTTATAACTAAATACTTGCAAAACTATTAGCATTCCCATCAGCCAGGACTGTACTTTGTGTTTAGTGCTAAATAGCAAACACTAGCATGCTAACACTCTAAACTAAGATGGCGAACATGGTAAGCATTATACCTGCTTAACATCAGCATGTTAGCATTGTCAGCATGCTCACATTAGCATGTTCATTTTAGCATTTAGCTCAAAGTACCGTTGTGCCTAAGTACAGCCTCACAGAGCAGCTAGCATGGTAGACTCTTAGTCTTGTTACTGTACATATTTTTCTGTCTCCATTACCTTGCCATGATTGTGTGTATATAGATGACTGTATTAATAGATTGCAGCGTTACCCTAAACACCCATACGCCAGTCAACCACTCACTAGTCAGGAATCTAATTAGTCCAACAAAAGCTAATTATCCTTATCTTAGATTCAAGGGCTATCAGCCACTTGTAAGGCCACATGAGATGACCTTATTGTTGATTGTGAGGCTGCGATAAGAGCTGGTGTAGAATAGAATAAAACGTCCAGCCCTGGAACAATATAACATTTCACAACAGTATAGATTAAAGGCTTTAGGTATGGAGAGAATAAAGCAGTAGTTCGCTGCCATAGGTGACACAAGGTAACACAGCAGGAATATTCAGAGGAGCTTTGCTCGGCCAGGTTGTGACAGTCGTGTCCCACTCCATAAGCTGGGGGGCATTTTGTAACAAAGATGACCAGCGCGAGGTGCCAAAGCCGGTCTGTCGAACAAACGTTCCACCAGCCCCGGGCCATGCCAGCCTTGGCCAGGAAGAGACAGAGACGGTCCGGGGGACGGGGGGCCTCCCCGCTCCTCAGCAGTCACATGCAAGCTGGAGAACACAGACTGCGCCTTCCGTCGGGACCACAGTGAATGGAGGTGTAATTGGCCATATCCAGTGATAGATGGCTGTTCAACCTTTGTTACTCTTCGGTGGCAAGATGCATGGAGGCTTGTTTCACAATATGAGGTTGATTGTGCAGTCTATTAAACACCAGTCTCAGGAGGAAATGTTACTTACTGGAATGCTGGGGCTTAAAAAAATCTCAAGAACGATCTGACTTAAAAATGAGCGCGTGTTCAGTGATTGCCCATTATATTTCACAGAGGCGACTAGGAAGATAGAACTCGATATAATTGTTGGAAATTATAACCCTTTGTCTCTCTAAAACATAAATCAAAGATCTAAATTGTAGTTTTTATATTATTACAAACAAATTATCATGTCAAGAAAATCCCCCATTGCATTGCATGTGTATTAATTACAAAATTATGAAGAACTGAAAGCATTAACAACAATCTATATGTATTTTTTGATCATGAAGCCGATTTGCAATATGACTGGTGGAGTGTTTTGATTGACCTGTACTTCAACTCACTAAAGGCTATAGGCATCTCTCTGACAAACTGATAAAAACAACAAAGAAAGAATGGTTTCTCTTCGTGAAAAAGATTTGCGTCTCATCGCAATACACTGGAAAATCAATGGCTTGCATGATTGATGTTCTCAATGTTAAGGAAGAGAGAGATGCCATACATCAGGTTTTCTCACAGCATGGCTGTTTTTGTTCAATAATCCAGTCACAGGCTGAAGATTCTGACGCAAGCAGGAAACAAACATCTCAAGAGATGATTTGTGAAATGTAGGCAGACAGAGACAAAGACAGCGGCGGGTAGATGGAAGGAAATAAAGAAAAGCAAGCAGAAATGAAATTGACTTCCCTCAAGGAAGTTTTCCTTTGCACTTAAGAGAGGTAGTACTAAAATGAACAAATTAATAAATAAAGTGTGGCTTTTGTCAAGGGCTTCTGACATCCCCTAACAGTTGAGAGTAGCTGGAGAAACGAGTGATGCTCGTTAACTCTGACCCAAATCATAAGAGACACTGGGAGCTGTTAAAACACAGAGCAGATTGAGGAGTCTGGGTGACCTAGATAGCATTGGTTTTGACAAGCAGCCGTACTTCACATTAAATCGCTCTTCCGTCTAATACAATGAGGCATATCTCCCTCGTTGGTAATGAAAATTACATTCTGATAAGGTTCTTTGTGACATGGAAAATACCTCTTCCATCGCTGACACTCCAAGGCTCCTTCTGAGATGCACTTATGGGGAGATTGCCCCTTCGCCTGGACCTGGGTGACATTATCTGCCTCATAAGCACACATGAAGGGTGACACATAGTCTAGACAGCCATGCTCAAGGAGAACCAGTGGTGATGAGGCGACCGCAATGACTTGTTCAAGGAAATGAAATGTGTTAATTTTGGAATAATGGGAGGGTTGAAGGACTTGTCTGCAGGAGGAGAAGTAGGCAGATGTAGAGAGACTATTTCACAGATCAGTTTGTTTTATACATACATATAGTAATGCACAAATCTGTACGTTGAAAAAATGTCGCTCTGGAAGGTTTGCCGAACCCAAATAAAAAACAAACATATTCTCTCATTTACCTCTAGTGGTATCGAGCCATGTAGCCCTATTTGTGACCTCAGTACCCTGTATTTTGGCAGTGACCAGAGCAGTATGTGAAAATATTCTCTTTAAATGTTGATTTAGCACAAACATTTTATCATTCTGGGCAGACAAAAATACCTTTAAAGACACAGCCTGCTTGTGGATAAATGATACAGTAGTAACATTTAGATTTTTCTCCTAACCAAACCAAATTTAGTGGGGAGGTCACAACTACTAGCCATGCAGGTACTTTCAGTTTTATGTTCGCAGGTTTTGAGACATCCGTGTCTGAGATTTTTGCCACCACCACAATACAGTAGAGGTGAGTGGAATTCCATTTGGGGTGCTCAAAACATTGAAAAATGACGTTTAAAAAATTCAACAGCAACATCTCTATCCAGAGACAGTGTCCCAGTTACTCTGGATAATCCACAATCCTCACTGTGAACAGCTTTGTTAGGGACTATTTTTTCGATAGAAAGTAGTTCCAATGAAGACTGCACACATCAAGGTCTGTGGATTATCCAGATTTAACAGGGACACAATGTCTGGAAAGATATATTGCTCTTGAATTTTGTAAATGTCATCTTTAAATTACATGAGCAGCACAAATTAAATTTCAATTACCTCTATTATGTTATTGAGGTGGACGAGGGGTCTCAAGGTGTGTTCAAACTGAATGCCAAGCAAGTTGTAGCGATGACACAATTGCATTTAAAGTTAATTGAAAGACACAAGTGGTGATAAATCACTCTGTGCGGCACACATTTAGGCAAAGACACAACCATGTTCAACTGTTAAAAAAAATATGGACGATTTATGACTGTATAGGAAGAAATTAAAGAGAAAGAACTCGAGTTTGTGGTGAGTTCTGAGATCAGTCACAGTGCATGTTGCTAACATTTTAGCTGTTTTATCACTTTGAGTGAATAAAGAGGGAGTACAAAAAGTGCAGTGGTTAAATTCATGAATGGAAAATTAAGTTCAGTCTGAACACACCTTTAGAAAGCATTGTCTCAACCTGGGAAAACAAAAAGAGCTAAGAAAGAGGACGTGCTTTTTGTAATTTGGGTGACCAGTGAACAAGCCATGTCTTTAAATCTCTTCGCCTCTTCCTGAAACAGAAACAGTTTCAGGAAGAGGCGAACTGTTGAAAAAAGTAGCAAAATAAAATGACTTACATTGAAAATGACGCTCAGATCACACTCATATTCTTGCTCGCTCTCACCACACACACTCACAATGTCACACAATGTCAAACAGGATAATGTGTGCCCGGTGCTCGATGTGCAGCAGCTCTTTTCAGGCCAGGGTAGACTGAAGGCCTTTCTCCAACAATGGCCCATCACCATGCCAACAGAAGCGGTGCCAGCCGTGGTGCCAGCTTGGCACGGCCCCCGTGTTAGCAGTGGATGATTCAAGGGCATTAAAGCACAATGTGGGGGGTTCCAGTTTATAGACGGCTGTGCCAGGATTTCCACCACAGTTTACTCTGAAACAGCCTGTCATTCATCGCTCTCTGCTACTTCCCCTCCTCTCGTGCTGTTGGCCTGAGCTGGGAGCATTTACAATCCATCTTCTGACAATTTGCTTTACATGCACAGAAACACCGGTCATGCTTTAATGTTCTATATTTACTCACAAGCAGTACATTAAATGAGAGCGTCAAATATTTTGCCACAGGTCTCCTTCAAGGGTGGGCACTGAACAGCGTGCATCTGCTGTATTCTCATTAAGGATTGATGATCCAGAAGAGATAATAACATCTTTGTTGATTTGTTAAATTGGTGTCTGCCATTTTGTATGTTAAATTAATGCTGTAATGAGTGATCAAGGGGCATGTATTTGTCATTAAATTTTTTTAACCACTTAATATTAACTGTCATCCCTGTCGCCTCGCCTTGCAGTGCTCGGAGCAAGTGACTGTGATGGGCTGTCGGACTGCATCTGAAGTGCTCTACCAAAGAATAATATCCACTCCTGACCTACTCTGAAGAACAATATTTGATTCAATCAATGTTGCAGTCTCCCCTGGGGGGACTTACTCCCGAGTAATAGGTGGACCCTCAGAAAAGAGCAACAGTGGATCATGTGATGCTTGACCTTCACGGAGAGAACTCAGGTACACTCCAGAAGATGTCAAATCTGATCTGAAGCTGCTCTCAAGAGGATCACCCAGCTCATAATTCAATAATCTTTTCATGTGTTGCTTAGCAATACTCAAACACCATGGGCCAACAGTGACAGAGCATAGTTATCAATGCTGGATCTTCATTTATTGAAGAGTACCAGACATCTCATCATGGATTTGAATGAGATTTTCTCCACCAAAGAGCGACTGTAAGAAAGACTGGAGTGGGGGGAATTGGACATTGGGAGTTGGGAGGATTAGCTAGTGTGCTGCTAACCCATGGTGGATCTGCTGTGAGCAGGACAAGGGACTCAGCAGTGGAGGATGTCAGCGGAGGCCGAGCTCCAGCCGGGTGTCAAAACCAGCCAGCGAAGGGAGTCCAGGAGGATCAAAGGTACATGAGATTCTACTTACCAAACTCTCTCATCTCTGCTACAGTAATGCATTAATATAAAAATTTCTGTATTTCTGTAATGTAGATGCATGTAAAATATTGGGTTCATATGGTGTCTATAATTTTGTGGATTGAGAGACAAGTCTGAAAAATAATGTTGAGGGAAAAGTACTCAAAAGATGACCAGAAACATGTAGAAAGGGACAAAATGGGAAATTGGCAGTTTTTTCATGTTTGGCAGGCAGTGAACATAACCTTAAGTCATGTTTGGATGGAGCTAAATAACGCTGGACTACATGGAGAGAAGCTTCACTCAGTCAAGCCCGCCGAGAGGCTCCCTGTCTCATCCCAGGGATCCAGATGTAGTAACAGCTATTCCATGTAGCCCCAGGGTTTGGTAGCGCCATGATTTAGGTGTCTTGGACAGGGTAATTCACACCCTGTCGCTTTGATGAACAACATAAGTGATGTAATAGGACGAGGCATTCTCCGAACGTTCACTGGGAGATTGAAATGGGATTGAATTGGCTGAGAGGACGAAAGAAGAGGAGATAGAGAGGTAGAAAGAGTGAGATTCACAGGGAGGGGAAGGAAGTGAACAAGAAGAGGATGCTTTCTCGTTTGCCCTCCCTCCCTTCATCCTCTTTCCCCCTCATTTCTCCATCCATGAATAAAGCCACTCCAGCTAGTCCAGTAAATCTGGCTTCTGCGGGCTGGCTATAACGAGGCCGCGGGGCCAGGTCCTCTGTGGCTGTTTCACTGGTCCTGTCGGCTTGCTCAGATAAATGGCCAGACTGGAGGAGGGCCCATTGATTTGAGTTAAGTGGAGGGGGGAGAGCAGAACGAGGGGCTATCACATACGTGGCCATGCAGCTAATCGGAGGGGGCTATCACCACAGGCTATCATCCCCTGACTTTTACCATGTTAATCGCATGTGCTGCGGGGACCATTGCCACAATCAGCAAAGGTGCTTCTTAAATCCATATAAATGGAAATGGGGCAACATAAATGCATGCAGACTGTCAGGCAGCACAGCTAGTGGTGGTTGTGAGCAGGCTGGGGCCAGGTGAAGGACACTCCTGAGGATCAGGGTGATGACATGTATTTAGATAAAGCACTGTTTTTATTCATATGGGTGGGAAGCAACAGAAGAAATTGGTGGGATTTAAATGATAAGGTTCCCGTTATTTTATATTTTTCATCTTGTCAACAATCCCCATGAAAAGGCCAAAAACAACCATGTTTCTTAATACTTTCTGGCTCAAGACTAAGCCCATTCACTCATCGTGAAGGTATAAATCTTTTAAAAATGGCTCACAAATGTGTAGTTTCATTTTTCAAAAAGGCATAATAATTTCCTAAAATGGCAAGGAACTGTAGTTTTTAGCATACAGGAGTAAATAGTGCTGTATTTACAGGTGGATGTGGGATTAACTGAAAATCTACAGTGCCAATAGTGTTGTGAAGGAACATGTCCCCCAGTGTAACGGTGTTGTTCATGTAACAGTGTCAGGCAAGTAATTTGGAGTGGTATCGACTGAAGTCTTATCTTCACTGTAAGGTTGTCAGGCAACCAGACTCTATGAAATCAATGGCCTGGCCAAGAAATATTTCCAGCATACAACTCCCCATTATCATTTTTACATTTGGTTTGTGCACGAATTAAACAATTGGTGCTGTTTCGACATAGTCAGGCTAGCTGTTTCCTCCTGCTTTCAGTCTTCATGCTAATCTAAGAAAAAACACTCCAGGCTTTAGCTTCATATTTAGCACACAAATATAAGGGCGGCCTTCTCACCTAGCACTAGCCAAGAAAACTAATAAGCATGTTTGCTCACCCTAATCCTTTAATGCATGTGCTGCTTATATTTTGCATATCGCTTCGTAATTCACTTAAAGAAAGTATTTCAGAGGAAAATAGAACATTTAGGGGAATACTGGACACACTATCTTGTGTTTTGTTTTAGGGATGTCACTGCACTTGTCATTCCTTTCAAAACCATTTTGAAAAATCAAACCTCACTGCAGCAAACTCTGACTGCCATGGTAAAGCCAAAGCTCCCCTCTATCCATCAACAGAATTGCTTTACATGCGTGACTTTACTCGATCTCCATGGCAACTGTTGCTCTCCTACTGTAATCTGTGCACAAAAAAAATGATTCATTTCAAAAAGAGAGACAAGGAATGGAGGACAGAGAGACATTGAGAGAGAGAGAGGGGGGAGAAGGATGTAGACGCAGCAAACAGACATAGAAAGAGGCAGAGAGGCAAACAGCACTTTAAATCACCAGTCACCTCTCATACTGAACGCATGACATTGGAAAGATTGTAAGAGGCAGTGCAAATACTATCCATTTCACCCTATTCAAACACTATATCCCACATTTGACCACATCATTTGCTGGTACACTTATCCAACCGTTCATCACACTGCTTCACCATGAATGTGATAACAGCATTGTGGAGCCCCTACCTGACGAATGATCGCGCCCATCACCACCCAGCACACATCAGTACCTGCATGTAACTCTGCAGTGATTCAATAGTCTATCCACTGCATTGATGATGTTCACAATACCCCTCATTAACTCTGTAACTGCTTTAATGATCAGCCATTAAACCAAAACCTCAATCTTGTGTTTAATGCCAAAGATTGAGTAGAGGAATTTTGACATCAGTGTGGGTTGGAAGAGTGAACACGTGCTGCTGTTTGTAAATGTGTATCTGTGTGTTTTCTGAGGCTTATGAAAGTTATTTTGTGCACATGGGGGAGGCAGATGGCGAGGACAGATTTGCCTTCCTCAGACATCCATTCACTTTACTGCTGCTTAAAGTCATCAGCCCCCTGCACTGATAGGACGTACCTAGTATTTTCACTACAAATGTCCTTTGCAGAGACGCACAAAATAATGGTTAACATTAAACACTGCATGGAGGTGAACGCATGGCTCAGTAGGCATCGCCATACACGCTCATTAAAGCTCAATGGATGGCGTGTGTGGCCTCCTAGCAGACAGGAAGAGACAGGCAGACACAGATACACACTCAGAAAGGTTCAAAGGTTAAGCTGCCTCGATGCCCGGATCCCCAACAAAAAGTTTCTTGTTGCCAAGTCCTTATATCTGGAGGGGCACTTCTGACTCTCCATCTGTTGCCATCTGTCCCTTCACTGTCCCCATTCTAGTGTGGCAAGGAGGAGGATGCAACACTGTGATCAGAGACAAGCCCTGAAACAGTATGGAGCAGGGCGAACAGTAATTGTTCTCTCCATGGTCCTGGTGCAGGGCCTGTGTGTCCGGTGGCTGTTAAATCTCAGCTCCATTTTTGAAGATTTGGTGATTTTATGGCATTTAAGTGTGTATTAGATTGTTGGAAAATGAGGGCAACACGAAATATTGGGGGGAGAGAGATGTGAAACAAAGGTCCCAGGCTGGATTCTAACCCTGGACGCATGCATCTCAGACCACCAGGACTCCCAAATGGCAGGCATGTTGTCCCATGTGTAGGATACACTTAGACGCAGACTAACAGTAGACAATGCTTAAGGCAGCCCTCTGTCAGACAAATAATGAGGATCAGGCTTATGGGCCAGAAATATTGTGAGGACCATTCAACCTTGGGTAATTGTAAATCCAGAAAGCCAGAGGAATATGTGTCACCCACCCTCACACACACACACACCTTCTCCCGCTCTCTTCTCCTTTCTTACAGTGTGTAACAACATGAAACAGCATGCCCCGCGGCTCTTTAGTTTTCAAATACAACGCACTCGCTTGTCTTGATCTGAACCCAGAGCACGTAGAGTATGAGTTATGCCACTGTGTCAAGACTCTCATTCGGTATGCAAGGCCTACTTTTTTTGAGGATCTGTGCATAAACCTCTAAATCTCTCCTGAAGTGTCATTAGGGGAAATGGCACACTGTATGTAAAGAAACAAATGGCACAGAACATCTGGTTAAAGCTCATCTGAGAGAGCTGCACTGAATTGGACCGATCGTGTTTAAAATGCAACTGGAGCAGCATGCATTTTACATTACATTACAGAGTGTATGAGTCAGTAAAATCAGGATGGAGTACCTAGTACTGTATGAATAGACTACAGTCACTATATAAGTGATGGTTTTAATTAGGTACAGCAATGATTATCATAGTCCACCCACCCTCTCTTGCATCTGTACTGCAGGGTTTAACCAACAGCACATAAATAGCAATGTCTACAGTTTGTCTTTTTTGTGAGTTTGCCATCAACGTGGGAATGTCAGTTTCTCTACATGGCATCTGGTTAATGTTCAGAGGTGCACAGTGGATGTATATAAGACTCATTATCCTCTGGCAGAGAAACAAGTCTGAATTAGACCCAGATTTGACATTCACTTGCTTAGAGAGTTTAATGACTTTCGCATCGTCAAGCCCTCCCCCCCTTTAGAGAATTGTGCCCTCATGAATTAGTGAGAGGGTGTGCATAGCCAAGACAAGTGCTTGCATTTGAACTAAGACATTTTTTTCTCCGTTTCAACAAGCCATTTAATTTGCTCTTTTTCTATTCTAAATTTCAAATTTCCTTGGAAATTGCAGGGATGGAAGAAGAAATTCCATTTGTGTTAGGGTAGCTGTAGTTTGGATATCATGTGTTTCTGGGTGGAATAAGGTCCTTTTGGTGTAATATGGTCTTTGAGTGCAGCCTGAGAGTCTTTGTTAGGGATGTTAAACCTTGTCCTCTTCTCGCACACAGCTTAGCCAGCCACTTAAATGTGCCATTACTGTGCGGGCTCATGACCTAGAATTGAGTGAGCAAGGGGCCTGGAAACTGTTAAATTCTCAAAGGTGCCGGTGACCTTGATTTTGAAATCCAGCTATCTCTTTGTGTAAATGTGGTGGAACTCAGTGTTTTGCTGCTGACAAACCCCGCTCCGGTTATGAGGAGAAGGTTTATACATTGTAGACGCTCAAGGCTCGCGCCCTCATAATCAAAACAGTACGACGGCAGACAGCGCAGAGACAAAATGAGAAAGGTGTCAGTGTCAAGGTGGTGTCATGGCAGCTGCAGAGATTGACAGACAGAATAATCAGCAACACGGATGGAAGGAAGAAGGGAGGGGTTGACATTATAAAGCCAGAGGCCATCCAGACACACATTTGCAAATGCCCCCCTGTCTCACACCACCATCCCACCACCCAACATTCATCACCCAGGGAGGGCCTGGTGGATTGTGGGTGAGCGCTGGACCGTGATGATTCCCCTCAATAGCAGCGACTCAAGCTGGTTTGTCACCACCAATAGCACCCATGGGAACTGTGGGCGTGGGTGAAGCATAGATATAAGCACCCCCACTCAGCCACCCCGTAACCTTCCACCCGAGCTTTCTGTGTGGATGCCCCACAATGCCCTGCAATAGGTGAGGGTAAAGTGTTCTTAATGTTCTAGTTGTTTTCTCATTTGGTCCACTGGCTTTATCCAACTTCATGTTCAATTTTCTTTCAATCTTTTCTCGCTGCTGCTAATTTGCTATTCATTCGGCATTTCCTATTCCATAAATATTTATACCGGAGCAGCCGGCTTAAACACACACACACACACACACACACACACACTCAAACAAACACACACAAAGTTGCCTCTATACCTCAAGCAGGGCACAATGCTAAAGTTGTAGGATTCAGTTGAGCTCACATCCTTGTTTCCTGTAATCACTCGCTTTTATTTTCTGCGCCTTATTGCTTGTCCTCTCTCATTTTTTCTCTTTCTCTCCCGCCGCAGGTCAGGACCGCACTGAGGCGGGGCTTATTAAGCGTTTCCGTGGAGATGGCGTGCGCTACAAGGCCAAGCTGATCGGGATTGATGAGGTGACAGCGGCGCGTGGGGACAAGCTGTGCCAGGACTCCATGATGAAGCTGAAGGTGCAGACTTGTGTGTGTGTGTGTGTGTGTGTGTGTGTCTGGGGACATCATTGAGCCTCTTCACTTATCTCAGTCAGATTTGGAAAAGGCATGCTCGGGCCTTCCTGTATTGTCTGTTGAATGAGTCATGGGAGCTGTCTTGTCCTTTATATGACTCACTGAAGCGCTGTAAAGAACTGACCAGATGGAACAAATAAAAGTCCAACCGTATTATTCTGCAGCACTTTGTCATGTAGAAAAAGCTACTGTAAGGTTGGTTTTATATCTTTTGCAAAATGGTAGCAGCTTTATTTTCCCTCTAATAGGCTGCCATATTTTTAGCATAGCTCAAAGCTCTCTGCATTTATTCATACAGATTTTTTGACCTTGGAGGCAAACTGGTTTCCTATTCTGAGAACCTTAAAGCAGTATGTCACTTAAGAAGGAAATTTTCACTTTTTAACATGTGACTGCAAGAACACTAACACCTCCCCCACCTCACCACCAATTTGTCTGCCTCTTGTATGTCTTCTCATGTCAGTCACAGCCTTCTATTTTTACAACATGATGTTATACTTGTAGCACATATGCAAACTGTAATAATGTGACCCAGATAATATTTTAGCCAGTGTGTTCTTTACAAGTAAATTAGGTCAAATTCAGCCCTACAGTAAGTGGCAAAGTCGGTTGTGGATGAAAGGCTTGAGTATAGCTGAACTTATTTTGAAGTATGTGTAATAAAATACACTGTAAATTCACTGTTCCCTAACCCCCGCTCCCCTTATTGTTGCTACGTCGGTCAAGCTTTCCGTTCTCGCACATGTGCAGTTTACAGTGATAACAGGGGTAGTTTTACTGCTTGAAAGTCTGAGTAATTTTCAAAACAATGGGTCGTTGATATCAGACAGAGGTAAACAAAAGCAGGCTTCTCATTTCTAGCCGGCGACCGTCGATTTTGACGGCTGAAATGATGACTGATGGCTGTGTAGAGCTAGTTACTCCTAATATTATAAATATGATAGGGAAATTGTAAGATAACCCTGATTGGCTGCTTAGCTTATATACTTGAACATGCAATGATTTATGCTTGATTGTTCGTATTTTCTGGCTAGGGTTGCTGGAGTGTATTCCCAAATCTAATAGAGCAGGACTGAGGCGCTTACGTTAGCCTACGCTGACATAGTAGCATCCTGGACCAGTGGGTAAATACTAAACAGTGGATGTGCTAACCGTGAACAGGACGGTTTTTTAACATAACCTGTAAGCCCACAAAATAATGTAGTTTGAAATGCCCCTGGCCTTGGAAGTAACGCTGAGTTAGGTTACTATTAAGCTAGGTAGGCAGACATGCTAAACTTTGCAGCTTATGTTAGGGCAGATAAACACGCAGTTTAAGAAATCCCTTTCACCTTAACTGTTGTATTATTGGTTTTGAAGAGGGAAAAAAAAATAAACCATCATCCACACTTTTTAAAGAGCCCTATGCACACCGCTTCAACATGTGGAGAAATGTCTAGTTACGGTTGCTGTTCAGGGGAGAGGGTTTAGCGAATGGTCAGTCATCAATATAAATGACATATTACTCAGAAGTACCATACTTCCTCTTCTCAAAAGTTTATTCTGTATCCTCTCAAATGCCAGCTGTGTTTACTGGCTCCAAAGTAAAAGGCAGGAAATACTTATCACTCTCTTTGTTGGGAAAAAAGCAGCACATAAGCGTCTTTGCAGTAGGTGGCTACGGGATAAATCCTTCTCCAAAAGAGGACGTATATGCATGGCTTTTTAAGTATCTTCTCACAGACTTTGCTGGAGCTTTAATGTGTGGGAAGCCGCTCGAGAAGAGCGGTATAGCCAGAAGGCAAAGCCTCTCATCACCCGTATCCATTCCAAGTGATATGTCCAATAAAACAACTTTTTCCCTGCCTCAATCTGACATTTCAGCAGTGCCCACCATATGACTCCAGTAGTCACCAGCCACCAGCCAGTTACAGTCAATGGAGCAGTCGATACAGACCTGCTATTATCTGGACAGGGGATAGAGGAGGGGATGGGGTCTCTATTGAGCTGCCTCTCGCTTCCTTGAGGACTAATCCACAAAATGGAGAAGCCGATGGCTGATTGACAACATCCATTGACTGTCCGCCCGCCCGCCTCTTTCTTACTTACTTCATCTCTTCCTTATCCCTGTTGCTTGTTCTGCTCTTTATCTTGCTCTCTTTAAACTCCTTTTATCCCTTCAGCTCCTCCTTTTCTCATATGAATATACATGTATGTATGTAAAGATGGATGGGCATTTTTTTCTTCGACATCTCCCTGTAGAAGCAGAGCTTGATGGTGATTAATGCAACCCATAATGGCTTGGGTTTTAAATATTAGATATTAGCTTTAAAAGAAAAAATCTGAGGTGGAGGGTAACTGATGTACAGAAGAGGTGGACTACTCGTCAGCGTTACTGGGCCTGCAGTTTTGTCAGACGTATTCAGCACAGCAGGCAGGTCTTTCTTCTCCTCTTATCTCCTCTTCTCTTTTCCCTTCTTCTCTCTTCTCTTCTCCCGCAGGCTTTGTGCTATGAAAGACATGTCAAGCACACGCATCGCGTCAAATGGAACACAGTGGAAATGTTAATTGTTTTCTTTTTTAGAGTTGAGAATATAAAGAAAAAAGGTGCTGCTGAGATCCATGAGAAAAACGAACTTCAAAGACTGGATGGGTTGTTCAGTCAGCACTATGTGAGTTGTCGGAGCGAGCTGGTCGGTCAGCAGCGCGATTCATTCTGTCAGCAAATCTCACCTTATTGTTGTTAGCTAGCACTTGTGTATGACACGTTGAAGTGCAGTAGACCTACTTTAAGAAAAGGGAGAGAAAAAAGGTGCTTGGGGGAAAAAAAAAGGCTGCAATAATAAGACTCGCTGCACAAGACGATGCGTGAATTCCTCTGAGAGTGACGCGTCAAAAAAAGGCACATGAAAGAACATTCTGTCCTATCACACCTTATGTAACTCCTGTCACCCCCACCGCATACACAATCTATCCCCCCCATTCCCCCCATCTCCCGCTGTCACACTCACCTGAGTCGGAAGAGAAGAAGGCTGAGCTCATATCCTCTCATCTCCTCATGTCGTTTCCTTTAATCTCCTGCAGGGAATGGCTTCCTCGGCACGTTCCAAAGGGGAGCACAAGCAGAGAGTCTTCTTGACGATCTCCTTCGGCGGGATCAAGATTTACTGCGAAAGATCAGGGGTGAGTAGCATGTCAGCGAGTGGGCCCGTGGCAGAGCTGCACCGTGAGGCCTCTGCCAGCTGCTGCAGTGCGAACCTACAGTATAGGACATCCAGAGGGCAGACGCTCGCACGGTTCAGTTCACAACGGCTGCCAGGGCCGCCATCTTGTAAGCCTGGCTGGTTGACATATTAGCACAACTGCAATACCTGCACAGAAGGAAGATGATTCACAAGGTTATGCTGAAATGAAATGTGTAGTTTTCATCACTGCATTTGCAAAAATCCAAATTCTTTACCAAATATCATGCAAAAATAAGCAATAACATGCTTTCCACAGGACAGTTTGCCCTTTAGCTCATAAAAATTGAACTTGACAGAATTACAGGTCTTGCTTTTGATATTTGACCCTGGGTAAACTGGTTTAACACATACCGTAGTAAGATTAGGGGTATGCTGCAGGTCCCACTTAAGATCACTCAGGCCCTGTCTGCCTGCTAATGATAGCACAGTGAGCAATGTTATGGTGATGTTATGAGACGGGCTGCTTCCGCCTCCATCCTGGCTTTCATCCCCCTGGCAGACTCAGAGGCCTGCTGTTCCATTACAGGATGATCGAGGGGCTCGGTTCTCCCCCGTCCTGGGGCGCAGTGTTGGCTAGATAGGCCCACTCTGCTCATCAGTGCTAACCGATAATTAGCACTCCGTTCCACCCCTTAATGATCATTGCCGCTAATGCTAATTACACCACGGCTCCACCTCAGCTGTCGTTCGCGCTAAACTGATAATTATGCAACAGCGTTTGTTCCGTGGCTGCCGACCCCCACCCCACCACCAACCGTCTATTCCCCCAAAAAACACATCTTTGATAATATCTCTTTTTAATATGACTGGTGGTGACAGTGGAGTGTCTTTCGCCTGTAATGAAAAAGAACATTAAGCCTCTTGCCACCACCAACCAGCTCACCAGCTTTTGACAAGCTCATTTGTTGTTTTGGAAATCATGCCCCCTAATGCTCTTCATTTTATTTACTGATTACTGGCAGTAAATAACACTCCACACTTAATATCCCTCTTGAGTTATTATGGTGGAAATGGGGATCACTCCAGCACAGGCAGCGTCAGCAAGCATTTAGATGGAAATACTTTATGTAAAGCTGACATGATTCTCTGCTGAATCGAGTAGACTAGTCATATTAGTTTTGTATTTTACATTAATCCGAGGCGTTACTAGCGACGCTCGCCGCTGTATATCGACTAATACTCCAATGAAAGCTCCTCCCCAGTGCCTAAGCTTATCTCTGCTAATAGAGGAGCGGCAGGTGAGTGTGCCTGAGTGACAGCTGAATCACTCAGTACACTTTATATATGTTTTGTGAGCTTTTTGGGGGTGTCCATTTTTTGCCGAGTGTTTCAGAGCTGCCCATTAGTCAAAAATGTTGTGAATACATCATACAGTAGATTTTGAAAATGGGATTGTCTCCTGAATTCAGTGTTCACCATATTCACAGCATCTTAAATCCTGCTGATATCAACGCTGGGCATAAATAAAGAAAAATGGACATCTGCCTCCCAATCTGATGCAACAGCACAAAACAAACATCATGCTACTGGATTACAAGTTCTATAGTAATAGTTTCTATAAAGTACTGGTTAATAGAGAACAGCATTGAATCTCTCCTCCCTCTGTCAGAGACTTTTAGGCTCACTCTGTGTTGGTTGGTTGCATTTGGCTCAACAATATGCAAAGATGTTTAAAGTAGATTTGACCTACTTTTCCTGCCAACGTCGTGTACAGTACTTGTAAAACAGAATTTAAAAAAGGCAGACTTTCAGATGAAACAAGATACGTTTTTGCATCTTTAAGGAGAGCGAGACATGCTGTAGATACACATGGTCTTTCCTGTAACACTTTACGTCTCTGCCATGTAGGTGCTCCTGCATCACCACTCAGTCCACGAGATCAGCTACATCGCCAAGGACACCAGGGACCATAGGGCCTTTGGCTATGTCTGCGGGAAGGAGGGCCACCACAGGTTTGTGGCCATCAAGACGGCACAGTCGGTAAGTGCTTTTCCACTCTGCTAGAGCTGTTTTTAGTCCAAATCAAGTCTCAAGTCCTTCACGGCAGTTCCAGACCAAGTCACAAGATAACACAGTCACTAGATAAGAAAACTGGAGGTCAAGATGCTGGTCTTTTTACATTTCTAAAGGCTGACTATTACAACGGCACAAGATTTTAACATTTTCCCCTTAGACCAAGTCCATGCAATGCATAGGCCTAACGATTAAATATTCAAGCTGTGTGGCTATTTAAGGCCTTCCTGGCATTGTCGAAAAAACTTATTTTGATTAAAATTTCAAGTTCATAGGGAGTCAAGTCCTCATTTTTGTCAAGTTTGACTCAAGCCCAAGTCTCAAGTGTCAAGTCTACAGGTGTGCACTCTGCTGTTCAATCACAAATCTTCAACTACAGCTCAGGAGAATTGTGGAATACACAAACAATGGTTTAACTGGCCAGGAAGAAGAGAAAAAACTAAAAAAAAAAAAGATTGCTGTGATGTAGACTGTCAGTCAGTTCAGTAACATGTAAAAATGATTTGTCTGTCGATTTGTTTCTAAATGACTGATGCAGGAAACTTCTTTATGTTCATTTTACTCCAGTGCTCTGAGTTTTAACGCCACTTTAGTTGTTCTAATCTAAGAGACAGTCCTGTGCCAATATTAACATGCAGCTACTACTCTAATGCTAGTTTATACTACATTACTTTCAGGTCAGGTGTATTGACAATAAGACACTAGTTGACCAGATAGATACAAAGTAAATAAGAAGATACTGACCTTGCCTTAATTTCTGTGTGAGTTTTTGATTGAGCATGAATTATTATCATCACTCCCCACTCTCTGCTGTGCTGAGCTCGGTGTTTCCTTATGGGGAGTGCCGAGGACAGAGCCAGACGGCAAACATCCACACATTCTACATTCACATGAAATGTATTCTATGTGAGTTGGCTGACTAAAATAACATGAATATATTAATAAATGCATACACAAAATAAAAATACAAAAGTGAAATACATAAAATACATAAAGGTCACGCCCCATAAAAAAAATCATATTAATTAAATTGTTGATGTTTGTTTTCTAATGTTATTCCTAAAGATTTTAAGATAATTTTCCAAAAATGTAAATAATCTTCCTACAATGCTTTTCTTCTCATGCATCTTCTGGATTTGCCATTTTCCCCTCTTCCACCGCTGTTTCTGCCTGCTTGCCTACACATGTTCATCTTCCACTGCTCTTCACTGACCTGGATCTCATTGCTATACTCCTCCCCTTCTTTCCCTGCATCCCTTTTTTTTTCTTTGTCCATTTCCTCCCACTTTCCTTTCCCTAATACCATTCCTTAACTTTCCACATCCTCTTCCTTCTCTCCCCACTTCTCACGTCCAGGCGGAGCCTCTCATTATTGACCTCCGCGACCTCTTCACGCTCATCTACGACATTAAACAGCGGGAGGAGATGGAGAAGAAGGCCCAGAAGGACAAACAGTGTGAGCAGGCAGTCTACCAGGTAGGACACTCTGAGCACATTTCTGCTTTTTTTCTCAGTTTCATTTCCCATTCAGAGACGCAATCACACATTATAACGCAGCCAGCAATTCATTCACACAACGGAAATCTTAACACTTTCAAGCTTCCTCTGAAGTGCATCGATGGTTGTTTGTTTGCACCATTGATTTCTATGTTGGATATCAAAATACAATGGAAATGCAACAGGTTTAAATGGGTTTTTACTTCACAGGAGTCAGGTCTGTGTGACAGGAAATGTATGCGTTGGTGTTTGTGATATAACAAATCACTGTTTCACTCTCAGTCAGTCTGTAATTATGCTTGCTTGCAGGAAAAGACAGACTGAGTTGTTTTCCGTCCTTCCTCCATTTATTTTCTAATGAGACTCTAAATTTGGCTGCACTGTCTTACTGATGAAAAACAAAATGTGTCATCTGCCTTCTGTCCCACCACTGCACAGACCATCCTGGAGGACGAAGTGGACGATCCGGTTTACCAGGTAGGTCTGTAGGCACACAGAGCAGGAGCCAAACACTGCTGACCTTGATGCTTTTCTAGTTTCACTGGTGCTGTTTTCACTCTTAAAGCTTGGATACCAAAAAAACAAATAATCCTTAATTTAAATATCTTCTCCAGTCACTGATCTGCTTGAATTAATGATTCATGATATTCCACCATTCCAGTAATACACAGTAGACCATCCTAATGGACAGTTTTGTTCAACCATTCAACTCCCATTTGCCAGTGCAGTGTAAAACCATATTTTTTAAGTTGATCTGTGTCAATGTTCTGATTTCTTCCAAAGACATACCCCCCTGACTGGTTGTCCCCCCCTCCCCTTTTCTTTGCCCTGTGCATTTATTTGGCTGAACATGATTTTTTTTTCTATGTGTTTGCTCACACTGAATACAGACAACACTAACTCTTACTCTGAATACTATGTTCAGTAGTACGTCCAACCACCTCCCAGATCACCTCTGTTCTTTGCTCTTGAAGTGTGTTTTGCATAAAATCATTCCATTTGCAGCTTTCGATTATGTTGATGTTGGTTGACAAAACTCCAAACTGTGGCCAGAATCTTAAAGGAGTACATTTTGGGAAATACCCTTTTCCACTTTCATGCTGAGAAGATCAATACCACTCTCATGTCTGTGCAGTAAATATGTAGCTGGAGCCTGCAGCCAATTAGCCTAGCTTAGCATAAAGACTGGAAACAGGGGAAAACAGCTAGCTTGGTTCTTTCCAAATGTAAGACAATCCACCTACCAGCACCTGTAAAGCTCACAAATTAATATGCTATATGTAACTAAAGACATTTTAGTTTAGTCTTCGCCTAATTTTTGTTGTGCATTTTTAATTTTTATGTCTTCTAAGCATTTTGAAGCTGCAGCTGTCGCCATCTTTGTTGTGTACAGTTACCATGGTTACAGGTGATGTTCTCATCTATCGCCAGGTTAGTGGTACTGTTTACCTGTTCACATACATACACACAGTGTCCAGGTGACTCTGCTCTGCAGTTACAGGCCACCTCTACTCAGTAAATCCAGTTGTCATTTCCAAATTCTGGCTGTTTGAACAGAACCACTCACTCACTGTGTGGTTCCGCAGACGGATGCAGGTCGTTGAACAAGACTTTGCATTGAAACAGTAATTAGTTCATTTGTCCATTCGTCCGTCTTTCACATTATCATTTAGTTTTTATTTGTTGACGAAAAATGTCACAGTTCTCATTTTCAATGGTCACTTTTTGTTGTTAAAAATAGGTCATCATCGAATGTTTTTCGTCATAGTTCTCGTTGACAAAATTAACACTGCTGAGCTGGTAGACGAATTTTGTTATAATTGGACAGAGTAAGTCTAGCTGTTTCCCCCTGTTTCCAGTCTTAATGCTAAGCTAACCGGCTGCTGGCTCCAGCTACATATTTACCATACAGAAAGGTATCGATCTTCACGTCTTACTCTCAGCAAGAAAGTGAATAAACGTATGTCAAACTATTCCTTTAATCTGAGATCCACAAAGGCTTTTATTAACATCAACCTTAAGAGGAGATACTGACCGATTTGAGGACTTTTGAGACTTCACTCATGGATCTCAAGCGAATATTCTGACCTCCTGGTCTATTTTCTCTCAAAGAGGTTGAGCATCACATTGCTGATGTTGAAAGGAGACCTCAAGCTAAGACCTCCACATTGCCTTGAACTACTGCCTGACCTATTATACTTGTGCTCTTTCCTCTTCCCACCTCACTCTTTTTTCTTTCTGTCTTCATCTCCCCCATTCCTCTTTCCCATGCCTAATTTTTTTTACACCCTTTTTATTCTTGATCTCATTTCAATCCTCACTCGACGCCATCCTCGCTCCCCTGTGCTTTCATTTACTCTCGACATGTCTCACGCCCTTGTTGTATCTCTCTATTTTATATGCCAACCTTTCTCTCTGTCTTCCCTCTCATTATTCTCTGCACCTCTACGCCTTGCCCACTACTTCTGTTCTATAGTACATAGTGTTTGAGGCTGGACACGAACCCCTCCGTGGCCCCCAGTCAGAGGAGAGCGTTTATCAGGTACAAAGACAAGCACTGCCCCCTTTTTTCTCTCCCTCTTCATACTCTGTGATAGATGATAATAGTAACAGTACTAACAACATGACTTTATAGCATCTTTCTTAAAGAAGTTACAAAGTGCAGATTGTTTTTGGAGAAAGGATTTTCATTTAGAAGTAGATCAAACTAAGGTTTCTGTTTTAATGTGGCTGAAGATAAAATCAGGAAAGAACCTAAGCTGTGAGATCTATTAAGAAGGGGGTTTCATGTTAAAGTTATAATCCGTAAGATTTTAGTCTTTGGTTTGGTTTAACACAGCAAACACTTGAGCAGTTACTTTGTCAGAAATACAACAGAAGAGAAACTCACGTTTTATTAAGAAGTCAGTCAATAATAAATAGTTTTCCACAGTAAAGCTGGTTACCTTTTTCAGGAGTTGGAGGTGTGCAGCCTGTCACCCGAACTCTTCATCTAACATCTCAATGTGGCTGCTCCTTCTTGTACCGTTACTCCCTAATTAAAATTGATCCTCAAAAAAACCCCGAAAATGACCATGTCTTGTTTTGTAGACACATTTTTGATGAACGATCACAGTCAGCACTAACCTTGGTGACAAACACATTGCGTTTCCTGTGGCCTCTTCAAAAGCCACTCTGTGTTTCGCCAGTTGAATGCTTTTCAGGTGAAGCAGCGGCAAAGAGCAAACACTAAAGTGTGAGGCCGATATCAATGATGTAAAATTACACTGGATTACATGCATGTATCGTGCCCTGTTGCTCCCTCGTGCTTGTGAAGGCAATTTGAATCCAGCATGGGAATGGCGGACTCCGCCAATACCACTGAAAACTACTATATAGAGAGGTAATTAAAGAATGTAATACACTTAATGGCTATTGCTGAACAAAAAACGACCATTTGATTTCATGAAACTCTTAAGGATTATAACTTTAACGCTGTTAAAAATAAAAAGGGAGCAGCTTTATGTTTAAAATGATGCCTCATATAGCATCTATAACAGCTGCAGAAGAGTCAAGGTCAGTTGTTTAGTCTGGATAGTTCACCCAAAGCCTGTATACCAGGCTCCTATTATAAATCCAACACTTTGACCTTTTGGCTTTAGACCATTTGAAGGACCTGCTAGGACTCCAGGGACCTGTCGTGTGGTTTAATCCTAACCACCCCCCCCCCCCCCTCTCTCCTCCTCCTCCTCCTCCTCTTTTTGCCTCTCTGTATCTTGCGTTCCTCTGAAGATGAAAGATGCAGAGAGAGATTAATCACTTGCCATGCCATTTGATCTCAGAATGAAACAAGATCAATAGAGAAGGGGAAAACGTAACAGAAAGTTAACCAGTCGAGGGAGCGATAGGAGAGAAACGCAGCAAGGTTAAGAGTAACATATAGCTCGAATAAATGTGAGGGAAGTATACAAAGGAGGCCAGAGCTGAGGCATTTTCGTATTGTCAGATGAACCAGTTGAGACATACTGTTGCAGAATAACAATAGGCTTTCTTAATACTCACAGAACCAGCACACACCATCCTCAAGCATTGTTTGCAATCAATATTGATTTTAAAAGAATTGTTTCAACAAAACAGCTGCAGAACTAGTATAATCCCATTGCTCTAAAAGATAAAATTATATCTAAAAAAAATGGACTAAATAGAGATTGTTGTAGTAAGCTTTTTCTTTTTCAAGAGACATGTTTCAGTTCTTGTAAGCTCCTGTTATTTAATAACCCAGCCTAAACATAAAAAAAAAGGTGTTGCTCTGTTACTTACGTTTGAATCGACCTCCAATCCAATGCAGGTCCCAACCAGTCAGCAGAAGGAAGGGATCTATGATGTCCCAAAACGCCATTTCATGACTGTAGGTGTTTTTATTTTTTATTATTTGTTTCTTTGCTCTTCTACTTGCAAACCTCTCTTAAAGATCCTCTTGAAGGAAGTGCCTTAAGTCCCCTTTGACAGTGTCTATTTGTAATATTATGCTCTACTGTATTTAATAGTTTTAGTTATGTATTAGAGCCTACAGGCTCTAAAAAGCATTTCCCAAGCCAAGGACGAGTCAGACTGGTTTCTGCGTCTGTGATGGTGATGAAACAAAGCTACATTGGTCATCCCTAGCCTGCCTGAAGAGATAAGACTAATTGATTGGTCGACCAAAGTCCGACATGTCAGCAATTTCACAGGACATTAGAGAGGCAGGCTTCGTATCCAAAATCCAATCCTATGCAGAATCTGGACGCATGTCGGGACCAGATGGTAGAGACAAAATCAAGTTTGGAGTCTGTTTGCTGGTCTCATCTGACTGGTACAATAGACTGACTAGATGTATAAAGGGGTGGCTGTTCCATCTTCCTCAGAGGATGAGGACGAGAGGTTTGTAGGTGGGGTGGGTGTTGGGTTGAGCTGCATGCAGTGTAGTCACGGCTACATACAATCAAGGCCACAATCAACACTCATAAAACCTTAATGAATAGCAATATATTTTCATACCGTGAATTGATTTGATCGGAAAATAGCACAAAAAGCACTTTTGATTTCCCCCCTTTCATCAAACTGAAAATATATTTCATCTCGTCCTGGTAGGTTTTATGAGTTCTTCACCACCATGCAGTGACCACGCTATTACATCTCTCAAATCGCTTGTAAAAAAAAAAAAAAAAACATTCATTCAAGCATATTTTGCCAAACATTCACCCAGAGAGAATTTCCACCCAACTTTTGAAAACAGCCCTAGCAAAGTGCTTCTCTTAGTCTGTCTGTCTCTTAGTCGCTGTTGGTGTGCTTGTTGCTCAGCATATCAAACAGATAAACTGTCCCGGCCCCCTCGCTATCTCACCCAAACAGCACATGCCAGTATAAGTAGCAGCGCTTTCCATATCTCTAAGTGTTACTGCTTGTCTGTTCATTCAGTTGGAGCTTTTTGAGAGCCTCAAGCTCCCCTGATGTGTGTCAGTGCCTGCAGGGAGAGACCTCTGTGTACGATGTTTACTTTATTCCAAATTTTGACTCATTCTGTGCCCCTCAATGGTCCCAAAGTGCCGTGCAAACTGTGCGATCCGCTATGTCCCAGCTTATTCAAGGAGGACATAAACACCCTGTTAGCAGCAACACTGATTGCTGTGATTCCTCCCTTTTCTTTCTTTTGTTGAAATATGTTGTGTTTGTATCTGTTTATTTCTAGCATGCAAATCCTGTGTGTTCTGTGTGTTTTTTGTGCTTTTCCAGTGATTCATTGTCTGCTTGTGCATGGCCCCACAGACATTTCATGCAACTTAGCCATTCCATAGTCTCTTCCATAGCCGCGTCCCCTCTCTTTTAAGTACTGCGAGTGGAGAACAGAGGGGACTAGAGCAGGGGTCACATCTGCCTATAGGGTGAGGTGGCCTCATTGTCTCGGTTGGGTGGTTCCAGGAGCTTCTTCCTTCATTCATTCGATGAAATAAACATACTCCTCTGTGTATGTGTCTGCTCACGGAGTAGAATCAGCATGATAAAGCAACCCAGGCTCTCACGGGGGCCCCTCTTGATTGGCAGACATAAGAATATCTAATCAGAGCCTGATTTATAGGACTGAATAGGTTTTTACCCCCTCAATTATAGCGAGCCATGAAAGATTCATTTTAGATCCATTTTCTGATAATGAAACGAGGGGATAGTTGTTTCTTGCCATCCACAGCACAAACTGCCTTTGTGAATAGATTTCACTCCCCACACCTACCCACCCATGCTACCACCATACCCTATCTGGAGATGAATTCAAGGTTTCATGACTGTGCAAATCTCATTGTCGTGATGTATCACCGGACTTTGTCTCTCTCTCTCTCTCTCTCTCCCTCATCCCTTGGTTCGACTCACAGAATATCAACCACTTTGATCTTTTCGGCGACATGTCCACACCTCCCTCAGTGAGTACTACCACACAAAACCAAACCCTGATTAACTTTGTTGATTGATTCAAGTTTGTAGAATTGCATGAGTAATTACATATAATATTTTATCTGTAATGGTAGGTCATTTCATTGGGACAGTTGCAGAGATCTAAAATACCTGAACGTCCGACAGTACTGCAGATTAAAGATAAATGTGCAGCGTGGTGACTTTTAGGTGACTTTGATAGTGGTGACATCTGTGTTTGTGTGTGTGTGTGCGTGTGTGTGTGTGTGCTTTGCCTCCCAGATGCCCCCATCACCTGCCAACACACTGGATCCTAGCAGGAGCAGCCGCCAGCAGCAGCACACTCCTGCTGAAATGTACGCCCCCTTCAGCCCCACGTCCGTGCCGTCAGGTAGCTACCCAGACTGAAACGCGGCATCCTTTCCACAATACAAAACATAAAAGAGAATAAAGTGCTGGTGGGGATGTCTTTCTTTGATGTATAGTTTGTGAAAAGCCTTGCCAAGATTTGGCAGGATGTGGATTTATCTCAGTTTTTATAAGGATCACACATCGAGCAGCAGTGTGATTACGCTGTAACCCACGGAGATACTGTAAAGTGATGATTCTTAAAGGACCAGGGTGGTTTTGCATATTTTAGCGAAACTGACATTAAAGTTTTCCAAGAACATTCAAGAACATACAAACTTTGCAGGAATGTAAAGTGTACAGTATGAGACTTGTAGCAAATGGGCTAAGTCATTCAGCACGACTCGCAGACTGCTGTGTAAAACAATCTATGGTACAACTAAAATGGTCTTTTAATTTAAGAAACAGGGCCCAAAATGGGTCACAGGCCAGACAAGAAAATATCTCCGTTGAGCCTGAGACTGTAATAGCTTTAGAATGCTGTCCTTATTCACACCTTTTTGCTTAAGCATTGAATAGCTCTCATTGTTAGTCAAAGATTGCAAAACTGCTATATTAATAGAGGAACATGCTGCAATTTTGAAAATCGATGCTTTGAACTTCTAAACACAGGAGACAAAATGTATTGTTTGCTCATAATAATGATAATCTCCACTTCCTTTTCCTGCCTTAATATCCTTTAATCATTTTATTTATTATTGTTTCTACTCCAGGTTATATGACCATGGGTCCGGTGCAGGCGGCCCAGTGGGCGCAGCAGCCATTTCCTGCCCAGGCTCAGACTCTGGCCTTCCCCGTGCAGGGGCCCCTCCAGGTGGCTCAGGTCCTCCCCGGTGGTCAGCCGGTCATCTGGAGCCAGGCCAACATTTTCCCCGCCACACAGCAGCAGTGGGCGGCCATGGCGGCCTACATGCCGGCCCAGACCGTGGGCGTTGGGGGGCACGCCATACCAGCTGCCATGCTCCAAGGCCTGGTACCCATTACCACCATGTGCCCCCAAGCCTGCGACCTATCGGCCCCCTCCTCTGCCATCACCAGCCCCCAGCACACGGCCGACCCCGTTCTGCTCCAGAGGCAGCTTAGCCTGGGGAAGGAAGGCCTCGGCATTGACTCAGATGCAGGCGAGGGCCCCTCTACATCAGGAGCCGCAGCAGCAGGCGTGGGAGCTGGCGTCGCGTCAGCAGCCGTGAGCAGGAGTGGGACCCCAGGCCTCATGAGTGTACCGGACACGCTGGCCTGCAGTCAGCTGCTGCCACCTTCAGCTGCTTCGACCCAGGAAGAGGAAGGGAGCTGTAGTGACCTTGATCTCTCTAGGATGACCTTGAGCCCAGGTACATCCACATCACCGTCTACTGAATCTCGTAAGTGTTCTTAATTATTGTCCTCCTACAAAATTG
This sequence comes from Siniperca chuatsi, assembly GCF_020085105.1. NCBI lineage: Eukaryota > Metazoa > Chordata > Actinopteri > Centrarchiformes > Sinipercidae > Siniperca > Siniperca chuatsi. The sequence continues at coordinate 21,251,531 of NC_058054.1, forward strand.
TAGCTTACTGAACTATCATCTGTACCGCTTTATGTGAAGCGCATAAAGCATTTTTAAAAATCTCAGTTGAACCATTTTTATAAGCCTTTCTAACTGCCTGGCTCTATGGATGGCAATGTCACTCTGTCGGTCAATCCACCACTTTGGTCCAGACTGGACTATCTTAACATCTATACGATCCACTGCCATGCAATGTTGTACAGACATTCATGTTCCCTTCAGGAGGAATTGAAATAACTGTGGTGATCCTGTGGTGACTTTTCATTTAGTGTCATCATCAGGTCAAAATTTCCATTTTTCCAAAACTTTGGTTTACGACCAAATACCTGCAAAACTAATGACATTCCTATCGGCGTTAGCTGTACTTTGGTGCTAATTGGCAAATGTTAGCATTACACTGCTTAGCAGCTAGATTAGCTTAGCTAGCTTAGATGTTAGCATTTAGCTCAAAGCACTGTTTTGACCTCTGGCAAGACAAAGAGTTAAGTCAAGTCGAGTAAATTTTATTTATATCGCCCAACATTACAAATCCCGAATTTGCGAAGAGGCTTTACAATCTGTACAGCATACGACACCCTCTGTCCTTAGACCCTCAATTTGGATGAGGAAAAACTCCCCCGAAAAAAAACAGAATACACCAACATAATAAAATTACAGTATGGACAATCAGGATGACAAAATTATAGATAGATTGTAAAATATTTGAAGAATTATTCTGGGAGGACGTTAAGCAATTTCAGGCGTCGTTAAACAGACGTGAGCCACACGACCTCCTCTCCACCATGGAACCTGGAACGAGAACAGACTACACAAACACACAAGACCCAAAAGTCAAGCACACCATTCACACAGACAGGAGAAAAGAAACACACACAGAGGGAAGAGAAGAGGAGAGGCTGAATCTCCTGCGAAGATCCAGATCCAAAACATCTGGCGTGAGGCACCGACAGCCAGGGGAGAGAGAGAGAGGTCCCAGGACGGCCGACGGTCCAGCGCAGAGAAACCTGAGTGAAAAGAGAAGAGAAACTAGGGAGAGAGAGAGAGGGAAAAGAGGGTGAAGAGAGAAAGAGGGAGATAGGCACAGTGCTGTGCTGTGCCTATCTGGGACACAAACAAACAGAGGGTTAGAGAGATGCAGTGGTTTTCAGAAAGTTTCCAGTATTCTCGTCAACAGGACAAACATGGACTATAAGTACCAGGATAATAGACTCATTGAGACTGAGACTGAGCTACCGGAAGGATAATGGTAATAGGTACAAGGCCCGAAGTAATCAAAGAATAAGCAACTAACTGAAAGTTAAGGTGAAAAGATGAGTTTTTAGTTTGGATTTAAAGGTTTCAGCAGAGTCAGACTGTCTGATATCAGCAGGGAGGTTGTTCCAGCGGACGGGGGGCACGAAAGGAAAAGGCCTTGCAGTCAGCTGACTTCTTTTTAACTTTAACAGACAGGAGAGCGGAGAGCACGGGATGGAATGTAAGGTTTAAGGAGGTCAGACAGGGATGTGCCCATTTAGAAAATTGTGCTTTATTTGATGATATACAGAATACAGAATGTCAGGTATAATAGAAAAGAAAGCTGAGGGAATGACATGCAGTAAAGGTCATGGTCTAGATATGAATCCACTACTTTCTCAGTATAGGTTATGCATGTTACTAGCTTGATGCTAAAATATATTCACAGAGCAGGTTAGCATGAAACAGTAAACAAAGTTTATTTCCTCTCTCCGCAGCATCCACTCCAGCCCCTCAGCAGAGCTCGTCTTCAGACTGCCCCCCTTCCCAGGCCAGTGACCCCCCCACAGATCACTCCCCTGTAGACCCAGAGGGCAACTCCAGCAACGCCAAGGAGGAACAATCAGTGAGCGCCGTCCCCCCTGGGTCACATCCCAGTCAATAAGATTCATCAGCGTTTGATCTGAAAACCGACTGGCATGATGCTATAATGTATTACTGTCATATGGATGATCTGTTCTCAAGTACATCGTATGTAATCACGTAGAGTAGAATGTTGTGTAATTAATACAGCCAAATGGGATTGGTTTTACCCTTTTTTCAGAAAAATGTCAAGTCAATTAAACATGAAAGGTCAAAGCTGATTCAAGTGTCATGATTAGATCATATATAATAAGGTAACATTAAGTTTCAAGGTAATTGTAGTTATTTTCCTAAATATTTGGCTTGTGTTTTTCTGGGAAACATGAAAGAAAAGTATGCACATTTTGCAAGAATGCTGGAGAATAGTTGATTTTGCCAAAACGTGTCACCTGCAAAATAGAGATTTTACAGCTTTCATTCTCCCTCTCTCTCTCTCTCTCTCTCAGGGCTCTGCTGTTGCAAGGTCGATCTCTCCGGTGCCCAGTGGAGCTTCTGATCCTCCGCAAGATCAGAGCGGTCCACAGGAAGACAGCTAGAGAACAACAGACACTGAGTAGGTATTTAATGGTCCCCTCCTATCTTATTTGCCTGTGTTTTCTACCAGCTACCTTCACATTGTATCATTTCATGTATTTTCTCCCCTTGCTCTTTTCATCTCCAACGTCCAACTACTCCCCCACCCTCTCTCATTTTTTCTTAATCCTGCTCTGTGTTTCTTTATTAGCTTTAAATTTTCATTTGTCTCCTTTTTCCTTGCGGATGAGTGGTTTGCTGCCAATTGGAGAAGAGCCTTGGTTTAGTTCAATGTTTCTGTCATCATGCCTCTCTGCGTCACCCTGACGAAAGATGAGGAAGGCCCAATGTTGCCACCTGGTGGTCAGAGTTGTAACTGCACAAATACAGCTTCACGATATGGCCGATTGTTTCTGTTTGTCTTTTAGGGGATGGAAGCTCTCAAGGCCACGACAGAAGCTCATGAGAAAGAGAAGAAGAGAGCGATGAGGGACTGTGAACAGCATCATCTCTCACAGCTGGATTACACAGACTTGTTCTGTTTTTTCAACCTTTAAAGGATATTTTGGCAGTTCTGTAATAAGCTGGCTGTCCTAGGATCTGCTTTCCTCCAGAGGCCACATACTGTACTGTACTCCTCAGCATGACAACCAGACTTTGGCTTTATCGTCCAATCAAATAAACTTTCAACCAGGAAGTGACCTTTGACCGAAACCTACAACAGGAGGTGATTGCACCCTCCTGTAATGGATTAATGAGTTTATACCTGTGATGAAACGTTAAACAGCCATGGTGACACTGACGATGCAAATTATTTTTTGGAACCTTTCACGAGGAGCAGCGTCCTACTGTATGTGGTTGACCTTCAGTTTGTCAACTGCCACCAGCAAAGACTGTGCACAGCAGATGGATTTGCCAAATGTTCTCATAGTGTTGCTCCACCGATTCGTCCATTTGCATGAACAGACTTAATGTGGATTCAGCGGACTCAGCTGTGAGCAAAACTGTTCTCTGCAGCTTCCTTCTAGATCTGAAACAAATTCAAAAAATATGATTTTTTTCCCCCCTTATTTTATAAGCTGTGAATTCTCAGTCGATGACTCCGAGTCATTAGAGGCATTGAAATGACTTTGAGGCATCAATGTCGAAATCAAAATTTGCCAAACATCTATTTTGTAAATAAGAATCTTCCCAGTCCCCCATACCTGAGCCTCTGTGCCATAAGATAGCTCTCTGCCTCTTGGATGCCAACTACCTGTGTTTCTCTCAAGCAATGCCCTACCAGCACCTCCATTTTTGACGTCTGGATGTTTGTTTCGCTTTTGCTGCCATCTATTTTTCATTTCGGAAAATGTCTTTTGTTTCTGTTCGGTTGATGAGATATGAATTGTGAATCTGTGTTACATGGTCATTCAATTAAGCCTGCTGTTACCTGTCTCACTCATTTCGAACTTGACCGATGAAAGAAATGAAGGGGTCGACAAACTTAAGAATAGCGGCAAAAGTCCTACTACTTCTTAAAGGTTTTTTTTAGTAAATAGGAGGCAGATTTTCCTGCATCTCTTTGTTTTTAGATATTCTACATTTCCAGCTGAGGTCGCATTGTTTACAACTTGCCTCTTAGAATCATATCGCTGTTTGGTTTCTTGAAAAAATTTGCAGAATAAACCCATACTGATGTGACACGGCTTAATAACCACAAGCTCAGAGCTCAGTTCAGTGCATTTCTATGCCTTATCAGGTTTATTTTTGTTGTCCAGTCACTGTTCTTCTTGTCGGGTCATTTGTATACAGTAAACAGGTCATTGTTGTAACAAAGCACTTGGGCATATTGTAGGTCTGCTCCACCGAATCGAAATGGTCAAAAAGAAAGGCAACGTTATATAATATGAACAATAGAGATATCACTATTAACTGCTATACTTACAATAACAAACAGTAACTGTACCCCTGCTCGTGTAAGAAAAATGAGAAATAGTCCAAAATATTTTGTAAATTTTATTTATGAAATTAAGAATTGTCATGAAAAAGAGGAAAAAAGGACTTTTGTACGTCTATGACTTCCCCATACACTGTACCCATGCCACTGTTCAGTCACAAATAAAATATCATGTGATTCCCACTTTTCAGCTCGGTTTTCTTTTCTTTCTTTAACCTGATTCCGTCTTTCTAATAATCTACTGTAAAGACCACTAAAGCAGCCAACAGAGGTTGCTCTCCTCACACAAATACTTCTCCTCTATGCAGTCAATCAGTGTCATGTGACTATGTATGTGAAATATTAGTATCATCCTCACTTGTTCCTTTTTGTGCAGAAGTATTCAAGCCAAAATGCACTTGAAGTATCAAAAGTCAAAGTACTCATTATACAGAAAATGCCCCTGTTACCAATATATAACTATATATGACATTATTAGATTTTTAATACTGATGCGTCAGTGTATAAGCAACATTTAGCTGGTCAAAGTGGAGCAAGATTGAACTACTTTTGATACACATAGGAAGTTTATTTTAGTGGTTCCCAACCTAAGGGTTGGACCCCCTACAAAGGGTCACAAGATAAATCTTGGGGGTCGTGCGATTTTTAACAGGGTAGAAAAAAAGAAGGAAAAAAGTTCTGCTACATGTATTTGTATTCTTTTTTTTTTTTTTACTTTTCTGCAGTCTTTGCTTTTGTTGTGAAACACTGGAAAATGTGACTTCTTTTAGCCTCGAACAGTTATTTTGATGAAACAATCTGTGACGTTTAGAGGGGAAATCACTTTTTGTGGAACTGCAAAGAACTCATAAACATCTGGTTTTTGTAAAGGGTCACAAGCTAAAAAGGTTGAGAACCACTGGTTTATTATTTTGCAACACTTTGTATTTTATAAGCTTAGCATATGTTTACAGTATGTTTATATAAAATCTTAATCTGAAAGGTAATTCCAGCTGCCAAATAAAGGTAGTGGAGTAAAAAGTACAATGTATTCTTTTAAAGTACATGTATAATGTAGCATAAAACAAAAACATTCCTGTAGAGTACAAGTACCTCAAAATTGTACTTAAATACAGTACTTTTGTTATTAAATTGTTACTTTCCACCACTGCTGTCCTTACAAACATTGATCTACCAATCGCTTCCCACTGCACATCCTGCAAGGACATATCTTAATATAGTGTTTGTTATAGTTACATTATTGGTAGCAGTATTAGTACAACTTATTAGATATTAGTTAGTATTAGTGTGTCTCGCCTTTCACTGAGTAAGTAAATTACAGCTGGGTCATGGGATTGTGTCATTCTGTAAACTCCAAAATGAGTGAAGGTAAACAAAGTTTAAAGGTCACAAGTACACAAACATGACTCACATGGTTTGACCACAGAAGTCTTTGACTGGAATTTATTACAAAGCCTTAATTTTCCGTCACTGTCATATGTTATCTAAAGTATGTTTTCTAGCCATTACAGATTCATCCTATTACTACAGATTATACACAATAAAGTTTATGATAACTGAAAAGACATGCAGACCTCCTGGTTGCCTATTAAACTTGCCTGCAGATTCTAAACAGCTTCATTATAAACCTGAGGTCTGTGTCAACCTTTGTGAAATACACACTGACACAAAACCTAACACCACAACACCTAGTTTTGTGGCTGTCAGGCCTGCAGTATTTTGTATTCAGCTCCACCTCTGAGCCTAATGGCAGCAGTGAGTTCATATCCAGGCCATTATTGATCAGTGTGTGTTTACATAGAGAGCTGAGCAGTGTCCTCTACTCGTTCACAGTCACTCATAACACACAACCATGCTTTCTGTGGTGATATGGACGAGTGCACTCAGTTTTCAGCGCTGTCTACTGCATCTTACTTTGAGCTTGGTGCTGCTAAGGTAGGTATTTTATTTGTCTGTTTAGTAATAGATTGCCTTTAGTTTTTTTCATTTTCTGGTTAAGTAAAATTTTCATTGAGGTTAACTAATATAACCGCTGTCAAGACTGATTCCTAATAATGCTCAAAATGTTTCCACTGTTAGTTCTGTCAGTACTACTTTGCTTCCAAAGAGGTAAAAATGCCTGTTAATGTCCATTTGTTTTGATTTGATTTTTCATCTACATGTCACAGCAAAGTTGCCGTCACAACAGCGAACAATGAAGAGCCTAGTGTTCGTGAAGCTCGGTCAGTCAGCGGTCAGGTGGTAGTTCATCCAGTGGACTGTGTTTTATCAGAGTGGAGCGCATGGTCACGCTGTGACACCTGTCAGAAAAAAAGAGTAAGTATGATGATACCAGACAGGTGATAGTGGGCCTGGGAGACATCACAGCTACAATACGCGGCATGCGTTTGTTGGCCCATCAGGACACCACAATGTTTGCCTGATAATCTGTTATTAAAACGGAATAAAATCACCCATAGCTGATATTTTGTGCTGGTGTTTAACATGTTTAAATTAAAAGTGCAGTCAGAGACACGACAAGGAATGGCCATTTATAGCAAATTGTTATAGTCTACAGTTAAATATGGCAGAAAAGGTTTAGCTCCGCCCTTAACACATACATGAACATTAAATCTAACTACAATTACGGTTGTATGCCTCCGCCAACCAGTCAAGCTGCAGTTTACATCGATGTCTGTCCAGACTCATATAATATACAGTATGTAGTGGATAAGGAATTGAATAAAAGGTATAAAGTGTACTTTTTGGCTAAATGGAAGTTATCACTATACTGATGATACATATGTGTGATTCCAGTGAATATACATTGTTGAACTGATTAATAAAGGATTATCATAGATGTATTGGCTAAACAGGTACACATGTACTTGATATGAACATAGCTAATGTACAAAATGTGGTGTGGCATTTTTAGATGCAAAGCCTCTCTGTGAGCTGTAGGTGAAACTCACTCACTCACAGGATCACGATTAGCTGGGCGCGCTCCAATACGTTGTTTGCAGTCACGTGATTCCGATGACGCTCGAAATTCAGAATCCAAGTGAAAGGCAGAGTGGAAGAGATGGAGGAAAGCCCGTACTGCGCTAGTTATTGTTCACTCATTGCGTCGTCCCAGTCAACATGTGTTTGAAATCTGGAATCGCCCAATTCATTCTTAAATCATGGCTAAAAACCTATTTGAGGTCACAATGACCTTTGACCTTTGAGTCAAAAGTGTCACCTATTCAGTGTCTGACCAACTCTGAAATATGGTCACAATCTCCCCTTCTATTCCTGACTTATGGTGTTGAATAATGACAAAAAAGTGTTTTTCCAGGACATTATGATGTCACAGTGAAGTTGACCTTTGACCTTTTGGGTAGAAAATGCTGTCACTTCAACGTTGTATCCCATTAAACATCCCTCCAGGCGTTCCTGAGATATTGCGTTCAAGAATGGGACGGACAGACAACCCAAAAACATAATGCCTCCGGCCACGGCCATTTCCAACGCGGAGGCATAAAGAAAATCACATAAAGAGGAGGTTTGAGTGATGGAGGGAGCTGTGGCAGAAAACTGGGTTAGCATGAGTGTATCAGCTGAGTATCGGATTATAATAGTCGCGCTGTACGCCTGCATGAATATGATTGTATGTATCTAGTCAGCTGAATGAGCCAGTGATTGTGAAGCAGGAGTTTTTGCCAAACAGCTAAGGCAAGCGCAACTTTAGTGATCTGCCTGAACTAACGCCATGATTCATTGTTACAAAAGATTTTAAGTTTTCATTGTTTCCCCCATAATGTGGAAAAGCCTCTGAATCAGCCACCATCATGTGACACCAAAATTCCACAATGAACACAATGATATCATTTGATCAGCAGCTTCTTGTGCTCCTCAACCAACTTCCTCCATTCAGTGGCAGGACATTACAAATACATTATAGGCATTTAAGTGAAGAGTTTCTTTTACAAAAACCTTCTAACCTTAAAGGAAAAGTTTTAGGAAACATTTTGGAAAATAGGCTGTCTTGCTGAGAGTTATGAGAAGATTGGTACCTCTCTCATTTTTGAGAGTGTTATCAATCTTCTCATCTAACTCTCAGCAATAAATAAATAAATATATTTCCCAACTTTTCCTTTAACTAACACTGTTAACCCTAACTTAACAATCAAGCAAATCAATAACAATTTTTTTTTTAAACACTTCATGGACTGCATATAGCCAATATCCCACTAAGCTACTGGCTGGACAAATTGAGATTAGATTTGGATAAATAAATCATTCTTATAGTGCTAGGATTGAGAGATAATTCAAATTCTGTATTCTGAGGCATTCAATATTTCTGCTGGCTATTTTTCTGTGAGGTAGTATTCCACTGCTGGCAAGCGTCTCAGCTGATGTACTTCAGTGCTCTATCTCATTCACTTTACAAGGAGGGGGATTAATAACCTTGACATGACAAAGTGAAAACAGCCCTCTAATGGGATTACGGCTGTTATAGTTCCCCGGGGCAGTTTCAGAGCTCTTCCACCACCTTTATTGGGTAGTGGCGAGCCTTCCTCTGTGTTTCTCTGACCATTTATGCGTTTGTCTCCCTTAACCCTCCAGTTTCGCTATGCTAAACTGGACCAGCCGTCTCAGTTTGGAGGGCAACCATGCAATTCTCATGGCAGGGAGGAAGAGGCCTGTGATGTTCCACCCCGCTATACCTGTGACAATGTTCCTTTGTGTGAGGGATTCTTCTGCACCCAAACAGGTATCTCCTACACTCATTCCCATACAGGGGTTTGAGCTGGACTATTTCTTGGCCAAGTGCAGTGACTTCCTGGAGTCTTAACTCTTCGACAGAGCCCGGCTAGCTGTTTCCCACTGCCTTCAGTTTTTATGCTAAGCTAAGCTAATCGGCTGTTAACTGTAGCGTCATATTTAGCATGCAGACGTGGTATTGATCTTCTCATCTAACATTCAGCAAGAAAGCAAATAAGCATATTTCCAAAATGTCAAACTAATAATTTTTTTTATCTTGTTTTGGAAATGAATCACTAATAAATGCCATCCACGTCTCTCCTCTCCTTCAGGTCGCTGTATTCCCAGAACTCTGCAGTGTAGCGGGGAGGATGACTGTGGGGACATGTCAGATGAAGTCGGCTGTAAGAAGGTTTCCAAGCCATGCAGGGGGGAGGTTGAAGAGTATTGGGGAATCGAAAACCTTGCCAAAGGGTGAGTCACATTCCCATTAGTCTGCAATGTGAGTCCCAGATAGTTTGGAGGATTTAGATACGTAAACATGTTGCTCTTCTCAAATCAATCTGCTCACCGTTAATGCCGCTGCTGTTACTCACCTTTCAGAATCAACATCTTGAACAGTAACCTGGAGGGAGTGGTGCTTGATAACAGATATTACGCTGGCAGCTGCTTACCACAATACATCCAGGATGTCAGATTCAGGAAGCCTTACAACTTGCAACAGTACACTCTACAGGTGGAACCGGCTGGCAATCACACTTTTGTATAAAGAGTACTGAGTTGCAGTTGATATACGAGATTATAGTTTTTTTCTGTACAACTTTCTAATGCAGCACCCTTTATTATCTTATTTTTTCTGCAATTTCCATCTCATTATTTTATCTGTTATTCCGTGTTCTAAACATAGCTTACAGGACATTTTGCTTCCAATGTATCTACAGACAAAAGGCTCGTATGATTTCACCCTGCAGTCTTTTGAGTCATACTCTGACTACATGGACCACACCGTGAAGGAACGCATGACCAAAACCACTGTTTCCTTTGGCTTTGCCATTCCAGGCATAGCTGAATTTGGCTACAACTTCAATGATGCCAAATACACCAAGTCAGTTCAGAAGATCCGCCGTGCTTCTGGCAAGGTGAGATATCGTTGTCTTTCCTGACACTTTTCTCCTACTGATTTCTGAAAAACACAACAAACCGAACTAAACTTTCCAGACTTACGATTTATACAAACGCACAAGTCATTTAAAATGTCTAAAACCTCCCACTTCAGTCTTAACCTGAAAGCAGTGAAGTATCCATCACCTGCCTCCCGCTGATTCTCCCCTCAGACTAACAGCTTTGTGAGGGCAAAAGCAGAGCTGGAGCTGGCCCAGTACATGTTGAAGTCAGACGATTTGATGCTTCACCCTGAGTTCCTGCAGCGCCTGCGCTCCCTGCCGCAGTCTTATGTTTATGGGGAATACAGACAGATCTTCAGAGACTACGGCACCCATTACATCACAGAGGCTGCGCTCGGAGGAGACTATGAGCACACTATCATCCTGAACAAGGAGAAGCTCGAGAAGTCAGGTAATAGGTAATATCAGTGGCTCCCAAACTGGAGTCATGGGGGATCCTTAAGTTTGGCTTCATTTCTTTATTTGCTACACGTTGCAAGAAATCATAAGATAATTAATTATGTATAGGTAGGTAAACTGATAAACAATTTCGCTGCAATGTTCATCCTCATGGCCCAATTTTGAGAACAATAATCTAATTTTGAAAGGCAGTAACCACCACCTGACAGAGTTTTGTTGTTCTAGATTACTCTTTGGAAGACTACAAGCGCTGTACGCAGTCAGGCCTTAAGGTTGGGGCCAACATCTATGGTGTTTATGTGTCGGCGGGGATTCAGGGTGGATCCTGTAATGGCCTGCTGAATGAGATGGGAGGTGAGGTTCCATCTTTTTGCAGAATATGTTCTGTTTGACATCAGACACATGAACTGACGCTAAAACTCTGAAGTCATTGTGTCTCTCTGCAGAGGACACAGTGCATGGCAGCATGGTGGAGGACTTTGTTGCTGTTGTGAGGGGTGGGAGTAGTGAATCCATCACTGCTTTGGTGTCTAAAAAGCTTCCCACCCCGCAGCTGATGGGGCTATGGGGTGACGGCGTGCGTGCTAACCCTGACTTCATTCGCACAACAGTGAGTTTCTTTCACTAAATCTCGTGTTTTGCTTCCTTTTTTCTCACTTACCTTGTGTATTTCTGTTTTTGTTCATACTACATGCTATAGTCCCATTCATAATGCTCTCTCATCTACGTATTTCTTTACTCCCACAATCATTTCTGACATTAACACAATTAACACCGCTTTCTGTTCGTCCTTTATATTTCACCATCTCAATTTGCAGCTATAATGAAACTATCTATAAGGAATTTGTGACTAATTTATGCAGAAACATTTACAAAAGAGTTGGTCAGTGGTGGTACGAGGAACAGCTAGGCTGGTCAATTGCAAGTTGGAGAACAAACAGCAAAAGATGCCAAATAGCAACTGTGCCAAATACAAATTGGCTGCCTTGCTACAACATGCCACAGCATTTGTGGGGCTTTTCAGTTGGCTCTGTACAAAAAACTAAATCCACAAGAACTGAATTTAAACAGTAAATAATGGTTTAATAATGACATTCATGTCTCATTAGACACGGCCGCTGTATGAGCTGGTGACCTCCAGAGACTTCTCCCATGATGCCACACTGAAAAGAAACCTGAAGAGAGCTCTGTCAGAGTACCTGGCAGAGGCTAGTCCATGTCGATGTGCTCCCTGCCGCAACAACGGAGTGGCCGTTTTGAGAGGTACCTCAGAGGATATTATTGTTTGGTGTTCATGATTCTACAGATGACCAGTTTTTGTTCCCAAACAAAATAATAGTACAGAAAGTGACTTTGATGATGATGACAATGATGATAATGGTGTTGGTGACAATTAAGATGGTGAAAGAAATATCTCCCTCAACAGGCACCAGGTGTGACTGTGTGTGTCCTGTTGGCTACACTGGACGGGGCTGTGAGATCACTCAAAGGCAGAAAGGTTAGCACTCAAGATCCAAAATACAAAACACTGCATACAACACAATATTATTTTTCTTTCTTTGCTCTAAACCTACTGAGCTATTGACACAATGATATGAGATATGATATGGCTCCTTCTGACAGATATAGCCATTGACGGCAGCTGGAGCTGTTGGGGTGCGTGGTCACCCTGCAGTGGAAGAACGATGACGAGGAGTCGACAGTGTAACAACCCAGCGCCCAGTGATGGAGGCCTGGCATGCAGAGGACTGCAGCAAGAGTCTACGGAATGCTGAAATCTGCTCAACAGCCCTGATTGTCAACCCTGACATAAAGATTTATATAAACTTCCTTGAAAATAGAAGTTTAGTCTGCGGTGTGTGTGTCTTTTGACTGCCTGGTGTGACATAATGAATCATATTTGAATAAAAACAGACTTGGAAATGGGATATCTTCAATGAATATTTTATGAAGAATGTTAAACCATGTGTGTCATTTCTAGATATCTGCCTTAGGCACTGACCTGGATTCAGCTTCTGTTACCCAAATTTAACCTTCACATTGGAGGCAATTTAAGAAAGCATCTAAAATTGACAGTTTCACTGTGCTTCAAAAAAGTTCAGACAGGAAAACATTAACATACACGTAGTTAAGTCTGCACAACACATTTATTCCTACCTATTTCAAGGTAGTGTGTCCTGATAAGGGACATAGATTTAATTTTATTTTTGAGAGCTCCGACATTAAAAAGATTGTGAAAGAGCAGTTTTTATTGATTGAAAAAACTCTCCTCTTATGAATTAATACTTAAGAGCATCTGAGTCTGAGGGAAACACTTTAACAGCGTTGAGTCTGAGAGGAGGAGCCCAGGCAGGTTGCTCCGCCCCCGTCAGGTGCAGGATTATCACAGGTTCTTGTCCGAGTCTTCCTCCCTGATGCACAGGATGACCAGGCCCCCCAGCACGACCACGACCCATCTGTCCTGGTATCTGCCACGTAAAATTAAGGGGGTTTTAAGCTGATTTTAACAGAAGGATATAGATTTGGAAACAGGATATGTCTGCACACTACTCCATCACATCCTCTGACCCGAGGAGCAAGTGCAACAGGATGCTGATGCTGATCACTCAGCAAATGGAGAATAGTCCCTATCAATCTCTACACTTGCACTTGTTGTCAGGCAGTCAAATGGGGAAAGAACAGATCCAAGTTAAGGGTATTACCAAATAAACAACTTCCTGTCAGTTAGAAGTAACAAAGTAGTTTGAGGTACTAGCACTTTACTTGACCTTATATGTTTTGTGAGACTGTAGTTTTACTCCATGGCATTTTAGAAGGAAATATTTTACAGCTGACAGCTGTAATTACCTGTTCACAAAACAAGGTCTGGATGCATTACACCGCCCGCAACATTATGAATTATTACACTGAAAGGAAACATTCCTGATAATGAGTATGTTAGCTTTTGATATTAATGCATTTAAAGGTCCAGTGTGTACAATTTAGGAGGAGCATTTGGCAGAAATGGAATATAATATTTATTAGTATGTTTTAATTAGTGTATAATCAAATGAAAATAAGAATCGTTGTGTTTTCATTACCTTAGAATAAGCTGTTTTTATCTACATGGGGAGCAGGTCCCCTTCCACGGAGGCTGCCATGTTTTTACAGAAGCCCAGTCTAGATAGGGCTGTTTGTGGTTTTCGCAAGTTTTGCGGCCACCGTAGTTTCTCCTACATGCTTGGAAGGGGAGGGTGAGGCGAGCAGTATTCAAATGGTTGAAAACTGTAATTTCACCACTAGATGCCACTAAATCCGACACACTGGACCTTTAACGGCTATGTAAAATTTTGAATGCAAGGATTTTGAATGGAATATTTATCCTGTATGGAATTGCTGCTTTTATTTAAAGGACTAGTTTGACAGATTTAGATGAGAAGTTTGATACCACTCTCATATCTATACTTTAAATGAAGCTACAGCCAGCAGCCAGTTAGCTTAGCGTAGCACAAAGACTGGAAGGAGGGGGGAACAGCTAGCCTGGCTTTTGTTTGTTTAATCCATACAAAAACTGCAGTGTAAAAACAACAAGCTGTGTTTTTTTATGTGCTGATCTATTTCTTGAGCGGGCATAGTGACTTCCTGGCGTCTCTGCTGGTTGCCTGGCAACCATCACGCTCACTGCACCCAGCGAAGAAGCTTGTCATTTTTACACTTTTTACACACAGTTTTTGTGTGGATTAAACAAACAAAAATGTTAATTAGTGAGCTTTAGAGGAGCTGGTAGGCAGATTTTTTACTTTTGGACAGGGCCAGGCTAGCTCTTTCCTTCTTCTTTGAGTCTTTACGCTAAGCTAAGCTAAGCTAAGCTAAGCTAACCGTCTCCTGTCTCCAGCTTCATATTTAACGGACAGGTACGAAAGTGGTATCTTCTCATCTAACTCTCGGCAAGAAAGCAAAAAAGCGTATATATATATATATCCAAAAATGTCAAACTATTCCTTTGTTTAAGCAAATGATTTGCATATCTGTTTTTACTTCTGACAAAAGTCTCACCTCTTCTGAGAGTCTCTTCACAGGCCTGTCCCTGGTAACCTGACTTACAGATGCAGTTACAGGAGGTACCCGTGAGGACAGGGATCCCGTTGTGCCTGCAGGGGGCGCAGCGACAGGAGTCGAACTGCTGCAGATACTCATCCCAGCCCCTCTGCAAGTTGGCCAGTCTCGCACCTACATGGTCAGCGGCTGTGCTGAGGCGCACTAGCTCATAAATTGGCATGGTCTGGGTCATAGGGGAGGAAGGACAGAGACAAGAAGAGGAGAAGGTGGAAACTTAATAAAAAGCAGATGACTACACCAGCAAAGGCACAAAAGTAGTGTGAGGTCATACATTGAGAATTTGACTATAGCTCATGTTTTGTTTTTCTTCTCTCTTAAGAGCATGTTATGTCAAATCATTGAAAATGTTTCTTCCAGCAAGTTACCTCATATTCAATGAGTGTTGGGTTGTATTTGAGAGTCGCTCCCCAGTTCCTGTAGGTGTCAGGGTTCCTTATAGCCAACAGGCCACTGCTGCTGTGTGGGATTCCCCCCTTCACTAGAGTAACAATGTCTTCAATCACAGCTGAACTAGAGTCCTTGACTACATTTCAAAAGAACATTTAAAAAAAAAATCACATTTGTAATGCAAGCTCTGATAACACATTAGTACAACAAGCCTTCATATCATTTAACAGTTGTATGGAAATTAGACATATTTACAAATAAAGCAAATAAACTCAAATTCAAACTAGGTTTTAGGTATTAAGAGGACCTCAAGTAGGGTTAGCTACCGATTTAATTTTAATGTCTCACCTTGTTGAAATGTTCCCTCTTTACTGCACGGATTCACACCCACTTTGAGGTCTGCTGTTGCATAGCTGCCGAGGGGAATGCTTATACCAAGAGAGACACCAATGCAGCGACCTGCTTGTTCACCCTCAATTTCTGTGAGGGTTACGGAGGAGAATTAAATGATTAAAGGTTACTTTACATTCCATTTCCTATTAGATGATATTGATTGATTAACAAACTGGAAAGCCCACAGTACTTGATTCTGCCATAGATGTTTTGTTGACAACCACAACATATTCAAGGGTTCCACCCATAACTCCCTCTGTGACATAGTGGGTGCCAAATGTGTTGAAGAAGCGGGAGTACATCCCAAAGTCATACTGCTCGGGGAGCTCCATGAGTGAAACGTAGAAATCTTCATGAAGCATCAACTTATTGCTTCTCATTTTGAAGTGGGCTGTTTGTACTTTGGACCAAAGCCTAACGAACCCTAGGTCCTGAAGACAAAGAGAAGTAGAAAAAGTAATAATGATGAAAAAAGTTTTATAAAATTGTAACTTCTTTATACCCCAAATAATGTCCTTTAGAGCACAAGCACTCAACACTTTTTAAAGGAGTTCAAAATTTTGGGTAATACGTATTTTCTTTCTTGCCAAGAGTTAGATGAGAAGATCAATACCGCTCTCACATTTAACCGTTAAGTATTAAGCTACAGCTAGGAGACTGTTTGCTTACCTTAGCATAAAGACTGAAAACAGGGGAAACAGCAAGAAATGGATAATTAACGGACAGACGTAAGAGTGGTATCAATCTTCTCATCTAACTCTTGGCAAGAAAACAAACAAGCATATTTCCCAAAGTGACTAAGTGAAAAACTATTGCTTTACCAAACCCTGACCTCAAACAATTAATAATGTTTTTAATGTTTTTAAAACATTAAACAAAACTAATTGCCCTTGGTATCATTTAAAATATGTTGACCTGTGGGTCAATAGATCATACCTGGCTTTTATACTGCGTTATGTTCCGGAGAAATTCAGATTCCCGACTTGCACTCAGTCCCGCTTCCACATAATAGATCCCAACTGTGAAGCCGGCATTGGAAGAACTCATACTTTTCCTTGCTTCCAGCATGCTCGTCATGTCTTCATAGTATTCCTGAGAGCCCTCTGACGTAGCTTGAGCCTGTAACAGGTTAAACCTTATGTCAGAATGTCTTAGCCCAAACAGCCCATTTATTAAGCTACACAAAAAAATTAATCACAACATTACAATACCACAAAACGGTAGGTATGGTAGTTGTAAGGTTTCCTGTAGTTCTTCTCGTCTTCATTGTAGTGCAGGTTCTCACAGAATGAGTCATAGACGAATTTCCTCCATTCGCCATTATAGACATATTCACACTTTCCTCCAAAGTACTTTGGGTCAATTACATGATCCACAAAGTCTCCAGTCAAGACGTTGAAGCTAGGCAAAGTAGAATAATTGAAATGATTCATTAAGTAAAGGTATGAAGATTAAATTAGACATATGTCAAGCAAAAGAAATAATGGTGTGATTTGCTGACTAGTGAAATTATGTGTATATATCTCCTATGTTTTAAAGCAATTTGCTAGGCAAAAGATATATATATATATATATATATATATATATATATATATATATATATATATATATATATATATATATATGATGTGTTGATGATGTACGTGCTTATTGAAGTTATTTTCTACAACTGGTAATTCATGCTTTTGCATTTGCATCTGTCATGTGACAATGTGATATAAAAAAAGTGAAGTGAATAATAGCAATAACACCATTATTAGCTATGAAGCATTTACCCTTGAGTGCCACGTTCAGCACCAGGGATCAGCATTAGGGTGGAACACTTGTCGTCTCTCTGGTTGAAGCTGTCACAGCCCTCTTCATCAGAAAAATCCTCACAGTCTGACTCTCCATTACAGCGAAGGGACTGGCTGATGCAGCGCCCTGGATAGACAGAGAGACAGTCTCGGTCACACAGATTTACAGATGTATGTACTGTACATGCGTGTGTGCACACACCAACAGATAAAACACCTTCAGCTTAAAGAGAATGCGTTGTCTGAGTGGTCGTTAAAGGGACTTGCCAGTTTCTTTGCATGTGAAGCTCTCTCCACAGTAATCTGGCACCAGACACTGTGTGGTTGCTGTTGGACATACCAGCCTCTCCCACAGTGTGTCAGTGCACTCTGTGCCACCAAACTGTGAGGGCTTCTCCATGTATCGGAAACGGAACTAAGGCAGAGTTAAAAATGAGTTAGCACTTAAAATCACTCAGTATGTCAATTCCCTTATACCATTGCTGAGATATAGATTCATACAGAAACGCTCTAGAAGTAGGCCACATATATTGCACTGCGTTATGTTCATAGTGGTGCAGTTAAAATCATGTAAATGTTCATTTCTACATTTCATGTAAGCAGCTATGTAATATTTGATATGTAGTGTCTACAAGTGGTTCCAAAGATCATAAACGAGTTTTGTATTTTGGACATAGCCTGAAATGTCAGGCCCACTTTAATTGACTTTATTGGAGCCGGAGTGCCGATTTTTGTTCCCTTTGGACCTATTGATCATCTCATCACTAATGTATTGATCTGAGCTACCTGACAAAAAACCGTCCAGTTTCAACCCCAGTGTTTTTGGAGAGAGTTCTAGTTTTACTATTGCCAGGTATTGCACAAGTCACCCACAGTAAAAGTTGTAATCATAATTTTCATTCAACATCTTTAAATTACTGATGTATGCAGTTTATTGAGAAAAACACCATTACCTTTTTGTCTGTGCAGGAGTTACAAGGAGTCCAAGATGACCACCCCCCGAGCTTACAGTTAATGGGAATCGGTCTGTTTACAGCTCTGGTCCTCCTTATCTCAGCCCCACCCCCCCCCACCCCCCCAAAAAACACCCATTATCATTTCAGTTCTTCTTCTAATACCCATGGTGCACAGGATATATTAAATCCAGCGATCAAGATGTTATCAAGTGAATGTAAGAGGTAGTGAAGCAAGGAATACTGCACCTGCTATCAGCAGTTGTCCATGGCCTCCTGGATGCATTCACAATTGGGCTAAAACTGAAAAACAGATGCAGCGTGCATGAAGCCAGGAGTAGATTAATAAATATTCCCATACTGAAAATGAGTAGCTAGTCCTTAAGATGAAAAAGCCACATCACAAAACAGCTTTTGTGTTGTGACTTCTACCACTGCAGTCTTGACCAACCACAGTGAATGATTGATCAAGAGTAAACACATGCTCTTACAACAGTTGGGAAAGTTTTTTTTTTTTTTAATGATCTATAACCCCCATTCTCATTTTCACCCCTGCAAACACTCCAATCCAGCCAGAACATGTTGTCCCAATATACACAAACACTTTCACTGTAACAAAAGTATTTCAAACACCTCAAACTGAAACACAAACGTTTTCCTTCTTACAATATCTGCAGTGAGATGATCCATTATTATTATTAGTATCATAATCATTATTGTTATTATTAATATTAGTCTATGCTATCCACATACAAAGCATAGTGGCTTCAGATGCTTCTGGTTGGTCAATCACACAGCATGAACGTGCACGTTATCAGGTCACGCGCAGCACGCAGGTGCGTCTCCCGGCGGTGCTTTCAAATTGTTTGTTTTAGCATAAACAGTCTGTTGGATTCATCTCGCTAAATTTATCAACGTAGCCGACAGCGTCCGCGTCATTTTAGTTCAGACCGCTTTCCAAATGTACAAACCTGAACAGTGATGTACAAAACGAGCTACAATGGAAGAGGTAACTTTTAAAGTTTGTTTCTGAGTAACTTTAGCTTGAGGACCGTTAGAGGATAGCTTAATTTTGGTAGCCTTCCTACAATGCCCTGTGCTAGCTGTTGCCCCATGTTTAATACACTGTGTTTGTAATACAATTTGTTTCACTAGTTTATACCATAAGCGTTTACGGCTTTGCTAGATTATCACAATCCTAAATATTAGTATGTTAAAGGGTTGGTTCACCCAAATTGCAAAACATTTTCACAGCATTGATAAATTACATTTAAAAAAAATTCAGCAGCATCATCTTTTCTTAAAAACAGTATACCTGTTATCATGCATAACATAGACCTCAATGTCAACAATTCACTGTCTGTTCTGTGGATAAACAATTCTTTTCATTATTGATTAATCTGTCAAATATATTCTTGATTAATCAGTTAATTGTTTGGTTTATAAAATGTCAGAAAACTGTGAAAAATGCCCATCACAATTCCCAAAAGCCCACAAAGTTGACACCTTCAAATGTCTTGTTTTGTCCACCCGACTTTCCAAACCCCAAACATATTCAGTTTACAATCATAGAAGACTGAAACCAGCAAATATTCACATTTCAGTAGAAGGAACCAGAGGATTGAGTGAGAAAATGTTCTTTGTAATTTTGGTAAACCAGCCCTTAAATGGACAGTTCACCCCAAAATCAAAAGTACATATTTTTCATTTTACCTGTAGTGCTAATTATCCATCTAGATTCTAGATGGCCTTGTTGTGAGCAGTTTCATGTAGGAAGAAAGACAATACTTCCTACACAAAACTGCTCACAACAAATCTGTGGGTTATCTTGAGTTAAGTCATGATTTCTGGAAAGAGACATTGCTGTTGAGTTTTTCAAATGTTTTTTTTTTTGGCACTTGGAAGCCGAGTGCCATATAGTCCCATTATATTCAAAAAATGCAGACATCTCTGCTGCTGATATCTCCAGAACTCGGCAACTCACACCAAATAAATCTAGACGGATAAATAGCACTACAGGTAAGAGGAAACTATGTATTTTTGATTTTGGGGTGAGCTGGCCCTTTGAATTATGTTGTCAGCATTGGGTTTTGGCTCCCTAAATTAACCATTTTAAGTAAATTGTCTGTGAAAGTAATAAACATTTCTATTAATCTAATGATTAATGATGTGATTTGTGAATTTCTTTTTTCTCAGGAGGGACTGATCAACTTCAAAGCTCTGAGGGCCAAGTTTCAGGAAGAGGCCCTCCTGGTTCAATCCAAAGCCATTCGACCAGCTGTTTCAGAGAAACCCAAACACCTTCCTCCACCTGGAGGTCACTGCACCTCCATGGTTAGCAGTATTAATATTGCTGTAGAAAACAAGACCCCAGTGGTTCCCCGGGTTATCTTCAGAGATGGGCTGCGGACATCTGGAGGCAAGCGACCAATTTCCTTTCCACCACTACCTCAGCATACCTTCCCCTCATCCCAGCTCGCTAATGGAGACGGCACAACAAGGCAGTCCCTCAAAGACCGACACATGCCTCTGGTGCTTCCTGTCCTGCCTGTAAAAGAGCAGAAGACAGAGCTGCCAGCCAAAAAGGAGCACAAACTGGAACCAGAGCCAGTGAAAGAAGTCCCGCCACAAACTAAAATCAAGAAGAAAGGTTTGCTGCTACCTTTCAAGTCAGCCAAAGTATCAAAAGTCTGTGCAGAAAACGGAGAGGAGCCTTCGTATTCTGATTTGACCACCAGACCTTCCAGTGCTCCTGGCGAGTTGCCCTCTGTGGAAAAACAAACCACAGAAGATGGGGTTTTGCTCCAAAGTGACCAATCAACTGCTGAGTTCCCCCCCTCCAGCCCAGATATCCCAATCACCCCTCCTTCTGCAGAGACAAGTGTTGACTCCGACAACAAAATCATTAGCACCTTGGAGAAGGCCAAGAAGAAGTTTTCACGCAGGCAGATGTTGATATCTGCCAAACCTAAGAGCTTGCGTTCCCCTGACTACGTCTCAAGAGACAAGGTGTTCCCTTCGCCGCCAAAGAACATCGAAAGTGTCAAGCCTGAGCTACCCATACCCCCACCAGTGTTTCTTCCGCACCTGGCTTGTATTTCGGCTCGGCCTTTCTTCAAAGCCAACAACTCTGCACACAGTGAGTATATTCGGTGCTAAACTGTTTTTGTCCACATCAGACACCCTTCTCTTCTTATACCGTTTATTCAGATAAGATTTCTAACGCATTTGCAATATTGTATTTCCCAATGGCTAGAGTCTGCATTAAATAAGCAGCTTGGCAGGGATAAAGCTGAACTTCCCTCTGTCAGGACTGGTGAACCTCATTCACCCTCTACTCCTCCAAAGAAGCCTCTACCTGATCTGAGGTCATTGGGGCCATTGCCACCAAAGCCCCTCAGACCTCCACTAGTAGATCTCAGCTGTTACCATCTACCCACAGTTAACGGTATGTTAACTTGCTTCTTGCTTCTTTTTGTTTTCCTTTTTTCGTGACCACGCTTTATTTGACTTTTGTTTCCCCCCTTTTGTGGCTACAAACTGAAAAATAAAAGTTGTATTTTACTTGGACATCGGTGACTGTGTATTATCCGTACTGCAGTTTACATTATACTTATTTGTGGTAAGGTTGAACATCTGTTCAAGTGCTGATTTTGGTTTCTTATTATAGAGGTGTCACCAAGTCTTAGCCAAGCACCAAGTGAAGAGCCAGAGTCTGAGCAGCCATCATCTGTACTAGACGCTCCGGAGTTTCCAGACTTTGAGAATTCCGAGATGGAAATAGCAGGTGAAGCTGTTGACATTGGTGCACTTGAACTGGAGGCCTTAGACTTAGTCAGCACTCACCTTCCTGTACCAGATAACTGCGGGGTCACTGATTTTGAGGATACACAACCTGACTTGTCAGTGTGTGATCCTGTAGAGCCCCTTATGAGCACCGGCGTCCAAGATCTAAACCTTGGCAGTCCAAACATAATACACCTCGATCCAGCCAGCTTCCCTGAACCAAAAAACCTTTCAGAGTTCTCAGAGCCTGCTGTAGCAGAGCAGTGGTCTCAGATCTTAGATCCGCTTTCTAACTCTCAAGCTGATGAGACTGATCTGGAAACTGCAGAGTCCCACTCTGCTGCAGAGGAAGCAGACAGTGGTAACCACGCAGCATTGAATGATGGGATTCAACCACATACGAGGTGACTTTGTAGTACCTGCAATCACACTTTGATCATTTTTTTCACATTTCAGTATGTTATGACATTTCCTGTTGGACGATTTGATTGTTTTGCTCCCCTCCAGTGTATATCAACAGGGCGGCTACAATGAAGCGTGCAATAATGTGTATGAGGATGTCGAGAACACCAACAAATTAATCTTGGGCCAGAACTCACGTAAACGAAAAGGTGGTCTGAAGAGTAAGAATGTTTACTTAATACAGTGTTTCTTTTTGCAGACATTCATTTTCCCTGTTTAACATCCTTGTTAATCATTTTTACAGATCCATATGCTGACAACCACCCTATGGTAACAAATGTTTTAATCACATTGAGTCTATAATCATCTTAGTGACAAGAGAACAGTTTGTGGACAATAACATGAAATAATGTGCTTCACTCTGTTTAACAATCATCTGTGGTAAACTAAAAATAAATGTTTATTTCAAGAAAGAAGAGGCGTGTCTCAACATATGGCCACGGAATCCCTGGTATGTCATTTTTGTTTTGAACATACAAGTCCTGTGTTTTGTCATTGACATTGTTCTTTGCCAGATGGAAGGCATTGATTTTTCTCTTTACTGCGGTAATCAAACTGCAGGGGCAGCATATCAGGAGAACATGCTCATTTGGCCCATAGTCATGTCCACAGGTATGTTACACACCTCTCTCACTGGTGTTTTAGTTAAAAATATGAGGTTGTACAGCAGGTCGTATCCATTTTCCCTTTGTTTTCACATTGACATTTCTTTTTGTTATTTAGTCTTTTGGTTATCAGTCAGCTATTTCTTGCCACTGAAAAGCCTGATTTGTTTTCAGTAAAGAACGCCAAAGCCCCAACACTGCAGATCATAAAGAACAGAAGAAGAGGGAGAAGCATCGACTGGAGAAGGAGAAAAAGGAGCAAAAAGAAAGGGAGAAGAAGGAAAACGAAATGAAAAAGAAGTTCAAAGTAAGTTAGGCAATCAAATTACTTAGAGGTTGATCATTTTCTTTACTCTAGCAGAGCTGTTTTTTGTCTGCTTTTGAAAGGCCTGTAATGGTTAGTTTTTATTTCATTTTATTTAGCCATTCATCAACGTGTTGACTTGTTTGAAAAATTGCTTTGATCTTGTCATCTTTAAACAGTCTTTTTCAACAAACTATTACATCCAACATTTCAATATATATTTTGGTATCACAATGACTGTTAATGGAAGCGGTTCAAAGTTGTTCAAGGCTGTAATTCACAGAAATTTCTCAGCTTGGCATCATGCATGACAGCACTCTCATTGCTGAGATATGACTGTCTAGGTGACGGGCGAAGAGGAGCCCATGTACCACGCCAAGGTGATGGTGGCTAGCAAGGTTCGCAAGAATGACCTCCCTGTGAAGAGCGGGGACACAGTCAGCATCATTCGCACCACCAACTGCCCCAAAGGCAAATGGTTGGCTAGAGACGCCAACCACAAGTGTGAGTTAAGACATATATTGTTTTGTTTTCATGTGATTATGAGCACCAAGAGGAGTTTATGTTTTCAGGATGTTAGATAACAGAATACATTGTTTGTTGTTGTGTCACAAGATTTAACCTAACAACCTAAGCATGTGTTAACTTCACCTGAATTTTGGACTACAAGCAGGCTTAGAATAACATCAGATCACATAGAAGTAATGGGATTTCTTAACAGGAGTTTTGCCTTTTTCACCACAGTGTCATTAGTTTCTCACTGTTTTCAGTAACTGTTCTATCCTGGGTATTGCAGACGGTTATATTTCAGTAATGAATGTGGAACTAAATATCAAGGAGATGCTGGAACTTGGCAAGAAGGCCCAAGCAGCTGGACGAGGAGGCAACCTGGAGGGAGATACCATCAGCATTGGGAGCAGGTACTGGGTAGCTCACTGATAAAATTCTTTGGTTTCTCAATTAAAAACAAAAAATTTGAAACCAACTCCTTACTTGCCAGTCCAGCAGTGTGTGTCATGTTCAATGATTCATAACTCTTTTCTTTTGTTTTACAGATCCTCTAGCCACCCTGTACTATCAAGCAGTTGTAAGTGTCACTAGCCTCTGGACAAGGACATTAAGGTTAACTTACTATTGTTAGACTGGTTGTATTGTCACCTCTAACCCTAACTTTGCTTTAGCTACTTCATCATCTCGAAAGACACTGCAGCCTAATAAAGACAGAACATACAAAGTTAACTGGCTGATACAATGTATGGACTTGTTGACAGAACAGTCGCACAGAGGTTGGCAACCAACCCAAAGAGTCACACAACGCAATGGCTGGCCTGAATAACTTAACTAGTTGTCATCTGCTTGACAGCCATGTGTTATTTTATGATGTGTGGGAATTCCATGTAAGATGAGGGTTTTGGTTTCTACCCTGCCAAACATCTATCATCAGCATGCACGCTGTGCTTCATCAAACTAATTTGTTTTTCCACAGTCACAGATGACAGTGAGGAGTGGGCATATGAAGATGAGACCCTCTCACCCTCCAATGAAAGCCAGTAAGACTGACTAGTTTACTGTCCTTGACTGTGGCTTAAAGTTGCTTTCAAATCAGTGTTATTTCTAAGAAGAATGCCAGAAACCATTGGCCACATCAGAGTACATTTAAGTCATTCCCTCTGAAAGATATGATTGAATTTATGTGGCACACATAGTATATGTAATTATTTTCTTTCTCTTCATTCTGTATAGTAGCTTTGCCCTGCAGACTGCCTCAATGTCCGAGATGTGTGAGTACATTGTATATCCAGTCCTTTTTTAGAGTGAAAACATGAGAACAAAGCCTCTCAGCCTTGTGGTTTAAAGGGAAATGCAAGCTCTGCCTGTGGTTGTTTTGTTATGCCCTGATATATGGCAGACATGCCTTTGATGTGCACTTTTACCATGCCATTTCCTTACTCCCTCCCTCCTCTGTCTAACGGTCCTTACATAACTCACCCCCATCCCTCCCTCACCTACCCACCCATCTCTGTCCTTCATGTGTTCGCTTTGACAGCATGTGGCCATGTCAGCGCCCAGCACACTCTGAGCGATGCCAACCTGGAGGACTTACACACACAGTAAGTCTCAAACACACACAGGTGTCAAAGCATATACCCTGGCACGTTTCTCTTGCTTACCCATATGTACATAAGGCTTTCTACATCCACCTCTTCTTAAGACGGTCAGCGCGTACATATGATATATGTGCATGCCTTTATATTTCTTTGATTAGCTAAATATTAAACATTGGAAAGAAGAAAAATAGTGTGGAGAGCAAAACGTATATTGGTCCTGGAAGGAAGTAAAGCTATTTGGTTTGGCCGTAACATGTTTCTGGAGTCCTATACTATATGATTATACTAGAGAGCAAAGACATTTATGCATTGGATGACACAAACGTAGGGGACACACCAAACTAGGGCTGCTACTAACGATTGTTTTCATTTTCAAAAAATCTACAAATTATTTTCTCAATCAGTCTATTAATCATTTCTTCTATAAAATGTCATTAAAAAAGTGTAAAAACACCCATTGTTTTATTTTCTCAGAGCCTAACGTGAGGTATTCAAATAGCTTTTTTTGTCCAACCAGCAGTCTGAATCCCAAAGATATTCAGTTTACTATCACATCAGCATAATCAAATGAGCATATTTGAGAAGCTGCAATTAGGTGGCATTTTTGCTTGAAAAATTGATTAGCAAAATAGTTGCCATTTAACTTTCTGTCGATCATCAAGTTGATTAATTGTTTCAGCTCTACACTAAACAGCCAAAAGGTTTGTTTCAAGCTGGAAATCAGATGCTTCCAAGTCTAATCAGAGCCCAGAACCCGCCCAATTGTCATAAAAGCAGCCCAAAAGTAGTATTAGTAGTAGTATTGCCATTTCATTTTTACTTTTGTCCTGTGATGCCTGGAAGGAATTTGGCCCCTCAAAGCCTCCAAAATATGTTCTGTAAGTAGTACCATTCAATAAAGCGTTCAGAAAATGCACCTCAGGTTGTCTGTTTTTAATAGTAGGCTTTAAGTTTAGGCAAACCCAAAGCAACAGGTTACTATATTTATTAAAAAAAAAAAAAAAAAGATCTCCACCATTTCTCTTGGATAACATTACATCTAACTGAAAAAGTCAGATCAACGCTTTAATAAGGCTTTTATCACAAAGCTATGACTTTGGCACTGAATATAATAAGAAAAACTTACAGCCTGCTTGTAATGAACTAAAATGACATTTGGTTTTGTGCATCATCACTCCATTGCATGTTGAGCAGACGAGCATACCCACTGTAACTCAGCGTCCTGTTAATTTGTTCTTCTTAAAGTTCTGGCAGACGGGACACAGCGACAGCATCCTTGTCAATCTCTCTCGTTTGTTTTCAGTTTTAAAACTGGTATGAAAAATGTTTTTATTCTTTCAGACTGAGTCTTGACATTTTGGATTCTATTTGTGTTGTTCCTGTTGGAATATATGGAGGGTATCAGCACAACACAAACAGGTCATAAGTTTAATAAAGGTAATATTTGTTTCAGGGTTCCTGGATTGGATTATAATATATTGTATAGGTGCTCCTCGCCCCCTGTAGGCCATTGACGAGTATGAAAAGTAATATTTATAGTAGTAAAACAAGTCAACAGTTTGTCTTCAACCTTTAGGACCAGACATGAGGCCCTGCAGAAACTAGCCATCTTCTTTCAACACAGCAAAGATGAATTTGGTGACATCCCTGGTAGTGGAGGAGCAACGCCTACAAAGTACAGTACTCTCTTAGCCATTACCTCAACCACTGCTTTCGTTTTAAGTCCATTGATGTCATATTCAAAATATGTCATCAACGACCCTGTTAATAATATAAAAAATGTTTTCTCAAATTAAAACCTTATATATATTTTTGTTTTTCATTTCATCCATTCTATCCTATGCAAAGTGCTCAGCCACCAAGTAAGTTTCCACAGTTTAATTTTTTCCATGACTCCACTGGTGTCACCACTTATGTCACTCTCACTGATAATGGTGAAACTAAGAGGAGGGCACTTACAAATCTCTTTAAGGATGCTGTAGTCTCAACACTGACTGGCGTCTTGCCTGTAATGGAAAATAACTTGTGGGGTACATTTATCTGATTCCTGTAACCTCGAGACATGGTGCAGGACAGATTGCAGAGACAAAGTTAATGGGACGTTTGTATCTGCTTGTCTTTATCCAGACTTCTTGTGTGCTGTTGAGGAGCCTCCATATCCGTAAGTGTTGATGGTTTCCTTCTAATCAGCAAGTGAAGCTTGGCTCTGTCTGATCCGAGTACTCATAGATTTTTGCCAAAGAAGCACAGACAGTACTTACAGACGGCTCCTTGGCATTCTCCTCATGAACTCTGATGTCCTGTTGTGTTTTGTATCACAGTGAACAGGAGGTTGACTTCACGGAGCTGGAACTCCTTCCTCCCCCGCCACTATATGCTGACGCCTTCTGATTACCACATCGAGTAAAACAGAGAACATCAGCATGAAAAACCGAAACTTGTACAGTTCACCGTTCATCTGCCATGGAGACCAGTTTGCCATGTATTTGAAAATGTTTTTTGATCTTTACAGTGGAGAAAAGAAACCATCATGAATAGAGCTGCTGTAATGACTGTACTATAATTCTGATTTCACCTTTTTGTTTAGTTAGTTGTGCATACTGGTGCATTTTCACATTTTGTTCTACCCTTTTTTTCGTTTCTCTGATGTTACTGTTAATGGAGCACAAATTTAATCATTGCACTTTATTCAAAATGAATGACAATGACATAATGTTGCCAACCGTTCACTTGTAGTAGCTTACATTTAAGGGTTTGTTTAAATATGTTCTTTGCATTTGGATTATTTTGATTTGTTTCTGTTACATCTAATAAATATTTGTCATTGATTTATGCTTTTGATTACATTGTTATGACATTGTTTGCATTCTCCCTGATGGAAACAGACTGCTGAAACAGTCATAATGTATACAGTGTAGCGCCTGCAGTTCTACGTAACATACAGTAATACACTCCTAACTGATATGTAGTGATACAATCCCTCTCTTATCCGTTCATCAGCACTTAACTCTTGATACTTTGTCAAGGTGGTGTGTGTATATATAATATGAGCCTTGCACCACCTACATTTTCTTTACACTTTCCACAGTTTACATTTGTCCTGGTGTGCAGTCTGTATTACATCTTGTCATTTTCATTTTTTTTTTTTTTTTTTTTTTTTTAAATATCTGTAAAGAGGGGCTGGGGGGAACCCATCAGTACTTGTCGAAAACAGACCTCTAACTGCACAAAAGTACAACTTGTGCTCACATCCCAGGGTCTTTTTCATTGTTATCTGACATCTGGCTGACGTTGCTTTGTGGAATCCCCCCCTTTGTTACAGCTGCGTTGCTGTGAGCACCCAACCCCCCCCCCACAGCACCAAGAGGTGAGTGTGGGAATCAGCCTGTGTGAAGGAGCTGGCATATGGCATTAATTGAAAGGGGAGGGGCTGGAGGAGGGGCTTTCTTGGAAGGCTGTCACAGGACTCCCACTATATCCCAAGGAAAGGAGTAAAGGATGGTTAGAAGAAAGTGTGCTGTGATCGTTTTAAGAGAGAGACAGGGACTAGTGGTTACATTTTGAGTGAGCGTATTTTCTCAGCAACAGTACAGACTTGCATGACAACTCCTCCTTAGGACATAAGTAAATTCGCTAGCCACTTGTAGTAACTTAGATAGGAAACTTTAAAGTAAACGCAGCACTGCGATAGCTAGTAACAAGATTTGTATTCCCTTTTTATTTGAACCACATAACACGTTTTAAATGCAACGCTGTTTGATATATGAGAAAACTATGGCAGCCGAGACGAGGAACGGCGGGAGTTCACTGAACAACAATAACTGCAAAGACCACAGCAGGAGAAAGTTACTGGTCGGAGTGGATCTCTTCTGCTTGTTTTTAGGTAGGAGTTTCACTTTGTGAATTACCGTCATCACTAACATGTATGACATTAGCCCACTACTTTTGGGTATCAGCAGTGAATTTATGGCTTTTTTTAATCGTTTAATTGTAACTAATATTCCTAACTTTACAGGACTTAACGCGTGTTCAAGATTAAGTGAGCAATTTTTGCTCCTCAACAGTTTATTTGTGATGTTTAACTGCTGTATTACATGATTATAATACTTGTAGGGAAAGCACATTTCTACTGATACGTTAAGCTAACTAAACGTCCGTGAAATTAATTCAATTGAATTGAAACTATTAAGATACTGAAGACTAATTTCAAGCTAAATATCAAATATAAACACGTCGTGTTAGCCAAAATGTTTTAAATGTGTTAGCTACACCAGCTCGACAAGCTGCGTTACCAAAGCAACAAGTGATGCCCCATCAGTAACTGTAGCCTACATATTTAGCTGTAACAGCTATTAAGCTACATATTTTCCAAAAATTACATTCGCTAACGTTAGTGGAAGTCTGTTTTCCTTTTCCAAAGAAAAATAGTGCTGGCAAAGGGGAAACTAATAAATTGCTCCAGGAGGGCTATATTTCTTTGGTCTCCACCCACACCTGTACTGTACCTCTGCTTGCTTTGACTCCTCATTATGTTTTCCAGAATGGCTCACATTCCACACCAGCAGGAATTCTCTTGATCTCAACATCTGGCACAATATATGTTTGTGTGTGTCTATGTATGTATGTGTGTGTGTGTGTGTGTGGAGTAATTAAGGCAAGTGGTGAAAAGGTCAGACCTGAGTGTGTGTTTCCCGTCCTTGGGGCTCAAACCTATGACCATTCACTAATTTTCACTCTTTTATGTTCTTCTCTGATATAACCATATGTTTCAAATGTTTTGTTCTGTGGAGCATTAGTGTAAGAATGTGATTGTGAAACAGCAAAGCAGTGTTCAGCTATAAAACTTTTTTTTTTTTGGAACTGCATGGGGGAAAAAAAACACCAGCTATTGTTAAAACAATTCATGAAAGATCTACAGTAAACAGTCTTTTTCTGACAAGCTATATTTAGTTTTGGTCTAGTTTTTGTCTCTATGGAGGGTAAATCCCCATGATTTGCTCTGTATGTACGTAACTTCCCACAGAGAAGCTTGTCAACAAACCAGCAGTGTTTTTCTGGCTAAAGGCGGAAATGTTGGGTCGGTACTAGTAATCACCACTTCTCTACTCTCACACACTGATTGCAGGGCTAGTATTACTGCATCCAGGGATATCTCTCTGCTTCTCTCTCATGCACATGAACTATCTCCAGTGACTGTGATTCCAGTAGACCATCAGTGCCCGTAAAGATAACATTAATCAGTACACTAGAGGAGAAATTCACCCTGATTCAGTGGTGTTTGTAACTGAATCCTGACAAATAATGCTGAGGAAAGCATTATTTTGTTTAGTTTTTTTCTGCTTGAAGCCCTGGTGAGGTGATCAGGTTCAGTTTACATTAAGCCGAGGCAGGTGGCTTTCATGTTTTCCCGTTAATCGTCTTATAATGTTACCGTGTGCATTTGCCCTGGTTCAGCACTAGGTAAGAGGTGGTTAATCAGCTGCAATTGCACTTATAGTTTCTAAGTTTTGTGAACACACCGATGTTTGACCAGGTAAACAGGAAACAGTGTGAACAGGTGGAGTTAAATGGTCAGTTCACCCAAATTACAAAAGAAACTTTTTTGTAATGTTGATGGTTTCTAATGCTTGTGGTATTTATGTCGGGGTAGTCTCAAATATCTCAAAACTTCAGCAAATAAAACAGAAACTGAAAGCAACTCCATTTTCTAATTTGGTTGAACTGATTTTTAAAAATTAACCAACAAGCTTGATCTCAATCAGATTTGCTGAAAATTTGCACATAAAACTTTTGAATTAGTGCAAATACTGAAAGACGAAGTGTCAGTTGATATTAATGAAGTTGAAATGGCAGTTAAAATGGAAGGCTGAAAGAAGCTGAAGTTTCAGTTTAAGTGTGAGTACTGAATAAGGTTGAAGTGTTAGTTGACGATTCAGTTGAACTTTAAGCACTGAAAGGAGTTGAAGTGGTACATTAAGCTGGAAAGGTCCGTTTTAGTTGAAGTCCTGAAAGAAACAAGTGCTCCCCAGCTATAAAAGCCAATATGTTCCCCAAGACTGTTTTTGAGTGAAGTATCTCAGGTCAAGTTTAATCACAGACGGAAGGGTCAAACTTGGCTGTATTTTAATTTGTCATACTTTACAACTAATCAAACACCAAAAGAAAAACAAAGAGTTATATGTGATACATTTTATGGCATGTTTGGATATTAATAGACAGAGGTACACAATGATATCTGCTGTTTCAAATAGTACTGAATGATGTTTGCAATATTTTTGTAATTAAGATGTATACATACATTCTACATGTGACATTGTATGATTAATTTATGTTTGTTTGTACATACATGTTTTGTCAGCATTACTTTTTTGTTTTGTGTGTGTGTGTGTGTGTGTGTGTGTGTGTGTGTGTGTTTGGAGGCTATGGGAATAAAGGAGGAACAGAGATGTAAACTGTAAACTTCCTCATGTGTAATACCTACTCTTCTTTAGAAATGTGAATAATAAAAAATAGTGAAAAACGGGTGAAAAGCAGCAGTTATAGCCACTAGCAATTCAATGCAAATGCGCTTTTATTTAACCCAAGCAGGCTGACCCGCTTTCCCTTCCACTGTGAACTATGTTTTGCAGCAGGCCAGACTGACAGACAGACAGGGCGCAAGTTGTGTGGGGGCTGCTGCGAGTAAAAACAACTGCATCTGTGTATACACCACAACTACCTCAGACATGTATACATTTCTACGCCAGACAGTGAGAGATCCCTGCAAGTGGAAAATGTGCGTCTGTTTATTTTAATAGTCACACTTGGTGTTTTAGCGAATGCCTCCAAAATATGGTTGGGATTTAATTCACCATGAGGGTTATACATTGATTCTTGTTTCCACAAACTGCAGCTACATGGAACTGCCAGTGCTGAACTGGGGGAAAGGCAAACGGGCAAGCGTAGGAAATTCTAACTAGTGTCTTAATAATATGTGTTCTCCCATATTTTGATGTGAGTCGGCGTTCAGTTATGTGCTGAAAAAGTCATCATCGTTCTTCATTTACAGTGTTTGCTTATTTTCAGTTAGGGTTCCCCAGTTGATTGTTAAGCAAACTGCTTTCAGGCATAGAAGACACCTGATGTTGACATTAGGAACTGAAAATTCTCCCTCCAGCTCCAATTCGGTTTTGTTTGTTTCTGATGTCTTTGGGTTGATGTTGAGCTAATGCAAAAGACATACCCACGGCTGCTGACTGGTGTTGTTGTTGGCAGGACAAGGACACCCTCCCCCTCACCCCCCGGCTGTTAGAAGCGGGAAGTGAGGAAGAGGGTAGGAGGGGAAAATCCTAACATGCTCACTAACTCAAAGCTCACGCTGCACAGATTAGATGGATGGAAGGGGTTGGAGGACTGAGTGGAGAAGAAAACCCCGCTGAACGTCTGGAAAACAGGACCTGACAGTGTCTCGCTGGGGTTGTGCTTCCCCCCCCCTTCTTTCCAATCAGCTGTTTGAAGCACTTGACCCTTGCATGTCCCTTAAAAGCTGTGGACACTTTATTTCATCAATCCATTTGCCACCTCTCTGTCTCTCTCTATCAATCTCTGCCCTCTGCCTCTGGCCTTGTGGTTTGTATTGGGTCTGTGAATGTGTTTAGAGGCGTTTGCAGGGGTCAGGACTTTTGGGTTAATGTGTTTCACATCCAGCACTTTCAGCCGTGTATGCTTTTTTTTTTTTTTTTTTTGCTGTTTAGGCAGCCAAAGTCCCTGTTTTGGGAAGGCCTGTGTGGTTCTGTTCATGGCCAGGCTAAGCAAACTAAAGGGATCAGACGATTAGGATTTAGGGCACTTTAGGGCAGTACTGTATTTTTTTTACTATATTTTATTGTTATAGAACTCTAAGGCATACCACCCTGCTCTTTCTCTCGCCACTAGACTTGCTTTGAAGCAGTTGGTAGCTCCGTCCAGGTATTTGTGTGAAGAGCGAGAATGAAAACGAGACAGTTAATAATGTGAATCCTGCTGAATGTGGAGGGCAGGCCAGCGCTCTGGAGTTCCCATCAGGCAGCAGAGCTCTGTCTGTAACTTGAGCTCAACCCAGCTGGACCTTCAAAGGCCAACGTCAGCTGTGTGTGTGTGTGGATGTAAGGGGTTGGGGGGCTCAGCAACTGAAGCGTGTGTTGACATTTGGTTTGAGAAATCATGCCCCTCCACCCCCATCCCCAACCACAACCATCCCGCCTTCAGCAGCTCTCAGCACTGACCTCTACACCCCGGTGCTTTTTAGCTTTTGAGACAGAGGAAGAGAGCGTGTGAGAAAGAGAGCGCTGATGTTTGTTTTCCTTTGTATCGGCAGATCGCAGAATTATTCAAAGAGTGACTTGAAAGCTCCATCATCAGTTAAATGCCGCTTTGAAGTGATTTGAAAGTGTGTTTTCCAAATTCTGTCAGAGATTTGAGGCCTCTCCTGGGTACCACGTCCACACTCAAATTTCAAAGTCCTCCACTGAAGCCTTTGGTAAATGGGGAAAATAAGCTGTCCGTTTTGACTTGCATCTTAGTAACACCCACTCTGTGTTTGTTGTACCGAGATAAATAAGATCTTTTTTGCCACTTTAAGTGGCGAAAGACACTAAATTGATCAGACGCAGACACCCCCCAAGGCAGCTTAACGTGGGCCTTTTTAAGTGCACTTGAAAGTCTCAGCACGAAAAGAAGGAAGACTCTCATAGTGTTTTGGGTTTTTTTTTTTTTTCTTGTCAGTGGTCTCTCTTAAGAACATGACACATCCAACCCTTTTAGCGCTGTTAGTGTTTGAGATCAGTTGATGCTATTCTAAGCATAAAAGCTTCACTTAAGTCTAAAACGTAGCTTTTGATTTTGTTTATTTTGGCTCATTTTCCCATGACAGTGTCAGATTTGAAAATAGGACATAACTTGAATACATGTCTGCTGGGAGGTTTTAAGCTGTTTGTATGACTGTCTGAGATTTCTGTCTGTCTGTGCCTTTGCGTGCTTTTCTGTTTGTCTTCCTGTTGATAATGTCCATTGATGCAGCTGTCCACTGTTTTGGTTTAAAGAGCTGTCTGACCTCTGCTCGTGTGTGTCCAACAATACAGTGTTGCTTGTTGCCGTGTTTTTGCACAAATCTCCATTCCCGCCTTACCAGAGAGGATTCTTCTGCAATGACAACAGCATCAGGCTGACCTATAAGAGCAGCACGGTGTCCAACACCGTTCTCACAGCCGTGGGCGTCACTGTGCCCGTGGTCTCAGTAAGTCCTGCTGTGGTACTGCAAGAGAACTAGAGAGCATGTTGGGACACTCAATTCATCCAATGGTTGGCTTGTGACACCTCAAAAGACATGATTGGTTTGACAGGCTCTGACTCACACTCAGTGGTTTTGCATTTTGTACCTCATTAGCTGTAAATCATCTATACTGTACATTACTGCCAACCATTTTCCAAAGCTACTGTATATTATCATAGGCTTTCAGATTGATTTCCTACCTTAGAGCCTAGGCAGCCATTGCTTTCTATTTATTTCACTACTGTAAGAAAGTATTAACTGTTAAAGTAATTTATCAATCAAAAATACCAAGGATTTGCTGAGCTTAAAGGTTCACTCTTGACCTTAAAATAGTTAGTAAGGATGAAACCACCAATTATTTTATAGAATAATTGAATAATCGATTATGCTTTAAAATGTCAGAAAAGAGTGCAAAATGTCCATAACAATTTTCCAACGCCCAAGTTAACTTATTTAAATTACAGTCCAGAATCTGGAGATATTCAATTTACTACCATAAAAGACTAAGACAATTAGATAATATTCACATTTGAGTGGTTGGAACCAGTGAATTGTTGGCATTTTTGCTTAAGAATAAATTTAAAACACTAAATCAACTTTTAAATTGTTGCCAATTAATTTTCTGTGGATTTCCTAATTGGTTAATCAACTAGTAGTTTGACATAAAGTGCAACTCACAGCCCACTTACTGAATCTTCATCATCTAGTAAGTGGACCTTGAGTTTAAGCTCTTACGTCAAAATAATTAGCTGGTTTCAAGCAAATTGTGATTTTACTTTAATTTAAAAAAATCTCAACTCAAAGATCCAATGACTGGATTTTTTTCAGACCTTTCACCCACATCACCTGGTCTTCATCAGCAGATGGAGTTTTCTCAGTTCTTATGGAGATGGTGCACATGAAAACAACTAAACCATTTCTATGACAACTGAGCAAACCCCATCTGCTGATGAAGGTCAAAAGATGTGGGTGAAAGGTCTGAAAGAAATCTTAACTTAGGTGAAGAATTTTATTTATTTATTTTTTGGAAGAGAAAGAAATGCTGCTTACAAGTAAATAGGAGGATTTGCCTGCTTTTTTCTCTTTTTATATCACTTAAATTTAAACACCTTTGGTTTTTTGTGATTGTTTCACTTTTGGTTATGAAGAATAGGCAATATTAAGACTTGAAGTTGGGCTATTATACCCTGTCTTTGCTATTTGCCATTATTAAGTTGACTATTGCCACAAGACAATAATGCAAGTTGTAAGCTAAGAATGTGAGCTGGCTAAAAGTTTATTTTAGGTTCCTATTACTAAATGTCTGCCACTTCATTGTCATTCTGCAGTGAAATGAATGGAAACTAATCGCAGCCTGGAGAGATAGAGATCAGTCTAAAAACATATGGTGTGCTTTGGAAAATGGCCATCGGTAAAGCGTCCATGATTTGTAGTTAACAGGCTAAAACATACAAAAAAACACAGGTATGGCCCTTTAATATATACAAAGGTCTGGTCTCAAAAGGCCCCACTAATACTGAATATTGAAGCTGGAGTCATTATTTCTTGATTAGTCACAGATAACAACCTCAGAATGGATTGAGCCGGTCCCAGATGTTCCCTTGTTGCCTTTTGCTTGTACCTGCGACCTCTGTAATTTGCGTGTCATTAACCCATCACCTCCATCTCTCTCTCCCTCACCCATCCCCACCTCCCTTCTTTCTCTCTGTGCCGCTCACTGCTTCTTCACACTAGCCGGCCTGCCTTTCTTGGTCATTGAGACCAGCGCAGTTCAGCCTTACCGTAGAGGGTTTTACTGCGATGATGAGTCCATCAAGTACCCGGCCAAAAATGGAGACACCATTAGCGACGGTGTGCTTAGCGCTGCTGGCATTCTTATCACCATCCTCTCTGTAAGTCACCTCACTCTGATCACTAATGTTATCATCACTCTTTATGTTTCAGCAGCCTTTACCATTACTAGCAGCACCCGCTGACACCTTATACCAGACATTGACCACATCATTTCTCCTCCTCACTGCATTGTAGTATTTCTCAAAAAGTCCAGTAGGGGTTCTAATTTGTTTATGAAAACAGTAACATTTCCAACAATATATAATAATGTGGTAATGATATAGAGATTTTACACATGTTCATGTTTTTTTCGTGTCAACCAAACCACGCACATTCCCACTGCACTCATGTTCAGAGAAATACACACTCAATCAGAGGGCTTTATCAGTTGGCTTACCGTGGGTATAAACTGAGATTATCCTACATGATTACTGAAACAACACCTCTCCATACCTGTGTTATCAGTCCCTGTGATTGGCTTCAGCACATTCTAGATAAAAAAAACAGCATTTGTTCAAGGCTTTTTCTTTGGGGGCTTAAGATGACTCAGTTGATTAAAGCACTTGAGCAAGTGAAGTGTTGAGTAGTTTGTTGCCTTCTCCTGGAAGAAAACAGTGGGGATGTATCCAAAATCTGCACACTAAACCATCATCCCAACATCCTGTAATTCGCATTCATTTTTCTCCATTTGCCACCGCTCAGAGGCACAGAAGCTTAACACCCCATCTGCTCCAGACGTTTTTCTGCCACAGTTTTCAGACATGCTTCAGTTTAGAGTAATGCATCTGTCTACACAGCCTCGTAATAGTTAGCATTTCAGTTAGACTTAACACAGATAACTGTGACCCAAAGCGTTTTTTCGGCCTTCGTTTTTCCCCGCTTGTGCTTCCAAGTACATGATTGTGTACTGGCCTTTGAGATCTCTCAAAACACTTTTGAATTCACAGTAGTACTGTGGCTCAAAAATTCCAGTGTAGATCCTGACATGCAGCTTCTGTTGTGCTGCTGACGTGCTGCTATGGGCAGTGTAGACAAGGTGTACAGTAATAGCAGTAGTCTTTGTAGAAGTCTCTGTATTTCTACTAAATTAGTATAGCAAAACATAACCCAACCCTACATCCTGACTTCCATACCCAAACCCACCCATATCCACACCTAAGAAAGAAAAAACGAATACGCTTTAGACAGAGTTTATAATATATAAGTTTATAATTACAAGTTATTCCCTACATCTCATTGTGGCTTGTAACGCCTTAGCAACTATTTAGCAACCAACTAGCTACCGCATTGGAAACACTTGTAATACCTTAGCAACGCTTTAGCAACCATCTGGCTACCACATTGGAAACGCTTGTAACACCTTAGCAACTCTTTAGCAACCATCTAGCTACCGCATAGGAAACGCTTGTAACACCTTAGTAACTATTTATCAACCACCTAGCTACCGCATAGGAAACGCTTGTAACACCTTAGTAACTATTGAGCAACCAACTAGCTACCGCATTGGAAATACTTGTAATTAGCAACTCTTTAGCAACCAACTAGCTACCGCATGGGAAATGCTTGTAATACCTTAGCAACTATTTAGCAGCCATGTGCTAGACACCTAACAACACCTAGCAATGTCTCAGCAGGTACTAACACATTAGCTACCACACTGAAAATTCCAAGTGACAGGAAATAAGGAAATATAAGCAGCAGGCACGCTTGAAAATTCTAGACAAACCTTCTAGTTGCTCTTTGGTGTTACTCAGCACTGCCATAGCATGTGCAGTTGTCACCTGGCAGACCCGCAGTGGGAAGCTGCCTTTCCTCATCGCATGGCCAGTAGTGCCCTCCTCCTGGAGAGCAGACTACTATACGGGCTTGGGGCCACAGGGGTTTTCATGGTGAGAAGGAGTTCTGGCTCTGTGTAATTATGGTTGACGCAATGGTTGTTTGGTTAAATACTGTAATTGGTGGGGTGGAATTGTGGTGAAGGCCCTAAACAAGAAGACTTTGCCAGATATCTAATTTTCCCCCTAGCAAAACGTGACTTTACAATCCATCTCTCCCCTAGAGTGTTCTGGACAGCCTTTGTGTGTTCTGAACCAGAAAACACCAACATTAGGTCATTTAGTGCTTCATTTCCCACTGAATAGAGCTGAGAAACGTAAGAGGCCACATCCTTTATAATTTATGCAGATCTTTTTTAGAAGAAATGAAAACACCACGGTGTCACTTTGGAAATACAAGACGTTCGACATAAGCCACAAATCAGCATCTTGCCCCAATGATTATCTCTTGAGGTTTCAGTGTAACAGCTACATATCCTACAATGCCAATTCATTTATTCACTCACATAGTTAAGTCTTTTACACAAGGGGAACCAGATGTGTTTTCTCCCATGAAAGCAGCTGGGCTTTATCGAGTTGGCTCCAAAGGCCTGGATGGTGGAAACAACACACTCTATCAGCTTGTTAAATCTCCGTAAAGGCTATCCTTCTAGAGAGAGTGTTTCCCAGAATGAGACTTAGTTCTGCTCCCCTCAAAAGAATGTCTGATGAAACCAAGATACTAACATGAAAACAGCCAGACATCCCCTGTGATATCGGAGCCGTTTCAGAGAGACAGCCGGAGCGGTGAAAAACAAACGTGCCCCCGACGTGCGCCTGGTGGAGTCTGGCCACCAAAATCAGACACGTCGCCTAGCTCAGCGTTTCTGCTGATTAGAACCAGCGGTGCCTCCCCCGCTCCCTCCCTGCTCTCCCTCACACTCGCTTCTCCTCTCACCTTCCTCTTTCTTCCCCTTTCTCCTTGTTTGCACCCATCTTGTCCTGTAACTCTGTTCTTTATTCATACTCTTTTTGCTTTCTATCCTCCCTTCCTGTCACTCTGCCTTCCATCCCTCCACTTTCTCCCTGGAACTCCCCCACACACTCATTCTGACTCCTCTTCCACACTTTCATTTTTGAGCTGCCTGAAGACAACAGGAGACAAGGGGGTTAGGGAGGCGTTTTTTTAGCTTGAACAGCTGTTGTGAGTTATGGCTATCCACCTCCCCCTAAGTGCGCCTTGCACGTCATTCGTCGGTTTTAGATGGTGGTTTATTTACACACTTACAGAAAACTATACATGGCGGACAGTTTGAGCTGCCTCCCAAATCGCCTCACTGTTTCCTCTCAGACGTAGAATGACACTGGTAAACACATTCAACCAGAATTCCCTTTTCAAACCACTTCAAGAGAAATCACTGAATTTTATTTTAGCTGAAAAAAGTTATTTTGGTCACATACATAACTTAAATTCTCCACTCTGAACATGCCCAAATGTCCACCCTCAACACATTTCCAATAAGTCCACAAGACCTTGATGAAATGATGAAAAAAGACAAGAGCAGGTTTATTAGGCTATTATTATATTCAGATAATTATAAACAATAACAAACAATTGTATATTGAATTGCATGTGTAATATGAGCGGCCAAACAAATTCCTTTGTCCAAGTAGCATGATTTCAAAGTGCTGTCCAATTCCTCATAAAATATTTTGGCTCTCCTGCACTCACACATTTTCACTGAGCACTCAGAAGATGTGAATTAAGTGCTTAGGAATTAGGGTGGACACTGGGACTGGGACTAAGTCAAAATCATGATATTCACTGATGTCACCGTTTCTTCCGTTCCTTCAGATCATCATTGGGGACAGCTACAGGATCTACTTTCTGAACGAGGGATCCAAGTCTTTTGTAGGAAACCCCTACATTTCTGCTCTCTACAAGCAGGTGGGCGTGTTCGTCTTCGGCTGTGCCATCAGCCAGTCCTTCACTGACATTGCCAAAGTGTCAGTGGGCCGCATGCGCCCTCACTTCCTTGATGTGTGCAAACCTGACTTCTCCACTATCAACTGCTCCCTGGGCTACATCACTGACTACCAGTGTCAGGGGCCAGAGAGCAAAGTTCAGGAGGCCAGGTAATTGCCAAATATGAAAACATATTTTACAGTGTTTTCAAATACAAGAAATATTTTAAAACATATTATTTAGGGTTTATTTGTTTGTTTTTTTAAGTTTACGTATGTATTTGTACTCGTGTTGACTAGTGATAGCTTTTACATTGTAAGCTACGGTACAATGCTGATTGTCCTCTGTTCTTCTCAGGAAGTCTTTCTTCTCTGGACATGCATCATTCTCCATGTACACCATGCTTTACCTGGTGGTGAGTTACTGAATTGTTTTTAACATACACACACACACTCTGTTGTACCGTGTATGAATACACACCATATTGAAAACAAATTTCCCTCCTTAGTCAATAAAGCATTTCTATCTATATCAACTCACAATTCTGTCTCTTTTATAGTTTTACCTGCAGTCTCGTTTCACTTGGCATGGAGCTCGCCTGCTGCGCCCTCTGACTCAGTTCACCCTCATCATGATGTCTTTCTACACTGGCCTGTCCCGTGTCTCTGATCACAAGCACCACCCCACTGATGTCCTGGCGGGTTTTGTACAGGGAGCCTTGGTGGCATACTGCATAGTGAGTGGTTCTATTATGTTGTAATATTGTAATCTTCTATATTAGATTAAATCAGAGATCATTAAGAGTGGCCTTAACTATAAATGAATTGAATGTTATGTCTAACTTTCCAGTTAAATAATAATAATATGACACAAAAAAGAGCAGAGCAGCACAAAAAGCATTGTCAGTTGAGTGAAGTAAAAAGAGGCTAAACAATTCAGCACGTTGTAATTAATCAGCTCAGCAGGGTCTTGCTGGGTCTGGGTCTGGGTCTTGCTGTACATGGATCCAAAATTGGGGCATATATGGTCACTCTGTCTTGTTCTTGTTAAAACAAGGTGCTTGTGATCCAAGTGTTAAGACAGGAGTGTGCAATACACCTAAAGCATGAAAACGAAATGTTACAATGATCAATATGTGAAGAAATAAAGGCATGAATAATGTTATTCTCTGTATCTGACAATGATACTGTAAAAGTGTGTCTGGAATATACAGTTCATCTTAGTTTGTAAAAACACGACCTACAAGCCTGAAAATAAGGTCAGATTTTAGACAGAAGTGTGGGGCAAGCATGATTACCCAAATGTTGTTGTGTAGATTTGTCTTCATTCAATTGAGAAAGTTTATTAAAAAAAACATTTTACATACAATTTTTATTGTAGATAGGGTGCATGTAAAGGGGAAACAGAAGGAAACCTAATACAGAACCTTGAAGAACACCATACTGTATCTGTAAAGGAAAGGAAGTGAAATTACCTTGGACAACAGAAAACTGTCAGGAAGAAAGGGGGACAGGGGGAATTGTTTGTAAATGTAGCTCATTAGCCACTTCTACGTTCAAGGTAACACACTTAAGTGGTGTAAATTTGTTGTCACAGTTCTTGGTAACAGCATTGCTTCTGATTTTGAATGTGACACTTTGCAGTGATTGAGATGTTCATGTTTTTTTTTCTATTCCCTCCACAGGTATTCTTTGTGTCTGATTTGTTCAAGCCCAAAGGTAGACGTTCTACCCTGTCACCAACCCCAGTGAAGAAAGACCTTGTTCCTCCAGCAGACATCAGAGAGCGGAGCAACCATCTCATCATGGCATAGAGGAGACTGCAAACAGTACATAACCCTGACTTCTGTCATTTAAATCACTACTACAGCCACTGGTCAATACTGGATAAAATAAACTCCAACAGTTGGGATAATGCAGACAAATATGGAATCTTGAACATCTCAGAGGCTATGGAAAACAGTCAAGCAAGTTTTGCTTTCTCAACGGAAATTTTCATATTTTTCCTCAGTCTCACCAGACATTTTAATGTGGAAAAGAGAGAGGACCCGGGATATTTGTTCCTCTTCTGTTATGAAGATTATTAGAGATTCTCCTCTGTCAAGGCCTTTCCATGGACAAAAGTCTGAAATCAAACAAAATCGAGAAATGGCAGCTGTAAATAAAGCTGTGTGACTTTGCTCAGCTGCATCCAACATGGGAGCTATACTAATATTCCTGCCACTCACTCACTGTGTGACTAATACAAACAGATCGTGACAAAAAACCAAATTCCTTGATTTAATGAAGGATGTTGTTTGGTTTTATTACAAACATAAGCATTGTACGTGTGACTTATAGCACTAATTTAGCTAAACTCAGTACTGTTTGTCACCACTTGAATGACCTGAAGTGAAGCTTTTGGAAAGCTTTGTAAGACTCTGTAAGCTTTTATTATGTCCCTAATGTAGTGTTTCTTAGATGGTGCACATAAGTTACAGTAGGTGGAAAGTACAGTGAGTTGGATATGGGCCTCTTTCTGCTGGCTAGGATGAGCCCCCACTGAGCCATTTAATGAAATGACTGTCTGTTATATGTACCAGACGGGTGCTCACAAGTGTTAGGTCAGTGCGTGTGTGTGTGTGTGTGTGTGTGTGTCCGTCCCATGCGTATGCTTGTGTGTATGTATGTGTGGAGGAGGCCTTTCTGTGAGCGTGCCAATGTGTCTTAATGTCATGTCTATAT
This sequence comes from Siniperca chuatsi, assembly GCF_020085105.1. Classification (NCBI taxonomy): domain Eukaryota; kingdom Metazoa; phylum Chordata; class Actinopteri; order Centrarchiformes; family Sinipercidae; genus Siniperca; species Siniperca chuatsi. The sequence continues at coordinate 21,294,683 of NC_058054.1, forward strand.
ATTTCAGTGTTTATAGCCTACAAGTGTGCCTCTCTTCAGCCAGAGAACAGGCACCTGCTCCAACAGACACATGTAACTTGAGACGGGAACACTGTGGGGAAAAAGCGTCATATACAGTACATGTACTTTACTGTTATTAATCATAGTGATGATTCACATCACTGGGAAATCCTGTGATATACTGTATGCTACACAGGAATATATATATATATATATATATATGTACTTAAAATAAAGACAAGGACTTCCTAGAGCAGTGGTTACTTACTGTAGCTTTTCAGTACCAAAGCACAATTCAGCAAAACAGTAAAAAAGTAAACAATTCATTATTTTGGCACATTGTAACTGCTTAATAGCTCAAGTCTTGTAAAGTAATACAATAGGGCTGGCAATGAGGCTCTGCATTATAATAGATGAAAATCATTACATTGGTATACAATTTAAAGTAATAATGATGCTAATATGTTTGCATGACATTAATGTAATTAACTTTTTAGCAAAAAAAAAAAATAGTACTTAAAACCACTGACTGAAAGCATCATCCTAACTCAGTTTTAAGTTACTGAGGCAAACTTTGATCTGACGCTTATAGAGAAAGTAGTTTTGTTATGTCTTGAAAATCTACTACGTACAGCATCAGAAAATTCTGCATGCTACCATACATTGTACAATACTGTATCATGTGTGTATATGTAGTATATCTTTGAAGAAACACCCACTATGACTTTGTGTCGAGACCTGTGTAAATGTAAAACATGCTGCTTTAAAGAGGCAAAGCTTGGCAGATGTCATCCAGTAAAGTTGACAACTTGTGAATATTAAGTTTTATGAAAAGCAAAGCTCTCAAGGCAGACAGCTTCAGTACATTTTTATTAAAAAATTGCCTTTCAATATTTTTGTAATGCCGTGAAATTTTGTACAATGAAATTGTTAAGACGTGTCAAAGATAAAATTTCTTTAATAAAACAAAAGATCAAGAGCAGTGTACTGTGACGTTCATTTTACTCTTTGTGTCATACATGAATAGAATCTCTGACTTGTACTATAATTCAGTAGCCGGCCAACTGTGCATGCGATGGAGAGATCTGGGCGTGGGGCAATGGTAGACTTCCATGCTCGGCTTCCTGTGGGGAAATAGTGTACATTCCAGGTTTTAACCCCTCTCCCCAATGGCTCCCTGGAATAATATAGACTCCACACAGAAAGTATGCCAGAGTGGCAAAGTACATTCACATGAGAATGGTTAGAAGCAATATAATTTACCTTTAGTGTCTTGTATTATCCTTATAGATGGCTTTGTCTCCACACAAATGCTGAATAAACCATATATATATAGACCATCCACAGGTTGTACCATTTTGAAGTTACTGTATGTGCCAGCATAGCATGAGCTGGGTTTTAGGCCTGTGTGTTCACCTGGTATCCTAAACTGATTGATTTCACTGTGGATCAGGCACATTGCCCAGATTGAGATTAAAATTGATTAGTTTAATAAGCAGCAAAATGTGTTTTGTTTTTATGACCACGCCAGGGGTGATACTATTGTGTAGCAGCTGTCTTGTGTTATGACTACTACTAAATGACTATTTTCAGTGTCTTAATTGGGCACAAGACTACACCCTACACAGTGCGAGCTCTGTGGTAGAGTTTCGTTTTTTTAGTTTTTTTAACCACGCTATCAGCATGTCTCTCTAGGCAATGTTGGTCAGTCAGTTTGCCACTTTGGTCCACACTGGAATACCTCAACAACTGTTGGATGGATTGCCATGAAATTCATTCATGGTCCTCTGAGGATGACCGGACAATGGCCTTTGGTGATCTGGCTCTTCCTCTAGCACACTTTAAGGTTGACATTTTTGTTTTTTTAGTGAAATTTCTCAGCAACTACTGAATGGATTGCATGAAATTTGGTACAGATATCCATGCATGGTCCCCAGGGGTGAACCCTAATGACTTTGATGATCTCCTGATTTCTCTACAAGCAGGTGGAATATTTCGTTATCTACTACATGGGTTGGCACAGATTTGTGAACACATTCATGGTCCCCTGACAATGAATGCTAATAGCTTTGTTGATCCCCTGATTTTTCCTCTACCTTAAGGTTGTCATTTGCGGTTATGAGTGAAATGTCTTGACAACTATTGGATGAACTGCCATGAAATGATATATCCTTTTCCCCTGAAGATACTTTGTAATAAGATGATCCCTTGTTATGTAGTGCCATCATCAGGTCAACATTTCATTTAGTTTGGTTTATGACCAAATACCTAATAACATTCCCTATCAGCTTCAGTTGTACTTGTTTAGTGCTAATGTTAGCATACCAACACACTAAACTGAGATGGCGAACATGCGAAACATGTTAAACATCAACCTGTTAGCATTGTCATTGTGAGCATGTTAGCATCCTGATGTTAGCATTTAGCTCAAAGGCATGCTTCAAGTAGCCGCTACAACATGGTGCACGTTTGAGCTAAGTGATCAAATGAAGGTGTAAAGTCTTCTCTGCTACCAAACATGGCAGTGCCTTTATTTCCATGAGTGTTGCCCTCTCTGTTCAACAAATGTCCACATCCAGTGTCAAAAGCTTGACATAATGTTTATCTTTGTGAACCAGTCCTGACCCACTCCATTAAACCATCAGTGGTGCAAGATTTTCTCAAAGATATCTTCCCTTGTAATTGAAAGCGACAGAGGCTGCATGCAGAGTATATTTTTAATTTTCATTAGACCAACAAATGGCACAGTCCTATGTTTTTTCACGCTTTCAGCTGGACCCATTTTTCTTCTTGTTCAAAGAGGCTTTCTTGATCAACAGTGCTTAACATTCTAATAATGGAATCCTTTTCATGTGGTTTGGAGAAAAAAACTGTTGTTGTGTTTTCCCACCGCAGTTTAACCCCTATTATTTGTAGTAATTACCCTGTGTGATTTACAAATTCTTCTCATGAACTCACTGTTGTGGTTGCTCTGAAGTAATGACTTATTCTCTTTCTTTTTTACCCCCTACACACACACACACACACACACACACACACACACACACACAATTTCACCACCACCCCCTTTCCCACTAAGATTGTTGTCAATCACAACTTTTATTACTTAACTGACTAAACTGATGTATTTTCTCAGGACACAAACACATTTTCAGTTTGTCACTGTGAGAGCTGTTTTTGGCTGTTCCTATGGTGGTTTGGTCTAGCTATTAAAGGGACAGTACACCCCAAAATCAAAAATACATATTTTTGGAGGGGTTTTTTGGAGTTTGCTTAAAGCGCCAATGAAATAACATTTGAAAAACTCAACAGCAATGTCTCTTTCCAGAAATCATGACCCCGTTACTCAAGATAATCCACAGATTTGTTGTAAGCAGTTTCATGTAGGAACTATATTCTTTCTACTGATAGTTCCTACGTGAGACTGCTCACAAGAAAGTCTGTGGATTATCTTGAGTAGATCTTGAGACACTGCTATTGAGCAAGCCGAGTGGCATCTCAGACACAGAACATATATTCAAATATTTAAAATTAGAATAGAATAAAAATAAAAACAATATATACAATTACTTATAAACATATATTATACAAGATAGTGGTAGATAATGTGCAAAACCAGCATAACAGAAAGTTCCATGTCATTTATGAGCCTCACAGTCTGAGGAAAATAGCTGCACTGTAGTCTGGTGGTACGACAGCGGATACTTCCGTATCACTTAAAAACTCACTTAAGTTAAAAGAAGTTAGAAGCAAAAGAAAAACTCTGACCTGGTTCATTCTTCTAGAAAGCCTGTACTTCAGAAAGTTTGGCCTGTCTGCTCCTACAGTCAACTTGAAGGCTGTCATAGAGTCTGACGCCACATGACATTATTGGCAGTAGTTGCTGAGGTCATTTGTCCTCTCCCTGACAGATGGAGGGACGCTGAGAGGAAGCTAGGCACACCCTCCAAATGCCCTGGCTGATAAGTGACCTCATTACAGCTCCACTGGGCATGTTTTTCTTATTCACAGAACACCATGATGATAGCTAGCTCCCCAGGAGACCTCGGCTTTTGAGCAATGCCAAGCTCTCTGACTTTCTGAGAGTTTTTCTTTACTTTGCTCATGGCGCACAATCAGTTTCCAGGACTGTCATTACCAGCCTGAAACACTTACATATACACAGAAATGCACCACATCTTTAATCGCTCTGCACTAGTTGTTTACAAGAACATTCATCACTTGTAAATATTCTGTTTGAGTGGACTGAAACAAAAGTATGGCGAAGACAACAGGCCTTAAACATGTTATGTAAGTCTCCTTTATCTGCCCCTCACTCGTCCATACATGCAAACGTCCCTCATAAAAACTGCTCTAAACCCTAATGTTAGCCATAATATGTTGTGTCCGTGCCCAGAAGCCCTCAGTCTTGGAGGACTTTGGGTTGTAGTGCTGCAGCTGTAAGTAATTCTCTCTCTCTGCCTCTCTTTTTCCCTCATTCTCTCTTCATCCTCCCCTGTGTCTGGAGAATGTAAACATCAAGCGGGGGGCCATCACAGCCTTTCTTACAGCTGATATGGAGACAGGGCTACACTGACCGGGGGGCTTAGCCTGAAACTGTCTAATGTACACAGAGGGTAACGTGTGATTGTTGTTTGGATTGTAGTGCTGCAACGTTTTGTTTACAGTTTAACCCTATCCTGGAGGTTTTCCAGCTCAACATCAACATTTCAGCCATCTCATGTGGGACGTCCCTTGAAGTGTTTGCCATGGAAGTCACCCCATGGATGCAGAACTAACAATCAAAACCATTCCTTCTTTATAGAGTCTTTTATTGCTGGCAATGGGGCCTAAGGATCATGATGTCGGCCAGTCTATTGGTCAGTAACAAAGACTTTGTCCCAAAGCGCAATATCGCAACAACAAATTCTAGGAAACAATTACTGCCATGAACTTTGTTCTGGATATTCATGGTCCTCAAAGCATCATTCTTAATGACCGCCCTTTTGTCTGGTGCCACCATCAGGTCATGGTCAGGTCGTTTTCCCTTGATGGACTTTATTTCAAGACAAGGTATCCAAAAAACTAATGGCTGGATTTTCCAAAGAAAATGCTGCTGACTTTTCATGTTGGACACTCCATGAGCTTTCCTCTAGCACCACTGTTAGGTAAGATTTTAAAACACAAGATTTAAAGAACTAGCCAGATTTCCAGTAAATGTTATCATAGCTATTTGTGGTTCCCAGGGGACACACCCTTTTGAGTTTAATGATCTTATGGCCTTTCCTTTGAGCCAGTCTTACATCACAGTTTCCTTTTGCACACAAGACACTATGTGACATTATGCAAATGGTTGATCACTGTAACATTTGTTCAATGCAATCATGCTCTCCAGAGGAAGATCCCTTTTAAATTTGGCGATTCCACAACTGTTTTTGTAGTGACATTAAACTTTACATTTGTAGCTCCCCCATCATTCCTAATGACTCAACAATTTTTGTTTCATGCTAAGGTATCCAGAAAAATGTTGACTGGATTTTGTGAAATATTCTGTGGGTATTTGTGAACCCCAGCAGACAAAAGATTTCAGGATTACAGGACATTTACTTGGCAAATTGCCAAGCAATTTATCATTTATGTCATATCAGTCATGACGTCTGCTGAACACAGTCATGCTCACCAGGAGAGGATCCCTTGTAAATGTGGTAATTTCATATCTAACCTTTTTTCTAGTGACATCCTGAGGTCAAACTTTACAGTGTTAGCTCCCCTAACAGCAAGGCTGTAAGAACAGAAAAAGTGATAGTGTGTTAATTATTGAGGGGAGTAATAAACACTGAAAGCTCTACTAGTGGGGCTTCAGACTTTTTGTATTGTTTTCTATTTGATGTCACAGTTATGTAGCAACTTCCATAAAATCTCTAAACACACACTAGCATGTTACCTGAAGTTCTTTAAAAGCCATTTGTCACAGAAATCCCCATTCCCTGTACCCCAACCTCTCAAACTGATTTCCTACCCCAAAATCCCAAGGCCGCCACCGCCACCCCCCCCACCCCCTTATTTCTTTCTCTGCTTAAGAATTGGAACAAATTATCTCCATATGTGTCTGAAGGAGCCCCATGGGAAGGGGGCCAAGAAGAATATACTGCTGACAGAACACAAACATTGACTTCATCAAACATTGCGAGCTGCGTGCTCTGATGCTCTCCATATGTTCACCTGGCACCGGCAGCCATTTGCTGACAGCACAGCAACATCTCACCAGTGAGGCTCTTTATCTTCTTATCTTCTCCACATGTTTAGTATCTGCGATGAGGAGGTGGATGGAGGATGGTCCTGCTGGTTGCTATCACCAGTGAGGTAACATGTCAGTATATAGAGGAAGGTTTGTGTTTCCTCAGGCCTTCAAATGATAAGGTAATCGAGATAATGTTTCGCATGCACAGTGTAATGGTGAACAAAATCCCAGAACCCCTTTATAGGGCCTCGTGTTTTCAGCCAGTAACCAGAGAAACGGGACAGGGGGAAGCATGAGACAGGACAGAAAAATGGAGAAAAGAGGGGGAAAAAAGAGCAGAGAGGAAGACAGGGTATAACTCTCCCTGTGTGATCAACTTTCAGTCTCAGGTATCACACTCGTTCTCTCTGAAAAATGTATTTCTTTTGGCACCTGGCCAGAGGCTTTTGACCTTGTTCACTTTCTTTCTCATGTCACCCGGCAGGCGCTCGGTTGTGACCTTTCCGGTAACAAATACACGTCTCGGGAGAAAGATCACTTACAGAAAGCCCTCATGGGCTTTAAAGAGAAAAATCACCCAACCAAGTACAGCTTTATTTCATACAATCATCAATGTGTCTGGAGCTATAGTCTACCCTTAATGCTGACCTCCAACATTAGGAATGTATGATTCACCGGGGGAGGAAAAGGGTGCACTCTTCTCCTATCTAGCTAACTCCAAGCTGCACTATAACAGAGCTACAGGTTGGTCCAGAAGAATCCTGTCAGTGGGTTCTGCCTCCTCCCCGGGTGTCTCTAACACCACAACATGCACGGAGAGAGTGAGGGGGAGAGATCGTCAAGGGTTTGGCAATAACAGCCTTTCTGAGTAGAAGTGGAGCTATTAAACCGCAGGGGGTTTCATTGTGTTGCATTCCATTTGGATCCACTAGTCAGCTTTTCGACAGGTCGTTTAATGGTGATTAGAGAGCAGAATTAGAAATCCAACAAGCTACACGTCTACATAAGCATGAAGAATTGTAGTACAGTGGGACTGCTTGATCTGCAGGACAATGACACTCAACCAGTAAAATGTCTTTGAGGGAAAATGAACCACTTAGTTTTGATTCACAACTAACTGGGATTTTGACTGATCGTATTAACTTTCATAACTGATAATGTGGTGTAAAATGTCATTCCAAATTACACTCTTAATGCTGACCTGGCAACATTTTTTTGGCAACAGTAAAAGCACAGGCTGTTGACTCACGTTATTATCATGATCTTTAAACCACAGGACTGTGACTTAAGCCTTGGATATACATGTAATTGCCAGCATCAAGGAAAACATAGCATGTGATGGCCTCCATCTGTTCTATTACCTGTGTATTTAAAGCTGCACTAAACAATCAATATTTTTATATTAACAATAAGTCAAATGACTTATTGTTAATATAATGTGTAATGTGAAAGGGGTCACTTGCAGTGAAAAAAACTTTTGAGATTTATCAGCCAACCATGCTTTTCCCCTCATTTGTTATGGAACATTTTAGCATCTTTCAGCTAATTGTTTTGGTTTTACATCCAGCAACTTAACTCTTTTGGTTCAGTCTCACCGCTCTCATCAGTCGTTCTCTCAGCTGCAGCAGGCAACTGTTTTCAGTGAAAAAGCTTTAAAAACTGACTGTACACCATCTGCTAATCACCAAACAGCAGACAAAGACTAGCTTGTGAACACAGTGGCGCATTTAGCAGCTTAAGAGCCAGATATTTCCCTCTGAAGTTGGTGGAGAGCAAAATAGAACTAAAAAGAATTTGGACACATTCATCAGATGGTCACAAACACGATTCCAAATAAATGCTAAGTATCTGTAGGATGTTTGCTGACACAGTCGCCATTACAACTTCAACATTGTGTTTACAGCTTTTTGCGCTACCCCCAAGTGGCCAAAGAAATCAATTAATGTAGGGTTTTTTTTAAACGATGAGTAAGTGACATTGAAAGTCATTCTTAAAATGAGATGCAGCATTGATTGAAACACACATGTTCTCCCTGTGGCATCAATACTGATTTAGATCTTAATCAATATTTCATAATTAGTTGTAACTGTGTATAAATGGATCAGCATAGGTATAATACTAGGCATGGTGAAACTTCAGTCAAAATTCAAAGGACATGATACTGTTGGATCTAAATCCTTTAAATGTGTGGGGGCTAAAACTTTGGAACGCATGACATGATGTGAAATCCTCAGAATCTATTATAGTTTATAACAGGTGTAAAGGATTTATTGCAGGGCTGCTGTATTAGATGGCATTAGTTTTAGCTAGGTGTACCTAATAAACTGAATGTATATCGTACTATAAGATGCATTAAACTGTGAATGCCTATTAAATATTTTCCATACATTTTGTACTTAAAGGGTAACAATTCAAACTGAGGACTAATTTCAGCACAATGTTACCGGTTTACCACTGTACGCATTTACAGAGTTTCCAGCATGTGTAATATGCCATGAAAGAATGGAGAGGTCTGATGGTGCAGTCAGTGACATATCCAAAATGTCACAATATGAACAGATCAGTGTATGTGAGTGACAAAATTGCCTAAAAACACTTGATCTTTAAAGAATTCAATCAAACACAAGAAAGCATTAACTGTAGTATAGAGAGAACAGTGGGAAATACCACATAGTTTAGCAAAGCTTACATCAGCTGCATGGTGAAAGTCCATTATTACAAACACATGTTGCGTCAAAAAACAATGTGAAACCCATAGTGTAGTCAAGATAGCAGAATTAAGAAAGATGCAAAACAGACAGTACTCTGCACACATAAAATATGGGGTTTGGTCAGAGGTGTTAGTATGTTCACTGACTTAAAGATGAACCAAATCTAAATGAAAACGATAAAGGAGGCTGCACCAGGAAGGACAAACCAGAATCACCAAAATTCTTTCAAGTGGTGCAATTTGCTGCAATTTTTAGAAATAGATTTTTTTTTCTAAGGAAGGATAGGATATAAGGGGTTTAAAAAGCTCTTCTTTTTGGCAGAGGGTTCTTTAGCTCCTCCTAACCCGGGGCTATGGAGACACCAGAGTGATGCCTGGCCGTTCTCCTGGGCTCTGGGAGGAAAATCCTGTTTAATGTCTCCACAATTACATTCCCGGGGGTTATTTATTCAGGAATGTTAATGTGCTTAGAATCTACTGGCCCCTGTGGCCTCTGACACGGGTTCCTCTGGGCTCTCCTATCAAGCATTCAATCAGGCACAGCACAAGCTCTTCGGTGCCGCTGCCATCTGTTTAAACAACAAAGATTGATGCAGGAGGAATCTTTTGATGACCCTGCAGTCAGACGGCACGGGCCTTTGTGCCTGCCTTAGTGCATTCACACAATGTGCATCTCTGTTTATGTTTTGCCTCAGTTTGACATTGCAATATGCACTTTGGAAGTTGATGTATTCTAATATTTGCAAGCCTTTTAGTGGAAATGCATGCACTTCTCGGTATGCCTCTCACGCACTGTAAACAGTGTATTTATTTGTCTTCTCAGCTCCAGGATCTGTGCTTTATGTTATGGTTTGAATAAACACAACACAATTACAGGATGTAAATGGGCCTCTCCATACATATGAGATCCATTATTTTTCCACCCTCATTTAATCTCTCTGTAGGTTCCTAAATCGAAACAGATGCACAGAGCAGCATGATCACCTAACTAAAAATTCATGAGCAGCGGGAGTTATTAACTAACTGTTTCTCTTTTAATCTTGAGCCTTTTTAACATAATTCTTAAATATGTCAGTTAGATCCTCAAAGGAAAAGTTGTCATTTTGGGAAATACACTTAATTGGTTTCTTGCCGAGATTTAGATGAGATGATCAATAACACTCTTATAGCTGTACAGTAAATATGAAACTACCGCCAACAGTTGGCTAACTTAGCTTAGCATAAAGACTGGAAACAGGGGGAAACAGATAGCCTGGCTCTGTCTAAATGTAACACAATCAGCCTAGCAGTATCTCTAAAGCCCACTAAATGACATGACATCATTTGTTTAATCCATACAAAAGTGTGAAAATGAAAAATGGGCACATATGTGCTGGACTATTTTTGTGCCGGGACCAGAAACTTCTTGGAGTATCTGCTGCGTGGTTGCCGGGCAACTGGTCCAGACCAAGAAGTAGTCCAACACACAACCCTCCGTAAAACAGCGATTTGACGTTTTTACACTTCGGTTTTTGTACAGATTAAACAAACGAGATACAACGTGTTGATTAGAATTGAAGAACACGACTTTATTGTACCAGAGTGGAAAATTGTCGTGAGCATTAGAGGTGCTGGTAGGTGGATTTTGTTACCTTTAGACGGAGCCAGGCTAGCTGCTTCCCCGTTTCCAGTCTTTATGCTAAGCTACTTTAGCCGGCTGCTAAAGGTAGCTTCATATTTACCATACCATCTTCTAATCTAACTCTTGGCAAAAAGTGTATTTCCCAAAATGTCGAACTTTTCCTGTCATCTCTGAAGACAGGTAACGTCGGCTCAACGCTGTGATTCTGGATTGAAAATGAACAAAGTTCTCAAATTTCTTGTGCACCGTACATGTGACATGTGAAGATTTCCACACTTAAGAACTTATTTTTCTTGGAAAACTTGAACGAACCATTGAGTGTTCTCAGACCAAACTGCGCTTTAAAAGGGTCCCCACCCTCCCCGATTGGCTTTGTTTGCATGTGAGGGCCTTCCACAGACCATGTGAACCTGGAGGATTTCCTGGCCCAGTGGCCTCAGTTGTTATGCTGTTTCTCCTGACCCTTGACTGCGCAAACACACACACACCACGCTTCAGGCTTATTCACTGGGGAATTAGGCTACACCACGAGAATGTTAAAATATCTACTCCACTTTTCCCATTAACATGTTCTCCATGTGTAACAGACTTCAGGATAAATTCATTCCACATCAGTGAATGTGGTTTCGTGTTCTTCACGTTTCAGGTGGTTTGGCAAAAACTTTATGGCAACTCCCCTATTAAACCCCACATCCTCTTTATGATTCATAGTAAATCGCACTTAATTGCACTGACAGATGCTGTAAAATCTTATCTGCTCATAATGCTGGCCTTTCAGTGACATCCACATTTTGACCATTTTTTAATGTTTGTATAAGTTTATGATTTCCCTAAAACTGGAAGTCAGAGGCCCTGACTCGTAAAAAACATAATTCTTTCTGTGTGTAACATTTTTATGATTACCCTCTACCTCATGTAACGCTGAACTTGGGGTCACTCTGACCTGCCCTGAAAACACTTGCTTATACGTGGGTAATGTTTTACATCCCCCTCTCTGGGGTTGCAGTGACCTGATTTTTATTTTTTTTTATCCATTCTTCATTCCAACTTCCCACTCACTTTTTCACTCTTAGAAATTACAAGAATGCTGTGTCAAGTTTGACAAATTTGCTTTCAGTATAACGCTTCTCTCTGGTGAAATCATGGAACGTGTTCGCAGCAGGCGAGCACATTTGTCAATTTGGACAATTAATGGCTGAGACTCTCCTCTAAAATTACAGAAAACATATTCTTTATGATGCCTAAGTAGATGAGATGACCTCAGAGTGTTGACTCAGGCTCAGTTTTCAGGGTTGCTGTGGGTTTGACAGCCTCATCGGTGAAACCAGATCTGCACTCTTAAGAAAACAGACCTAATGAATGTGTTCCCAGAGGTGCCGAAACCGGGCTTAATTGTTCAGCCTCCGAGAATGTCATCAAATACCTGAGTGCTTAGTCATGTTGAATGTCTGCTGCCATCTACAGGCCTTTTGAGAGGAAACAAGCTATTTGAATCTAGTTGGCCGATTCTCCAGAACACATCAAGTACCAGATCACGTCAAAAGAAGCTGTAGCTGTAAAAGTCAGAGAGTGTGGCAGGCTGAGCAGATGTCCCCTCTCTCACAAAGACTTTCATGCTGCGTCCTGCAACAGACAGCTAATGTGGAGGGAATATTAATGCCTCGTATTGTGTCCGTTAGAAGTAAGGGGAATCAATTTAAAGGTTTTAAATCATGAACATTATTGGCTGCTATAACAATATAGCGACTAACTGGTCCATATCTATTTATGTTAAAGAACATTTATTATTATCTTAAACCAAATGCATTTAATCTCTCCAAAGGTCCTTGGTTTTGTTACTCAACTTGGGTGTGAGTTTTAGTGGAAGATACTCAATCATTTCTGGTTTTATAAAACCTGTCAGAAACAACAGCTTCTAGCAGACTGTTGACGTATTTCAGTTCAAAATATGACAAATAATGGATATTCGTCATTCTTAATGATGCTGTAGTTGCAATCCAAATGTTTTCAAGCTCTTTATCAAAAATGTTTAAAGTTATATGTTTTAAATGACTCCTCTTCACTTGTTTCACTTTGGGCTCATATCTGACCCTGAAATGCCCATTTTCGTATGCAACATATGTGTAAAATCCTTTAAGCCAACATGTGGGCAGAGTACTTAAAGTGCACAGTAAAATGCAATACAATGGCACGACCAATGTGCATTTGCTGAGGAAGATTGTGTGATACAGTAACATCAAATGTGGTGAGATCGTTTTGTCGAAAAGTGTTTTAATTATTCCTGTAAAAGTGGCATTGCTGTAGAAATGTAATGCGCTAAAAGGTCAGTGACAGTTACGGTCAAGTTTTCCCCAACTTTCATTTTGTTCAGCGATACAGTTTGCATGTGGGCAATAATCCACAACAGTAACTAATAAGATTCCTTTTTTAAATGTGCAACAAACAAAAAAAGCACATTTAAGCATATATACATATTTCAACACAATCCTACCTCGTATTTATTCACTCTGCACCTGGGAACTGCCCACTACAGTGTTTTATTGGTGGTCACAGAGCAGCTACCCCCTCAGCCCCCTCAACCAGGGGATTCTGTTGCACTGTTGAGATTTAAGAGTAAAGGCGACTGAATTTTATGAGCCTCTAAACTGTGGAGCAACCCACTGAGGAAGGTAAGGCTATAGGCCAGTAAAATTGCATCTTTTAAATCACACGTGTGAGCTCATGATTCATTCTTTAAAACATGATTCTACCCACTTGTATGTACATTTGTACTTTCTGTTGTTATGTGTTGCCGTCTGTTATTCGTTGTTAATTTTTCGTGTAGCAAATTTGTGTTATTTGTGGTACTTTTAATGCTGTCACATTGTAATTTTCTGTATGTAGTAAATGCTGTTTTTACAAACTTGAAATAAAGATATTTGGTGTTTTTCTCCCAGCCACTGCCAACTGCATTTATTTGTGTGTACCATTCACTTATTCAAGTTAATGGTATGTTCATTATATAATTATGTATGTTTATTACATCCTCTCAGACAACATCCTGGTTCTACTACTTGGCTGTTAACAGCTTGTACTGACTTCTCCACGGGTCTGTGTTGGATGCAGCAGTGTTTGTCTCCCTCTAACAGTGGCCAGTGGTAAAACCCTCCTGAAAATCTCCCACTGTCTGGCTTTTCTTTTCAGGTAAAAAAAACACCCTTTTTCTTCTGAGGTCTCAGCTTAGTTTTCTGTAAACTGTTGAAGCATCATAAACATATTTTCTCAGGCTGCCTCATCAATGTGTATCACACACTATTTAAACAATGCACTTAATCTTAATGATGAGGAAGCAGGAAGCTCCCATAACTGTTGTCCTGCTTTTGAAAGGCATATGGGGCAAGATGACAGATGAATAAAAATAAGTCATCTATTTGAGTGGATGGCAGATGTTAGCTTCCTCGCTGCTTTTTTGGCCCGTCTCTGTGTCTAAAAGTGGGCTGTGCAACTGTACAGACCTGTTTCTTCTACAGTGACTCTTTGGAAAGTCAGTTCCAAAGTCAGTTAAGCAGTTCCACGCTGTAAAGTACAAATTGCAAAAGTTTTATGACACAAAATGTCTCAAAACACATTTGTACATGGCAGTAAAAATCATTTCTAAATATTTTGGACACTGTATATTGCACCACACACTGTGGCCTGCACCTGCATCTACTGTTATATCAGTCCACTTATAAATACACTTTTCTTACTTAAAAAAAAAAAAAAAAATCAAGTGAATATTGTCTGGGTCTGTTTTTACATAGTTTTAAAACATAAATCTTCATTACAGCGTATTCATTACATACATTTAGTATACTGCATTTTATCACCAGAATACTCCCAAACAGCCAACCAAACACATGAACAAACAACAAACAAAAATGAATTGTGAATGAAGGGAATGAATGAGAAATTTGGACAAATGTACATGTTTTTGCAGTGATGGTGTCATGTCTAAGCACACGTGACTTAAATCTATAAATTATTTATGTAGCCTTACAATATATAATTTCATATTTTAACCGTGCATTAGCCGAATACACTTCATTTGTAAAGTTATTCATGAATGCTAATGTTAGCAAAGGTTGGCTTACTGGTATGTTAGCTAGCTTTAACATTAGCCAAGCTACTTCCTTGGAACAAAATATCTTTTATAAAAACTGAGAGAAGGCATACTTCTAGAACTGTTTCTACATTACCATTACCATGCTACTTGGTGACCCACCAAGTTTGTTACTTGGTGTTACTTGGGAGCTTATTGACATTTTTGGTTGACAGGTAACATTACTGAGAAGGTTAACTAATTTGGCCAACAAGTTAGCTAACAGTCACTAGCCCTAACTTACATTTAACTGACATATAAGAGCATAATGGGATTCATACCTGATTCATGCACGCATTTTATGTTTAAACGCTCATGCTAAACAGAGATAGTTAAAGTGCAAGAGAAAGGTAATAAATAAATGTAATAATTTGTAATAAAAGTGTAATAAAGGGCCAAAATTGGGTTAACGTTAGCGCAACTGCAAACAGCATGCTAATTCGGGGGATAACCCTGGGGTTTCTTATTGAACATTTATATGAAATAATTTATGAGTGTAGGGAATCAGTCACTTTATGTCCACTAAGCAGTTACACATTATTGCATACATTATATGGACATGTAGCCTATTTGACAAGCTGTCTGCATCTTATCTTATCTCTGGTTGCCATGGGTACAACTGAAATAGGGGTTGATCCCCGGTAATTTACTCAGGAAGAGACTTAGTATTAAATTATAGGCTGTGCATATCCCTTAGCCTAGATATTACATTTTAGGATGGGTGTTTTTCATGTGGCGCAAGTTTAGTAGTAAGTAATAAAGTGATAAAGCCATGTAGGCTAATGTGCGCTCATTGCATCACCAGCAGCTCGGCGCGCACAGGTGTTGCTAAAGCCTGAAACGCCCACCATTGTTTGTTTGAGGACTACACAAAGAGCATTTCCACTTTCCAGCATCACGTTCTGGGCTTCATACCAGCAATAATAATCTCTGTAGTGTGAATGGGAACAGCAGTCAGCAGGACAGCTCTGCGCGGTCACACTTCCAGTGTTTTCATGGCTTGCCGTGCGCTTCTGTGGCAGGTTCACGGTCTATTGTGGAGTGTTCAGGAATATAACGTGTGGACTCTGCTGTAAGTCGACAAGTGTGGGAGATTTGTGGGTGTGCGCGGGGGTCCGACTTCTCACAGCGGAAATTGGAAAGCTGAAGTGACTTTACAAGAGAGCACAAGCTCTTCTCCACCCAAAGCCACCGGTCGGAATACTTGGAAGTAATTAGCCGGTGGGATGGCAGAGGAAATCCTCAACGATTCCTTCCCAGATCTGAAAGAACTGGAAAATAAGATTGGCAGGAAAACACCGGAAAGTCTTCTGATTTGGATGAGGGATGCTGCGGATTGCGAAGATGGTTGGAGGTCTGATGTGGTCGACAGGGGAGACCGCGGCTCTGACTTCAGCCATAGCTTTTCTGACAAAATAAGCAACTTAAAACAAGAGATGGTAAAGATTCCTATTGTGTTCTCAGCAGTGAATTTATCATAGACACTGTGTGTGTCTTTATGCATGACGCTAAATGGACAGAACAGTTTCCCTTCTATCTTGTAGTGACTCAGCATGAGTTTATACTGTTTGAGTGCGTGTGGTGCCCGTGCACGTACCTGTGCATCTTTTCATATTTGAGCAATGCCACAACTTGCACAACTTGTTTTCAGCAATCACTGCTATGTTTATTCTGATGGCATGTTTTTCTCTGAAGTGCAGAAATGTCAAATCCTCCGAGTTCCCTTCTGAGCCACTTCACCTGCCCATTTTTATGTCTAATGACAGACACTGTCACCTGTCTCTCCACCACACCCCACACCTGGCGTCTCTCCCATTCACCTCCATTCATTTGACACATTGTGACGGGACTGCTCTGCTCATTCTCTGCCACCTTTCTTCTCACCTCTGATCCTCCCTCATTCCTCTCACTTCTTTTGCTCTTTTCTCCTGCTTCATGTATTGTGTGAGAACACAAGTCGGGGCCTCACTAGTAGGGGGGGGGGGGCAGAATGAGTTCTATCTGAGGGGCCCCTGAGAGAGGTGAAGTGAAATCCATAGTATGCACACACACACACACCTCTCAGCTCTCCCTAGACATATACCTGCAATTATATTATACACCTTATTTACACCTGCATCACGCTTATCTAGCCAAACTCTACACTATTCATGCAGAGGTGGCTGCGTTCTGCAGATGTGAGAATTCTGCGCCAGCTGGTGGCCGTGCACGAGGGTATCGAGGCCATGCGTTGGCTGATGGAGGAGCAGGTTGCCTTGGCCAGCCGTGGCAGCAGCTTGACAGGCAGCCTGAGCAGCCTGGTGACTCTGGAGGAGCACGGGCCCTCGATGTCCCCCTGCAGGTACAGTACAGTGTTTAGTTTGGCAGGTGTACAGGAACCTGTTCTCATTGAAAATGTGCACTTATTTTTATACAAACTAATATCAGATTATAATAATGACAAATTGCATTAAATAAAGTAATACCACGACCAAAGTCTTACCTTAACCTTAACCAAAATATTGGTTTAGATAATTGGTTTTAGCTCACATTTTGAGTTACTATATTTGACATATTTGTCAGTGTTTTCTGAAGAGTATATGACTTGAATTTTCAGGAAGTGAAAAACAGAAACGAATACACAGACCAGCAGTCAGGTAAAACTCTCGAACTTGAACTAAGAATTTCCTAACATCTTTGCAAATCAAAGCAAATGTTTCCAGATTTTTGGGGCAGTTTGCCCGTCACATGTCAGAAAACAAGCTGACACCTGTATTTACAAGTCCCACACTTTGCCAGAAGTTTCCCCAAATAGTATTAGTACATTTACTTCACTACTGCTGTTTGTGTGTTAACCAGTGAATCAGAATTTAAGCAAACACCCAAAGAAGCTTGGAATAGTTCAGTCATGCAGTTTCAGGGCTCAGGCTTCATATGTAGCTCAATATTTCTGCTGTTGCTCCCACAGAGAAAGTCCAACTCAGGATTTGACTGAAACCACTGCTGAGGAATCAGAATATCACCCATCCCACTCTGACCATGGTGATTTAAACCACAAGACCTACTTTGACATGCTGAGCCCCGAGTCTACTGAAGCAAGCCCTCCTAGTCCTTCCACTGCCAAGTTTGAAGTCAGACATTCCACACATGGCAGGCATGGTCAGGCATCATCTAGTCCTGCCAACTGTTTGGCTAGTGCCAATTTACCAAAGTCACAACCACAGGACTCGAGTGTAGCTCCATTACAAGACATTAAAGCCGGTGCTGACACCATCAGAAGAGCTCTGCTTAGATCAAGCAGGGCAAGAAGAGAAGTGAAAGGGGATACTGGTAGTTTTGCCCTCAATAAACAGTCAGGGGAGACACAGACAGAGCACCAGAGCCTCGGAGCCTCTCAGAAGACAGTGGAAGAGAAAGAGAGTGCGCCCAATAGAGAGAGCAGTTTGCTGGGCTATGATGCTCAGTGGTGCTGGGTGGAGTCACAGGACGATGTGACGTTTTTATGATCTTTTATAAACACAATTTAAATGTATGATCTTTGGTTTGAAGCTATTTCCCCCTCCACAGTTAACTGCCAGTAATGCAGTGGGATTTAAAATGCACTTAGACACAGATGAATGAACGGTGAATGATGCTTTAGGATGGTTGTGTCACTGCTCTCTCCATTAGTGCTTTTGGTTAGGATGTAAACAGTTTGATCGCTGTTTTTCATTTGCCTGTGTATTTGAGGAATTCCAAAAGAAAATCAATTAAAAAAAAACTTTTTTTAAAAATGAAGTTAATCACAAACATGAAGGAGCTCTTAGAAATGCCGTGTCCTTGTCGGATAAATGTTTTACACACTGGGGACTTGAATTTCAAAGATATTGATCATGGACTTCAGGGTTTTTTTAATCATTGAGTCTGAATAAAATCTAATTTCATTTCTTGTCTTATCTTATTTATAAGACAAGAATGGCAGTCAATAATTTCTTGTGCTTATTTCTCATATATTGTCCAGTCGCCTTTAAATCTTTCAAAGTTGTGGATAGAATGCAATAAAATAAAAATAAAAAATCTATATATCAGTCTATATCTAAATAAATAAATCTGTATGGTTTCTCGAAGGATTTTAAAAATGATTGCTCTGCTTAAATTGTTGTGCAATGATGA
The DNA here is from genome assembly GCF_020085105.1 of Siniperca chuatsi. Taxonomy (NCBI): domain Eukaryota; kingdom Metazoa; phylum Chordata; class Actinopteri; order Centrarchiformes; family Sinipercidae; genus Siniperca; species Siniperca chuatsi. Next base: position 21,313,485 of record NC_058054.1, read on the forward strand.
GTCTAATGTATCTGTTGGTAATAAACAAGACAAAAAAGTTTCGATTGATGGTCTGTCTTGTCTCTCAACCCAAATAGCACAGAAGTATGAATGTGCTGAATTAATGTGTGTATGTGTAAAGATAAAATGTCCTTACATTTGTGACATTAGTGATTAGATTAGATATTCTACCTCACTCACGTTTGTACATTATGTTTGCGTTATCAACAAGTTGATAACACTTTAATGATATTTGCACATTATCTCTTTATAGGCTATTTTATACAGTCTATGCTAATAGGTCCTTCGTGTGTATGATGCTCATCTTTCCGACAGGCCCCAAAGGCAGCACCCGACCACTTTCGTGACGTCGTGTATTTACATAGAATCAGGAAGTGTAGAATGATTTCCCGGCGATAGATCCGTATGCCATTACAGGTGTATAAATAACGATGTAATGGTTCAGACGCTCATAAAGGAAACATGGAATATTGTTTTCTACGCGGTCTCCTTTTCATCGCCCTGATGAATTGGACATTAGGAGACGGTAAGTGTTCTCAGCAAAGGGGACGAAGTCAGAGGAAACTGTTGTTAGCATGTAGGCTAACTATATCGTCTTGCTAGTTTACCTGAATGCCAGAGACCTTTGCACAATCTGCGCTTTGTAAAATTGTCTCACACTAATCTTACGCTCACATGTACGTTGTTAAAGAGATATTTTGTCAGCCCTATGATTGGCATGGAGATGACAACATGAATCTTTACAGTATAGATCATTCAAACGTACTGCTAATTGTTTCTGCTTGCCTTCTTAGCTCTTAATTAGTGTGACAGTATTTCTTTGGTGTTCTTTCTTGCCGAGTGTCTAACTTTGTCACTTGTGCTGTGTGCAGTTGTAATCCCTTCACCTCTTCGGTTGAATTTCTTCAGTGTGTGATTTTTTTAAAAAGAATGTTTTGATTATTATTTGTTCCATTGTACATGTCATCTTCAATCACATGCAGTATCTTACAAATACAATATGGATATTACATTTTAAAAAGTAAAATGTGAACGCTTTCCACATTAACATCTAGAGACATAAAAATAATAAACGCATGGCATGTGATTTCTACCTGTTGAGTTGCTGGATAACCCTTGATGCCAACTACACTGACAAGGGTCTTTTTTCTGCAACCTATGTCCACTATATGATTCATACGATGAAGTCTTATGCCCTACAGATGGACAGGTGACGTTTGTATCAGAGCTTTCGTCCAAACCAGCTCAGAAGTTGTCGAGGTATGGTTGGTACGGCAACGTGAGGCTGCAGAGGTTTCATATACCAGAGGAAACTGCTGTCGCTCGCTGGCTGTTCACTGTCACCAAGGGCCACAACTTCCACTGTGGACAGCACAACGTCAGCATGTAAGATATACTGCTCTGCATCATGAAAACGACCCATTTCCCCTGCTATTTATTTTAGTCTCCTCTGTCCTTGTTGATTTGCGTTCTCTGTTTAGTGAAATCAAACTTCCTTGTCTGTTTCTTCACAATCTCTTGTGACTCTTTATCTCTTTTTATCCTCTGCTCAACCAGGGAAATTTGTGCCAATGCTTCTTTTTTCCCGTCTGAAACGTATGTCTGTCTCTCTCTCTCTTTTGTAGCCATATTCGATGGGGTGCCCCTCCAGTTATAAACCCAATAGGGTCGGTGTTTCCCAATGCAACAATATGGAGCCCCTGTCTGTCTCTGATCCAACCGGTGACATCACACAGCTCCACAACCTTTAACCTCTCCAATCCTGCTCCCGGTGATTGGTACGTTGCTGCCCACTTGCCTGAAGATGATGGGCGCATAGAGCAGAAGGTTTGTATAGAGCTGTGTGCGGTACATGCTCGTTATTTTCTGTTTTTGTTGTGGTGAGTCCTGATTTTCTAAGAATGTATTTGCCTGGTCCCATTACTGGACTGTTACTCTGGAGATATGCACACAAACATTGTGCTCGTTAACAAATGCTGCAATTTTTAATGACGACCATTTTGAAAAAAGATCTGACACAAGTTATTTCATTTTTTTGTGGCCTGGATGTTTACATTTTTCTCTTAACTTTGATTATATGTGCATCCATCATTTTTTTCTGAATAAGAATTTAATTTTTTATTGAAGCGTCAAGATAAATGTCAGTGTTCCAGTCTTGCTCTACTTGTAAATTTCCCTTTTACCCCAACCTGTTCCACCGGAGCAGGGATTAGGTGGTTTGTTTATTACTTAAAGTAGCTAAACCGCATTCTTCTGCTTTGTCTTTTTCTTTGCCTCTGTTTGTATTGCAGAATTGCAGTCTTATTTACCGGCTGGTCTTGAAAGAAATTTCTGTTTCCATTTATTATATCTCTATATTTTTATTTTTCGTGTGCATTAGTCCCACATTGTTTTACTGTTTATCTTACTACTGGCGTACTCTTATGTGTTTGTCAGTCACCTGTAAAACACTTTGAACTGCCTGTATCAAAGGTGCTAGACCAGGTTTGCTTGATTAATTGAAGAGAATTATGCACCAGTAAATATATATTTCATTTTTTGTCTTTATCTGTTAGGGCTTTCCGTCCTGCTCCTACTTCTTCCAGCCTCAGCTATCGATCAGGAGAGCAGTGGATACACCCATTTTACAGCAGGGGACATTCCTCCAACAGACCGCAGCCCCTGACAGACCTGCACGCCTGAAGTAAGAAGTGTACGCCGTTTATTTCCTGTGGTCCCATCCTTTGTTCTGTTCTATATTTTTCAGTCTATATAAATACTGTTAATGTATTTGTGTCTGTCTTAGATTGTATGTTCCAGAGTTTGCCTCTTCTCTCTCCGTCTCTGTGGCTGATTGCTCGTCAGGGGAGGGAATAGACAGTGGAAACTGTTCACTGGTCCTCAGGCTCGGCTCCACCTCTCTGCAGCATGGCCCAGTAACGGTGAACTGCTCATGGATTGGCTGCTCTGCAGCTCTTTTTAACCCACCTTGGGACACCTGGTTACGAGTTGTCGTGGAGAGCAGCCAAGACAACCGTACTGTGACCTTTAGTATCGTCTCAAACTACACAGGTGAACACAGAAACACACGGGCACATCCTTAAACATAGGTTTAACACATTATATCTCTGTTCTAATCCACTACCTGTGTGTGTATTTTCTCTATTCTGCATTTGTGCGTGTCTGCCTCAGTGGGATGTAAACCAAAAAGTGTAGGCCTTAAAGCAGATGATGACATCAACGAGCTCCGTGGCAACAGCAGCTATACCAACTCAACATCAGCAGGCAACAACTCAGTGGTTACAGACGCAGTCGCCTTTAGCAACGAATCAGCATCACTGTTGGCGTTGGCGTGTGTGTGGAGCGTCCCTGTGCTGTACGACGAGGTGGATGTTCTGTCGCTCCGATTCACTCCTGCCAATGGACCCAACGTCAGCGTTACAAATACACACCCCACACTGCTCACTTACCCCCTGCAAACGCAAGCCACTGGTGGTACACTCAACCTACAGCTCACTCTCAACACTGTGAGTGCTGCTGAATTACTACATATACAGTATTCTGTCAAAGCCTGTTAGATTTAAATCTCAGAGTTAAGCTTTCATGCTTTTTTCACTTTGATACGTGTGTGTGTGTGTGTGTGTGTGTGTGTGTGTGTGTGTGTGTGTGTGTGTGTGTGTACAGACTAATGTAACCCTGGGGAACAGCAGCAGTGTGATGGCCTGTCTCTCTCCCTGGGCTCCAGTCCTCGAACTCAACCACTCTCAACCCTGTCGCACAGGTAGCGCACAGAACTGGAATGATTTATTCGCATTCACCTTTTAAACATCTGGAAATGACTTCTGTAGCTTAATCAGCTGACAGGTTAGGTTTTTAGTACAAAATGTTTACATAGTGCAGTGTAAAAAGGTTCTAGGCGTACTACACCAGTTCAGGTTTATGGAATGAGACCGGCAGACTTTTGTAGGTGTTTCCCTGCCTTCTGCCAAGTGCATGCTGGGATAGATTCCAACTTCACTATGACTCAGAAGTTGTCACATGGATATTCTAAGCAGCTATGAGGAAATAGGTGTTATTTTGGAGTAGTATGTACTCTTAGTAGTAAGAGTAAGTAATAGTAGTACTCTTTAGACAAAAAAAAATATTGTGAAATTATAGTGATAATGATATTTACACATTAGGTCTATCTCTTATATCAAATGCACATTGATCGGGTTTCTTTTGGAATTTAACTGATTTCACTGATGTCAGATATGCATAATTAAGCAGGAAGCTTGACTTTGCATTACGGAAAAAAAAATTTGGAGACACCCTCGTGTGTGTATGTGTTTTATCTGCAGCTCTGTTTGGAGGATATGGTGTTCGTGTGAATGCCAGTGTTCCTAAAGCTGTCGTCAGGCTGCCTTTCCCTCAGTCAACAACATGGTACCTCACTCTGCAGCTCACATGCAACAGGTAACACACACGCGCGCAAACACCGATCCATACTTTTTGTCTGTATGACTTTGAGTTAGTCTGTGTGTTGAAAGACTTGTCAACTAATTTGGGTCTGAGAGCTGCTGAATGACGAGGAATTAAAGTGCACATTTCCAGTCCACATTTAGAGGTCTCTGAGTGTTGAGACCTGGAGTTTGATGAGATATCTCTGTCTTGTTCCTTGTTTTATGTGTTTTTTTAATATGTAAATGTGTGTGTTTTTCTTGCAGCAGTGACTGTGGTAATATGTCAGTGGTGTCTGTGGTCCCAGAGGTGTTTATCAGTGCCTGTGTAGAGGACTGTGGGACATATGGTGAATGTAGACTATTGAGATCCTACAGCTACCTCTACGCTGCCTGTGTCTGCAAGGCTGGTACGACACACTCACACACAAACAAACACTTCTATACTTGTGAGGACGTTGTTTTTACTTAACTCAACACTTAGCATCAATGTTCACTAAAGCCTAAATGTATTCATTAATTAATTCGGTTTAATTGTGTGTGTGTGCGTGCGCACGTGTGTGTGTGTAGGCTGGAGCGGTTGGGGCTGCACTGATGATTCGACAGCTCAGTCGTACCGGCGCCAGTTGACGGCAACTCTGCTGCTCACGCTCAGTAACCTGTCCTTCCTTCCTGCCATGGTGGTGGCCATCAAACGCTGCTACATCACCGAGGCCTCCGTCTACCTCTTCACAATGTTCTTCTCCACGGTAACACTCACACGCAAAAACACACATACACTGTTGCATACATGTGGGAACACAACGTTTTTTTATTGCTCATATTCTTTTGGGCTTACGGTATAATGTTGTGTAACAGGGAAGTGTCAGGAAATCAAAGCAAGTATCTCAGGATGCAGTTACCTGTCTCACTTCATCTATTTCAGGACACTTAGATATCTTCAGTTAAAAATATAGATTAATCCAGACCAGATTACACACAAAATTCAAGCATTTTTACCATCCAGGGTTTTTATTTTTGTAACAAATATGTGTATGTGTTTATATGTAACTGTTTTCTATGTTTGTTTTTTTTTGTTTTCATATTCTAGTTCTACCATGCATGTGACCAGCCAGGTGTAGCCGTACTGTGTATAATGGACTACGATACCCTACAATACTGTGACTTCCTGGGGTCAGTCTGTGCCATCTGGGTCACCATCCTGTGCATGGCTCGCATCAGAGACACATTCAAATATGTAAGACACTGACTACTGCTTATTTTTCTACAATACTAATATCACAATTTAATGAGGATTAATATGATATTCTAAGTGCTAAGATTTGTTTAATATGGTCCCATAATATCTTGTGTGTGCAGACTCTGTTTATGCTCGGGGCTCTGCTGATAGCCATGTCAATGCAGCTGGACCGCAAAGGTCTGTGGAACCTGCTGGGCCCCGTCCTCTGTGCCATACTGTTCATGGTCATTGCCTGGGTAAGACATACGCCACACTACTATAGGGGGTCTATAAAACACTATCTGATGGGAATCTGCTGTTGGTGAGGTTTGCTGAATCCAGTTCTCTTTTGTTTACAGGTGTACCGAGGGGTGCGGCGACGACACTGTTACCCGCCTTCTTGGAAACGCTGGGTCCTCTACCTGATCCCCGGGGCAATCTGTGCCCTGATCGGGTATGTTTGTACATTTTTGCCGAGACGGAGGACAACTACTACTACACACACTCGCTGTGGCACATCCTGGTGGCCAGCTGCGTGGTCTTCCTGCTGCCGCCGAAGGAGAAGAACAGGGAGGCGTTGGGCTGGAGCAGGGGTTGGAGCTGGAACTGGAACTGGAGCTGGAGACCCCGGGTTTGTGGGTACACGCTCTGTCAGAGCAGCAAGGATGAACTCTACACTGTCACATAGTAGGACAAGTGATGCTGTAAGGAAGCAAAGTGGCTAGGCATTGATTGTTAAACAGCACTCCAAACATTCACGCAAGGTAAACGACACACGACAAAATCTTACAATATTTTTAAGACTCAGAGTTTCTTAATATCTTGAATAAAGAATTTTAAAATCAAATCTTCCATGTTCACATTTACAGAAGGTAAAATTAGCTTAAAAGATTTGCGTGCAGACATCCTGAAAAACATACACACACACACACACACAAACACCCCATTTAACCCAAATCCAACCTGCTGAAACGTCCAAGGTGGTCCATTGCACCAGTTTAGGGGTGAACATCAAAACCTTCAGGTAGCACACCACCTGACCTTTGACCTCATGACCAGGAGTTTGTACATATTGTGTATGTACTTATTTTACTAGGCTAGGAAATTCATGTGATATATTTATAAGGGATAGCACTTTGTGGAACTCTTTTAAATCTTTATATTCAGCCTATCATGGACTGATAAAGTATACTATATTTATAGGTGACGTAAAGAATCATCATTCTTGTATCCATCTGTATTTTCATTTATCCCACAGGCCTGGGCAAATTTGAAAATTGTTTCAATTTTTTGATCCATTTCAGATGTTTGATTATCAATTAGCAGGGAGTTTTAACAACCTTTAAAATAGTTTGGCAAAACAATAACTCAAGGTCCACTTTCTAGCTTTGTTCTTTCAACCATATAACATGGTCTTCATCAGCAGAAGAAAATAGCTTTTTATCTTCAAAATGTACCATTGCAGAACACTACTAAAAGTACAAACAAAAACATCCAATAGAAATGACTTTCTGCTTGCCACATGTATCATGCCTTACCATAATGTCAACTTCATCTTCTTAACTTTCTTCCATGTTTCTGTGCAACACATTCTCAGCCAGTAGCCAACTGTAATTCAGGGACTTTTAATCAAGTGCACACGAGGTGGAACAATTAAACAGGTGGAAAAATGTAGTGTAGTAGTTTGGGATACATGGTGCCTCCTCATTCCTTTTATCTTTAAATACTGTACATGTCAGGAGGTTATGTTCATGTACAGATTTACATGCAGCTTGTAGTGAAACTGAATGACTCAGTGTCCTTTCTTTTCTTGTCTATTCTCCGCTGTCTTCTCATCTCTGTTTATCTCCTCTAAAACCTTACCAGTCTGTACTTTTTTACCAGCATTCATTCCAAAGCACTTTTATGATTAAAAAGCTGATACCACTATGTAATGTACATAGCCCATAAGTGTATGAATGGGCACTTTATGAATGTATATATATATTACTGTGTCCAGTACCTCCTCTTGCCTGTATCTTTCTGTGAATGAGTGCAATGTATGTACTGTATGAGTGTGTATGTATGTGTATGTGTGTGTATGTGTGTGTGTAAATGTGTGTTTTGTCTTTGGCACCACATAAGCTACTGAACACGTTCCATACTTTTTTTTTAATGTGTTGTTTATTTTGAAGTGTACCATACTGTGATGATTTTTCTCATTGTGATTTTGCACAGGTTCAAATAGAACTTTCTGTCACACTCGCAGAGTCTTCCTTTCATCGTTGAAATTGTTTTTTCTTGTGTGTAAGAGTGTGAGGAGTATGAAAAGGCATTCTTCCACTACAACATATTGTAGCTCTCATTGCGTGTAAGGGTGAAGAAATGTAGTGTTCCATGTAAAACATGATTATACTCCCTTGTACTGGACAGCTACTTTTCACTCTGTTAAAAATCCAAACAGCATTTAGCCTACCAAAAATAAATCTCTTGTATAAAGAGAAATGTTTCATAAATTATATATTTTTTGTGCTTTTTATGTGGACACAGTCTCATACTGTTTTCATACACACACACACGCACACCAAGAGAGGATGGTGAATGGAGGGAAGCGGATTATCAAAATCCTCAGAAATCTATAAAGTGCTTGTTTGGCGTGTTGAAATACACATTTCACTGTGTGTGCGTGTGTGTGCATGTGCGCACATTTGTGAGTATATTTGCTTGTGTGCTTATATATAGCTTAGCTCCATTAGTAAATGTGGCTCTCAGGTCCTGCAAAGCTGACAGATCAATGCTACAGATCACAACACTAATTGCTCATCGTTTTTCTGAAAGACAAAATCAAGGCCGACATATCCTGACTTTTGGTCTCTAGTATGAGTCAAGCTTCAAAAAATGCTGGATCCTACATTTCCCATATTGCAACTCAAAAGCATCTCTCATAAGACCTAAATGCCCTCATCTTTAAAACTTCATGCTCCCGGTTTATAACGCAGGTTTTCTGTCAAATAATTGAACTCGCAAGCCTAACTCAAGACTTAAAATAGCTCCTCTGCAGCCATAGAAGATATTATACAAGTGTCGCTTTAACTTTGCACCATTTGCACTAAGACTGTCTGCCTCACTGGCTGTTGGCTCCTACTTACAACAGCCACACTACTGTACATTCACTTACCTGTACTATATATGCTTTCACATACCCATATACATTTATAATACTGTACATACTGTACATATCTGATTTATAGTGAACAATTTAATTTAAAGTACAATAAAGTTGAATCTAATCTAATAAAATCTATTCTTAAAAAGGGAACCTTGCTTAGTGGTAGTGGTGGTATCGTAGAAAAGGTTTCAGTCGTGGTCATCTGGACACTGTTTTCAGAATCAAGACGTTTCGGCTCCCATCCGGAAGTCATTCTCAATTGTGAAAAAATTGGGTAATCAGGCCTATTGTTAGGCCTATTGTTGTTAACAATAGGCCTAACAATAGGCCTGATTACTGATTACTGGGCCATCTTGAAACTATTAGGTCAGTTTCAGGTGAAACTAGCTATTAACAGATACTCAGGCAGATTCCTTCCTGAGGGCAGGGCTTATGTAACTCAGAGTAGCTTAAATTTCCAGTTCCTGTCCAATTTTTTCACAATTGAGAATGACTTCCGGATGGGAGCCGAAACGTCTTGATTCTGAAAACAGTATCCAGATGACCACGACTGAAACCTTTTCTACGATAGAACACTCCTGGACGAATGAGGGACTACACTGTCGTAGTGGTGGTATGTTCGTCCTGCATAGACGATATATAGAGGGTCTTGCGATTGATAAAAGGGATTTAAAAAATTTATACATACATACATTTATACTTTTTTTGAAATACTGGATACTTTTGCCTCTTTAGCCCTCTCCCTTAATTAAAATGGTCTGAGAAGGAAAAAAAACACACTTTAGTTGAACTGCTCACAACTCATGTTCACACTCAGGCCTTAACCTGTGATGAGGGGTAGAGATGGTCATTTTTAGGGGTCACAAGCCAAAAAGGTTGAGAACCACAACAATCCAGTATGAACACTGTTACTTTGACCACACACAGCCAGTAGAGGGAGCCAGTCCAGTAGAAGAAACTGCAGCTCCCATGGGACCAATGGAGGGAAGAAGGGAGGGAAGTAAAACCTGAAAGGTTATTAGATGGAGAAGAAATATGTCAAAAGAAGTTTTTAAGTTCAGACACAGTAGCGGAAGAGAAAGAGAACAGCATGTGCAAACAGATGGCATTGTAGGAACCAGACCTGAACCGATGTTTTCTGCAAATAGCAGCTGTTTTTTAAGCTTCTGGAAGTGGGTGTCAAATGGGCTGAGTTACTGAAGCTCTATAATTCAGTATTACAACTTTCAGTGATGATGACGATTTCAATGTCTAAAACTGTATTTGATTAACTTTTTATCTGCCAATTGCTGAAATTATATAGCAGTTCTTAAGCAGTTCATGTGCCTTCACATCTGGAGTTTAATGAATGCCAAAACAAACCACATAAAGGGTTTGTGCTTAAAATAGACCCAAAGGCTACAAAGAGACCGCACATGTGAAGAAAAGAGAAGATAGGAACCAGAGGAAGTCAAAGGAAAAGAAGAAGTAGATTAAAAAATAAAGGGCTGATCACAGATCCACACATACTCACAGTTTACCACATCATGCAGAGCTGAGAACACAACACTGAATGCTGTTGTGACATTTTATTGGGATGAAAACATGCTCGAGCAAAAATAACAGCAGCTACCATCACAATGTGAAGCTCCGGCATGGAATGACGCAAACTGTATGATAATCACAGACATGCTGAGGCAAATTTTTGATTAAATACATATTTTCTGTTATCTCTATTGCTCTATAAAATACCCTTTAGCCTAAACCTGCTTATAAGAGACAGTTGATTCTATATAAAAGCTACTGAAGGAGAAAGGAAGACTGTATTAGGAGTAAATATCAAGAACAACAGGACAGACTTTTTGGACTGAGATGGGATGTAGATGCAGGATGACTACGCAGCAGTAAAGGCTGTAACAGGAGCACTAAATGCTCTTTTCTCTGCTGTTTACTGCTCGTGCTCTGGGAATATGATGTGATGCTGCTGAGGTATGCATTAACACCTGTGCTCTGAGAGGAAGTTCTAACGTTGAAATCCGAGCTCTGGTAATGTTGCAGTGGTAAAAGAATAGCTCTGGCATTCACACAGACAGTTTGACTTGAAAAAAAAGGCGGAGGAGAACTCCTTGGGTGGTTGCTATGGTACCCAACGGAGACAATGGAGACTTGAGGCGACTGAGTCTGACACGTTTTTTGGCCCAGCATCAGACTTTGGAGCCGGCTGCAGAGTTGGTACCTGCGTGCCCGTCTTCCACCGTCGCCTGGGTGACAGTCTGAGCGGGGGAGGGGCTAGAGTGCCGCTGGCGTCTCATGAAGGGGAAAACTCTGAGAGGAAGGAGAGAAAGAAATGAAAAGTATAATATTAGAGAATGACTTTATTGAAGTAAAAGGAAATAGGGAGTGGTAATTAATGTGAAATTGTACCTTTTCTTTGTCTCCTGGGGGACAATAGCTTTGGCCAGCATGTTCTTGTATAAGTCAGACTTAAGATATCTTGGGTAAGAGTCCTATACGCACAAACACACACACAAATACAATGGCATCACACAACATTACTACCTAAGTAAGTTCTAATAACTGTCAGCTGACCTTAAAAGTTGCCATTTCGATGTGTCTGCTTTTAGTTTATGGATGAGAAGCAAAGAAATTCCACATCTACGTTTACAGAAAATTTGTGTTTTGGCCAAAAAAAATGTGCTTGGTTCGCGTTCTATCTGAATGGATGACAATTTTTTGTTTCTCTTGGGAATTGTACGTCTAGGAAAGTTGACATCATATGTGGCATCCCTCAGGGGCCAGTACTGGGTCCACTGCTGTTCAGTTTGTACATGTTGCCTCTAGGCCACAAAATCTGGAAACACAATGCAAGTTATCATAATTACACTAATGGCACACAGTTATACCTATCCTTGTCCCCTGGAGATCTAAACCCTGTTGAATCACTGGTCGGTTTGACTATTGCAATGCCCTCCTCACTGGTCTGCCTAAAAAGACTTTGGGCCGACTACAGCTAATACAAATGCCACAGCCAGAGTCCTAACAAGGAAGAACAAATGTGATCACATTAAACCTGTTCTGAAATGTGCTATATAAATTAAGTTTTGCTTGCAAGCTTGTGAGCTCTTCAGGGTGCATTTGACCTGATAGTCCTTGTAAATGATTCAATGACAATTCAAATAATTATCAAAAGTCTGTTGACAGATTTTTCTATTTCTATAGAAATGAATTGAAACCATTGGATGCCTGGTAGAGCAGAAAAAGTGAATTCAAATCTTTCACACAGTAGCATGGTTTAGGAAATAACCGTAATGTAAAGTATAATTGTTTTGTGGCAAAGGGGATAAAACATGCAAAACCATTTGTATGGTCCTTTAAGACATGTCATGACAAGTGTCCTATCTTTCAGGATCTATATCCAAAGGGTAAGTTCCAAGTATCAAACTAGAATGGGTCAGAGGTCAGACCTTCTTCATGAGAAAGTAGATATGCATTTGTGCGTCGTCCATGACAAAACGATGTGGGTGTCTGATCCCCTCTAGAGTTTTATCCATCGTCTTACTGTCGATGTTGACCCAACGGGCAGCTCCAGGAGCCAGGAAATTTCTGAGTCACACACAAAAGAGTGGCTGTCATCTGATAGTAAATGTGTGTATTTCTGCATGTTCGCGTGCTTGTACACTTACTTGTAGATCTCTTCCACTTTCTCTATGATCCTAGAACTTTCTCCATGTCTAATATCCTCACAGGCTTGCCAGAAACACAGGTTCTCCGCTAGCAGAGAGACAGACAATGAGGTGCTGGGTATTTATGGAGGTGAATAAAACAACAATGACGCAGGAAAAAGTGACACACAATTAGAGACTTTTTATAGCATGGCTCGCCTCTGTGGAAAACCTTGGCCGGTGGCAATATTTCATATGTCTGTATGGATGAAATTACATAGTTTAATTGCATTTGCATTTGTATGACATTACTTATCTTCCATAGATGTGCTATATGTATCATGACATTATTAATCTTTCATACCAGCTAACCTGTGCACTCTGTATACTGATTGAACCTACACAAAGAACTAATGTTACGTGCCTAGACAAAATATGATGTTAAGTGCAACTGATTCATGTTAAAAATATATACAGTATATTGTGTGTGGAAAGTAATAAAGTCTTTTTTTAAAGGCTGATCAGACACTCTGGATATAATGGGGAAAAAACCCAGCCTGAACTGGTTGAAATAGGATTCAGCGAGACACCATTAGACTAGTCTGGGGGTCAGGAAGGGGACAGGAAGGGGCAACCCACTCGCCCAAATAAGGTAGATGAGATACCATTATATCCGTAGATGATCTGAAAGGTTTTTAAGAAAAGTAGGTACATTGGTAAAAATGTTGGAAAAGGGGTCCAGACTTAATCTCTGGCCTGACATGGTCCCAGACCCTCCACTACAATGAACAAATCCCTTTCCTGCCTTATGTCTATATTCTTCTTCCTTATATACTCTCTTCATCCTTTCAACTAACCATGTCATGAAATTAATCTTCTTTTCCACTACCTCAACCCTTCCATCTCTCACCACTGGGATTGGAAAATGTCATTAGGGAAGATAATGAAATTTGAATGCTAATAAGAGTAAGACTCAATTTAAGGTTAATATGAATAACAATTACATTTGTTTTTCTCTGTTTATTATTGTAATAAGCTTCTGCATATAATTAATTTGTCACTTTGCATCTGACAAGACAACCAGGATTCAGGACGACCACAAACACACACACACAAGTAGATGAAAATGCTGTGGAGTGTTAATATTGTACATGTAAATTATGATATGTATTTTGAATATAATCCAACATTTTTGTCACTCTTCCTTACCACTAAACTCTTTCTCCAGGTAGGTCATGAACTCCCTCCTCCCCATGTTGTCATTGAGAAGCTCCATGAAGCTGAAGCTCCAACGCTCCACCCGAAGACGTGTGGGTGTGGGCACCCTGCTCACAGCAACAACACAAACACATCCAGGCACAAAGGCATGCAAATACCAAACTACTGTGATAGCTTGTTAAGAGATGCTACAAAAGCTGAAACCAGCCAAGCTAAAGGCATTTTTGACTGTGTGGGGTACTATTGTGGACTGTAGTTTGGACTTGTTATAATGTGTGTGTATCTGTGTGTATTATCTCACATTTCTGTATTCATTGTCCAATGTGCGGTGTCATCAGAGATCCAGGGGTTACTTGGAAGGCAGCCTTGCATAATGGGATCGTGGTTCAGGTACTGCTCGCTGTATTTCACAAAACTGCACATCCACACACAAATGCAGTGGCATGCACACACAAAACACACACACACACACACACACACACAGTATTATTGTATTAGTGCTGCAGCTCATAAGAGTTAAATCCAACTTGCCTCAGGAAGCATCCATTAGTGGCTCTTATAGTGGGAGCACTAAGCCTTATGTGCATGTGTGTGCGTGTGCAAGCTAGAGAAGTAGTTTGGTTCAGGCAGTATCAAGTCCATTACTCCATGTGTGTATGCGTACATGTACATGTGTGTCTTCATATGTGCGTTTATCAAACTGACACATACCCTTCTAGGCAGATGGATGACTTTATACGGTTTCGTCCAAGGGCCCTTCTACAGGTTTCAATCTGTAAACAAGGCAAAAAGCACACGTGCAAATGTAAACACACACGAGCGATAATATACACTCACTGTCCTTAAAGTGAGGGTGTATACATTATGTATGATGTTTACCTCACTTTTGTAGTAGTCACTGTTCTATTTCTGTTAAGAGAAACACAGTGTCATCGCTTCAGGTCACACAATGACGCCATTATACATTAGAAGGCAGCGTGCATGTGTCTATACTGTATGTGTTCACCCATACAAACAATGGCTTTAAATATTAAAACAGGATATAATCCGACAAATGAGGAATGCATAATATGAGATTATATACTGGTCATAACATAATATATATTTAATTATCACCACAGATGGATATTTTTCTGGACTGCTGCTAATGAGAAATTGTTCTAATCAGGGCCTCACATTTTTAACCTTTATTTAGAATTCTAAAAAGACTGTAATATACTGTAATTGTCCATAGTATAGCACAGCTCACTAGGACACTTACTTTGAAACAATCCCAGCAGCAAGAAAGAGGAAAAGCAATAAAACAAGGAGAGACAAGATGGATAGCAGACGTGTTATCGCATTTGATTTTTCAGAGGGGGATATACAGTAAAACAGGAAGTAAAGAAATGTGATGATTTCACTGACCAGTGTAACTCGTGAGCTGAAGTTATTTGGTCTCTCTAGACCCATGTCCAACACATTATGTGCCCCAGGCTGAAAAAAATACAGACTCATACACACACTAATAACTAAGTATAGTATGTTTGTCATTGAGCTTGTGTTTGTGTGTGTGTGTCTCTGATGAGAATATGCATGTGAGTGAGCACTTATCCTTCCTTGAGCTTTCCACTCCACTAGCTCTAACTTTTATTCTCAGGTTTCTCTTTCTTTTTCTCCATGCCCCCGTCCCTAATTCATAAGTGCAAAACAAGATGGAGTCCCTCCTCCAAACCTTTGTCCTCTGCTTCACCTTATCCTCTCCCCCACAATACCTCTGCACTTCCCGTCATCTCTTTCCTCCTTCCCTTTCTGCACCCCACTTTTTTCTTCCCTTCTGATCCATCTCCCTGCCCCAGTCTAAGAATCAAATGGACTGCTGTGGTGTTAAGGCAACATAAAGAAAGTGGAATATTATGATTATTCTATTTCTCTCTCTCTGTTTCTCTTCCTCTCTCTCTCTCTCTCTCTCTCTCTCTCTCTCTCTCTCTCCATCCCTATCTCTCTGTATTTCCCCTGTTGTCAGCTTAGGCTTTTACCAGATGGGTTAAATTTTTCATGTAGGAGGCAGAGGGGACTGTGAGTGAACATTAGTGAGACCTCTGACTCTTTTAAATAATGTAATACACGTTGCTATAGTTGTGTGGCATGGTACAGCATAGTATAGTATAGTATAATACAATATAGTATTGTATAATGAAGAAGAGTATATTGTAGTAGTTTAGTATAGTACAGCAGAGTGTAGAACAATATAGTATAGCATAGTATAGGATGGTACATGTATAGTATATTGTTGTAAAGCATAGTATATTATTGTAAAGTGTAGTGTAGTGTAGTGAAGTATAGTACATAGTTCCAACACAGTAGAGTGCAATAATAGTGAACGTACCGGGGGTCTGTTGATGAGCCAGTAAGCCTGCTCCTGACATTCTAGAACAATGCGGTCAGCCTTCCGCCTCTGTTTGGAAGCTCTAAACATAAATCACACTGTAAGTTTGTGTGTGTGGGTGTGTGGGTGTGTGTGCGCGTGGGAGTGTACCTGAGTTGCTCTCTGGCTTGCATCACCACAAAGTCCCAGGTGTGGTTGATCCTCTTGTGCAACAGACTGTACCTCTCCTAAAAAGGAAGCGGAAAAGGGACAGGGGAAGAATAAGAAAAGAAAGAAACAGAGAGAAAAGAGGACTAGAATTTACAAAGTTAATATTGACATAGGCCTGTTACCCCAGACTTACTACTGCATAATTTATGATACACACACACATTCTCTCTCTTACTTACACACATAGACACACACTTTCCTCACCTTTTCATATTCCATGAGTTCTCCTTGTTTTCTTATGTTCTTTTTAGCCAAATAGACTGCTGTTGGGATATAAGAAGGAACACAAAAACATTAAAGAAAGAAATGAAAACAGAGAGAGAGAGAGATTTATGCCCTGATCTACATCATATGTTTTGCCCGAAGCTCCTGTAAATGCTTATCAGGACTCTTGTAAGAGGTTATATTTGAAATGGAAGCTTTCTTGTATAGAATTATTTTCCCCTAACAATAAATATATAATATATAATAAAGGGTTTTGCGTGTGCTTACAATGCATGCCGTTTCTCTTCACCCTACTGAGATCCCTTCTTACCCCTTCAGTTTGATTTTGGTATTACCATAGTCCAGCTCTGAGGCAGGCCAGCGGGTACTAGTCCAGAAGTAAGGAGTCTGAGAAAAACAAGAGACATCTTTTGGCACTTCTGATAGATATTGATAGTGAAGCGGGTGATGAAAAAGTGGTGTCAGAGCGTGGCAGATGGATGGGGGATTAGGAAGTGGGCTAATGGAGTGAGAGGGAGAAAAGCGAGATAGAGAGAACGTGACGGTTTAGTCAAAAGCGGTGAAGCATTTAAACTGGTAAGGAAGGATGATGGTTTTTACAAGCAGGCAGAATGAACGTACTACATGGGGGATGAGCGACTTACCTGGAAGCGGTAGGGCGACTCATCAGGCCGTAACACAAGAGATCTTGGCTCCTTGAGAGGGTAAACATAGCCGTATCTCACCAGCATGCCACCAACGTGCAGCGCTTCTGTTAAACACCACAGAAGAATCGAATCACTAGACCGTCTCACAGTTTCGGTTTCTTTAGGTGACTTATCAGGGCCGGCTTTTTATTCAAGCTTACACACTTTTAATGCTTCCATAACTATTTTCGATGTACATTAATATGTCACATTGCCATTTGTGGTAAATGGCAAGCTATACTAAGTTAGAAGAGGTTTTTATTTATCACTGTATCATGTTTGATGGCACACGAACGAGCTGTTGATTTCATTAGGGATAAAGCTCTCAAACTGAAACAAACGGAATGTGGAAAATGAATCATATTACTTGGCCACAAGGAATAAAATCTGTATCTGCTGTGGACCTAATTTGTTGTTTGCAATTTTTAATCAAACATCTGCACCCTGTCAGCAGTCTCTCTCAAATCAAGGCTTTGTTCCAGTGATTAAATGCATCATCAAACTTCAGACTCTCCTCATTTGTTAAAGAGCCCTACTTTTATGACTGACAGCTACCAAAAAAAAAGCTGTGTGATGCATTTTAATCAGCTCCTACCACTCTCTCTCTCTCTCCCTTGCTGACTGACTCCTCTCTTTCCTCCTTTAGTCTGCTCTGAGGCAGAAGGGGCCCACGGACTACTTTTTTCCAACCTCTAATTTATTTCAGGGAGGGTAAAGTCTCCTGGGGTGAACACCTCCAGGGGGACGCTAATCAAACCCAGATCATCAGGTGAGTTAATCAAACTTGGATCCTCTGGGGCTCACCCCATTCCTGTTTACTGGAAACAGCAACCCCAACAATAGGCACACACACACACATCACAACCACGTCAGCTTGAGAGAAAACACCATATCCTGGCAACACACTAGCAACGACATACAACAAGCCAGTCACACTGAAACGGAGAATCACAGCAAATACTCTCTCTCTATCACGCACACATGCAAAATGTATGTATCAGTTACTTACCCTCGTCACAGATATTGTAATTCTGGGTCAACCAGTCAATTATATCACGGCCTGTAGAAAAAGAGAGAAGAAAAAAGAAAGGAGACAAGAAAAAAAGGACAAAATTCCTCCCTCTACTCTGCAAAGCACACAGTATTCTCCAAAATTTACTACTGCATTATGCATAACCACTGGGACAAACACAAGCTGCAATGTGCACGTCTACACACATGCACACGCAGATGCTAATGCACACTGACATAAAGGGACACATATATACACACACACACCTGTCATGGCATGTGGAATGACAGTGATAAGGAGCCTCTGGTTTCTCAGCTTCATGCCCATGTCAGGGTCCTGCATGGCCACAATCACTCTCTCCATCTGTCAGGGGAACACACACACACACACACACACACGTAGTCCCACACAGAGATGCACACACACATTCGCAGGAGCATGCAGATACACGCAATGTAGGAAAACAGTCAGAAAACACACAGGTAAGTCAGAAATTCAGAAAAACAATGCACATAAATGTTCCACCCTTTCATAACTTGTTTTCATCCCGGCACCCGTTCATATGTATGGAATGTTTTCGGATTCATGCGGGGTTATATCTACAGTATAATATGTCACATTGTGAAAACAAACCAAAGGAGACAGAATCATACAGTCTTACCTTTCGAAAGCATGCCATTTGCTCCCGGTGCCAGCCTCCTTTAGCCATTGTGTTGATGGTCATCTTGCGGGCTGCTTGGGATCACTCGACGGGACGGTAAAGTGCAAGACCGAAGTGCAGCCGGGAGCGCGCCGCAGAGAGTGCACCACGGTTTCCTCTTTTTTTCCGTCCACCGGCCCGGTGCCTGGCGGGCGCGCCCCTGTGTAGATTAGAAGGGATTACAGTATGCCAAAGTGATTTTCAATGTGATACATAGTTTCTGTAAAAACAACAGCTTGTCTATACGTGTTTGTATCTCTGTCACTGATATATTAAACGCACTGAAAAGATATTCAAAATACAAAAACAACTTATCAAAAATCACATGAGGTACACTGTAGTCTACACGACATTTAATAAGATCTACAAACTCACAGTTAAACAGGGCATTTTGTGACGTGACGCAAAATTGACAGGGTAATGCAGGGTAATATTATAACACACTACTTAAAAGTCATGTTCGTTATGGCCAGCACTGCGAGCCACACATTTAAAGACTCACATACAAGACTACAAACATGGCCACAATCCTTTCTCTCAAACACTTAGTTTACCTAGTTCACAGAGTGTTTATTTACTGCCAGTATTCTGAGTAAAATGCATACCAAAAGACAGGAATTGCATATAAAGAACATCAATAACTGCAACGTAAATATACATAGGCCTACAAATAAGAAATATATATTGTAGTTTTTCCTATCAGCTAACTATGTGTGAGATAATATAAAAAGTCTTAATTCTGACAAACATAGGGTCTTTGTTGGGTAAAATAGGCTAACACAATATAAATATCTACAGTGGAATAAGTCTATAGCCTATATAAACCCGTATAAGCCTATGAATAAATAAACAAACGAACAATAGTTTTCCTTTTATGTAATTGCGCATTAATAAAATGTCTGTTTAAATTTTGAAAAACGTTAGGTTAGCTAAAATAGGATAACTTACATCTCCAACGGAAATGTAGAGGCCTAATAAATAACAACGTTTTTTTCATTTTGTGTGAGATAACAAAAAATATTATTTTTTAATAAAAAAAACCTTACTCTCTCTCTGTCTTTGTTGAGTAATATAACTTACAGTAACTTTAAGTCACACCGTGTTTGGATTTCGATGTGCCCCATGCATAAATACTTGATAGCTAACAATGAATTATAGTCTTGGTTGACGTTTACTACACAGCACATGCACTGATTCACATTGGCAGCAGTTTTATCCCATGCAGGCTTCCGTAGCAGCAGGAAGTGGTTCCGTCGTCGTTTTGAGACCATTCACTAGTCTCACCATCGTTTAATTTATTAAGTATATTAAGAGCTTTTTGCAGAGGTAAGAGCTTAACTGAACATACGTGGTTTCTTGAAAAGGCGGTTCCGATGATAACTAACGCACGTGAGATTTGTTGCGGGATAGAAAACAGTATTTTTAGCTAACCTTGCTAACCATAGCTGTAGCAGGATGGAGGAGACCGACTGACTGTGGAGCTGGTCCACTTGAAAAGTGTTGAGTTTGAGTACAGCTGTGAACCTACAATTTGCAACACTGATATACAGAAACGTAGCGTTTAAACTGGTCTTTGTAATTAGTATTCTTCTGTCGGTGTTCATTGTACAGTCGTTTTTCTTCTTTCGTGAATCGACAAGTAAACATAGGCTGAGGATCAGTGCAATGTTGGATTATAGCTAGATGTATTTTGTTTATTGTAGTTTTTCTCTGCAGTATATTTAAGACACATCTCCGGCAAATTATTTCAAGATTTTGTAAAGTCAAGTCTACAACATCATGCCCATGTTGCGTACCTTGAATTTTGAAAATCATAGTTAACTCGTTAATTACATTTTACTTGTAATGAAGATTTTAAGTTTGTCAAATTTTGAATGGGTCTCTGTTAGGTGGTGATGGGTGACATTCGTCAGTCGTTGCTGCCTCGCGATGTGCTGAGTGCAGCCAAAGAGCTGCTGTATCACCTGGACATCTACATCTGTAACCTGGTGCAGTCAGGGAGGCAGCCTCCTCAGGTCGACTCCAAAACCCTGGAGCTGGTGGAGGAGTTCATTCTGCATGCACCCAAGGACAGAAACACCCCAGCCAGGGTAAGGCAAGGCCCTGAAATGCTTGTACACCAATATACAGTATATAAACACACAAGTGTGGACAGCCAATAAATTGTCTATGTTTTTCTTTCAGAGGATGAGTGCTCTCCAGGAGCTCCAGCTGTTGGAGATCATGTGCAGCTGTTTCCAGGAACAGAGCCGGGATACCGTCCGCCAGCTTATGTTCTCGGCCCTCTTCAGTCTCCAAGGCAACCAGGCAGACGAAAGTCGCATGGCACTGTTAGGCAAGCTGGTCTCCATGGCAATCGCTGTGGGCAGGGTTCCTATCTTGGAATGTGCTGCTACCTGGTTACAGGTGAGGATTCAAACACACTTTCATACTTAAATGTGCATTAAAATGTGTGTTTTGTGTTCTATTCAACACAAAGTCTATTCAATTGGACTTTTAGACCTTGAGTGTGAGGCTAGTCCAGATTAAGTACTTTTGTGTGTGAAATATTTCAACTCCTTAGTGCTTCTCTCCATGTGTGGATATGTGCTTCTGTACTATGGATGCTCTGAGCATACGCCTCTGGTTGTGTTTGTGTCCTGCAGAGAAGCCACCGTGTGTACTGCGTGCGCTTGGCTCAGGTGCTAGTAGACGACTACTGTAGTATGGTGCCAGGCTCGGTGCCCACCCTGCAGAACATCCACAGCGCCAGCCCACGCTTCTGCTGCCAGTTCATCACTGCTGTCACCACCCTCTATGACCTCACCTCAGGTACTTTGGTGGGATAACACAAAAGTGCAAAAACATCTAAAAACTGGGACCTCCATAAAATTGGATTTGACCGTTGAATTTGGGCAGATGTAATGCATTGTGTCAACTGGAATGTTTTTCGCAGTGTTTTGCATCCGTTTTAGTCATTTTAACAACGTCTTTGTGTGTGTGTGTGTGTGTGTGTGTGTGTGTGTTTTTAGAGGAGCTCACCCCTCCTTTAGAACTCCTCCAGATGATTGTATC
Organism: Siniperca chuatsi; assembly: GCF_020085105.1. Lineage (NCBI taxonomy): Eukaryota > Metazoa > Chordata > Actinopteri > Centrarchiformes > Sinipercidae > Siniperca > Siniperca chuatsi. Next base: position 21,335,384 of record NC_058054.1, read on the forward strand.
GTGGATCCAAGATGACCCTCGTCTAGTCCTAATCACCTTCCTGAACACGCCCCTCTCTGGCAGCCAGCCAATCAGCTCACTAGATGTAACACCATTAGGGGGGTTGGTGCGCTGGTGCGTCAAAGCACCGCTGGCCTACCGGAGAGATAAGAAGCTGGCGTTAACCAATGGCACCTCTGAGAGGGAACCAGAGGTGGGGCCTCTTTTCTCTGCCCTCCATCTGAGTGTCCTACAGGTGTGTGGTGTGTTTTTTTTGCTTACAGTATACATTTATATGCAGTATACGAAACACCTCCAACATACACAGTGAAGATAATAAGCCATTTTGCTGTGCCATTTTCCGTCTCCTGCCACATTTAGGTCTTCATGCTTTTGCCAAACATACTAAATGAGAAGGGGCTTTTCGGTCGCCTGGCGCTGCTCCAGATGGAGTCCCTGGCCACACTGACCTCAGACCTCTCCAGGCTGTTGGACCAGGCCGACAAACACACGCACACGTCATCTGCCGACACACACGCGCTGTCCCAGCTGGCCCTGGACAGGCTGGCACAGGCCCTGCAGGTGGCTATGGCCAATGGAGCTCTGCTCTGCTCGAGAGGTAATCAGAATCAGAAATACTTTATTGATCCCCGAAGGGAAACTCTTTGTTCCAGCAGCTCGTCTTTACGTCAGAGCACGCAGGAGAAAGTACTAGCAAAAAATATATAATACAATACACTATAAAAACTATAAAAAACAGGACAGAAAATAAATTAAGTACCAAGTGGGTATAAGTATAAAATAAAATAAGTGTGAAGTACCAAGTGGGTTTACCGGTTGATGATGATAATACGGTTTAAATGCAATGTAATAATATAAGTAATAAGTAGAATTGCAGCAGCAGTAATGGAGGTATGAATAATAAATAGGGAAAAAAAACAACTAAATATTGCACATGAGTATTACACGGATATTGCGGTTATACACGGTTATTCAAGTATTGCAGAGATGTAATGATCAATGCCAGTTTAGTGACTTAGGGTCATACAGACTAACACTTAGAGGGAGGAGTTAAAGAGTTTGATGGCCACAGGCAGGAATGACTTCCTGTGGCGCTCTGTGGTGCTTTTTGGGGGGGATGAGTCTTCCACTGAAGGTGCTCCTTTGCTTGACCAGCACGTCATGGAGCGGGTGGGAGACACTGTCCAAGATGGCATGTAGTTTGGCCAGCATCCTCCTCTCTGACACCACCGCCAGAGTCCAGCTCTACCCCCACAATGTCACTGGCCTTACGGATCGGTTTGCTGAGTCTGTTGGCGTCCGCTACCCTCAGCCTGCTGCCCCAGCATGCAACAGCATACAGGATAGCACTGGCCACCACAGACTCATAAAACATCTTCAGCATTGTCCGGCAGATGTTGAAGGACCTCAGCCTCCTCAGAAAATAGAGGCGACTCTGTCCCTTCCTGTAAACAGCTTGAGTGTTCTTAGCCCAGTCCAGTTTATTGTCTAAGTGTACTCCCAGGTACTTGTAGTCCTCTACAATGTCCACACTGACCCCCTGGATGGAAACCGGGGTCACTGGTGCCTTGGCCCTCCGTAGATCCACAACCAGCTCCTTAGACTTTGTCACATTGAGCTGCAGATGGTTCTGCTCACACCATGAGACAAAGTTCCCCACTAAGACTGTAAAAAGGGGGGATGGAAAGATAAAAGTGGTACAGAAGTAGAGGCAAGAAAAATAGATAGAGGACAGTAATTAGATTTATATTTTAGGAAAAAATCCCTCCCTTGTCATAGGTTGTTGTCATAGGTTATCAGTAGCTCAATTTTTAGGCCTTCTTTACTGTAGACCTTCAGAGGGCAACAATGTATGAAAAGCTACAGATTTGAGCTTTAAGCAATGACTAAATAAGTAACTGATTAATTGGTTAGGTCGCTTGTCATATGGATTGTCTCATAATGACGTGGTGATGTTTGAGTGCTTATTTCATGCTACCTTGTCTCTACAGAGGACCTGAGAGCCATCTGTTCCCGCCTCCCACACAACAAGTAAGAACCATTAAATGTCCATTGCCTAATCACCTTGTAATGATTTCCACTGGTTACTTGGTTTCAGCTAGAACTATATAGTACAGGAGTATGCACAGCAGCAGCTTCAGGGTTATCTATCTATGTAGAGAATGTCTATGGTAATAATCAATACCCCCTTGTGAAAAAGCAAACCTCTTCTGCGCCTGTCTCTACATTATGTGCAAGGTCACACTGTGGACAGCGCATGGTGCTAAACTGAGGCCTAGTAAACTCAGCAGATAATTTAACAGATAACACTGTAACGTTAATTCGAATACAGATTTAATTCCTGTAAATTAATAAAGGTTAAGACAGATACACTTCATTTCTGATGCCATTTCAGGCGGCCTTTCCTTTAAAAAATAGTGCTATCCTCAACCTGTTGTGTATTGAGTGAGTGGGATCAGTTTTGGAAGCATCAACATGATTATATTAAGCACCCTGCCAAAGAGTGTCACACAGGTTAACTCCACACACACACACACACAAAATGTTTTCTTAATGTAAATAATTCAAATTTTTAATTTTAATGTTTAAAATTAAATTAAACTTTTAAATCCAGACAAATTGTAATTCCCATTTAAGCCAGAACTGCGCAGCCCTCGCTGACAAAATAATCTCTAATTTCATCTAAGTGTAGTTTTGATGGGGACCCTTCATATTGTAGATGTGTCTCAACCTTCAGGTTTTTGTTGTGATGTACAACATGTGCCTAAACATTACTTACATTTGGAGTTTTTTGTTCCATGTTAACATGTTCTTCTCTTTCCTCTCCTCTTCGCCATCTCTTTGTGTCTTTGCTTCTTTGTGTATTTGTATCTCCAGTTTGCTCCAGTTGGTGTTGTCAGGCCCAGTGATGTACTACAACAACATCCACACCCCTCCACTGGCCTTCAGCCCACACGCGGCACACTCCCCCATCGCCTCACACCCCACACACCCTGCACACACCCCACACACACAACTTGCCACCCATCCCTCCTCTCACCCTCAGTACCCCGCTCAGCCTTTCATGACAGGGATGCCATTCCCCTTCCGACCCAGCCACTAAAAGAAATAATAACCGACTTGTTTGCCGATGTGAAGTTGCGTGTTTGTGTGTGTGGATTCTGGGTAAGGAGTGTTGTTGTCTGTTTGTTGGCGTGCATGAATGAATGAATATATGTATGTGTGAGTAATGTGTTATGTATTATGATGTTAATAAACCAATTTGCTTTTGCTAAAAGTCTGAGGCTAACATGTTTGTCCAATAAATATTTTTTTACCTCACTCTTAGTGTTGTTCTTTTACCAACCACATGTGGTCACTGTTGTCCTACTCCCAGCTGCAAAAACAGTACATCAGCTTTCAAATGTCAGATGGATCGGGATTAGTGGAATAAACCAAACTGCTTGTTTTAATCAGACTAAAATGGAATACACACACAAGGGGAGATACAGAAAAGGCTCTAACATGATTTGACCCATGTAAGTGCAAGCACACAGGCCACCAGAGGCTACACGACTCATGCTGAGCACAAAAGGCAGGAATCTCTAAAGGTAAACTGTTCAACTCTGTCCCAAACCATTTGAGTCATTACGTTATCGTTACGTCACAGTGTACTGGAGCCGAGCCCTGTGTGCATAAGCTTGGCCCCTGTTATTAGTCAGATAGCATATCGTTGGTCTGCAGCACACCAAAAAAGATGTTCAGCCCTCCCCAGGACCCCCTGCTGCCCTCATCCAGGATGAGAATTGCATCATTCATAGTAGCCTCTGCACAGCGTCACTGATGGCTACCTTTTACTTCAACATTTGAGTACATTAACCAAAGGTTTAGGACAGGCGTGAATTGGAGATTTAGTAATGGTAGTTTGGTTTTGGGAATCCTAATGGACATGCATGATGTGTGTACATCCCTGTTTTTTACCTTACTTCCTCATACTGCTACTTTAATGCCTGCTCTTCGTATGCTGAGAAGGAAATAAACTTACTGAGAGATTGTGTGTTGCTTCTCAGTATTGTTGCCATAATTAGCAGTCACTACTTCCTTATCCTTACTAGAAATGTCTCATAGTGGTGCAGCTGTAATTTCTTTAAGGCATCCTGGAACAACTGTGCCAAAACATCACTCAGTCTCAGATCAACTTCATGAGAGCGTCTTTGTGTCGCAGCATCTTGGATGCCAGCAGTCACTTCACATTGTCTCTTACAGTTGTGTACAGTGGGTACTGCTGAAGGCTGATCTCACTGTGTTCATGCACTGTAGATCGTGCTGTCTGTGGTCTTCCCCCTGCAGAGCTCATGGGCAGGACAGAGATAAGAATATCTTTTCTGGGAAAGTGATGCATTACTGTTAGGCTGGCAGAAGGTGACAACAGATAATGTTCGAGTGAAAAAGGCGGGATCGAAAAGAAAGAGGGTGTATGAGGTTTGGTCCTCTAAATCATACAAGAGCTGTTTGGTGGACTCAGGCTGGGTCAGGCTTCCAGATTCTACACATTGGAGTCAATACTGGCAAAATCTCTTAAAAATGATATAATATATCTGAAAGTTTTATGATCATACGTGGCTTTAAAAGTGTGAACAAAGCTCACAATACCTCATTTTGTCTTCTACTGCACCTTGTAAATGATTGCCCAATTATTCAACATAACCAAATTCAACCTAAGTTAGAAAAAATGAGTCTTGCCAACACTGAACACGCTGGTCAGAGCTGGTTTTGTCTGTGCACGGTTACATGTCTTGGTTTGAGTTGGTCCACTTCTCCCTTGCAGGTGTGCTGTGGTTGTGTAGGACTGTCTGTGTCAGCAGCTGCAGAATCAGGGTTTCCTGTAGGAAAAAAAAACCTCCCAAGGCCAAACACCAAATCTGATTCACTAAGAACTCCATTTTCCAACCTAACCATAAACCAGATGGGTGAACTTTTAATTTTGAGTCGCTATGAATTGAACCACGTCAGTCATTTGCCCATGAGTACCTGCTCTGGGCATTTATCACTTGAATGTCACAATGAGGTTTTAATCTTGTTTGAAAGTGTGAAACCTCAAAACTGATTCATGCTTGAATTAACACAAGGCAGAAAGAGAGAAGTGTATAAAACTGATTTTCACTCCTTCCCCTCTTTATGGTGATTTTGCATAAATAGAACACAGGTGTTCAGTGGTTGATCTACAGTATTTACACTTCCTCTGTCATCAATACAGTAACAGGAAACAGCCTGGCCATTCGAAAGTATAAATTAATATTTGCAAAATGAGAAGACATCAAACCTTCATTGGAGGAAGACAAAGAATAAAAACAAATCTCTTTCACCTGGCTTTTGGGATTGACAGTATATTGTAAGTAAACATGTATACAGCAAAAGGTATCATTAACAGGCTTGTTTTGTCCAGCTGTGGTTGCTGTGAGACCAGCCCGTTTGCATTTCTCAAAGAAAGGATCACCCCCACTGACTTTACATCCTGCAAAGCCTGATCTCATAATTGACTTTGCCTTGGAAACAAATAGAGCTGGGTGTTAATTGTTTTTGAAGAGTACACAAAACAGTTTTAATGGGATTTAGCAGCGTTATGGGAAACGGAAGATATTTCTTTCTCAGACAGTCTTGAGCTCCTCCAAGAAGCTTCTCTGAGATCAGAGTGGGATTTATTAGCAGCAGTACAGTTATTATATAATAGCTTTATAGCTAAGCTCATCTTGGTTTTAGCCTGCTACATATACAGTGTATATATATATATGTCTATATCTGAAAGGCTATGCTCTGAAGTTCAGCAGGTAATATTTACCAGGTTCACTATCTTAGTCTGTAAGCATGCTAACATTTGCTAATTAGCACTAAACACAAAGTACAGATGAGGCTGATGGGAATGTCATTAGTTTTGCAAGTATTTGGCCATAAACCAAAGTGCTGGACACACTGAAAATTTAACCTGATGGTGGTGCTAGATAAAAAAGTACTGGGATCACCCAAGTCATTGGAATGTATCCTCTAGAGACCTTGAAGTAAAGATATTTCACTAAAAACTTGTACGGTTGCATTATATTTAGAGGTGTTTCTAATATTCTGACTCCCTCATGTACATAAATGGGAAGGACAAAAAATTTGAAACACCTCTCAACATTATGTATGTCCAATACAACACCAACTGTAACCATGACCTCGGGAATACACATGAAGAGTTCATTTTCAAAAACAGATAAACTCCATTCTTAAAATGAATAAACCGACACCAGTTTGATTGATATTCCCTGGAGTGCACAATAAAAAAAAACATGATTTAGGAAAAAAAATACAAACGGAGATATTTGTTTTTTCAAATGAACTCTTCACATATAATTGATTTTACACATTCCAAACAATGTCAACAAAAACTGAACATTATGAGCTTTGTGAAGATAGATGGCGGGGCTGTTGTATTGGACTGCATTAGATTGTACAGCTGTACCTAATAAAGTGGACACTGAGTGTACTTCACTCTGAACCACAATTTAAACCTCGTGTGGCCAGATGAAAAGTCAGGCGATCATCAAAGTCAGTAGGATTCATCCTCTGAGGACCGTGAATGTCTGTACAAAATTTCATGGAACTCCATCTGATAATCGTTGAGATATTCAAGTGGTTATTCAACTGTTTTAGAAACAAATACATTTCTTGCTTCTGCTCTTAATGATATTCAGTTACAAAAGAGGATGTTTTCACATGTAAGAGGGGAACTAAGATGTTGCATGAGGTGTTTCTTAATCATTTCAGCACAGTGGTTTGGTCTTGCAGCCTCCTGGGTCTGTGTTTCTTAGCAAATTTAAAAAAAAAATCCAGACATTTCCAGTGAAAGTCCAGACCTACCTCCATCTTGCACAGTTGGAGTATTGTTACAGTGCCATGAGTGGCAGCTACAGATATTGTGGAATTCTGTTACCGTGCTGTGCTGTTCACCTTCAACATATCTGGAGAGTTAACAATTTAACCAAATAACACAGGCAAGGGCATTATTACTTGTTACTTGACACCATCCAGACCCCATCAGAGTGTCAAGCAATGATAACACACAAAAAAGAGACAATTAAATCTGCCGACAGTCTCTATGGTGACTTTACATTCTTGGCCTGCGACTGCACGAAACTACAACGACTTGCTGTAAAAAAAATGCTGTTGAACTTTCAGAGCTCTAAATCCTTGACTCTGAGACCGCTCTTTGTAAGAAAGGACCGAAATAAATTCCCATAATGTCCACTGTTTTGTTTAGCAGAAGATATACAGTAGCTCTGTAAGTGTAATCTTGGGTATCAACATGCATGTTCTAAAAACCAGCGGACTTAAAGGTGGTTGTTGTTGAACCTGGAAAATATAGGTTTTCTAAGTCGCATCGGCTCCTCTTTCATTTTTCTTTTCTTTTTTTTCTTTTCACTTGAAATTTCAAAGCAATGATGGAGAGTGACCCAAAATGTGGGAAATGTTTTCTGTGGGAAAATTATTAAAAACCTGAGCTCAGACCACCCAATGACTGGTTTGCACAAAATATACGTTAGCAGCCCGGCACCAAGCATAAACATGTAATTACTGAAGACACACAAAAGAGCAATTATGGGGACAGTAACACAACCTTACTGAGGCTGTTGTGGTTCAATAATTAAAAGTAATGGTAAATAAATGGGATTGCAAAACCAGTTATCAAAAAATAAAAAAGCACTTGTTTACAAAGATTTACTAATAATTTACCACCACTGGCGACTGCTTTCCTCCTGCCCACCACAAAGGCCCAATCACAGGGCTCTTGATTTGTCAACCATGTCTGTATGAACATAACATTGGGTGATAAAGTAACCAAACTATCAATACTGTCTCCATTTTAAGCGGCTGGAATAGGAGTTGTGTGTTTTTCTGTTAAGTAAAGGCCAATCAAACTACCTCTGTCTTTGCGCTAAATAATTTACCAGTGTTGGCTTCAGTAACAGAGGGCTGAGGCTTGCACCCTTGCACTTTACGCTTAAATTGTATAATACTGCACTTCAGTATATTAGGAAAAAGGAGCCAGAATGTTCCCAGACAACTTAACTGGAAAAAAATCTGTGCATCTGACTTAGTCAGCACAGTGATGACCAAACTAAATAGGCTTGCACTTCCTTTCCTTTCCTAGAGCAGATATTTTCACAGCTGCAGCATAAAGAAAACATTATTTTGTGGCCTGTGGCCCAGGGTCTGAAAAGTTAACAGTCCTGGGCACACTGGTGTTATGTTTGTTCTCATTTCAAGGTGAGCAGCAGATGGAAGTCGCCGATTTGTCTGTGACACACTGGGGGTCATTCAAGGTAATGCATGACGGAGATGAACCATATAGGCTTCTTCCCAAACTAAAATACTGGTGTGGTTATGATATTTTTACAGGAAATAATAAAAAAAAATTGTTTATGATATGCAACATAAATTGCAAATGTCTCATTATTTTTACTTTATGATTTACTCAATTTATCTCGCATGGTATGGCTATAATATTCATATAGGCCTTGTAGACTATTCCTATGGTCTAATTTAAAGCCGTACTCCAAAGTGCAATATTTCCCTAAGAAATGTAGTGATGTAGAGGTATTAAGGAGCATGAAATGGAAATACTCAAGTAAACAAATACCTCAAAATTGTACTTAAGTACTTGAGAAAATTGGGTACTTTCCACCATTGACTGTCTCAATTTTATGGTTTCTGTTTCATCTCATATAGAGCAGTATAGTTTTAATTAAAGTTGTGCTGCTATGGTATCTTTTCGAATATACAATTACCTTTCAACAGCTTACTTGTTCATTCAAATTTGTGTAAACATATGTGAAAAGAAAAAAATGGCCCCTTTTTATGCATATATAAACCTTACTGACAGTGTCAAAAAAAACACGTGTTAACCTCACAATTGGTAGGGCTGTCATGATGATCTCGCGAGGATAACCTATGATTTGGCGCGAGAACAATAGGGTTTGACCTTTAAGCCACGCCTTTTTTTTCAGACTCTAGCCAATCCGATAGATATAACTGGAAGCAGCATGGTCAAGGGCACCGGCTGAAAGTGAGCAGAGCGCAAGGAAGCAGCAAGGAGAAGAACCTGCTAGCAAAGGCTGTCGCAGAAGAAGTCAGTCGGTTTGAGCTGTGTTGAAGAGAAGGTGAGAGTTTTATCCGTGACACTCAGCTAACCTAGCTACAATAGTTCAAACTGAGCTTGAGGGGCGTTTAAGCTTATTGTACCATTACTGAAATAACGATTACTACGATTCAAAGACTGCTCTGTGGAAGGACGTAAGCCCTCGTTTTTCTTTAGCAAGTGTGTTAATAAATACCAAATGTACAGCATATTTAATATATTCCTTTTAAGCAACTTTTTAATGTAGGTTCCCCGTATGAATTAAACGCTAGCGTTGTCGTGTCCTAGCATGTAGAACAAAGCGTACAGCAGCGGAGGCGGTTACGCCACCTGTCACTTGTTTGAAGACACGTTTCCTCTCTGCTTCATTACGCTGTAGACAGGAATCCGTATTAACAACGTTGGTTTACCACGTTGCCAGTGCAACGAAGGCGCCATAATGAGGAAAGCCGGTAGTCACGTCTAGCAAGTCTTGCTCAGCGGAGTGATCTGCTCTGTGCTGGTGTTATACAGCTAGCTAGCTTCTAGTCCCTGCATGACCCCTTCTGCTCAGGGGTAACCGTGTCAGTACGTAGACATTACACTGTCCCTGTTTACTGACCTTGACAGGCGGCAATATGCTGCTATATAGATAAACTATCTTTACTACAATATTCAGCTGTATAACCTCCAGTCTATAATGTTTTCAAATAACCCAACCTGCTTTTCCACATTAACGTGAAGCTAAAAAGCGATTTGATATACAAAATGCCTCTCAGAGACGTTTTGTTAACATGTGGTAGGACAGGAACTAGATTTGGTTATGGATGAGTTGTCCCTCAGGCAGTATAGTGTGTGTGTGTGTGGCGTTAGTCATGACTGAAACATTCAACACACTGTTCATACTAGCAGCAGGTGAACTTGACAAGCCTAACTCTTGGCTGTTTGGCCAATCTTTGTCCTGATAAGAGCAATTAATTTATTGTCTCTCGTTGCATTTTAGGCCACACACACTAAAACAGTTAAAAGTTGTTATTATGTATAGCAGTGTTTAAAAAAAATAAAAATAAATAATAAAAAATCTGAATTGCTCTTTTACAGCCTCAAATTTTGATCAGCCTCTGCCACAAAGGTTTAGTGTGTGCCTGAGAGACATGCATTTTCATTCTCATGTGGTGTGTGTGTATAAACGTATTGCGAAAGAGACCACCAAAACCTGAATTATAGTAAAATGAATAAAATAAAACTGCTTGAAGCTGACAAGAAGTCATCGTCTCTTCTGCATAGAATACAACTGCATCCCGTGTTGCTGCTCATGTCGATCATTTAAAATGTGCTGCAGTTTTTAAGAATACTTGTGCAGGCCTAATAAATGGGTTTTGCCTGCCTCACTGTTCTACTCCATTTTCCCATGAGCTACTTGGAGCTTTTCCCCAGTGTGACTCTCACATGATTTGCCACTGCACAATGACTCCTACGCACCCCTGACCCCACTCTCCTTCTCCTCTCCTGCTCCCCCTATCGTTGTTCTTTTTTTTTTTTTGTATTACCAACTCTTTTTGTCTCCCACACCTCATTTTTGTCTCCCTCGCTAATGTTTCTTATCGCTATCTCTGTGCCTCGGTCTTCTTTTTTGTCCTCTCTCTGAAAGAGTTCTGTTGCCAGACATCTGTAAGACTAGACCAAATTCTGATTTGTGATTTAGTGGTGTTTTTTTTTTTTTTTTTTTTTTTTTGTAGGTTGTTTTTATTGCCTGTGATATCTACAACATATATGTAAATATGCAAATATCTGTAACTACATATACAAATAATGTGTTGCACCATGCACTGGAGACCGGTTTGTCTCTCGGCACCTATGATCTGTGCCATTGTCTCGGAAGGTTTTCATTTCTTGATGCACTGCATGTTTCCAATTAAGGTTCAACCACTAATTAGACTGGATTTGCAGGTATTTGGGTGTGTGGCTCCAGGAAACACCTCAAAGCTCTTACTGTAACAGGAAGAACACAATTTATATCAGTAAAATCACATCATACAAATTTTTTCTACATGAGTTGAAGTGCTTCTGCAATACAAATAAACACAAACAAGGTGTATTAAGAGCCATTTGCTGAAGGCAGATCCTAGGCTAGGTCTGAAACACCATAATGATAGTTATTATCATTGTTATGGCAGATGTATTTAAGGTTGCACTGACTAGTAATAATCATGTATTGTTGTTAAGGTAGAACTTAAGTTGTTGTTGTTGTTGTTGTTGTTTGAGTGAGGTGATCATTTGACTGTCCACTAACATAGAATTGCATGTTCAGTAATTGCATGAGCGAAGGGCTTTTTTTTACCTCCAGCTTCTTTGCCCCCTCCCGGTTTCCCTCAACTGAGTTCACACAATAGTGCTGTTGTAATATTAGAACAAAAGTCGTCTTGCCACAGCTTCAATAACCTATTTATGAAGCAATGGTTACTTTTTTTTTTTTTTTTTTTTACCAGCAGGATTTGTTCAGTTACCAAGAAAGCTATGAGGAAGCTACTCTTACAATGTGCTTTGACCCTGGAAACCAGAGAGCAATTCACATTTTAAACACTGACAGTGATATTTAATCTGTCTGCAGGGCTATGCAGTCCTTGAGGTTGAACTTAAATCATGCTGAATTAGTTTGTTTTCGCTCTATCATTCGGCCTGCATTATTTTGAGGGGGGAAAAGTCCTGATAAAAAAGGTGAGACTGGCAGGCTGTTCCACATCTTTTTTTTTTTTTCTTTTTTTGTCCTTGACTCAGTGTGCAGTTGAACTCTGTCCAATATTGTCTCCTGTTAAAGCTCAGGGGACCATGCTGTCCTGCCCTCATTTAGCATGAATGTCTAAAGGCCAAGCCAACAACTGTCCTTCTCAGAAGGGCGTGACTCAAGTTTCCTCTTACTATCTCTCTTGCACACATGTCTAATAATTTATTCAATGAAGGAGATGCAAGTCGTGCCTCTTAGTCATGGTTCAGAGACTGCTACAAGCTAATGGATGCCTTCAAGGACATAAAGCACATGCTAACACTTTCTAGTGGAGTTGATAGTGTAGTGTTTAAAAGTTGTTTGTTTGAGTGTGTACTTATGCACTCTTGATTTGTGTTCTGTTTTATATTGCTAATATCCATAGGTCTCTCAGCTGAAAGAGTAGCTAATCTGATTAAAGTATTAAGGCCCGGTATGTTTGGTATGTAAGATTATAGACATAGCTCTGCCCACATTAGAGGGCAGTTAGCTTTACAAAGCAGCTAAGCCTGTTCTGATGCCAATTGTTTTAAAGTCCATATTCGTCAAGTGTCTTCAGGTTGTTGCAAAGCAGGCAATGACAAAGAAAAATGTGTGGGTACTAATTTCTTTAGTTTGTGACCTTTTTAGGTCTAATGCACCTAATGTGTTTTTTAGTGGGGTTAGTATCAACCCTCAAGGTTATAGGAGTCAATGGAGTCCTGGGGCTGTCTGAGGCCAAGCTATGTTCTAAAGTTAGCTGTACTTCATACTGACTAGAATAGCCAAAGCGTTTTCTGAGCTAAGTTATTGTATGGCCGGGTTCCAATATGTCTACACCCTAATTTTCTTTATTGAAATACACTTGGATTACAAGGTTAGGCTTTTTGTCTATGCTGTCTCGGAAGCATGCTGTTGGAGTTTAGCAAGGCCATGCTTTGGTGCTGCAAATTGGAGCAGACTTTCCTGCCAGTTTGTGTCCCCTTGGCATTTGCCCACACAAGCTCTCCTCACGCAATGTCCACTTTGGGATCTCTCTCCAGTGAAAATTGGCCCCTAGGGGTCATTAGGAATTTTTCCTCTACTGTTTGGCAGCACAAGACACAATCACTCCAGGCAAGCTCATCGTCTTTTTGTCTCTTATTTTCACTTAACAGGCAGAATACATTGAACTGATGCACAAATAAAATTGCGAGCCAAATTGGACCATGTTCGGAGAATGTGGCTTGTGATGGAGCCTACTGTCAACAAAGCTGTGTTTTATTCAGTTTCAAGTTTGGTCACTATGGTAATATTTTAACCCGTGAGGCCATATACTTCTCACATAAGTTGATAAGAACTGTTGGATTAACCTACTTCAGGGCTAGATAAGACCAGGATTGTTTGAGATTTTTTTTTTTTTTTTGGTCTGTTTTGTTCTTCTTCTCTGAAGGTCAGACAGGGTAGGAGAGGTCATGAGGGCTCTCTCAGTCAAATCATCCTGTCTGCTCACTAGAACTGGGACAAGGGTTGGTTAAGAGTTGCTTTGCTTATGGCTTAAGAAGTTAGTTGGTTGGTTTAAGGTGGAATTGTGTGAAATACTGCTAGCTCTTCATGGAAATCGTTGTCATATGTCACCTATGAAAGTAATTTGCAAATGCTTTGAATGCATAGGTCTCATTTTCAAATGAGTGCAAACCAAATGACTGCTACAGGCACAATTCTCTTACCTGGTTATATGGCCTTTTGTTGTCTATAATGATGCCTTGTTAACAGGGCATCAGACAGCCTTTCTCTAACCTCATTTGTGTTTTCTACATTGTTGTCCAGTGTGTATTGTTGTAGAAACCTGGTGTAACTTTGTACTGCTTCTGTTCTCAACATCCCTTTTTGTCCTAGCCATATTTGAACAAAAAAACCACTGACCTGCCCACCATTGTGCTTTTATAGTGCACATGGAAGTGATGCTGCTGTTGTTTTTGTGTAGCAGCGTTGTTCACTGGGTAATTTTCCAAAAGGGCATAAATGTCACTTCAATAGAATAGTTGCAGTGTTGTTTTTGACCTATTGCTTAACAAGTTATACGTTTACAGTGAAAAAGAGCTCCGCTTTTGAAGTGAATATATGGCAAGCCAGATGGGTCAAAACATGTCAATACTTTTACATTTCTCACACCTGTTTGATAATCATCATTAAAACCATTTATTATTTTCAGTACATGTATTATATATGATACTATAGCCACAAGCGGCAGTTCTGGGATTTTGTTATGATTGGACAAACAATGCCTGATTTATAGTCTGATTGTTATGCCACGCCCAGCCTTTTTGCATTTGTAGCGCCCCCTAGTGGCTTTTTTTGTAGAGCACATTGAGTTCAAAATAGCATTTTTGGGCCTTAATTACAGCACCACCATGCGGCCGATTGGGCTCTTAATTCTGTGGAAGTAAGACGGTGTAGTCCCTCATTCGTCCAGGAGTGTTCTATCGTAGAAAAGGTTTCAGTCGTAGTCATCTGGACACTGTTTTCAGAATCAAGACGTTTCGGCTCCCATCCGGAAGTCATTCTCAATTGTAAAAAATAATAATTACATTGTATTTGGTTACCTTAGGTACTGGCTAATATCATGAATCAGGCTATGTAGTCAGCTGGATTCACAAAATTGTCACCTTTTTGTTACTCAAAGGCAATCGTTAGCCAACATTCAACAGCAGCAGTAGAAGGCCATGTAGAGTCTTTGCAGTGTCAAATATCAGTGAATCAACAGAAAATTCACTGAGTGGTCAGAAATTCTATACTGTGACATTGTTTCTCTCCTACTTTTTTAATGTGCATTCATTATAGAAATTATGACTCTTTTGATGTGTATGATAATATGTATAAGAACTGTGCAGAAAAGCGTGATCTATGAAAGCAGAATGGTTGTGATTAGTTATCAAATGTTTGTTTTGTGACAAATGCATTAAGAGAGACAGGACCCACCTGACCTTCTGCAGCTGATGCACCTTACAGAGCAGGCCTCTCTCCTGAGGACGATCACATGCATGGCTCTTATTCCACTGGTAGTGCATTGCAGTGTTTGAGAAAATATACAGAAGACTTGCATTTCAGGTCTCGTTCCGCTGTTAAATTGAAACCTTGTTTTGTTTGGCTTGTCTTTTTGAATTGATGCTAGTGGGAAGCTAGTTATTCTGTTATTGTATTCTTCTGGCAGTGGAGTTTGCATGGAGTCTGTGTTGACCTGTGCTGGACACTGGTCTTTTGTGCCCAGAAACAGGGCTGCCTTTCTAGTTAGCAGCAACGGAAACCCTATGGATGTTTGGACAAGAGGTGCGACGTGTTCTTTGGACACCCCATTATTCCCACAAATGAAACAGTAACACACTGTACAGAAATGAGTATGTTATACTAAATAAAATCTATCTTTTGAGTATAAAACACTTATCCCTTTGTAGATTGAAAGGTGGCTGTTTTTATTAAAAACAAAAAATCAAAAACGTTTTTATAATTGTATTTATATAGAGAGTTTGGGTGTCATTTTTAGAAATGTCAAACGGTAAGAAAGACGACAACACAAACCAAGCTTCAGGCCTGATGCTTCATTAATGACTTTTCTTGTTGGTTTCCCTTTTTAGATTCCTGTGAAGCAGAAATGGACCAGGCAAGGTCAACGATATCCAAAATTGTGAGTATTACAACCTTAATCCTAAAATAACAAGCTTTGCCTTAAGGAATTATCTTCCCCTTATTACCACTTCTGAAATGAGTGTTATTATTACTGTCAATGTTGCATAAATGAATGTGTTTATCTTTTCATCTTGGAAACAAATACTTATCACTTAACCATTCAGCATGGTGTTGATGAAATAGTAATTAGGCAGAGGAACTTAAGAACATTTTCAGTGCAGTTAATGTTGCATATTAAGTGCTGTACATTCATCTTTCGAGTAGGGCCGTGATTATTTTCTAATCACTGCAAGGGACTAAAACTGTACCACTTACAAATAAGACATACTTTAGAAAGGGTTTATAAGCCAGAACTTCTAGTTATTCTTAAATCATTAATTAATGCTTTATAGATTAGTATTAAATCATTAAGAACAACTTTTGCCAGGTTGTGACAATTCCCTTTTTTAGTTTGCATTGGAAACCCATTTTATCAATGAGTTACCATTGTTTGTAACTGCAGACTTGATGGCTTACCAACGTTTACAACATGCATGCATTATTACCACATAGAAACCTACAGCCATGTTATTATTAAAGCATTTTATGAAACACGGAGCGCAGTGTTGAAAGAGGAAGTCTTGCAAAGTCATGTGTAAATCAGGTATAACTTATTATACACCCACCAAACTAATAGCTAATCACTGGCTAACTGTTAGCTAAGCACAAGGCAGACAATCTAGCGTTCAAGAAAAACTACACAACCTCATATGCCAATTACTTCCTCATTATTTGAATGAATATGTAGACTATAACAGAAAAGGTAGTAGTTCTCCATTTTCGTCTTGGCAGATCTCCTGGTAGAAGATCTACTGCATCGTGCTCATTTTCAGTCATCGTTCATCCTTCTTTTTTTTCTTTCTTTTTTTTCTTTTTTTTGCTCTCAGAAAGCAACTGCTCTAAGTTCATTTTGTTATACACTTTATTGACATTCTATATTCATGCATGTTGTTTAATAGACTTTTTTTTTTAATCATATTTGTACGTGATGAGGTTGTGCTTTTCTGGATTGTCTGCCATGTGCTTAGGCCCGAAAGCCAAACCATGATTTGTCAGAAACCATAGTCCATTCACTGAGCATAAATGTTGTGATCACACTAGCACACCGCTGAAGGATGAGTTACATGTACTGTTTCGTTAAAACAATGGCAGAGAGAAAGAGTGGGCGATCACAAAAGTGAAACGAAACAGAAACTGAACTCTTTTTTTTTTTTTTTTGGTTCTTCTAAATTATTGATTAGATTACATGTGCTATAGGTTGCTTAAATTTCATTGTCAGCCAACAATATGTCATGGGTTTCAGGCTTTATAATGAACCACCAGGTCTGCAGCATTCCTTCACTACAAAAAACCATCAAGCACAACTAAGTGTTAACGTTGTGTCCACAAGCATTCTTTTCTGTGGGGGCTTCCAGAAGTTCTGAGGCTTTTTTTCCAGATGGTAAGTGGTCGAATGGTCCATCGGAGGGCTCTTCCTGATGAATGAAAGTGCTAGCTAAAAGAACAAAGCAACTCATGCTGGAGGAGCAAATGGGATTTTCCACAACCTGGTAATCCAAACGTTGTTCATTAGTACTGAAATAAGCATTAGGATTTATTAACATTAGTAAATCCATTAGTTACAACCTATATACCCTTTATTTATTTAAAGTATGGCTTATTAGAAAGTGGTACCAAAACTGTATTACTAATGTTGAAACATTTATGGATGAACTTTTATACATTCACATCCATAAGGCATGTCATCTATTGTACAAAAACACTTGACCCCACTGGTCATAGATTCCAGCTTATGTCCTGCAATCATAGGTTCCATCTACAAAAAATACATGTTGTTAGCTAAATAATAAACCATATTTTCTCCTCATACCTCATTACAGTTTAACGGGGAGCCGCACTCCTACACACGTTTCAACTTGACCCAGAACATGGAAGGCGATAACAGCCAAGTGGAGATGAAGCTGTCGTCCGACATGGATGAGGAGGCTGTGGGAAATGGCGTGGGAGACCACCGCAATCACAACTCCAACGGCAAACCCTACATGGCTCAAAAGCTTGGACGCACCCCCAAGAACCTCTGCTTCATGGCAGTCACCACCCTCCTCATCTTTATCATCGGTAAGAAGAGGGCTGCTGAATGTGTGGCATGGACACAAAAGGACAAAAGTATTTTACTGGGTTTTGTGGGTGGTGTAAGGTATCCATACTGTACAGTACTGTCAGAGTCAATTGGTGGTATAGCATTTCAAAATGCTGACTGTGGTTTAAGCTGGAACTTGATGCATTCTGTCCTTGGATGTCTGCACTCTTCGCCTCTCAGTGCAATTGCTCCGGTCTTTCCCTGGTTGTTACTCATTTGAAGCCACTGCTACTTTCAGGGTACTTGATTGGCTACTTGGTTCATCGGAAGAAGGACTTGGCTCCCATCTGTGCAGCCTCCGTGCTCCCTTTTAAAGACGCTGAAGTCCATGAGACGGGTGCTGCCCCCCTCATGAACTGGGACGATGTCAAAAAGCTCCTCGCCCAAAAACTCACTGCAGCCAAATTTGAACCTGTTTTCAGGTAAATATAAAGCCCACACTTCCTGTGGAATCTGCTGTGAGGCAGTGTTGGCTTCTTTTCAAAATGACTATTCTTGGAAAAGGTCTTTTATTTGTATTACAATTTTAAAAAAATGAGCCATTGGTTTTCTGCCTCCCTTTTCCTTTCCCCTTTTATCCTTCTATCCTAGTGAGTTTTCCAGTGACAGCCACCAGGCTGGTTCTCCAGGTGATGAGGCTCTGGGGAACAAGGTGCTCAAGAAGTTTAAAGAGTATGGCATGACCAGCTGGACCGATGAGCACTTTGTTAAGGTTCAGGACCCCCCAGCTTCTGGCTCCAACAGATTGGTTTTCAACGGGAAGGAGGAGCGTCCAACCGGATTCCTGTCCTACAGTGCCACTGGAAAAGTACAGGTAATTTGCAAGCTATGTTAAGTAGAGACAATTATTTAAAATTTAAGTAGAGAAAACTGCAGTAAACTTTTTATTTTATTTTTTGGGGGGGTCCAGGGTTCCATCTTGTATGCGTTTTACGGGCAGGAAAATGATTTCATGTTGCTGCGGGACAAGAACATCAACCTGAGTGGCAAGGTCATCCTGGTCAGAGCTGGTAAAATCAGCTTTGCTGAGAAGGTGGGTAGTTTTAATCAGAAATACACTTTGACTTTTTCCCCTCAATTACTCTAAAATACGTGATTTTGTACAAATTATTTTCCTGTTAGTGACAATAATAGATAAACTGTAGTGAATAGATTTTTTTTTTTTTTTTTAATTTTCTATTACCTTTTTCTTTGCTTACAGGTAGCCAATGCTGCCAAAATGAATGCCTCTGCTGTGTTGATCTACCCAGACCCCGCCGATTACTCTATTGGAGACACCACTCAGCTCTTTGGTCATGTGAGTGTGGACAGTTTAGAAGCATAATGTTGGAAGATGAAACCCACTGGAGGGACGTACATATTTAGTTTGTTAAATGTACCGAAACATTAATACATCATACATAAATACATCGAGCAACTTTAAAGGTACCTTTTGGAGCTTTGGAACAGTATTGCTGCCGTGATGGAATTTATTGATGAGTGGTTCCCGGGTTTGTTTTTATTTAGTGCTCTTTAAGCCTGCATAGGAGCATGAGTGGTGGCACTAATGTGCCCAGAAATGTAGCGACGCATCAGCAAAAAGCAGGGAGGAAGAAGGCTGCTTGCCGTTGTAAACATGGAAGTAAACGATGCAAGTTTCCAAATATATAAAAACAAAGTGTTGCAAATGTTTTTATAAAGGAAATGCATTTGACATGTATGTTAGGGCTCAGTTAGACATACACAATAATGTATTGTGATCTAAACCTAACTGTCCATAAGAGGAAGCAGATGAACTTCTCCTGCAGTGACTTTCATTTGGGTGCTCTACCAAAAAAAAAAAAAAAAAAAAAAACCTTCATCAGAGCAACTTCGAAATGCATCAGTAGTTCTGTTCAGACAGGAGGCGGAAGCGCTGCCCACTTTCTTTCGCCACCCATGTTAACCAATTGGGCTGTTCAGACAGGGCGCAGCGCGGAGCTCCGCGGCCGGCTCACCATCTGCAGAGACAGTTTCGGGGTGTGGTTTTATTTTGTCCGTGAGCGAATCTGGCAACAAAACACACTGATTATCTATTATAAACAATATAAATGATCTGATCCTGATAAATGATAAACTATGCATCCCATGCTTGCCAACCCTTGCTGCCCATCTCCCCGCTGTTCTCCTGGAGTATAGTATCACTGCTGTTTGATTGTGTTTTTTTAAATTACTCACTTATTCCACATATTTGTCAGTTGTGGCTAAACAGAGAGCGAGCTTAGTGACATTTTGAAATGCTTTTGTGTTCCAGACTGTCGAATCATAGCTGCTTGGCAAACTCTGTAAAACTGTCCATCTGACCTTCTTCTGTCTCTCACAGGTCCACATGGGTTCAGGGGATCCCTACACCCCAGGCTTCCCCTCCTTCAACCACACCCAGTTTCCACCTGTCCAGTCTTCAGGTCTGCCAAAAATCTTGGCTCAGACCATCACGACAGGCATGGCCAAAAACATTTTGAAGTAAGGCTCGCATACGCTGTGGCACATCTGAAATGATGCACTTAAAAATAGAAGGATTATAATAAATACAGTGCCTTGTCTATCATTTTCAAATATTCCTCTTGCACTATGATTTCTACAGCTGACTCTGTAGAAGCTTACGTAGCGTTAATGTTTGTCTGCATCCCACAGGCAACTGGGGGGTCAGAATATGCCGCAAGGGTGGGGAAGCTACTTCAAACTTGGAAATGAGAGCAATATTATTACCGTGGAGGTCAACAACGTTCCCACTGAGAAGAAGATAAACAATGTCTTCGGAGTCATCAAAGGCTTTGTGGATGCAGGTACATTGAGATGTTTATTTAACAAGAGAAACATGCTGTGATCAGGAATTCGGTGTAATGAAAATGAGTGAAGAATGTCTTCTCATTGTCTTTATTTTTAAATTTTTTTAAAATTTTAGATCGATATGTGGTTATCGGTGCCCAGAGGGACGCTTGGGGTCCAGGTTTTGCTACGTCGACAGTCGGTACCAGCGTCCTTGTTGAGCTGGCACGTTCCATCTCAGATATGGTGAAGAATGGTAAGTCTCAAGTGCCAGCTGATGTTTAGTTTTTCATGTGAAATAATTAAAGATTTTGACTAACATACATTGTGTGGGACGTGGATGTACATTTCATATCCGATCCTACCTGATGTAAGTCACTGAGCAGCTGGAGAAAGTGGTCATAAGATATGTTTAGTCTGAGTATTTCCTATTTAGACAGGGCGCTGCTCTTTTTCTTAATGTGCATTTGTTATCCCCTTGACAGACGGATTCAAGCCAAGGAGAAGCATTGTGTTTGCTAGCTGGAGTGCTGGAGAATATGGGAGCGTTGGCGCCACCGAGTGGTTGGAGGTGAGAATTGCACAATCCATTTTGTACATGAGGTTTTCGTAACTGCGTTTATCTTGATCAGCAGCTTTCATGCAGTAATAATACTGATTGGTGTTAGAGCTCGTCCTTAATTTTGTTATTGTCTTCTTGTTGTTGTTGTATATCCAGGGTTATGTATCTTCTCTGAGCATGAAAGCCTTCTCCTACATCAACCTGGATGGCGTTGTAACAGGTATTTACTGTCATGATTAGAAACATTTTGGACCTCTTTGTCTTCAGGTTTCTTGCTGGACTCTAGATTAGGCTATTAAATATAGAACATCTTCTTTATACCTACAATATGACTCTGTATTTTTCCGAGTGACTGAATTTAAGTCTACTTTTCCAGGTTGGAGTGGATTTAAAGTAGCAGCCAGTCCCTTGATGCACAGCCTGATCGAGAGCTCTCTGAAAGAGGTAAATCCACAGCTGGAGGACTTTCAATGAATCAGACTTTGAAGTACATTTAATACAAGCCAGCAGGATTGCCAGTTAAAGACCATTAACAGTGTGTTTGTGAATGTTTAAGATGTAACGTATGTATACACTTGCCTTTTCCTTAGGTGAACTCCCTAAACAAGCCTGCGACTCTCTTTTCACAATTTGGAAAGGGCGACTGGGAATCAAATGTGTAAGTCTGACCAGGCTGTTGGTCCACTTACATTCAGTGTCTATTCAGTGTTTATACACCACCATGACATCCAAGCTTTTCTCAGTATCACATCCACAGCTGGAATGTGTAGGATAGCTGTCATTCTCATGTTTGGCAAATGTTCACTAACTAATCTTTTTTCCAAATATTTACCTACCTTGAGAGAGAGCACGGCTAAAGTGCCATCTTGCATGTGTTTTTTATTTTCCAGGTTGGAGCCTCTGAAGTTGGATAATGCTGCGTATCCTTTCCTTGCCTTTTCTGGCATTCCCTCAGTCTCATTTAGATTCACCCCTGCTAATTCAGTAAGTCGTCCTGCTGTACTATAAGTTAAATAAATGTTTTTGCACCATTTACGTTAAAGTTTGTTCATGGGATGTATCTTTCCTGTAATTCTCAACACATCTTGGTTTTCCCTCTCAGGACTACCAGTACTTTGGCACAATGCTGGACACCCGGGAGAAACTGAACGCGGCCACGGCCAGCCAGGTTCCTCAGCTGGCTGAAACAGTGACCCGGTTCGCAGGTCACATAGCGCTGAGGCTGGTCCATGATCATCTGCTGCGGATGGACCTGATGAAGTACGACCGCATTATACGTACTCAAGTGGCTCAGATCAACGGGAAAGTCAAGGCTGTTCAGAGGGTGAGTGTCCAGTTGTTTTCTTGCCGACTTTGATAGAACTTTCCCAACAGTTGACTCGGCTGTTAAAGAGTCTGTATGTTCATGCCATGTCTGTCGGTATAAAGTAGCCAGTTTACCTCTTTATTTATTTAATTTTTTTTTAATGCCTTCAAATTGATTTATCACTGTTTTTAGTCCAATTCCTGCTTTGATTATATAACCCCAATGTGCCCAGACACTTCCCTTTTTGTTATATTTTCTTTTTGTTTTTAAATTCGGAACACTAAATTACCCCTGTGGATGTTATGTCTGCTTCCAGATGACGCCCCAGCTGTTGCCCAAGGCCCTGACAGTGCGGTGGTTGATCTCGGCCTCTGGATCGTACAGCCGCGCCTCTCGCAGCCTGGCAGCAGACATCGAGAACAGCAACCTGGAGGACATCGAGATGTGCCGCATCATTAATGACCGCATCATGGCGGTAAGACCTCTACAGCTTGGGGTTAATCTTGTAGATTAGTGCAAATTGATGCATATTCTGTGGTTATGCACTGAATTGTGGGGTATCTTGAGAAATTAATTATTATTATTTATGGGCCTTACACTCCTGCTTTTTAAAGGCCCTGAACACCTATTTTCTTAATCAGTGTCTTACTATGAGCAATGGGTGTCCAACATGAACACACTATTTTTTGCCAAAAGTAGAACAGTTTTGGGTATTTAACACACTTTTCTTACTGGTTTGAATTAGGTTGGGCAGTTGGGGAAACGGTGATGTCACGTACTTCCTTGCACCGATCAGAATTTAGCAACATTTGAATCAAAATTAGATGACATTTGTCAATCAAATCTGATCAAACTGCACCCACACAGTCCTGATGAAGCGGTGTTAAACTGAAACAACTCTGCTGTTTTTCTAGACTTTAACTTTGATTGTTGCTTTTTGTAGTCTTGCATATTTAATGGTACAGAGAAATACTTCTGGGGGGGGGGAAAGGCTCATCACAATGCACTCAAACGTAGTACTAAAAGGAGAAGGGCACTGGTGAATATTTAACTTTATTTAAAAATTTTTTTTTTTTTTTAGACTTATAAAGTGAGTTTTTCTTTAATCACCTCTAATCATCAAAGCAAAACAATAATCCAGTGATTTAAGAAAGCATTGCAAATTTCCTTCTGTCCGTCATCCCGTGTTCCTCTTGTTTCTGTAGGTGGAAAGGAACTTCCTGTCCCCCTATGTGTCTCCCAGAGAGAGTCCTTTCCGCCACATCCTGCTGGGCTCTGGCCCTCACACTCTCAAGGCTCTGATCAACCACCTCGAAGCCTTCAGGGCTGACGACCCCAAGGCAGACGCCGACCTGTTCCGCAACCAGTTTGCCCTGGCGACCTGGACCATTCAGGGCTGTGCCAACTCACTAGCAGGGGACATCTGGTCTTTGGATAATGAAATCTAAATAGTAATCTTCCCCCTCCTCCCTTGTTCATGATTTGGCCCTCCTTATCACAACTGGCAGCGTGAAAACCAGTAGGCTGTGATCATTAACAATCAGTTGGAAAGAAAAAAAAATCTTTAGAATTTTAACATGTGGTATGTGAAGGTCCAGTGTGTAACATTTAGGAGGAGCTATTGGCAGAAATGGAATATAATATTTCTAAGTATGTTTTCATTAGTGTATAACCACCTGAAAATATAAATCTTTCATTTTTTTTTTTATTACCTTTTTTAGAATAAGCCCTTTATATCTACATAATGAGCGGGTCCCCTTCCACAGTGGTCGCCATGTTGCACCGCCATGTTTCTACAGTAGCCCAGAACAGACAAACCAAACACTGGCTGTAGATAGGGCCGTTGACGAGTTTCATGGCCACCATAGTTTCTCCTACACGATTGGAACGGGAGGGTGATGCGAGCAGTATTTAAATGTTTGCAAACTGCAATTTCACCACTAGATGCCACTAAATCCTACACACTGGACCTTTTTTTAAATACCATAATTTGAATACCTTGGTGCTAGTAACGACTACCTTCAAATGGCCATGTTATGTGGCAGTACTACCTTAAATTTGTTACCCTATGAATGAGTTGAATGTAGTGAAAGTGACGCTTTATCAGCACAGTATCAGGTCATAATCACAGGAAAGGCTGTATTTGCCAGCTCAGAGATTAATAAAACACACAAGGGCAGTATAAGCTAATGACTTTCCATTTTGTTTACCATAATTATTACAGAATTAAAACTGCTGTTATTTCCTCTGCTGCTGTAGCCTCATGTTCAAACCTGAGCTGGTTTATGTTGGTAGCTATAGTTTCATACTGTGCTGAAATCTGCTACTCAACTCATTGTCAGAGATTCAGAAGTTGCTGAAAAGGACTGAAGATGAATCTTACAATAACACAGCCGTTGTGTTGCACAGAACACACCTAGAAGTAGATTTGACAATCAGCTGTCGTTACTTGGCACCGTTTAACACTCGTGCTGTGTTAATCGTTAAGTCCGAATTACCCGCAACAATTAAAAAAAAAAAAGAAAAAAAAAAGAAATTTATTTGAATTTATTAATTATCTGACTCATTCACCTCCTGACATGAGAGCACATCTCTGTAGGCATTTCAAAAATCAAGGGAGAATGTCTCCAACCATGTGGCACTGAAACAGAAACCGTACGTCTATTTATTGTGTTATTTATTTATCAGTGGCAGGGTTCACTATAAATAGTTTTTTTAAATCACCTTTTATAAAAAAAAAACAGTAATTATCGGGAGCAGTGCCTTCCATAATTATGACAGTTATACTGTCGAAATGACAAAAGCAGCATCTGCTAAAAGAAGTGTACATGTTGACCGACGGCCAGTACTGAGCACACAACAATCAGGCACCTCTCAGCAAACAGCACAACTCTGAGGTCATGTTTTTTTCCTACTTAACTGACACTGAATTTGGTCTTTTGGGCAAGGCCAGCTCACATATCACATCATGGAAAATATTTACTGAACACCTGTGGCTGTGTCAGTACGGATCCCTTGGTACATGTACGCTTCTCATCCTGACAACATTATCGGGAGCAGTGTCTTCCATAATGTGAAAAAAGAAGGTAGTTTTTGCCTACCAGTGTGTATCCGTATCGGAGGCAGTGCCCTCCATATTTCACTGTAGGGGTGGATGTTTTTTTTATCGGGGACAGTGTTTCCCATAATGTGTATATATACAGTACATTGCTACACAATGCACGTTGTCCACATCTTTAGAACGCTTCTGTTTGCATGCTAATCTACCCTTTTGTAGTTTCCTCTAAGGCGTGCAGCTTCTGTCCACAGATCTGAAAGATAGTGACGAGTTTGTCATTAATAAGGTAAAGAAGCTGCATTTCTTTAAATTGTTCTGGGTTTCTTTAGTGAGTTGTCTCATTTTAATCAAACGCTGATAATGTGTTGTCTTTTCTATGAGCTTCCTATGGAACTGATATGGAAGGCCTTTTGCTTCAAAGAATAAATGTTAGACATGTTTGGGACCGCTGGTTACAGCAGTGTGGTCCAGGATTTCCAGAAAAGATCACCGCTCTGGAAAATGGGTTTTGTTTAATGATTCAGTCAGTGTGAAATTAGTTCTATTTTGATGTGTCCGTTCATTCTTGTTTAGATTTTGTTGTGCCTTTTTGTTTCATGACTGCATTAGAGCTGAGTTTCTACATACAGCACAGTATGTAAAGAGGTTTTGGAGGATGTATTTGGCTTGTTTTGATATTTCTACATTTCTTTTTTTCCTGTTGTCTGCTAGAATCAAGTTACTGGCTTAAATGCCTCTTACGCTACAACACCTATTTAGGGAAAGTTACCAAAAGAATTAAATTGTAAAAAATGAAAGGACAATCAATGTAAAATGGGATTTAAAAAATTACAGTGACTGTTACAGTAATCTGGTCACTGTTTTTCAATTTGTTACGGGGGAAAAAACTACCTGCTGTTATGCCTCAGTAGAAAAACCATGAATTGTTTTAGATTAGTAGCCATTTTATGATCCATTAATTCATAGTTGGAGTGATTTAAACTGATCTGCTGGGCTACAGTGAGGAAGATGCTGGAAATTGCCTTTCTAACATTGGTTATCTTGCTGAGAAATCACACAAAAATCAGCTGTGTTTAGTATGAGGACATAGGAATTTGTCTGCAAAGTACATCTTTTCAAAATTCTAGCCATGTGGATAAAAATGTCTAGAAACCTAAAATAATGCATATGTCAAAACTACACGTTTGCTTTACGTTTATGCGTTCCTGCAATAAACAATCGCATCACAACTATTGAGTCATGGTATGATTTAGTCTACATTATCTGTATGTCAAGTTTTAAACTGGTCAGTTACATGACTAGGCTATAAAGTTTTTTTTTTTTTTTTTTTTTAATGTGTCAATGTAGTAGGACTTTACCTCATTTTGTAAAACAAGGTAAATTAAATGTTATTTGGTACTCTATCAAAATAATTTAGTAATGCACACATTCTGAAAAGGTCTCTTGGCGTGTGCTGTAAACAACCCTGTCAAATGAATTTCATGTAGTTCCAACTACAAGCACTTCCCTGTTAGAATTTGTGTAGAATAGTTTAGACAAACATCTGCGTTACATTAGAGCCTTACTGCTGCAGAAGTTGTTGATTTACAGGAGCAGCTAGATGTGTAAATGTCAAAGTCCACCTCCACTCATGAGTTTTGCTTATTGTTAATACACCTGGATGTTTGAGCTTCACTGTGCAGAGTTTCTTTAAAATTTTTATTAAAGAGGCTCACATTCCTCTGCTGAAAGGGGACAGTTCGTGCTCACATTAAATTTAAGACATGTACAACATGATTGTGACATCACAATGTATACACACACACACACACCTATTTAAATTCTATTTCTAAATTGTCCTTTTACTGTTGGTTGATTCCCTCATGGAGTTGTGTGTATGTTTTTGACAGACATCTTTTGCAGTGACCTCAGGCCTCAGTACACACCTCTCCTTTCTGAAGTGCTTACAACCTGTCTAATGCCATCGTCTTCTTGCTCCCCTGATCTTTGTTTCTCAGGACTGTTAGTAGCAAGGCTTTAATCTGTATATTGGCTGATTTAAGTTTGGGGTTCTGGAAAGGAATCCAGATGACTCCGTATACCTGCATGTTGAAAGAGGCTCCTGGTGGCAAAGATGTTTCAGGAGCAGCTTAGACACTCAAATGTTATGACACCTGCAACTGAGTCACTATTTAAAAAGCTTCACATTAACCAGACATCACTGAAGTTAATACACTGTATCACTTTAGATTGCTGAATGTTTTATTGAATGCAACACCAAACCAGTTAAGTGTGCAGTGGACTGCTGTGAGGCTGGCTTTGAGTGGTTTGGCTGACGTCCTCTGTCACGGGCCCCAGGATTGCCAAAGACACAAGAGGAGTCCTGCCCTGTGGTGTCGCAAGCAAGAAACAATGTTTGTGCTTTGTTTTATGTAAGAAGGAAATATAATGAATGCAAAAGTTAATATAAAGTTTATTTCCCCCTGTCTGCTGTCAGCATCACTGTCCAATATTGTAGTTATACAAATGGACTATTAAGTGCAGGCCTGCAGACTAAATCAACTCTAATATTTATCTGTCACAGGTGTAAGTTATTTTGGTCTAGAAAACATTCATAGGCTTCATCTTTTACACTGACTGTTGGAGCAGTGAAATATATTTAAAGAAATTAGCTATAAGAAATCATCTGCATATGTTAACATTACTATTTTTCTAATCCTAAACTCGACTGAAACACAAATAACCACTGCTCTCCAGTTTGTCCTGTGGTCAGCCGTCCTTCTGATCTGGTGGGATGTACATAACGTCATCATTTTGAGGACTTGAGTGAAGTGACCAGTAACTGCATTAACAAAAACTCATTGTCATTTATGCGTTTACCCTACTAGCACAAAGGCATGAGCCTGAACTTACCTCTTTGTCCACAGTGAACCGCAGCAGCTCAGGTGGTGGAGTAAGAGAGGGAACAATGAATCTTTGAATGACTAAATACGTGATATTGTATGAATACACAGGTGTGGAATACAGCTAGTTTACACAATAGCATTTTGTTATATTATAGCCTATTCTAGGTCAGAAGCTTGTCCTTACCTTCTGTCCACAGTGAAGAGGCGATGGAGTAAGATAAAAGTATAGTAAGACAAGAATAGTTAGTAAGACAATTGTTGAATTATTGAATAAAAGATTTTATATGGATAAACAGGTTTTCGACAATCATATTACTCTTGTCTTTAGATTGTAGCCTATTCTAAGTATCTTGCTTACAATTTAAAAGGCTCATACTTACCTTTTTTGTCCGTATTGAGTGAATGGCAGGAGCTCAAGTAGTAGAAGAAGTTGTGGGTTGTTTTCCAGGGCTGTTGCATCATGAGGAGCAGAGTTAACAGGGTGAGGGTCAAGAAAAGCAGGCTCATCATAAGCAGCAGCAAGAAGAAAAGTAGAAGGATCATCACAAGGAAAAGCACGGGTATAAGCATAATGAACAGGATGCGGAACAGCATAGGGAATAGGAAAAGCAGGACCTTGTTGTTGCCACTCCATCCCATAGTGTGGCAGTGGGAACTGCTGGAGAGGAGGTCTGGCATTTTCTTCAGCATTATGATTCAAGTCTCTCATGTGTGCGTGCACACATACACGGTTATCAAGCAGGGAAAACTGGGAATACAACGGGTTGGACCCAAACGCAGGTACCGAGGCAGAGCTGGTAAAGTTCAATGATTTATTGGAGAGCAAGAGGCTTATGTGATGGTGAGGCAGGCAGAGATCAAAACCAAAGGGTAGTCCAAATCAGGCAAACACATCCAAATACCAGGCAGAAAGTCCAAAACACAAGACGAACTGACAAAGGAAGTACACAGACTAAAATACACTCAGGTAAAGGGAGAAAAGGAGACACGGGTGAAATTAATCAGGGCAGGGTAAATAATCAGAACTGGTGGGAAAAGCAAACAAAGACAGGAAGTAAAACTACACGAGACACATGAGGCAGAACACTTACAAAATAAGCAGGAAAGAACATAACTAAACCCCAAAACCACAACAACTGGATGTATTACAAGTACTTTGTAGAAAAGCCACCAACAAACACAATCACTTATACACAGTAGGTGTATGTGATTGTGTATGATCTTTCATTGGCTCAATACACTGAAAGACACTCCTGCAGCACCTGATCACTATAATGGTGAACACACACAGCCAGGTCACTACAATTCAGGCCATCTTGACCCAGAAGCACAATTACAAGGTTAAACCCAGAATGAACCATGTTGACAGTTTAACTGTGTCAAGTTCTACTCTGTATTTTTTTTTGTATTTTTTAAATACAAAATAATGAATAGAAATCTCTGCAGACAGTAAATGTGAATCCGTGCATGCTTCCATCAACTATGAGAATATATAGTCCCAGAGGACATGATAAAAGTGACAATTAATTAAGCCCCAAAGTTATACAGCATGGCATCTCAGTGCTGCTTCCCACCCAAAGCAGTGAATTTGTCTCTTCTGATCCACGTGTACCCTGTGGTGCTTTTGTTTGCCACTGGGATGATACAGAGGAGCCCAGGGGGGCCCCACCGCCCCAGCTTCACTGTGTGGCAATTGCTGTGTGGTAATCTGACTAACTGTAACTCTGTTTGGGAGTATGGGGATGTACGCTACTGAAGCACAATATCAACTGCCATGACAGGGCTTTCAACTGTGTGCTGCTTTATATACAAGTGTTGAAGAGGGGCCCTATATCAAAATCTAGTTTTAAGACCTTTGTTACTTGAGCTGATACTGTGCTTACATGATGCATATTTCTAAATGAATCTGTGTTTAATAAAATGACCTCAGAAAATCTGGGGCCAACATAGGAATACTGTACACATTAGTAATACTGCAGCTCATTTTTGCTCCAGGGTGCAGGTTCATTTGGCCGTGCCTACACCCGGCTGTATTCTTTATTCTCAGGCTCTCTGGTAGAGTGGAGGCATGAAACGCTGACTGGCTTTGTATACAGTAGAAGAAGCATGTACAGCACTGTCAACATGTGAAAACAATATGTTTCCATAAGCCTTTCTTAATCTTTTTCCATTTGCCAACCTCTCCGCTGCAAACAAAAGTAAAATCTTTTGCCTTTTTAATCAAATTTCTGACGTTTCCACCCAGGTTTTGGTGCAAACATTGAAAAACTGCACAAAAACAGTTGGATGGAAATGTTACAGTTAATCGTGGTCAAGTATGCAACTTAGTGTGATGAGGAAACATGAAGCCTAGTGCACATACTGTACACTGAGAATGGACAATGACATTAAAATATTTGCATATTCACAGATTCTAGATTTTTCAATAAGGAAGAAGGACTAGATGTAATTTAAAGAAATCTTAAGAAGGTAATTGAACTTTTTTTGTGGAAAAAACATATCCGACACAAATTATTGTTCAAAGCAGAGTATTTCTGTGTCTTAAAACACATCTAGAGGGGATCTTTAATATTCTTTCTTGTTTTTCACCAGTGATGCCCATCCAACCAGTGCAGATCCCTTTGTTAGAGGACCTGACCAGCACAATCCAGAAAAGAATTGCTGTTGTGACAATCTTTGACCAGATGATGGAGACAAAATAAACCATTTGTTTTTTTTTCAATTTGAAGCTTTCCAACTGTTACCTTTAGTCTCTCACTAAAGTATAGTTATTCATGAGGTGAAAGTTTGGATTTAAATAGGAGGTGACCATTAGAGGGTCCCACACCTTTTCCTGTCAAAAGTCTGAGAGGGTTTTTGTGAGGGGAATTATTTACCATAGGATCCCATCACTTGTTGTACTTCAGCTTGGAGTACCAATAATATTGTACTGCTTGTGGGTGAAACAGCAACCATGATTTAAAATGATATGTCTGAATACATGTTACAAACCAAAGCACTAAACTTGTATGTATAAGCTGCAGTCACCAAGTGTAGTCATATTGCAAAATTTTGGCATGTTCCTTTAAGAGTGGGCTGACAGCCTGAATGTGTACCAGAGATGTGAGAGAAACAAAGAGCTCTCACTTCGCTACTGATTCCTGCTGCAGCAAACACCATCTCGAAGAGCGGTGGAGGAAATGCAGACCACAGTCTTAGATTCAATGAAATGAGAAGAAACATAAAATAAAAATAAAACAATGGGAAATATGTAAATGTTGGCAGTCGACCACTCCAACACCAGTGAGGAAATGTACATAAGCACAGGAGCGACATGCAAAAAAGTAATCTGAATGCTGGTCCTTCTTGTAGTGTGGCAAGAAGAAATATGTAATAACAATATGTAGCACTAATAACATGTGTATTTTTGCTTTTACTTATAGGATAATAAATGAGTAAATTGAAGCTAAAAAGGTTGATTTAAAGCTTAGGAATCAAGCCAAGTAAATAATTTAACTAACTAATAAACTAAGTGCATTTGCAGACAGGAACAAGTGCACAAACAAGAGCCAGTTTGTTTTCGCTTATTGGAGTGATCCATCTTCAAACGCACAGACGATCTTTGTGTTGTACAAAGACCGCAAAGAACTGACGCCAGCAGCCACAGCGCTCAAACCCCGACTGTGTTTTCGGACAGTGCTGTTGTGCAAGTGAACCATTCAGCACGGACTGGTGCAAACTTTACTCAGTTTTAGTCTCATTCACGCCGTGGCCGAGGCCCTTTAAAGCGTTACAGATGTCAGGACGTGTGAACTTGTAGCCGGTTTGTCGGAGTGCCAAAACACCGGAACAAGAGGTGACAGCAAGTGACAGGAGCTGAGATTGACAGGTAGGTGCGCTCACTGGAAAGACTTATGTAGCACACAGAAAACATAATTAGACTTTTTTTTTTAAAAGTCATTTCCGTTCGAGAGTGTTAGCAATGAAAATGTAGTACAGTACAGAAGGTGCTAATTTGTGGTTTAGTCACTTGTCAGACTCGTCTAATGTAATGTTACCCAGCATGAAAGCAATATCGGGCCGGTTGCTAAGTTTGTTTGCCGTGCCGCATTCTGGTGGACCGTCTGCGGGTAAAGTTTGGCGCACATTAGCGCACGTTAGCTACAAAACTCTCCTTTTTTTTGACTGAAAGCCGCGGGACAAGGTGAGGCTACATGCTGGCATTGTACTGACTACTGACTACACTGAAAAAGTTCAAAATAAGATAAAACACAAAATGAACGGTTTAATTAAAATATAATGACGATAAAATTACCGTATGAAACAGAAACAAAAATGACTTTTTAATCGTCCTGTCAGGCTTAAGTATTTTCTCTTTAGAAAAATAAATAAATAAAATAAAAACAAAAAACCCTGCGCAGGTGACTTGACTTAACTAGTTTCAAAATGTGGGTGTTTGGTGCAGGCAATGCTCTTTAAATCATTTTAACATGAAATGTTTTTCTCTAAGCCCTGCACAGTGCTGTCCTTTCATTGTTCTGTTCTTTGTTTTAAAATGATTTGTCTCAGTGGATTCAATGGGGCAGCCATGTACATGCCTGAATAGCCGACGGCCAGTCACACGTCTGTATATATTTCCTTATACAAGCAATAGAGGAGAACTGCATGGTGATGGAGACATTTCAAATTAAAATGACAGTGCCACTTCACTCCGTTCTATTGTTGCTCAAATTGAATGTAAGAAGTTATAAATAAATTACAGAAGGGGAGGAGACACTATTAATCCTTTCTACCTAGGTGTAAAGAAAGTGGACAAGGTGATTGTCCAATTATGTTCATTGTGATGAACTATTTAACTGTCTTATCAGGTTCCATGTTTGCTTCGGGTTGTACCAAAAACAGCCAATGGTGTGTAGATTTACAAGTCAGGCGGCATTTTCAAAAGTCCCAGTTGCAAGTTGGCTTGAATTTTCTGTGTTTTCTGAAGGATTCTTCAGCTGCATTCATCAAAAGGACACTTTGAGAAAAAGATGGTAAGTTGCTGCATTTGAGCTTTATTTATTGTTACACGTAGAAGGCATCATTTTTATAGTTTTACTTTCAGAGTTCAGTTTACCTGTAAATGAAGCTAAGTGGCTAACATTAGCCTGACCCGCTGTTAGTGTTGGTAGTCTGCTAACTAGTTCCTGCAACCCTCAGATCCTTAGATTCTGAGGTGTGTACCATAACTCTGGTATTTTTCCCCAATCCTACATTTACAGCTTTGTAGACTGATAATGAGACTCTAATGAGACCAGTAGATGGCTGTGGGTTCGATCTTTGATTACAGGCTGAATGTTTCACAGAATTGACTAATTGGTTGAGATTACACACACATTCAAGTGAGCCTACATGATTGGAAGGTTACATTTTTACAGCTTTTTCACTTGTTCTAGATTTTTAATCACTGTTTTCTTGACTGCAACTCAGATCTAGAGGAAGAGGACCCCGAGTCAAAGATGGCAACACTTCAGAGTCTCACTTTAGTGGATTTGACCCCTCCTGAGGACACTGAGGGAATGATTTTACCTGATTGGACAACTGCTTTGATGGAGGGAAGGTTAGTTTTTTTCCCCCTGTAAAACTAATTTATTTTTCAAAACTTAACCATTTTAACTTGATATTTTATATTTGTCTGATTGTAAGATTTCATCTGATGTTTGTAGGCGAAGCATTTTGGATGGACTCGGATGTTTGTGGTGCTGTTGGATGGATGGATGGGAGTGAATGTTCGTGATGAGCAGCTGGTGTCAGAGATAAAGTGAGCTCGGTTTGGATCAGAAGTGGCTTTAGAATGGCTGGAGCTGAGGAAAAAAAAAAAAAAGTACTCGTGTGATGCAGACTAAAAATACACACAGCATCTTTCAATTTCCAATAGTTGGATCATTAATAAAATTGTTGCGTAATTGTCTTTTGAAGGAGCCAAACGAGGAAAACTCAAGAAAGTGATGACTGAAGAGGTTCCACAGGAACTTCCTGGGAGGCTGAACTGAGATCAAGTCCCAGCAGCCGGTTGTGACTCGTCCTGTGGAGTTCTGCTTCTGTTCATGTACCAATTCATGTCTCTCACCTCACTACCACTGGACACCGTCTTTGCTGGCTTCCACCTCCCCTCTAGTTATGCCAGATATGACATTGTGTGTGCTAGAGACTGCCAGCACAGAGTCATGAAAGAATGAGATTTGCAATATTTGTACTGACTTGTATAATTTGTATGTACAGCATGTGTTGTGTAGATTTGTTTGTGGAAAAATTAGATTTTTTTTCAGTTAAAATGAAAAATAATAATGTATGTGCTTGTTCTGTTTAATTAAGTCGTGTAACAAGTCTGTTAAATTCAAACGTTTTTATAATTAGACTACTAACAGTAATTCTGAAAAATTGGATTAGCCTAATTATTCATTTCAGACTAATTTATTAAAGTAATCAATAGCAAGATAAAGGAAGTGTTTTGGGGAAGTGGGTGTGAATCATAATATTAGCATAACAGAGCAGATGGAGCTGAAAAGAGGCAGTCGCTTTCATTCCTAGCGGCACATCGACATGGGGCCAACCATTAACGACCTGCCTGCTGCCTACTCAGGGCCGTATTTGAGCCGTAAAGTCGGACCATATTTAGTTCTATTGGCAAAACCGAAGTCACACCGCGGCGGGTGCCTGATGCGCATATTTCTTACTAGTTGGTTAGTCAGTTTATGAGGCTGCGTGGTGGGAAGGAGCAAAATACTGTGCATTTTTTTTAAATGTCACAGTAAGAAAAGCACAGGTGTAAATGATAACAACATAAATTAAGGCTGAATTCAATTTATAGCTGCTTGCTGTCATGGTTCACTGGGACACTTGAATAGAACGGAGCAATCATTAATAATACCAGTAACACCTGTGCTTTTCCTACTATGACGAGTCAAAATGTCGGCTGTGAACGAATGTCAAAGTACTTATCCTGCTTCGCCCTCTCTGCAAGTAAATATGCCTGGTGTAACTCAAAGTAGGCTTACACAGTGAATATAAACCTCCCTGTCCAGGCTACAACTTCTGTTTTTTTTGACAAATAGCAAATATATAGCACTCCTCACCAGTGACGGCATAATTACAACACTTATATTTTATATAAAGACAAATAGGGAATAAATATGAATGCAAAGACTGCAGATATGCCTTATAATTAGTGCAGAATGATCCTCATCACGAGGAAACTTGTAAGTCTGGGGAATGTTTTCAGTAGATTAAATTAGTTAAATAAGATCAGCAAGCGTCTTCGGACCCTTGAGTTTGAACCTCACTGTAGTTGTGTATTTTACATGCTAAAACTTCATCTTTTTTTCTCCATATTTTGTGAAGCTGCAGTATATAAAAGTTCTCATCCAAGAAATTAGATCCCACAGGATGAATAAAATACCTGCAAGTAGAGAAAATATGTTTTGGACTTCAGAAAGACAGAATATGCTGCTTAGCTTGTGTTGTTCCCACTTGCTGTGTTTGCACGCACGCACGCACACCTGGTGTCAGATACGAGGCCTGAGGGCATCAAAACAAACCTCTCTACCTCCTATTCTGTAAATTAGCCACCTCAGCTGTGCCCAGCACACACACTCATCCTCATAGAGAAGTTACAACAAGCATGAGGGATTGTCAGTATTGTATCTTCATTATGCTTGAAGCGCAAACATTCTTTATCCTTCCCTCTATCTCTGCTCCTCGCACACACCCACACACCTGTCACATCATACACACACTACCAGCTTGCCATAATAGCTGTCATTATCTGTAGATCTGAGTAATTCTCATAGTTTTATGCTTGGCATTATGTAATACTTATGCACATAACTGATTTTTTTTATTGGTACAATTAATCTTAATGGTTCTCAGTGTTTGTCTATAAAATCAGATTGACCCACTGTTTTTCGACAGGGTAAAGTCCAGGTCTCTTGCGTATAATAGACTGTTGATAAATGATGAGATGTCTGCATTTTTTTTTTATATAATTGGACTATATGGACCTAGGCTTGTGGTGCTCAAAGTGCCAAAAAATACAGTTGAACTCAACAGCAATGTCTCTTTCCAGAAATCATGACCCGTTTACTCAAGATAATCCACAGATTTGTTGTAAGCAGTTTCATGTAGGAACTATATTCTTACTACCGATAGTTCCTACATGAAACTGCTCACAACAAGGTCTGTGGATTATCTTGAGTAACCGGGTCAAAGCAGAAAAGGCTAAACTTACAACATGTCTTCTTTGGAATGTAGCCAACAAACTATTTACGAACAAAATCAAAACTATAGTGGAAATAACTCTTCAATACTTCATCTTTCAATATGTGCTGTCATGCCAAAAATGTTGGTCCAGCCAGCTGGTTGAAAGTGCAGGTGTTTTTATGAATATTTCTAAAGACAGACTGACTGAAGGAAAAACAGGTTGCAGGTTCAGTACTGATGTTCTAAAGATTCTAATTCTTCTAATTTTAGGATTTACAATTAAACAAAACTTAAATAGATTTTCTAATGTTTTAAACATTTAGGCTAGTGGTTTGAAAACATTCTAAAAAAACATTTTTAAAACCATTCAGTTGATTATGGAGTAACATTAAAACATACAGTTGATTGTGAGGAGTCACAACATCTTGAAGCTCATGTATCATAAGCCTATAACTTAAGCAAAATAAACAAGAAAGATGTCAACATTTCTGCCCTTCCTACTTTCTCCTAGGCTAAATGTAGGCCTATGCTCTTTGAGGTGACATCACATATATAATATATGAATAAATATGGGTGTTAATTATCTGAATTATGGAGCTGATTCATCAGGTGAGGTCAAAATTATGGAGGAAAATGGTTCAATGGTCAAAAGGGAGAAAATCCCCATTGAAACAGTCAAGTGGGCTTAATGGCAGCAGGAGTGCTTAAAGGGAACATCAATCAATTTTTGGTTAAAATAATATTTTATTGTACGCACATTAAAAAAAACAACTATATGAAATAAATCTATACATGGTGCACTAATATAACATGAGAAGTATAAATTGATCATGCAGAGAAGTAATTAGCTATACTCATTAACATCCATCTCAGACAGTGTGATTTTATTTATTTTTTGCTAGCGTCCCCTTTAAGGCCACCAGGTGTAAATGTTAATTAAAAAATATATAAAGATAAACATACTCATTTATTGTCTATTTATCAGTATATTATAAACTGCATACAAAGATGTAAACTGTACATGCTTATCATGGTTTATGTCATTACAATGGACCTTACTATGCAGCTACTGTATTGATGCAGCATGTGGTCTATTTGCTGGCATGCTGAAACTCATATTTTCATTTTGAAAGAAACAATATTTCTAATTCAAGTCAATTTCTAACATATGTCTTATTTAAAACACTAATCACTTAAATTTGATAATAAATGAGTACTTATCAAAAATAGGAGTAGAAATATGCAAAAAATGTTTTCTTCTGAGGATACCAAAATCACCCGTCCATTCAAAGTTTTTTTGCAACATCTGGGATCAGCAGGGACATGTCACACATGTGCTTCGATAACTCAATATCGACAAATCTGATTGGCTTAAAATAAAAAGTGTCATTTATGTAACAAGCAGCTTTATTGGAAGAAACATCACACAGCAAAAATTATGATATAGTTTCTTTTTTATTTGACTCAGCAGTTGCAAGTGGTACGTGGGCTTAATAGGAACGTTTACCATACTTGCAGGATGTTCCATTAGTTACTGAACCAGTAGGATGAGGCTTACAGTCATATGACATAAATGCAGTTAAACACTTTTACTGACACAAAGTCAGTCATGCTCTCCTCACTAAAGACAGACAGACAGACAGGCCACGATTGTAGGACTGGTACTGATTTAACGCCTTACATAAAGGGTCGACAGTTAGATTCCATTGTTCATTTGGTTTACAGGTGCAGCGGAGACACAGGCTTGTGTGTTTTGAATTATTTTGTTATATTATTGTAGTTTTATGAAGCAGTTTGGTTGGTGTTGGCTCACAAGAAAACTGCAAATTTGAAGCGCAGCTACAGTTCAACATATTGATGTTGCTACCGGCTTTATATGATGACCCTGACTAAATATCAATAGGATTTTTCAATGTCAAACATGAGACAAATAAAGCATTAGAAAGGGAGTAAACTTCAGCAGCTTTTATGACAGAATTAGCTGTAGTCTGTTGTGTTAATAATTATAGAAATGAAGAAGCTGAATTCTATAGAGCCACCACTCCTGTGCTCCGTCATCGTAATGATGTATGTATCAAAATGGATACCAAGGTGCATCCTCCTTGAAAAAGGGTCTTTGAACAAGAAAGGAATCAGACTCTTCTGCCAGACCTCTAAAGATGTTAGCATTAAAACTATGATTACAGGTGACTGATGGACATGTAAGATGGATTGAGAGTCAATACTGGCTTGATGCCCAGGGAGCAGTTAGCAATACAGAAATAGTGTCAAAAATGCGGCCGGTGCCAACTCCCAAACAGGATGTCACAATCTGCAGGAGTGTTGCACCACCTTCCTGCATGAGTAAAGAACGTTCGAAAACACTTGATGACTCAGAGCAGTTCAAGCTGTAGCTTATACTGCTAGTCAGTAATTAAGAATGACAGCTGGGGGATAAGATGTCAGTGTGCACAAAGTTTTCCAGTGCTGCTTCGGACT
This sequence comes from Siniperca chuatsi, assembly GCF_020085105.1. Lineage (NCBI taxonomy): Eukaryota > Metazoa > Chordata > Actinopteri > Centrarchiformes > Sinipercidae > Siniperca > Siniperca chuatsi. The sequence goes on from NC_058054.1 coordinate 21,374,398, forward strand.
TTGCTTGACTGTTCATTGTTTTTATGAGCTGAATGCAAACAATTACATAATATGAAGACTTGAAGCTATTTGACTCATTTGGGACCATGTACAAAAACCATTACTCCCATACAAAGAGAAGAGATGCACTGCACCAGATTTAGCTACTAGTTAATTTCCGTTTAGCTTATTCTTCCGTGCCAAAAACCATTTAAAAACCCATCAATGAGCCACACTGTTGCACTGGGTGACATGTTCCAATGTAGTTTATTTTGAAACATTATTATAGAAACATCATCAAAACAAGATCAGTTCTGTTAAATATATTACACATCTATATTAACTTTTAATTCTATTGTTAAGCTAGTGTCATGAGTACCTGATATGTTGTTGTTGGTATAAAAACTTTTTGCTGTATAAACGGTTAGTAGACAAGTTTAACATATAGCACAGTCTAAGACAAAGACCATTGTCAGTGTTCAAGAGGTCCTGGTAAACTGAAGATGATGCAATTCAAAACACTTTTTTTTGGTGAGTGGTGCCATGTTGACTTCATCAGTGTGGGGAGGCAGTATGAATGAAAGACTTCTGTTGACAGTGAAGTGAATGAATCAGCAGTGACTCTGCAATGGAAAAGACAGGGGAGGAAGGCTTTCTATTCAGCCTGACCAATCCTGGTTAATTATAAGCTTAATTAAAAAGGCAAAGAGCGATGAGACATGAGCTTTTATGTACCAATATTATTTTAGTAATGGTGCAACATGTACAGATTCTCTTGTAACATTTAGTGGTGAACTGGTATCACTATTGTAAGTTTCATACAGTTGGACTAGAGGACAAATTTTGCTCTGTTTCAGACTTAATTTGCATCATGTAAGCTTGATATGTTGACTGCAAGGTCACCATTTTAAGTCGAATACTCTCGCCACGTCGGTTGCTGACTACTGATGAGGTGCCAACAAGCAAGGCAGTTGAACACCAATCTCCAGTGGTGCTTCAACATAAAAACAATAGCTACCAAATGTTCAATCTGATGTTCAAACAAACAATTAGCCAACAGTCCAGTATCTTTAACTGGTTATACTGTAATTAAAGAGGACAGACATCAGAAGTGAGACAACATAAGAAAGGAAATACACACACTGATGTATAAAACAAGGTCTATAGTCATGGGAGGCTGTACTTGGGCACTGTGGTGCTTTGAGCTAAATGCTAACATCAGCATGCTAACATGCTCACAGTGACAATGCTAACATGCAGATGGTTAGGGGATAATGTTTACCTTGTTCACCATCTTTCGTGTTAGCATGCTAACATTTGCCAGTTAGCACTAAACACAAATTGGAATAGGAATATGATTAGTTTTTCAGGTATTTGGTCATAAACCAAAGTAATGGCAAATTAAAGTTTTGGCCTAGTGATGCCGCAAGATGAAAGGTTAAGGGATCACCAAAGTTGTTACAATTTATCCTGAGGGGGACATGAATGTCTGTACCGAATTTCATGGCAATCCATGTAACAGTTGTCAAGACATTTCACTTGAAACCACAAATATCAACCTTCTGGTGATGCAAGAGGAAGAGTCAAAGAGTCAAAGTCAGTAGGATTCATCCTCTGCGGACCATGAATGTCTGTACAAAATGTCATGTCTGGACCAAAGTGGTGGACTGACTGACTGGCATTAAATTCAGTGCATATTAGTAAACACCACTCTTTTGCTGAGCTATGTTTCTTGTACATTTATAGTGTTTTAAGTGGCCTCTGTGCTTGACTGTGTTTGTGCAGTTTATTTTTGGCCTTTCATACACTCTCTAGGGACTGGGTGGTGTTTGTTTGTCTTTATGTGCCAGGGTGGGGGCTGCAGCCATAAACTACCCTCTCCTCCCTGCCCTGCCCACTGACAGAGTTGCGTAACAAAAATGTAAAATCCGCTTGGGATCGTGTGATGTTGCCCTCTGGCATGTTACAGATTGTTGTCAATAGAAAAAGATGCAGCTTACTGTTTCAGCCTGAGCTACTAACGCATGAATACTGCATGTGTCGATAAATGAATGACATCCCAGTTAAAGGCTGCCAGACTGTTGAGTGTGTGTGTGTGTGTATTTGTTTATAGTTTACGTCTATGAGCTTGTATGTGATTGGTGTGTGTTACTGTCCAGCGTGCTTGTGTTTCACCGTCCACAGTTACATACGTAGTCTTTTTTTTCTCACAGACAAAGGGGTCATTTGTGAAGCGTATGCAGGGAGGAAGAATAGCTTGGTGTTTCTCCCTGTTGTGAGCTTCTCCTCTGGCACTGTAGGCCCCAGTCAGCTACTTTACTAGGTGGTGGGTGGACTGTATCCTCGTGTGTCCGTGTGAATTGCATTGATTCATTCATACTGCCCTCTCCTTCACAGGGCCCCTCAGGCATTCCTACCACAGCCCCCAGACCTGGTTTGGAACCATGTCAAGTCAATTCACATCAAGCACTGGAAATTGTTTCCGGTTGTAGCCTACTGTAGGTTATTGATTCAGCAGGCTACAGGGAAATAGAGTCTCGTGTTCTTTTAATTTGGGTTTTCAGGATTTCAGGATCAAATTATGTATGAACTTGAGTTGTGCTCCGAGGTGATACACTGTAGATTCATCAGATTCATCTGACCAGAATGGTTTCACTTTTCAGTTTTGCAGTGGCGTTATTATGAGAAAATTACTCATCTCTGTGGTTTCTTTAGTTCAGGTGTTGCCAGTGCTCTGTTTGGTCATGTGTAAAGTGTGAGTGGGTGGATGGTTGTTGCTGAAAGCTTGGCTTCTGCTTCATCTCAATAGATGGTAGGTATCATTTCCCTTGAAACAGGAAGAAAGCAAAACTAAGACTAGCAGACATTAAACCATAATATAATTGCATTAAAGTGGTTGATTTTATGTGTTTATATCCCAAAATTGAATGATGTTTATACTGTGTGTATATAGTCTGTTTGGGGAAAAAAAGTAATTTACATGAAGATCAGCATTAAGTTTAAGTTTTCTAACCGGCCACTGTCAGCCCAGCAACAGGCGATTGTCTACATATTCGCACAGGTGTGTGTGTGTGTGTGTGTGTGTGGCGGCACATGTTCCACAAGCTCTCTTAGCTTCACTAGTCTAATAAATAAACAAAATGAACTCAAAATGTAAAAAGAGGAGATATTCTTACACCTATTTTCCTTATTAAACAGAAAAACACAACCGTAGCCTACACTTTCTGAATTCAAGTTTCTCTCTTTCACCGAACTAAGACTACCTTAATTGCCTTGCACTGCAAACTCGACAGAAACCAAATAAAACTCACCAAAACTGTCTTGGTTAGTCTTTCCACTTTTCCAACAACCACCAACTCTGGTTTGGTCGAAATAAACCCTTACTTCACCGAGTTAGATGTGAAAAATGTTCTGGCTCTACACGCTGTTGATTGAATAAAAAAACTCATTTGATGATTTTATCATGATTTTAGGGTGATGACATCATAAAATGACAACAGACATTTAAAGTTTAATTGGAAAACCTCAATAGAGGCTTCAAATGTAAAAAAAAAAAAAAAAAAAGACATTCGGTACAGCACTAAGTAGGCAAATTGCATATTTGACACATCATTGTAGGCTAGACAATGACATACATGCTACAATGACTTCTATCACCACCAGCTCAGCTTTTACATTGTTTAAAAAAAATATTTTTTTATTTTTTTACACAAATACTGTCATATACCATATACCCCGGTGAAATGTCAGGAAGGTATGAAAAAACAGACACTGCCCAAGCATTGTAGGAACTGCTGTTTCCGAAAAACAAACTGTGCTTATTAGCAGCCTGAGTGTGTGTCTGCAGGGGGCCCTCCAGGGCAGTCAAGTCCTTTTCTGTTGAAACCCTGTACACCTCTCCAGGGTCCTGGCTCTGTCTCATTCTCTCATCACAATATTAGGTCTCACCCTAACCCATGGGTGCTCACTTTCAGTCGCTCAGGACAGGGGAAACCCAGTACTTGTAAAGGTGTTTATCTGCCTCACATTGTCGTCAGCACAGGAAATACAGCAGTTCTGGCAACATGATCTTTTTTTGTTTGTTTGTTTTGTTGTTTTTTTCAGGCAAGTCCTGAAACATACTCCTGGTTTTGCTGTTGACCAATGGATGAGGATGAAATCATGTGAACGTGTGCTAGCCTCGCAGTGCCATGGACTTGTAGCTGGGAAAACTCTCACCTCAATGGACTGGGGGGGACCTCGTCTGCACATGGTTGACCTTCTGTCATCAACCTGAGAGGAGTATCTACGGTGTCAGAGCAGACGTTGGACTCAGACCAGGAAAGAAAACCAGGTTTCTATGGCTCAAATATTGCAGGTAAGAAGATTGTGCACGCATACATTCAGTATCTCAGACAATAGCACTGTATCAGAATCAGTTTTCGCCAGGTATGTGTACACATACAAGGAATTCGATTCTGGTTTTTCATTGCATTTTTAATGTACATACACAGACATATTAGACATAAATTACAGCTAAAAACAAGGACAACAAGCTCAACAAGGTAGACAAACATTAAGCTACTATGTAGATATATATATATTTAAAAAGTACAAAAAACAATAACTAACATTTGTAAACAGTAAGATAATTAGTGCAATGATGCAGAGTGCAAATGGTGCTGAAATAAATATGATTAATGTAACAGGTTGCTTTATATACATGAGGTAGGAGGATATGACAGTATATACAGTATGTACAGTGTGTGTAGATTTAAAAAGTAATAATATTTACATAAACAGTGGGATAAATGTACAGGTACAATGGATGTTTTTGTCACTGGGTTATTGCACAGGGATTGTTCCTGACACTATGTGCCTGGTGTTGTGGTGGTGGGTAGAAACTGTTCTTGTCTGGTTGCTTTGGCGTACAATGCTCTGTAGCGCCTACCAGAGGGGAGCAGGGGGAACAGGCTGTGATGGATCTCCAGTGATGTTTCCTGACTCTGGACATGTTCTGTACAGAGAACAGACTGGATTATTGCAGAGAAGAACTGGATCAGCAGCTCCTGAGGTAGGGTGAACTTCCTGAGCTGGCGCAGGAAGTACATCCTCTGCTGGGCCTTTTTGATGATTGTGTCGATTTTGGACGCCCACTTTAGGTCCTGGGAGATTATGTATCCCAGAAACCTGAAGGCTCAATGCTATTCTTTTTTTGCAGCTGGGTGTGACTGTGTGCTGTGCATGTTTTTTGCCATAGTGTACACTGTTTAAACACACACACACACACACGAGTTTGATTATGTATCTGAAAGTTTATCTGCCATACTTTCTGTTTGTTATTCTGTCTCGGTGTGTGTGTCTGTGTGTGTGTGAGCTATGCAGACATGAGATCATGCCAAACGGTGACTGTGCTTTCTTCAGTGCGGGGAGGTCCACAGACCAGCTCACTGTATGTCTGAATGGGAACTATTCACCTTTCAAATGCAGAGGAGTAAATAGCTGGGATGATGTCACCTTGGGTCACACTGTTGGTTTTTCGTTTGTGTTGAAGAAAAGAGAACATTCTTCACATCTCGCAGGTTTTTTTATGGTCTCATTGCAGATACACGCTTAAAAGCAGAAGATTGGATGTGGTTATCCATTTCCTGTTTCATCAGACTTTGGTTTTTGTAACCAAAGGGAATCTGTCATGTCCCAGATTTATTTATTTATTTTCTATTTGTGGGACACAGTCACCGAATAACAATTCTTAGCTAATGAGGTAGAGTAGGAGGAAGTAAGAGTCACACTGGTGGCTTTAATAGAAACCCCACTGTTCTTCAGGCACAAACAGACCCACGCACAGGATGCTGGCCAGACAGACAGGTGCTGCAAGCCTCAGTACAAAGAGAAATAATAATCAAGCGTGTGTTTGAGAGCTGAGATAAAGCGAAAGTGAGAAGAACAGACTATGTGAGTGTGTGTGCAGTATGTGTGCCTGTGAATGTAGGAATTGTGCCAACATGCCTTTGTGTTAGTGGGTGCACTCACTGACACTTTGTATATGCTTTTGTTTTGTGAAACACCACACGATTGTCCGAATGCCGCTACCAGGCCGGTTGTTTACTTATCAGAGGCAGACCATCGGTGTGTGGCTGTGTAAATTGCTCTATAATTGGAGCAGCATTGAGGGCAGGTGGACTGCAACTTTGATGCTTATCTCACACTTCTGTTAAGGTCAGGCCAGGCCTCCTTCCTCTGCCAGAGGGGATGCTCTACTCAACAACAACTCAACTTTCCCTCCACTACATCTATTTAAAGGTCCAGTGTGTAACATTTAGAATGATGTATTGGCAGAAATGGAATATAATATTCATAAGTATATTTTCATTAGTGTATAATCACCAAGAAAATAAGAATCTTTGTGTTTTCATTAACTTAGAATAAGCCGTTTTTATATATAGCGAGTCCCCTTCTGCGGAGGACGCCATGTTGAACCGCCATGTTTCTACAGTAGCCTAGCGAGTTTCATGGCCACCATAGTTTCTCCTACACGCTTGGAAGTTTAGGGTGAGGTGAGCGGTATTCAAATGGTTGCAAACTGCAATTTCACCCCTAGATGCCACTAAATCCTACACACTGGACCTTTAACAGCTATAGTTATCAGTTAGTTTTCAGATGAAGATTTTTTACATAAACTTATAAAACAATACATTGTTATATATCAAACAACCCAGCAGAATATTGAGTAGTTAGCTTTACTTTGACCAGCTACAACATTAAAATGCTACTTACAGAGTAATGCTTATAGTAATAATGATCTAATAATATAATGTAACACTCTGAGGTGCCATTCTGCTGTCTAATGAGTACTTTTAATTTTCATATTTTTACACTTTGATGCTTATATTTCTGTACTTTTACTTTAAAATTACAAATGCAGGACTTGCTGCTGGTTTATTAAAAGTGCTACTGGTGTTACTGAAAGACATGGTCAAGCTTTACAATAGCCTTATCTTAGCCTCTAGAAGCATTAATCAAGTAGTTTTGAATATTTTAAAAGGACTTGTACAAATATCCCTAGTCTAGCATGCAACATTATACAACATAACCCTTTCTGATATGCTGCACTGGATAGCTTACTGTTACAAACATGTAGTGCTGCACAGGAAGCCATGTATTTTTTTTGTTTATATGAACAGAAATGATAAAATCAGTGTTGATACTGTTTCACATGTGTTGAGCAATCCACTGCAAGCACCATGCAGCACATGTTTGTTTAAAAGCTAACGTCTTCTAAAGTGCAGCAGAATGCAGTTGCAAATTCTGAGCTTTTGTTATCACATATTAGAGATTGGAGTTGGCACCTCTGCTTTGGTCAACTGAATGCAAACAGCTTGTCCATAAACTGGCTGAGTGCCCTGCTGGGCTTGAACCCAGCAGAGCCCATGTACCCCCGCCAATCAGAAATACAAAAATGTATTTACATGTCGTGTCAAAAGTTGAGTTTACATTGAATAATTTTAATTGAAAACTGACAATGGGTGATGCACTTGTAGAGTGGAAAATTAAGACCAGTTATGTGGAAAATTCAAGTAAATGAGTCCTGCAAAGTTTACTAATCTAAACATTCATACTGGAAGTTATCTACCCACGATTCAGTTCCTAGAAATCTAGGCGAGAATTTTAGGTTTCACTGGCTGTTATGAGCTGAAGATAAAAATGTAGTTTGTGTCCCTGCATTTGTTAAAGATAATTAAAAGGGAAGGTGGAAAGAAAATGTGTTCCATTATAGGTCGTGATGCTCCAAGAATGAATCCATGCTTCCTAGAAACTAGTGATTGAGTTACATGTTACTTAGGATTTAAATTAAAAAAACGTGATAGTGGGAAGAAAGACAGAGAGTATGGGGATGGAAGGAAAGGGACTAAAAGGGAGTTGGGGAGTGGAGAGGAAGCTCCCAGAATAGCAGCAGCGACCAGTGACACTCGCCTTTTTGTGGCGAGTGTCTCTGAATGCTTGGAGGACTGACAGAGGAGAACTCGGAGGAAAGGGAGCCTCTGGGAGTCAAAGTGGGAGAGGGGACAGTGTTATTTTAACCCCAAACTTACCTCCTGCCCCCCCACTGCTCCAGTCTGCTGACTCGTCAATCAATCTACCTGCAGACCAGCTGCCACACGACTCACTGTCGTTTTCACTCTCTCTCTAGCTTCCCTCTCCTTTCACCTTTAGTTGTTGTTTTACTCATTATCCTTTCTCTTTTTTTCTGTTCCTCCACACAGATACACAGGTATTGCATTACCAGCTACCCTGAGGACTGGCATGCTGTCTGTCGCTTCTGAGTGTATTGTATGTTAACCATGTTGTTAACGCATCAGGTTTCCTGATTAAGTGACCCTGTAATAGATCACCTTGTGACACTGGCAACTCACAGCCACATGCTAGAAGACTAGAGCTTCCCATAGTTTTAAATTCAAGCTCTGCTTTTACATCCGAAAGGTAAAAATCATTAGCCTGGCCCGACCGAATCCGGGGCAGGTAGAAATCTGTTTGAATGGGAGAGGGGTCAGACGTGCCTGCCAGAGCGAATGAAACATGAGCTCTGCAGTTTCATCTGGTTCCCAGGCTAAAAAAAAGTCATATTGCGATTATGTTGATAGATATTACAATTGCGATATGATAGAAAGTAGTCCCCTAGACATCCTTATAGCTGCCCTAGCAAACTGCATAGCATAACATGCTAGCAAGCCAAACAGAAACCCCCCAGCTTTACACTGTCAAAAGGGTGGTCAATATGAATAAAATCCTCTATCATGGTATATGTAATTTTATACAATGCTATCGATAAATATCATGATACAGCAAACTTAAACAACTAGAGTTGTTTACGGATAAAATAACCACACATGAATGTCTGTTTTTATGCCTCCGCGTTGGTGATAGCCCTGACCAGAGGCATTGTGTTTTCGGGTTGCCCATCTGTCCGTCCCATTCTCATGAACGTGATATCTCAGGGACGCATGAGGGAATTTCTTTAAAATTGGCACAAACGTCCACTTGGACACCAGGATGAACCGATTAGAATTTGGTTGTCAGAGGTCAAGGTCACTGAGACTGTGACAAACAGTTTCCTGCAGGTATAAAGGGCTTATTCTAAGGGCTTATTTTCAGGTGATTATACACTAATTAAAACATACTGATAAATATTATATTCCATTTCTGTCAATAGCTTCTCCTAAATTGTACACACTGGACCTTTTAAGTCAGTTGGCAAGTTAATATGGAAGTGGATCTGCTATGCTATTACTTTTGGTCTGACTCAAAGACAATTGTTTGACATTTCTATTGAATTGAAGTTTTTTGGAAAGCTGTAGGAGGCTCATGCTTGCCCCAATCGACGTTGTTATCATGACCAATAGTCATAATGGTCAAAAAGTAGAAAAGTAAGAAATGACATTAGTAACACCCAGGTTGAAAGATACCAGAATTTCCCTTTAGTACATGCATGGTTAACATCTTACATGATGAGAGGCCTATAAAAGAAGCTCAGTGTTCACACACAGTTTAACACCATAAAGCACAGTCACATATCTGGGTTACAGCCTGTATGTTTGTTTGATAATGTTGAGAAACAAATCATGATGGAGACAGATGAGTATCACTGACAGGAAGTTCCTGTGTGTGTCTGAGGGAAAGGATTGAATTCAGTTAAGTGTGTTGTTTTCCTTCATGATAATCACATTTTCATTGTGTGTGTTTTTCTGTAGTATTTTCGTTCCTTATCATTTCAGTTCCTTATCTTTTTAGTCTCTCTTTCACACTCAGGGCCACACAGGGGTGTGTATTGTTGTATCTCTTATCTGTTGTTACTCTGCTCAATCACTCACTCCTTCTGGGTAGAGGGGACCGGAAGAGCAGCTTACATATTGACCAGACACACACACACACACATACACACACATAACTGAACACCACTGCAGACAGTAATGATGCAATTTAACCCCCCACACACACACACACACACACACACACACACACACCCATACACATACTTGCACACCCACACTTACAGGCAGTGCAGTGAACAGAGAATGAGACAGGGTGTCCGCTGGACCTTAAAACTCCCACAACTCTTAAATGATCCATTTCAAGGCATTAAAAGTTTGAAAATCTTGATACTTTACAATTACAGGTTATTTTTAGTAACACTTCAATTTGATGAGAATGTGTATATGGATTTTTAATGTTTGTACCTGCAACACAAATTTTGCTATGTATGTTGTAATGTCCTAGTCCTTCTTAAAATGCCATCTGTCAGGCCGTTGCTGTTGCCATGATGAGTGTGTGGATAGAAATCATTAAGCTGACAGGTCACTTTTTCTTAAATAGCACACTTCTGCACGCCGATATCAGTCCTAGGGGAGTATGTGTGCTTTTTCCAAAAATAAGAGATTTTATCCCTGGAAGCTGCCGACAGACATTATAGAGATATGTTATTAACATCTAACCTGGCATCAGTTTCAGCAGTAGCCTGCAGCCTTTTCTCATCTCTGCTGAATAACTTTGCTTACTTACTATCTACTACTATCTTTACTTAAATATTTTGAACATGATCCAATATGATTTCATACACACACTGGTTGTGTCACTGAGTTTTGATTGCACTGAAGCAATAACTGTGTGGTTTAAAATGTCCCTGTTCCTCCACTGAACACCTCCATTACATTAGTCATCCACCTTTCTTCAAGCATCAGTGCTGAGTAATGACAGCTCTTGATTTAGACTAATAGTCATGTGAACTCTGCTGTTTGTCAGATTGTTCATTTCACACATTCAGGACCAGATACAATGAAATCAGGCCAAGCCAGAATTTAGAATATGTTCTTGCTCACAGTGCCTTTTAAAGAAACAAATCAGATTTGGGCTACAGTACATACACCTGCCATCAAAAACGGTTTCAAATGTTACTTTTTCCTTTCACTGCCTCAGGCTGCCCCCATGTGGCCAGATGGAGAAATGATAATAGCAAATAGTTCCAAATACATCAAAAGCTGAACATTATTCACAGTTTCAGTTGACAACTGCAGCTGGGAACTTTGCTCATTTCGCCAGATGGAATAGCTTTTTTCCCCTGTACGGTATGTTACAGGTGTGAACTAGGAAAGAGTTTGTATGGTGTCTAACAATATGTTACCTCTAACACTACCTCTTCATACAGTTATCTTAGATTCAATCAGTTTTAAGTTAGAGATGGTAAATCATATGGTAGTAGACAACATGGTTGAAAGTTGATGATGATAATATTGGTTGAAATTATATTGTTGCTCAGCCCTCTATCATAGTACATAGTTTAAACTGAATGAACCACAGGGATCTGTCTTCATTCCAGGACAGCAGGTTTGGCATGTGAGCTGAGGGTGTGAATGAGTTAGTATGTTCGGTGTCACTTCAATGTCACCCCCCCCAAACACACACACACACACACACACACACACACACACAAAGCCCCTGGCATGATGTATGAGCAGGCACCCAGATGGTAGTGAAACACAGAGAGCTTTAGCTTCTGATGATTTGCATACCTCATCACCTGTGACCTTGGCACCAACGCACACACAGATTAAGTGAGACAGTGGGACCATCGTCCTGTCCTCTTGTCCCCCTATTCCTGTCCTCTGCTACCCTGCATGGCCCGGTGTTGCCCCGCAGGCTTTAGATCACCCTCTTAAGTCCCACCTGTTTAGCCTGGAGGGACAGGGGAAAGCCAACACCACACACATTCACGTGCCCCTTCACCACTTCCTTGAAAGACAGCATGAGAGCTGAGGATTATATAGCATGGAGGTCTATCTGTCTCTCGCACTCTGTCACATTCACACAAACACACACATGTATTCTCTTTCATCTCTCTCACACACCTCTGTCCGCAGTGGATTTGTTCAGCGTGCCTGTCCATCTCTGATTCAGCCGAAGTGGAAATCTTTCTGGGAAAGGGGTGATGTGAGAGGATTTGTTAAGGATAATATTTCTCATGACAACTCAGTGTGAAATATTGTGTGTTCTACAGTAAATGGAAGCCAATAGGACGTTTGACTCTGTGCCCAACCATGACTGATCCCAACTGAGCCTAATGGGTTTCTTTCAACCACATCCTGTTCATTAGGTTTCCAGTTTTGGACTTACTAAAGCTGTACATGGTCTTTTTTTAACTCTTGATAAAAAGGCAACCACTATGATATAAAGGCAGAATGTGATTCTTTAGTAATCCCACTACAGTAGTACAGCAATTTGTCTTTATGTTCACCCCATCCCCAGAGCTGTCAGAGCCAATGAATTGATAAATGGATAAAATAATTGATCTAATAAGTGTAGATCTTCACTGCTACCAGCTTCTCTCTGTGATGATTTGATGCATTTCTCTGTTATATATCATTGTAATTAAATATTTTAGGTATTGAGCTGTTGGTCCAGTGTAATGTCACCTTGGGCTCTGGGAAATTTTGATTGAGATTTTACGAGTATTTTATATTTTATGACATTTTATAGACTAATATATTAATTGAATAATAATAAAAAATGACAATTTATTGATAGTGAAAATAGTTAGGGCTGCAACAATTATGGCTGCAATAATTATTTCCACTATCAATTAATCTGTTGCTTGTTTTTTTTTCAGTGAATCGATTAATTTTTTTTTTATACTATAAAATATCAAAGTATGAAAAAGGCTTGTCACAATTTTCCAGAGCCCAAGGTTATATCTTTAAATTGCATTTTTTGTCTGACCAACTTAAAATATTCAATTTTACAATGATACAAAACAAGAAAAGCAGCAAATGTTCACATTTGAGAAGCTGCAGTGTTTGGCATTTGAGTTTGATAAATGACTTAAAAGAATTAAATATCAAAATAGTTTGCAATTAATTTTTATGTCAATCGACTAATTGTTTCAGCCATAAACCTCATTTTGTTGCAGCCCTAGTTTACGGTATATACTTGTGTTGAACTTTTGTGAACATAGTTGGGGGGGTTCAAGATAAACTTGGTTGTGGATTAATGTATTATGGACGTTGAAAAACATTTTTGTGTGTGACCCCTGTCAGAAATCAGGTGGCAGCAGCAACGTCACGTTTGTGCTTGAAAATCTTATTAAGATTTTTCAGCATATGGCGAGGATTTTGGGAGAGAAAAGAGGTTTAGTTTTGACTGAGCACGTGGATCAACAGTCAGATATTAGCTCACTGGTGTTGTGTTTTTAAAGGTAAAAATATAAGCAGAACAGAAATGCGGAAGGAGCTACTGCACCATTTCACCACAGTCCACACCCTGACCACAGTTACATCAGCTTCCTCACTGGCGGCTTACCTTTTCTCTGTGCTGATTACATTTTCCCGGGAGCACAGTAGCAGAGTCATTGGTCAATCTTAATGTCTCTTTTTCAGTAGTGAATCATTTGGTAGCATGGCGTTTTTCACCCTCAGTGAGGTGAAGTCATCGCTTAAGTCAACAAGATTTGATCTCTGACCAGAAGTTGTGGGTGGGTGTTGCTACTGTGACCTATAAGAAGAAATTTTTCTTTTACATTGGATGTTTTTAGGTGTTGGGGACCCAAATTGGTTGTGTAAAGGATTCATGTGGAGTCCCACAAGAAACAGGTCTGTAACCCATTTAAAATTCACCTACAGCTCCAGAAACAGACTTTTGATGTATGAAAGTTTGACTGCTGTATGGTTCTAAGTGATTTTTTAAATTATTTTTTCCTTTAACAGTAAAACATTCTTTGGCTAAATTACAAGATGTTGTATACAAAGTGGATGTACAGGATGAGTTGATAACTGGATATTTGTGTTAATAGAGTCATGGTTCTTTGAGAGTAGAGAGGCAGTGTGATGGATCTGGCCCGAGTCTTGTTTTCTTTTAAATTTCAACTTCAGAATTAAAGGGGCACTCCACTGATTTAATACAAAAATGTCAGTTTACTAGTTGCTGGGAGTACTGGGAGCTGATCAGTTGTATAATGTCTTCTGTGGCTCTGGAGGAGCTCTGTCAAATATGAGAAAATATCTCAGCTTGGGCTTGAAGAGTACACATTTTTTAACAGAAAATCTGCATTACCAACTGGGGGAGTGGAGTTAGCAAGATGTGCACATTTGCCAGGCAGGGAGGGTCTAATGAAAGAATGCATTATGCATTACAGGAAGTGTAGGATCCTGTATTTTTGGAGCTTCATCCACACTCAGTTAGCATATAATATCTCAGCCACTGCTGCATCGATTTTGACTATTCTTTAGGTCTGCAAGCTAATGATTATTTTCTTTTATCAGTTAATCTGCCAGTTATTTTCTCAATTAATCGTTGGGTTTATAAATTGTCACAAAAAGGCATCGAAGGCATCAGTTTGGGCTATGGTAACTTGTGATGAGCATTTATCATTATTTTTAGACTAAAAGATTAATCAGTTAAAGGTTCTATAAGTAACTTTCAGAAAACCCTTGTTAATAATGACACCTTTGGCCGTTAAGTGGACTGCAGTCAGCGTCATCCTGGGCATCGGCCAAAAGTGACATACACGAGACTGAATGCTGAAATGAACACTGAAACATGTCAAATAAATTACAATCATATATAGAATAACGTTACTATCTGTAATGATCCTATATTTTATTTGGATCATTGGCCCCATGATTCTAACTAGCTTGCTGTTTGCAAATCACCCCATCAGCCAACACCACGAAGCAACCAACGCCAGACCCACACCGCGCAGCCAAGCCACATTCAGCCAGCCAACCCCAGCTTAGCTTAGGTTACAGTTGGCTACTTGGCCGCCCTTGCCTTGCATCACTCTTGGCTAGTAGAAAGCAATCGCTATATACCTTTTGCTTTGTACTGTTACATCATTTCTTGTTAGCTAAGATCAACACCGTTTGTCTTAATACATAGTTAATACAAGTTAGTATCATGGATCACATTAGCTGGCGGAGTAATTTGGCAAGGTAGCCAAATAACATAGCAACTCAGATTGTATTCTGCTAGCGATAACGTGCAAGCAAGCTATGGTTAGCCAGCCAGCTACAACCCAGCCACGCTGCATGTATCCGGCCGCCCCGCAGCGCCTGCCGACAATGCGCCTGCATACATCAAGCCTTACCAGCCAGGTCATCCCCGGGAGTCTGGATGAATTAGCTGATGTTATCCACTCAAGCCTCGCTACGTTAGCTAGCTAGCAATTCGTCCGCATAAGAAAGAAAGTATCTTTTTAATTGAAAAAAATCTTCAACAGATTAAATTATGTTGATTAGTCCTATAATCGTCTAATCATTACATATCATATAATGATATATTAATATTGTTGAAGTTCCAAAAAAAAAATGCTATACTTTCCACATAGGTATGACACTCTCTCTTTCACACGCACACATACGTAGATACAGATACACCATATTCTGCTGTACTGTCCCGTTACTACCCTGATTATCTTTCCACCCTATGAGCCCCAAATCAGTAGTAGACATCAGGGATTTCATCCAGCTGCTGTTCAAAAGCTTACTGCTGCCCCCAGAGCCTGCGGTCTACCCACCAACAGTCGTAAAGAGACAGGAGGGACCCAGGAGTCCACAGTCCTTTTAGTCTTTAAGGTCTCTAAACGGTCTCTTAAAGGGAGGGTTTTAATGGCCTGCGATGTTTGGGCTGGGAACACTGTACCGTTACACCCACAGCCTGTCTGCTCTGCTTCTTGTTGCTCTCCATCACGGGGACAGAGAAGGCGTTTACAGGTCAAAGGTTGAAGCCCCAGCATTTGGTTATTAAAGGGATTTTCCAGGTTTCTGGAGGAGAGAGTGTGTGAAATGTGGCCTATAAAGCAGAGAGGTCAGAGTTGAAGGTGTGGTGAGTAGTTGATAACAGTGGGAAAATATGATGCCATGTTTGACAAAAAAATATAACCTAGTAAGAAAAAATGAGGTCTATTGAAAAAAACTGTAACCCTTTTACTTGAATAGTCTGGTTAGTTGAATAGTATATCAATAAAGTATATGTGACAATTCATGAACATACCCTACCCCAGATGTTTTTTGTACCTAAACCTAACCAAAACTTTATTTGTGAAACAGTTGAATTGTTGAATCTCAACTAATAAGCTGTTGAAATGTTACAAATACTCTATAAACTGTCTGTAGGCTGACTATCTAAGTAAAGTGTAACCAAAAAAAATTATTGCACTTTCCTATTGATAGCCAGCATGTCTGTATTTAGCTCACTAATTAAAAAAATGTGTACTTTTAAAGTAGAAGGTAATGACAAACACACATTTTCTGTCAAAAATAAGATTAATTTAGATTAGATTTTGACATGTGAGGGACGTTTTATGAGGGGAATATTTTTCATATTTATATACAGGTGGTGTTGATAGGTTTTCAGCTTGGTGAGTCCCCCGGGACCTACAGGTGGTCACTCGGGTGGGTCCCAGGAAAATTGAGTGGGTCCACAATAAAATTGGTGTTTTTTGAAAAATTGTAGTGTTAAACTTGTGTTTAGAGAGGGGTATCATTAGGATTTTATCGATATTACTACTCTTATCTATACTCTTATCGGTTCTTTTTCATTACTAAATAATTGCTTTTTTTATAAAAATATATTCTTTTATAAAAGAAAAGGATTCAATTTAATATTTTAAATATAATTAAATGTTGTTTCTAGAGCAGCAACAGCAGAGTTTATAACAGCAAAGTCACTATATAAACTCAATATATCTCACTGGAAACAAATCTAAAATGTCAATAAAATAAATCATATTCCTGACATCAAAACACTGAGTGAAGTTTAGAAAGAATGAAGAACACAGATATTAGTCAGTATCAGTCCCTCCTCCTGTCCTCTGTCCTCCTCCCTCTGCTGCTGCTATGATTCACAGATTATTAATAAATAAATCATAAATTATAAATAATAAATAAATCAGAATTTCTGGCCAAAAAATTGGGGAAGAAATGTCCATAAAAAAGGAAGAAAGAGAGGAAAATTTGAGACAGCAACTTGAGTTCTATTGAGTTTATTCTGATGTGCTCTGAAGGATAGAAGAGGAGTATTAAGACATCCTATCTGAGCAGATATGTAGTACAGACAACTCCTTATGCAAAATATTTAAGGATGTTATGCAAGATACACAAAATATGGAAGCTCATTGAGGCAGGAACATGTCGACATACTTCTCGTGACTCCATAATGTCTGCATATTCAGCATTTTCCTTCTACAAAATATATTGCTTTATTCCAGAAAACGGGCATCAGGCTCTTATTGTTTTATTGTTAATGCAAAGGGAAAATGCAGGATAACAAATTGTATGATCACGTAATTATTTTTATGCTATTCAGCCTCGCCCTCTAGTCTCTGAAACTGCCATACAGTCTGTAATGGAGCGTGTTAGCTTTATCAGGGGGAGGCGGTGAGTAGCAGCGACCCCACATGACACCACAGCTCAGCCCTGCTCCATTTATCATGGCCTCAATTGGCCAGGATGTCCCTTTTCTGTCTCTCTCCCCTACTGCTCATCTTCTCTGCTACCTTGCTCTTTGTAACCTTTATCTTGTGCATTTTATATTTAATACCGTAGTGTAAGATTGTGTATACTATTGTTGTTTGTGTATGTGTAATTATGCTAAATATTGAGGTCGTAGTTTGTGTTGTGGCATATTACATCCCCTTCCCGCACACACTGTATTAAGCGTCCAAACCACCGCTCTGTCACTTCTCATCAAAAACTGAAAAACTATAAAGGATAAATTGTCAGAGTGTGGAGGGAATGGGAGTGTCGGAGAGGTTGGTGCAGTAGGAGGTAGGAGGCAAAGTGGGGTTGTAAACCTTTTGAGGTTTACACTCAGAGATCTGATAGGCTGCTCCAGTGGCCAGCCTGACCAATAAGGATCATTGATTTGGGATTTAGTTGCAAGAGAGGGAGGAGACAACACAACAGTATACCCCAGAGACCAGAATATCCATAACAGAGAGAAACGGAGGGGGCACTGTTTAATGCAGAGGGAATTTGATTGGGATTGCTGGCAATGCCTTCAAAACTTATAGATATAATCAGCATTATGTCCAGTGGTAAATGCAGAAATTCAGGCCTCTATGTTTCTCTGTATTGTGTCTCCATGCATGCACATGTTTTTTTGTTTGTTTTGTGGAAATATTTGGTCGTTGATGCGTATGCATTTGCTTTTGTGTGGAGGTGAGTGCATGTTGCATGTGTATTTACAGTGCGATGTTGCGTGCCGCTCACATGTGTGACAGCCGGCCTCCAGAGGAGCAGATTCAACAATAGAACAGAGGAGAGGCAGAGGAATGAGAGCAAAATGCGAATGTTGCTCAGCGGGCTGCAAATAACCGGCCTGAGGACATCAACAGGACTGGAAAGTACTCAGAGAGAGGGAGAAGAAAAGGGTGGTGGGGAATGAGAGGAAAGGCACAAATGAGATGAGAGGAGGGAAAAGGAAAGAAGGCAAGTGTTTAGAATGGAAAGAGGGAAGAAGAAAGAGTGAGTGACATGGACTGAGAGGTGTAAAAGAAGACGTATGAGTCAATGAGCACGAGCTGTCATTTAGATGTGTTGCAAAGATTTGCTCAGTGGCATCAGAGCTGGTGCTAGTCACACTACCACTTGGGAAAGACCAGGAGGTAGTGTCAACACACACACACACACACACACACACATATATACATGGTTCTTTTATTCTATTTTCCCCTCCATCCAGATGTCCACTCAGCAAGTATCCAGATGGCCTGCATACCCTCCCTATAGTGGAGAGGTGCTTTTGACGCGCACACACACACATACACACACACACAAACACACGCACACAAAGCAGCATGGCCGTGTTTTTCTCCGTCTCAGAGGGAGGATTAACTCTACTCATTAGGGCTCCCCCGCCTCTTGCCATCGTCTCTCCTCCCCCCTCCCCTGTTGGCCTGCCTCGCCATTATTGGCTGCTTCTGTCAGGACCACAGCTGACTGAATCGCCGTGACTACAGGACACAGGAGAGCGGGGAGGAGGTGGGATGGGTTGATGTTGCCACGGTAATAGAGGAGGCGACCACTCACCAAATCATCGAGCCGGGGCTGAAATGAAAAAAAAAAATAAAAAATTGGAGGGGTGCGGAAAACGAGTTAGAGGGTGAGGGACTGAAAGGAGGAGGGGAAAAACAATAACAACAACAGCGAGGGATTAGGCATCAACCGAGCAATCAGGAAGTCCATTTAGGACAAAGCAGCGTTAAAAATCCTCCCAGACTTTAATCGTGATTGTCAGAGCTGAGCTGCCAGTCTGCTTGGACAGCTGCTCAAGGAAAAAAAATAGAAGCACACAAAGGAAGGATGAAATAAAACTGATGAAAAACAGCTCTTTCACAATCTTTTCCCTGCTGTGATATTTCATTCCTGGCGATGAGTGAGAGGAGGTAAGCTGGCTGGAGTGATGCCTGGTACACACACACAGAGAGAGAGAGAGAGAGAGAGAGAGAGAGAGCTCTAAGGCAGGGCGAACAAGAGCAGTTGGAGAGATAGATGGTGATGGCAGAGATGAGTGAGGTAGAGCGAGAGAGAGATTGAGGGTAGAGGTGATTACTGTGGCGTGAGATGGGACGACAGAAATAGAGCCTGCCGGATTTGTCACCTCCAGTGCCACACCTTGGCTGCATCCTCCCAACTATCCATCTTGACTGCAGTAGCTTCTAGACATGGGATTACCTTGTCAAGGGGGACAATAAAGATCAATGAATGATCAGATTCACACCTCGGATGCTTCCTTAAGATTTAAGCCACTGGCATGTGAAAAGGACAAACTGTACGTGTGGATTGTCTTCTATTTTTCTTCAGAAGAGGAAGAATCCCTGACTGCACACAACAATGAAAACATAGGGACTGTGTTCACTCTGCATCAAGAATTATTGTCTGCAGCATTGCCAGAGGAAAGCATTGCTAAAACCTATTTCCATAAAGATAAGCACCTGTGTTTTTACAGAGAGGTCAGTCAGTGAGCGCAGCCCTGTTATCACTGTGTGAACATGAGGAACTCAATGTCCGGCCATTTTCAAGGAGAGCTGACTCTACTTAAATGAGGAAGACAATGAAGGTGGGAGTACTGGAGGTGTACAGCGACAGCATAGTTATTTAAATGATTGGAAACATTGTGCTCAGCTATCTGAAATAATGCAGTGCTGTACTATGAATGACAGAATACTGTACTTGTCTTCCTAATGACAGCACAGACCTCGAAGCTGGCTGATTGACCGACTGACTGACTGAGTGGGTTTGCTCACTGACTGGAGCTGTGGCTATTTGAGGACTTTGAGGACACGTAACCCAGGGCAGGTACCGGTCGGGTGTTGGAGCCCCACCATGGGGGAGACGGCAGAATATCAGAGGCTGCAGGAGACGTCAGAGCCTCACTACCAACGCCTGCCCAGCGATGACGAAGAGGTAGACCTCTACAGTTTTCTTGATTATAGTAGTGATCCTGCCACACAGCTTTAGACAAAGATGGATGACAGATAGAACAGTGAGCAGCAATTTCAGCAGGTATTATGAATCCTGTTAAAGGCAAATGAAAGGGTGTGAGGTTATGTAAGACTTTGTTGTGGTGGTTTCCGAGGGAGGGGTATTTCTCACTGAACAAAATAAATTTTAGATTGCATTAACAATAAAGATTCTTCATGTAGGGTTTGACATTACCAGAGAGTGGTCCCAGGTCGCAAGCTACATTTTAAGTAATATCTGGGGATCCAACAATGAATCTTTCCATTTAACTCTTGTTTAGTTTCAAGAAGCTACCAGCCATTCGATGCTTGATATCCTTTAGGCAGTCAAACAGGCGTTCAAACCATGTGTCACAGGGAGACACAGTATTATTTTCAGTCATTTATTTTGAGAGATAAGTCTTTTTCACAGAAGACATTTTGACATGTCACTGTAGAAAAAGCACTGGTGTAAATAATAAAATGAATGATGGCTGAATTCCATTTAGCTGCTTCAGTTTCAGGGTCCTGGTATTGTGCATGCTGACTCATTGTCTCACGGTCATGGCTTACTAGACGCTTGAATAAAACAGAGCCATCGTTGATGTTAATAGTAACACCTGTGCTACAAGTAAAAATGTCTGTTGTGAAAAAAGACCTAATGTGTAAATACAATTCCGTACCATAGATCTCCTATCTCCTAGAACCAGCTCTTTTACACTCGTATGTCACTGTCACCCTCCTCAACCACCACATACTCACATGCACAACACACACAGCGCTTCTCGCCCACACACAAGGCCAGCGCCTATGTGTGTGCTGAGTTATTGAATGCAGAGCCATGAGATCATTGATGAGGTGCTGCTGACTGAGCTCGGTGACAGGCAAAGTATGACATTTTATACCCTCCCACCTCTTCCGCAAACCCCCGCATCCTTTCACAAACCCTGTGATGTACTGACCGGCCTGGCTTGGATGAGGCCAGCAATGCCATTGCCACTATGCTGTCATTGCCTTTTTAAAATCTTTATTTGGAAGCATATTGTAGGGAGGCAGACGGGAAATTTTGCAAAGAGAGAAGGGGATGACATACAAATTCCCGGCTGGATTCGAAAAACGTACACTTCAATTAAGTAAACTAGCCTGGCTGATATTTCGGCCGATTAATGCAGATATATCTTATCGTGTATGTCGGTGAATAAATAACAAGAAATTGCAGTACAGAAATGCCAAACTACTTGTCCACTAAAGAGCACTGACAAGTTGATTTTTCAACTGTAAAATGTTACACTCAGTACATATCGTGGCCACAATAAAAGACAAAACAAAAACAAATGTAAGGGATCCATATCAAGATTGTGTGTTTATGTTAAAAAAATTTGCCAATATATCGTTTTTTTAAACTCCCAAATTTTGATATGTGTCCGCCCCAAAAATCCAGTATGGGTTGGGTTATATTGGAAACTGTTTCTTTTGTTTGGTTTGCACAAGATTCCTGTATAAGCTGAAGTGAAAATGGAATGAGCTGTGTATGGCTTTTTGTGTGAGTATGTTCATTCACATTATGTACCCAAAAAATCTACAACAATAATAACCTGTGTTGTGTTACATGTACAATAATGATATACTATGTGTTTCTTTTAGATTTTTAGTTTTGGGCTAGGCTTCGTACCTCAATACTGTTTGGTGCTGACTGTGGCACTGAGTATGGAAAACTGTCAAATACCCAAAGCTGGCAAAGCCTGAACTGGACTGTTTCTGATTAAATTCAGAATTTCCCCGGTTTTAGGGTGTATTTTATTGTTTTAATTAGGCAAAGTTCTTTTATGGCAGCTTGTGTTCAGAGAGCATCTAAGGTTTGAGAAGTTTGTATTTTTTTATTAAATGAAAAAAGGGGGTTGCAGAAAAAACGGTACCAAAACTCGGCACTAGTCTCAAAAGATTTCAAACGACACCCGGCTCTACTGGGTGTGTACTGGGATAGACTCCAGCCCTCCGCGACCCTGCACAGGATAAGCAGATATAAAAAATGGATGGGTGGATGAATGTGTAGATCTGTGCTACAGTTTAAATATCATGAATGTTGACTTGTGTGTGGCGTTTAGGGTCTGTGTGCTAGTTCAGCAGAGTTAAGCCGGTGGACACTGCAGCTGTCCGGGTTACTGGGGGCTGAATCAGATCACTCTCTTTCTACAGCTGCAGCTTTGTGCTGAATACAGCGGTTTTTTGGTTTGAACACGCACAACCCCAACACACTGCATGCAGCCATCTCCATCAGAAGCTCTGAGACCGAGTGACAGATATGTAAGAGAGAGAGGAAGAGAACAGTTCAAAGAAGGAAAAAGAGAACAGAGAGAAGTTTTTTTTTCTGGTTACAAACTCCCTTCAAATACATATACACATTGTTTTATCCGAGCAACCATTTTATCCTTAATACAGATCTATATCTGATATGCTTTTTCCTCTTTGGAGCATGAAGGGATTCAACCAGCATACATTGATGAGCATCTGGTGTATTTCTTTTAATGGGAACAGTAAATATTCTCCATTTATCTCATTGTAGCACACACTGTGCTAGATTTTTGGCTCACATGCTATTGACTGTCTGTAGGAGGTCAATCATGACATTTGACCGACATTTTTCACTAGCAACCTCCTTTCCCCTCATAACCTGCTTTAGGGGATCAAAGAAGAGACTGCTTAGGATGGGTGTTTTTTCAGGGTGGAGGTGACATTAGAAAGTATTAGTTTAGTGGGGGTTTTGGTAGTCTGGCATTATGCATATGGCCAATCTACCAAAAGGGGACACATATGTTCTGTGTTCGCCTGCAATCAGTCTGTTTGTATCCAAAACTGTTTTAATTCCCACAGTCGGTTCTTTCTTAACGGCGCCGCCCACCACTACATAACGCCTCTCCGCTCCTGACTGAATGATGAGGTGCTGTGGATGGTGAAGGGATTTAAGGAGAACGTAAAAGCCAGACTTTGGCAGAGGGTTTCTATCTGTGAGATCAGGAATGACGCATCTCTGTCTGTCTGTGCATGCAGGCCTCCGTCAGAGGCATCGTCTGTGTGTGTGTGTGTGTAGGTATTTTGCTTGCACAGTTGTAAGAGGGATTACTGTTGTTTGTTCTATTACTCCTTCACTCTGCTCTGCCAGTTTCTGGCAACTAATACCAAACCACAGATTGATGTTTTGCCACCAAAAGGTTGCGACTTACTTTAGAAATGCACTGGCAGCGCGTCCACCCGTATCCACTAAGCTAACTTAATTCCCAACACTGTACGTCAGTGTGAATCCAGCCGATGTGAGTGCATGCCTCTGCGTGCCTGTGTCTGTGTACAGTGAGCATCATATTACAGAATCAAGCTTTGTGTGTGTGTGTTGCAGTACTCAGGACATAATGCAGACCTCACACAGCGCTTTGTTCTTTATAATCTTATTAGCCAGCAGGCCACTAATTTGATGTCAATTCACGATAATACAATCTACACAGTCAGACATTTAACTTGGGCTTTGCGGTATTAGCATCCTTTTCATATTCCAGTTGCCACTGAGTCATACTACTGTGTGTGTTTGTGCATACACGCAAGAGGGAGATGGAAAGAGAGGGAGATGAAGGCCAGATAGGAGCAGCCGGACAGGCCTACAGTAGCTGCTGCATTGCAAGTGTGAGGGACCCAGCAAGTCAGGCACAAGAGAGTGTGCTCTCACAGTGTAGAGTTTTATTTACCCAAATTTCATTGTCCACGAGAAACAAACCACATATGTAACAATTAACAGGGCAAACTATGTTAGCTTCGTATGAACTGAGGTCCACATCAGAAACCAAGCTAGAGGCATGAACAGTGAGTAAATATACATGCACATTAGCATCCCGGTTTTGAGTCTTGTGCTGGTTTTGATCATTTTCAGGATATGGCATTAACATGGAAGATTTGAAACTTGTTTTTTTAATGTCTCTGTATACATAATCAGAACAGTATCCAGGTTTCTGGTTGTCTGCGTGCAGGTGCGTCTCTATTCCTGAACATCTCAGCCACTCATTTCTGTGCCGACTGAGTTACCTCAACAGTTGAAAACGAACATAGGGAACATACATTACGTTATACTAAAGTGAGGGGATAACATTAACAATAACTGTAGATAGTTCCCCCGTTGTCCCCAGACTTCGTGTCACTATTAATACAGTGCAATCTACATAGCAATCAACATACATTGACCTCATCCACCCAGAGGAATGCTAACTTATAAGATTGGTGCTACCTAGTGGTATCACAGTGGAGCTGCAGGTCTGCTTACTGACCATTAATCGTATTGGTCTAATCTCCTTAGGCAGCTGACGGGACTGTGACACATTCCTTCCACTCATTTAAAACTACAAAGCATCAGCGTAACTTGGGTATTTGACGCTCTACATACACTGTTCGGTAAATGCTGCACTGTCACACATTCAGCTCCCTACTTCACTAAACATTCCTTCCACTGTCACCATCATGATTCCTCCTTTTTTTCCTGCCCATGATCTGTCTGAAGTGATTTAAGTGTTTCCTTGTCACCTTTCCTTCCTTATTGTCAGCTGCAGATGAGCCCTGAGGCAGCGCAACACACACACACACACACACACACACACACACACACACACACACACACACACACCACCTAACCTGACCCCCCAAAAATCTGCTTTGTCCCAATTGGGGACACAGCTTTTGTCCCCAGTTGTACAAGCCGTCCCCAATTAACTGGTCTTTAGTCTGAAATGTGTCCCCGAAGGTAGCCTAAGTCAGACCACACACACACACACACGCCTACCTGTGTAGCTGAGAATCAGTTCTTTCCCTATAGGATGTTCATTCTTGAAAAGGCTTATTTTCGCTAGTGTACACATTTTAAACTCAGCACTGCAGAAGTTCAAGAATCAGTTACAGGCTCTTTGTCCAGCTGCTGATTTTGAGGAATGTGAGCCATTTTATGTCATCTGTTTCATTCACTTCATACTTAAGCAAACATTGTTTTCCTACTTGTCATAGCAGTAAAGTTGACTTTACTGTGACCCATTCCTTCCCGGAGCACGTTAGCAATCTTAAGGTTAAAAAGAGCTCTCAGCAGACATCATGTAGACTTTAGGGAATTTTTATGCCATTAATGGCATAACTCTTCAGGGAGTTGTGTTTCCAGGCTGTGTGTGTTTCATGTTCTTATATCCCGGTGGTGACTTTCACCTGAATGCACGCCAACCCATAGGGACAAAACTTGAGGTCCCCATGGGTAGAGACTGCTTTTTGAGGGTTAAGACTTGGTATTAGGGTACAGGTTACAATTAGGTTAGGGTGAGGGTAAGGGTAAAGGTAGGCATTTAGTTGTGATGGTTAAGGTTAGGGTAAGGGGCTAGGGAAAGTATTATGTCACTGACTGTCCCCCACGGGGATAGTGAAACAAGTGAGTTTGTGTGTGTGATTGCAAAGAGGGCGAAGAAGGGTATTTTTTTCCCTCTTGTCCTGTCACATCCCATGTGCTTGATGATTTAGGGCCAGATGATGATCATGACGTCACCTCTGCGTCGGAATGATTGTGAGAATGAGACAACTGATGGCTGAACGAGCCCACGAGGAATCCACACTTAAACTCTTGAAATAACGGACAGTGGGCCAGCTAGCCCTCTCAGATATTTCTCATGAAACATTTGTGAAAGCACAAGAAGAATACTGCCGGCACTGCAACATACTGTATGTGAGGGAGTGTTGGGGCATTGTAGCAGTATGTGTGATTTCTTTGGGCGTGGATAACTTGCACACTTGATTTAGAAGCTCGATATGATTGTTAAATAAAATACAGTGAAAGAACCAAAAAAATCTACCTACCCAATAGGTAGGCTACACAGGTGCAGTCTTTAGTGAAGGCGTAGTATTGATATGCGTTGCCCTAGCTCATGTACAGTAATAATATATTTTGTCACCTGACACAGAGCCATTTTTGTTCCTTGTTACTGCATGCTTTACTTCTTTTAACATCATAGAGGTGGATTTTTTTCCCAGACCAAAATGAGTTTGGACTACAATGAACTAGGGCAAAAGAGATAAATGAATCTAGGTTAATGACTGTTACTGTCATGTTTATAATGACATTTTGATTAAAGTGTGTCATTTAGACAAATGGATCGAATGTATTCAATGTTCTTTGATCATAACTATAAGTTGCTTATGATCTTCCGACAGATATTCAGAGAAATACTACACTACAATCTTAATGCACTCCTAAGCTCTTTTTTGAATGACTGTTCCTGGGTCAGCTTACTTCATAGTAAATCAGATAACTAACTTCACACCTAGCCTGTTTGGTCTGGTTAAAACGAACCCTGGTGCGTTTGCCCAGCTAGTACAGTTCATTTGGGTTGATGTGAAAGCTGTCAATCAAAAGCTAGTCCTGGTGTGGTTGCTTGGTCCACACCAGGCACTCTTGAGAGGGGGTGGTCTTGGTCCAGTCCCAAATGAACTCTGGAGCGGTTTGTTTGTGGTGGGAATGTGATGAGACCTCGATCCAAACCAAGGGGGTAACAAAGTTTACCTGATTCGGACCAGAGCAAACAAACTATAGGTGTGAAAACGCCATTAAACACTACTAGTCTTGTTGTGAATGGAGGCACATAGATACAAACTAACACGCCAACATACTCATAAACAAAACCATAGTACATGGCACCACATACTCTTGTGTCGGCCGTCCTGTCTTTAATTAAAGTCAGACATTTTATGACAACATCCCTATTTTGTAGTTGTTTTCTCTTTCCTTCCCCTCCGTGACTCCACCGTCTGCTCACCTCCCTTCCTTCGTCTAGTAAACACAAAGCTTCCTAATTAAAAGCAGAGGAGAGTGGCGGTGAATGAGAGAGGGGGAGAGAGACAGAGGGAGCAGAAAAATATCCAAAGTGAAAAGCAAAAGACCAAGTCAAGTGCTGAATAGATTGATTAACTAGTGAAGAACAAAGAAAGGCAAAGAGCAGGGGGAACAAAAACCTGTGAAATTAGAAAACCAAAAGCTTAATAGTGTCTGGCAAGAGACAGAATGAGAGTGGGCTCGCTGCTACTGAGGGTCTGAAAAGCAGCTGGAAAGGGTTTGTTTATAGTCAGCAGAGGGGAAGAGAGATAACATTTTTGGAGGATTAGAGGCAGGAAATAAAAGGCAGCACCAAATAAAGGAGAAAATGCAATGGGTTGGCCAGACCCTGGGGAGGGGGGAGAGGAGACTGAGAGAGGTGGAGCAGAGTGAAAGAGAAGGGGTTTAATGAACGAGCGAAGGATAGGGAGGAGTAGGGTGAGGCTAGGACTTTCATGCTGCAGTGGTAAAAGACAGAAAAGACTGAAACAGAGAAGAGAGAGAGTGATGGAGTTGGCAGAAGTCCGGTGGCCTGGGCTGGTCTTGTAAAGATAATTAGTTTTTATTTTCAGCTGTAACTTAAAGTATTAGTCACCCACTGACACTGACATCTGCTGCCTTTGTGATTTATATTCACCAGTCACCAGGCGTCTCTGTTTGTACTATTGTAAAATGATGCAGTGTTGTAGATGTTATTGTTTATACAGTAGGTATGTGGATTTAGTTTAGTCTATAAAATGTCAGAAAATAGTAAATATACATTTCTAAAGCCCAACCTGATGTCAAATAGCTCGTTTTGTCTGATCATCAGTTTAAATCCCCAGAATTATTGGGTTATTTTTGCTTGAAAAATGACTTTAAATAGTTATTTATAGTTATAAGTATAAATTATTTTCTGTTGATCAACTAATCAATCAGTCGACAAATCGTTTCAGCTCTAGTTGTGTGGTTTGTACTTAAAGGACGCTTCTGGGGTTGAAAAGCAGATACTCTAATGTAATGCATTGGTAGTTTTTGGCTTATGGCAAAGCAGCACATACTGGTGAAACACTAAAAAAGAAAATCATTTTATTTCATGAGAACTAATTAAGAACTAAAATAAAAAAAAACTTGTATAGGAAGAATATCTGCACATAAATATTCACATACATAATTTTAAGATCAGTCTGTTATTTTGTGACCATAGACAGTCCTCATCCCCAGAGTGTGTACCACCAGAGTATCACATGTTCACTCAAAACCAGTGGTTTCGGTGACAGTCAAACTAAAAAAAAAAAAGTGAATTTGCTCCACTGTGGTGAATTTTAAGATAAGCAGGCAGGGATATGAGAAGAGATTGAACAGTGAAGAAGAGGAAGAAGTGGTCACTGGTGGTTGTATGTGTGTATGTGTGTTTGGGGGTTGCATCACAGGAAACAAGCTCTCCATCCTGCAGTTGAATGTGACCTTTTGGCCCTGGATCAAATGCTCCTCTGGGCCGAATACCATGAAGCCTCTGTCCTCTGCACCACGCACTGCTCTGCACTGCACGGACCGTCTGACTGACTGCAGGGGGGGGGCATGGGGGAGAAAGTGGGAAAGAAGGGAAGACACAACAACAGAGGAAAGAGATGATATATACTCAGCATACAGCACAAGCTCATGAGCTCGTTGTAAACAAACACATTATTGTTCTCTGAAACCTCCCAGATGTCTTGTTGCACCCTAAAATGTGAAACCAGAGACGCTCACTCACTCTGGCTCTCACGTCTCTGCCGCCTGCCCGACTGGCGAGCGATTGAATCGGGGAGAAGTCGCTCCTATTTTTAGCCCCACGCTTGATGGAAGGATGGAAAAGCAAACAGACAGTAGCTGCACGCGCAAAGACAGACAGAGAGAGAGAGAGGGAGTCTATGTGAGAGGGAGAGAGAGAGGCAGTGAAAGGAAGGAGGAGTGACTTATTTGTGAAGTTCTGCAAGTTTGGATCACTGGCTCACTGCTGTCTGAGGAGAACACATGGCTGGACTGGGCACAGAGCTGGGCGGCTTTCTCTGCTAAAAACATCAGCTCTTAATCACTCTACAGCCTTTCTTTTCGCCACATATTATAAGACAGCTTAAGTTCTCTTTTGCACACTGAAGTGCTACATGAATGCCTCTTTGCCTTCTTGAGGGAGCTCAAGCTAAAGAAGGGGCTTACAGGACAATTGCCCCGCCATGGAATGTTGTAGATTTGCGTACAGGATCGTAGGAAGCTTTTCTTCCCCCTCTTGGGTTCCGAGCTGCGGGTCTGGATCCGAGGAGTGCGTGCGCTTCTTAGAATTCCCTCAGAGACTGGGGACGTCAAACTGGCAGGACTGTGGCTCTGGTAATGGTTTAAAAGACGAGCAGCCACCTCTGGCCATTTAAACCCGCAAGCACGTTTTTTTGCACCTACTCCCATCCAGACGAAGGAATTCAGGATGCGGCGCTTTGACAAGCTGAAAAAGTCATTCCCCTTCCTGGCACACTTTCACGTATATCGAGTAAGTCTGGTGTCTCTCTGGTGTCTGCTCTCCCTAGTCCACTAAGGGATTTTATTATTTGGGAATATGACATGAATAGTTGTAACTATAGTCAGGATCATGTGGTTTGAATATAGCGTTTGTATTATGAATATGGTATTGTGTGTGAGTGTGTGTTTGTGTGTGTGTGTGTGTGTACTCTCCAGCTGGACTGAGGCTGTCCTCTGGGAGGGTTGTTATTGCAGCAGGATGTTAGAGCAGAACAGATCTGATACAGGACATGACTTTGGCCAGGAGATGTGTGTGAATGTGTGTGCATGCATTTCTCCACCACCATGAGGAATGAGTTCAGACCAGAGGCATTTCTCAGCAGGGACATCATGTTGTTTCTCTGCATCTGAATTCCTACATCCTTCTTCCCCGTCTCTGTGTCATACTTGTTATTTCAGTCTCTTTCTTTTTGACTTTGTTCACCATATTGTCTAGCAGTAAATGTAACCTTTTAATGGTTTATTTGAAACAGAAACCCAATTGGGCTGTGCTCCTTATTTTGTAACATTTCATGTTCCTTTTCAAACAAACACACATTTTTATAAATGTGGGGAGGTGGAGAAATGACATCTGGCCCTGGTTAGATTCCTCAGAGTTCTGCCATAAGTCACACCTAATGGTTTGAACATAACATTCCTCCTGCTGACCTCACACCTCCACAATGAGCATCTTCCTCTTCATCTCATTATAGGAGAAGTCAAGAAGATGTTTCACAAATGACAACATAACAAAGGAAGGAAGAACAGCTCCTAACTGACTATTTAACCGTATCAGTTGGTGACAGTATATGTTCCTTGTCAGATTAGACCCAGCCCATCTTAACTACCTCTATTAGTGAATGTATGACGACTTATTTCTGTGCAGTGTCTGTCTCCAAAAAGTATAAAACATGTGTTTATTTTTACTATATATATATATATATATATATATATATATATATATATATATATATATATATATATATATATATATATATATATATATATATATTATATATATTAGTTAGTTTTATAAATTAGTTAGCAAGTTGACAGGGAAATATGATATAAGGGCTTAAGCAACTTGATTTTGACCCCTCATGCCTCATATGACTCTGTCATGGAAAGAGGCCCAACAGGAAGCTGACTTTCATCTTTGGCACTGGCCAGTGAAATAACACTTACATGTTGACTGCCAGGGAAGATCAGACTTGGTGCTGCATTGTGGAGGTAACAGCTCGTGGTGTGTGCCCCATATAGGAGTATGTTGTGCTTTATACAAAAATGTTTCTTTCATGGATGCAAAAGAAAAAAAGTTGGTTTGTTCAAAGATTGTCAGGGAAAATGTTTGCTTTAAACTCTTAATAGCATGAACTACAAATCAAATAAACATGCCACATGGTAGGGGGAGCATTTGGCACAGCTTAACGCAGTAGTGGACCAGCCAAACAGACCACTGTATCGTCTTTCTCAGGGTAAGGGTCAGGCATGATGCAGTAAAATGCAAAACATGGAGACGGATTCAAATGACTGCAGCTGTAGTTAATCCTAAAGCCACAAGCACCGCAGGCATTCAGTGTAGCCTGCATCTCTATAAAGTGGACCTTACAGGTTATTATATTATATTGGGTTAGGTTAATAACAGGCTTGTTGTACCTGCTTCGCTCTTCAAGCTAACACGAAAGACTGCTCTCACTGCGTGCATTTTAACAGAAAGAAGCTCAGACTATTTTCAGTAGAGCTGTTAAGAGGACAGAGCGTCCTGCTGACTCAGAGAGCCAAAGCTGCATGTTTGGATGTTGCTAAAGAGATATCAGCTGAACGACTTTTATGTGCATCGCGATGAATTTGTATCAGGGTACGGACATCTGGCATAACCATTGGGGATCAAGCCCTCCCAGCAGACTGGCCTCAGTCAGACCTCGCATCAGAAATTCATGGAGAATACAGGACCACTCACTTTGTTGAGTCTTTTCATTGAACAGGCACGGTAGTTACATATTGTCAGTGTTTTGGGGTTGCTCACGTGCAAACATTATTTTCATGGCCCAACATTGGGTGTGTAAGACAGAAAGACATCCTTTAACTCCTCAGGTCACAATCATTAAGCAATGGGAAGTGACCTCTGACCAAGCCCATTAAGATGTTTAAACGACGAGAGGAAGCGGTGACCCCTCTGACACTTTCCTCCGGACCTTGTAACCTTGGCGCAGCCTGCACAGGAAGTTCCTCATTCACAGAGTCCAATTACTACCCAGTGGAGTGACCCCTACGCCCCAGAGCATCCACCCTAAAGGTCTCCCAGTCAGTCTCTGCAGATTAGGAATGTTTGTCATTTTTCTGTGTTGATTAGGTTGGTTTACAGGTTCACTTCCCCATTGAGACTGGGAATGATACTGTGGACCAGTCTGAGCAGGTGTGAGCAGGTGTGCAGCAAGTTCTGTACTGCCTTTACTAGTCTCAGCTTGTTACATTAAGTAGACAGTGATGGATGATGTTTTAAGCTGGGGTGTTGTGTTTTGACATTGAAGATTGATGACTCTGTGTCTTATGGAGGGATGTAGTATATATATTGTGGTCAGATTGTTTAGGAGCCACCCGTTTGTCTTCACTGACACTTACAGACAACAGATCAGTCATCTCATGTATCTGCCCAAAATACTACCTTCTTTTTCCAGAGTATTTATTCATCTATTTTGTTGTCATTTGAATATTTTGAAGAAGATAAATTGCAGACTAAGCGATGTATTAACATTGCAATGACACAGGATCTGTGTAATCAATGCCTACTTGATACTTTTTAATTTAAATGAGTGTACAGTCATTTTTTGGCCCACTGACAAGCAGCTCATGCTATATATGGCCCCCTGCCCTCCATGTCCTTGTTTATGTGATGTCAATTTGGGCAACCCAGTCTGCTGTGAGTGCGTGTGTGTGCCCAAATGTGTGTGTGTTTGGAGTGTATATGCATATTTATGACTACCCGTTAGGTATGTGGACTGATGTAAATGTCTAAACATTTAAGTAGGTATTTCAGTGTGCTGTAAACAATTACTGGATCTAAGGTCAGTTTCTCCTCTTTCCCCCCCCCTTTTTTTAACAGAAAATGGTTTCACTGTTTCTATCTGGGTGTATTATGCAGGTTTGAGACCAAACATTGAGAAAACTGTTGAAAGAATATTGAATGTTCTGAGTTCAGTTTCCTGTATTTGTGTGTTTTGCAGAAACTGGGCAGTAGCATGCAATGTGAGGAAGGCACAGAATGGCTGCTGGAGCTGCTGATGGAGGTGCAGCTGCAGCAGTACTTCCTGCGGATCCGAGATGACCTTAATGTCACGCGGCTGTCCCACTTCGACTACGTCAAGAACGAAGACCTGGAGAAGATCGGCATGGGTCGACCTGGTGAGAAACCGTGTGTGTGTGTGTGTGTGTGTGTGTGTGCAGGTTTTGTTGTACTAAAGAAAAATATTTGTTTGTTTGTACAGTATGTGTTTTTGAACATATGTGTCTAGTCTATCCAAAGGCCAAATTCTAGTTCAGTTTTGCTGGGATCCTGAAAATAGTCTTACGTAAGACAACATCACATTAGACTGAACATAACAAATGTGAGCAAGTGCAGTGGTAGCTTGTACAGTTCCGTTTCTGACCCAGCTGGAACACTCCCTGGTAGGCTTGAAAAATCAGAGTATGTTGTAATAACGTCCGTCATTCAAGGTAATAATAGTAAACGTCCACTTGCTTTCTTCAACAGGCTTGAAGAGACACCTTTCCTTTTTCTTTCTCTTTCCTTTTTAGCCATGCTAGCGGCACGGCTCTAGGAATGGCCATGTCAGTCTGTCACTTTTGTACAGACATTTGTGGTTGCCAGAGGATAAATCATACTGCCTTTGTTGATCCTATGACTTCTAGCGCCACCTTGAGGTTCCCATTTGTGTTTTTGAGTGAAATACCTTGACATTTATTGGATGGATTGTTGTGAAATTTGCTACAGATATTCATGGTCCCAATGATAAATCCTTATGGTTATCCCTTAAATTGTACACTAACACTTTGCCCAATATTTTTGTTTATGTCTAAATACCTGCAACGAATGACATTTCCATCAGCCCCAGTTGTACTTTGTGTTTAGTGCTAATTAGCAAATGTTAGCATGCTATCACGCTAAGCTAAGATGGTGAACATGGTTCATTATACCTGCTAACATTAGCATGTTATCATTTTCCTGATTTATGACCTGTATGTACCACCCGTTCCTATATTAACTGAATGTATCTCCCTGCAAGGGAAGTGCTGTTGCTTCCCTGTCAACAGATTTGTTTGTAATAAACATATATTCATGTAATGACAACTGGGGCTCAACGAGTTATTTCTTTATTCAATTGAGGACATCTCTTCAGTACCATTTTTTTTCTTCAGCCATAACCTAAACATTTTCTCAAACACTTGGAATTTCTAAGGTAGCAAGCAGTCGACTTTATGGCTGTATGCATGTATTAAACACCTACAAGGACAAAAGATATTAAAAAGCTCTCCTTACTAATAAATAGAAAACACTATGGTTTCAGAAACGCAATCCGACATCACGGTGCGGTGGGCAGTCCAGTGATCAGACTGGTCAAACGTCTCCACAGTCAGTAAACCAGCTCGTGGACCAAACTATGATACTTTCCCAGTTGTGTCCTCGCTTGGTTTAATTTGTGTCCCCAGCTTCGACGTATGTGTCTGGCGTACAGTCTATGCTGAAAAATAGCAATACCAAGAAACGTCCTTTGGTTTGTGTTCATTTGTTTGAGAGAGAGAGAGAGAGAGAGAGATAGATGTGGTCGAGCGACATAGAGAGTGAATAAGGATAGGGGTTGCCAGTAGGAGAAAGCCGGTAAATCAGAGAAATAAAATTTCATTTTCTGATGTAGTTGTGCAGTTATGTTCTAAAGCACAAATAAACACGTCCGCGCTGTCATCATGATGCAGCAATTACTGAAGAAATTACTGATTTATTGAAGAAAAACAATGTAAAACTATGCGTCGGTTAAAAATATTGATGTCGAAGCATTTTCAGTGTCAACAATTTTGATTACGTTGACTACTCGCAGCAGCCCTACAAAGCACCACTGTGCATAATTATACCATTTCAGAGCCACTAGCATGGCTGTAGACTCTTAGTCTTGTTTTTACTTATCATCTCTTTCAACACCAGACAGATCAGATCTGTGGCTTGGTTGTTTCTTCAAGTCACTTTGGCAGATAAGCAAGTATCATTTGGTGGTTAAAAAATCCCTTTGGCAGATCAGAAAGTGAATTTTAGAAGCTGCCAAGCATGCTAGTGTCTAACTGCCTGGCTTGTGTTTGCTCCTCTTCCCCCTTCTTGAATAATCATAACCAGGCAGCAGGTGTCTCCTCAGTTCCTCTCTTTTCTCTGATTAGATGACAATTTTTTCCCAATTTAGTGGTACTCTCTGCCTCACATACATCTTTTTCACTCATTAATTATACACTGCAGAGAGATTAAAAGCTAAATGTAATGAATAGCGTCGTTCCAATTTTCTCTTTGCTTTTGTATGACTACATAAAGGGATATTCTACTGCTATATATATATATAGCCTGAAGTATTACTTTTGTCTGCATTAATGGCAGTGTGTCATTTGGCTCACCCTCAGCATAGCTGCAGCAAATCCTCCATCACTAACACCCCATTTTAAAAGCAGAACTGGTAATTAGGCACAATAGGAAGGGACACTGAAGTGCCAAGTCTTTTGTCGTGAGTGTGTGGGTTTGTGTGTGTGTGTGTGTACTTGTACTTGCTACATAGTGAGGACTGAAACACGTTTTTTACCTACAGAGTGAGGATATTTTGGCCAGCCCTCACAACTTCAAAGGGCTGTTTGAAGGTTAAGACTTGGTTTTAAGGGTTAGGTTAGGGTTAGGGTTAGGCATTTAGTTGTGATGGTTAGGGTAAGAGGCTAGGGAATACATTATGTCAGTGACGGTCCTCACAAAGCTAGAAGTACAAGGGTGTGTGTGTGTGTGTGTGAGAGAGAGAGAGAGATACGGGGATGGCAGCAGTAATATTCTAAATCCAGTTATTGAAGCCCTCAGGGCCTTGGCCACCGAGCTGCTTAAAACTAATTACACTCACTTCTCCTGCTCATATATTCATTCACATCTTTCTCCTCCACTCATCTCACTTTTCTCTAGGCTCTCTATTCTTTCATGTATTTGCTATTCTTTTCTTTTCATACTTTACGGCTGACCATCACATTTCTCTTTTTTCTTTTATTCTTTTGATAAAGGACAGCGACGACTGTGGGAGGCTGTGAAAAGGAGGAAAGCCATGTGCAAGCGCAAGTCCTGGATGAGCAAGGTGACAGGCGCAACACAAACACACACAAGACTCATTTATTATGGTACATGGTATGCTTAGCATTATATCGCCACGGTGGCATCAGTCTGTCTGTCTGTCACAGTGTGGACACATTCATGTGAACACAACAACTTATGAACAATAGGCTACATGGTAGAAACTTTGACCACAGTTTACACCTGTACAGATGATATGATCACATTTTGCACCACCTTGCTGAATTAATTTTTGCATCATCAATTTTTTTATAAGAAGACAAGTATATTAACACTGACATATCTTCTAAAAAGCAGCCGCTACCATAGTGATGTCTGTTACTTTGATGCTAGCCTGCTTTTAAGGCGACTCAGTACTGCTGTGGCCATAAATCAGAACATACAGTTCTTCTTATTTCTTTAGTCTTTAGAGAGCGAGTGAAGGCTGGAGTCACGACTTGCAAGTTAAAGTTCTTCTAGTCCATCAATGCTTAGTATGAAAATTACATACAGTGCACAATGGCAAAATCACACCAAATACTTCTTTTTTTAATGGACATGGGAATTTAACGTCCAATTGCAAATAATGAATCAAAGCATCTGGATCTGTCAAATAGACCAATGAGAACATTCAAAGCGACGGTGCAACTGTGAACCCCATGATAAATTTCTGTTTGGAACATTGTAGTGGTTCAGGATCAGTGCTGATCCTGAATGTGACTAACATTTCAGTAAAAGCTATAATAATTAGGCGGCGTAGTGCAGACTTAAACCTGCTTTACTGGTGAAATAAGCTTAACTGGAAGTCTAGCTTAATTAGCAGCTCTTGTCAGTATAACTCAGTATTTGTTGACTGAACTTAATTTTAAGTATATTTGTTTGTAGTTCAGTTCACTTACTATGTTTAACATTATAACTAATTAACATATTTTACAAACTATTCAGTACCAGTTCAGTTAATTTTTTAAGGCAGTGATCACTCATATTTTTACGTTGAAACAACTTTTTTTTAACAGTATAATGTAAAGTACTGTTCGTGGTGATAGGGGTGCTGAATGCATACAACTGAACCAATGACACAAACACGTTTTTCATTTTAAATGTCAGAAGGATACAGATTTATAGAAGGATAGAAAGTAACATCAGAGTCTGACTTTAGTCATTTGTAATCGACATAACAAACATTAATTTAGATTGATTGATGGGCACACAGGTAGATAGACAAAAAACTTTAAGTAAATCCAAAGCCCTGAAAGTCTAATCGTAATTGGATGCACACACAGACATATGTTGGTGTGTTCAGCTTAACTATCAAAGTTCAATTCAAATTTTAATAGTTAGATAACTGAGGATTATGACGTGTCCTGGTTGTGTTCAAAAGACGGATGAACCGTTACGCACAGATGTCTTTTCAGCAGTTAAGATCATTTATCATTAAGCTGTAGTAGCATTTACACAAAGAAGTTTTCATATAATTGATACAATAGACAAATGAAAACATATTAATAATCTTAAATATTTAACAAAAATTAAAAGGAGCTCTCAATAACTAAAAGCAGGAACTAGCACATGATTTGTGCATCACAATACTTTTTATTACCATTCTATTCTGGTGCCAGCAGTGGCAACTGAAAGTTTGCATTAGGTTATGGAGACGTTGCACGCATCCTGGTTATGTTATTAATTATTCATGACAGTTTGGAAGTTTGAAAAACTACAAACAATATTGTATTTTTCAATATTTATTGGTCACCAAGTCAAGTCTCCTCAGCTTTTTGCCTTCAAGTCTCATTTAAGTCAACTCTCATAGCAGACGAGTCCCAAATCAAGTCCTCATTTTTGCGACTCAAGTCCAAGTCTCAAGTCTACTCCTACTGCTCCTACAGCTTAATGATAAATTACCGGACAATGCTATTGAGCTAGCTGGACGCCACACACTCCGGGCAGATAGGACGGCAGATGAATCCGGTAAGACCAGAGGCGGCGGATTGTTCATTTACGTTAACAAAGCTTGGTGCACTGACTCTGTTATTGTTAGGAGACACTGCTCAGCTAACCTAGAGTTTTTCATGGTTAAATGTAGACCGTTTTATCTGCCATGGGAGTTCACGGCTGCTGGACCAGATGGCATCCCCAGTCGCGTACTCAAGGCATGTGCAGCTCACTGGGGTCTTTACAGATATTTTCAACCTGTCCCTCGTCCCAAGCAGCTGTGCCGGCATGCTTTAAATCCACCTCCATTGTGCCAGTGCCGAAACACTGTAGTCCAACGTGGCTGAACGACTACTGCCCGGTAGCACTCACACCCATTGTTATGAAGTGCTGGCACATCTAAAGGACTTCCTCCCATCAACACTGGACCCATACCAGTTTGCTTACCGCAGCAATAGGAGCACCATGGCACTGGACTCTGTACTCACACACTTGGACAATAAGAACACTTATGCACGAATGCTGTTTGTTGACTTCAGCTCTGCATTCAACACTGTCATCCCTTCCATATTAATCACCAAACTTGGAAACCTGTGCATTAACACCTCCATTTG
The DNA here is from genome assembly GCF_020085105.1 of Siniperca chuatsi. Lineage (NCBI taxonomy): Eukaryota > Metazoa > Chordata > Actinopteri > Centrarchiformes > Sinipercidae > Siniperca > Siniperca chuatsi. The sequence continues at coordinate 21,413,112 of NC_058054.1, forward strand.
CAATTGGATTATGGACTTCCTGACAAACAGACCACAGCTTGTTATGTCAGGCCACAACTGCTCCACCACAATCACACTCATCACTGTACCACAGGGCTGTGTGCTGAGCCCCTTCCTCTACTCCCTCTTCACACTCGACTGCAGGCCTGCGCATTGATCTAACGCCATCATCAAGTTTGCAAACGATACTACGGTGATTGGTCTCATCAACAACAACGATGAGACTGCCTACAGGGAGGAGGTCCAGCACCTGGCCACATGGTGCACAGTTAACTTGCCCCTTAACACCTCCAAGACAAAGGAGCTCATCGTGGACTTCAGGAAGGAGAGAGGAGGCACACATGACCCCATCCACATTAATGGGATGGCTGTTGAGCATGTCTCCAGTTTCAAGTTCCTTGGGACCCATATTTCGGAGAACCTGTCCTGGACCACCAACACCTCCTGCCTGGTTAAGAAGGCTCACCAGTGCCTCTTCTTCCCTGAGGACACTGAAGAAGAACCAACTGTCCTCAGCTATCCTGGTGAACTTCTATTGCGGCACAGTAGAGAGCATCCTAACCAACTGTGTCACAGTCTGGTATGGGAACTGCTCTGCTGCAGAGCGCAAGGCACTGGAGCGGGTGGTGACAACTACCCAGCGCATCACAGGGACTCTACTTCCAGCCATTGAGGACATCCAGAGGAAACGCTGTCTGCGTCAAGCCCGCAGCATTCTTAAGGACTCCTCTCACCCCGCCCAGAGACTGTTTTCGCCCCTGCCTTCCGGCAGGCGCCTCAGGTGCCTCTGGACAAGGACCAGCAGACTGAGAAACAGCTTTTTTCCCAGAGCTGTCTTCCTACTGAACTCTGCCCCCCGCTAATTCCACTGTCTCCTCATATACCTTAAATATATATATATATATATATATATATATATATATATATATATATATATATATATATATATATATATAAAAACTTAAATTCTGCTATATTGTTTTTGCTACATGTACCACATGTTCATTTGCACTACCGGACTATTTATTTATACATATACTGCATCATTTGCACTCCAGTACTATGTACTGAATACTGCAATAACTCATCTACCGCACCGTTAACTATTTCCATAAATTGCACTACTTTATATTCATTGCACTACTGTTCTGCCCAGTCCAATTCATTATTGTACATATCCATCATTATACTTCTGTTTATAGTAATGCCATCTGTATATAATGTCCATAGTACCACTTGTAAAATATTTTCATAATACTGCTCTATCCTGCATTTATGCACACACTTTATATCCTGCACTTGCTTGTTTCACTTCTGGTTAGACCTAAACTGCATTTCGTTGCCTTGTACTTGTACATGACAATAAAGTTTAATCTAATCTAATCTAATCTACAGCTCTGGTGAATGGTCACATTGTGTTAACATAATGTCAAGGTCTTTTTGTGTGTGTAACAGAAGCTTCTGGCTTTACTGAATCAGACAGATCAAATCAAACAGACTATACTGTACTATATATGTGTGTCTATGGTGATTATGGAGGAGGTGTCAGTGATTTCTCAATTGGTTCTGTGACTTCTTTTTAAAAGAAAAAATGTTCCCTACAGATGTGTATGCAACATTCCAGATGTTTTTTTTTTCTCTCCAGAGAACAAGACAAGCTTGACCCTTCACATGAGGATGAGCACGTCCACATTCAGACTCTCACACACACACATACACACACACAGACGCACACACACAGGAGTCAAGTCACAAGAGTCGGTGACACACAGATTCAGAGCATGCTGCATTCACAGAAATGTTGTCTCATGAAGCATAAGGTTTCTCCCTTAAAGATACAGAACCACGTATGACTGTGACTTATTCACTTTCTTTAAATAAAAGCTGAAAAATAAAAGATAGAAAAATTAAAAGGTACCTCATACACAAGCTCATACAAACTCTCATACACCTACGCACACAAAGCTCGGAGGAATGAAGTGTGTGAAGGAATACTGAGCAGACATTGCCACTACTCTGTGTGTGTGTGTGTGTGTGTGTGTGTGTGTGTGTGTGAGAGAGTTGGCTGTTCTCAGTGGAAGTCGTGGTGCCCAGAGGACGGTGCTTGCCGTCTATAATTACACCTGTTTGTTTCCCCCTCTGGCACTATCCTCAGCTAGAGTAATCTGCCTCCTCAGCCCCGTGTGTGTGTGTCTGTGTGTGTCTGTGTGTGTCTGTGTGTGTCTGTGTGTGTCTGTGTGTGTCTGTGTGTGTGTGTGTGTGTGTGTGTGTGTGTGTGTGTGTGTGTGTGTGTATGTGCTGCGCTGCCATAGTCAGAATCTTTTGAATGTCGAGCCTCCTATTTGAAACCCACTTACCACACAGTGACCACAGAGATGTGATGTTTTTAAAAAGGTCTGCAGCATTATGTCATGTCTGGTGCAGCGTGAATGTGAAACCACACACCGCTTCTTACTGTTTATATCTGGCCAGTCAAATATGTTTGGCACTGAGGAGTCATTGACTTTTTCACTGACAATACCGTTTCTGAGTACCGACCTTTTTTTATCAGCCAATAATGAGTTCACATTGGTTTCATTCACTTTATTGGAATGAAACAAAGTTAACTAAAGACTTGTATATGTTGTGATATGTTACATGTTAATTGGTGTTGGATATTGTCTTCTTATTTGATATGCACCAGTAAACACAGGTTTCCCTTAATGGCTCTGCACAGCACACACATTGTACGGGTTCAAACTGAGAGGAATGGAAAGGACTCACACAAATACACACATATATATGCACACAGAAACATTCAGGTCACTTAATCTAATAGTGCTTCCTAATGAGTACTTCCTAACAGCTCAGTCATTCCTGCTGTTGTCAGCTTAAGCCAAGAGGAGGGAAATTTGTCTCCCATAACCGTGTGTGTGTGTGTGTGTGTGTGTGTGTGTGTGTGTGTGTGTGTGTGTGTGTGTGTGTGTGTTGGGGGTAGAGAGGCCTGCTCCTTATGTCCTCAGGTCCAGATGGGGATCACTGTATGGTAGTTTGGTGATTCCACTCATCTTGACTGCTGGGTGCTGGCCATAACTTGACTCTGCTTTCCAAAAACACACTCCTCACACTTCACAACCAAGACATACAATACGTGGGAAAAGACAGGAAAAGAGGAAGAAGTTAGGATGGCGAGGCTCACTGTTTATGCTGAATGATGAATTATGTTTTAAAGCTTCAGCACCTACAGTAGATTTATTTTGTTGGCTCTGTGGGTATTTAGAGGGGCCTGCCTAAGCTGACGTGCACTTCTATAAAAAATGTAACTACACATGGGGGCCACATGGGCTACATTGAGACTGCAACAACTGTCATTGGTCTGCTTTAGAGTTTCTCTTGCCTGTGTCTGGTGCCAGTAACGCTAGTTGGCAATGCAGATATCATGCAGAAGGTTGAAGAAAAGCAAAATTATCATCATCATTTCCAGTGTAAACATCGCAAAGCGGACAAGAGAATGTAAAACTATTATCACTGCCTGATAACGCATGATACTTCCATCTAGTGTTGCTGCAGTCCTATGACAGTGGGTGAGCGGGTCTATCCTGTGTGTAGGTGGGGAGAGAAGGGGGAGATAAAGTGAAAAATAATTTTCTGCAAAGCTGACAGAGATGGAAAAGAGTGGGAGATAGAGCTCATAATTGAAATGAGTGTCTGGTGCCTCCATCTCCACCCACAGTCTCCATCCAAGTGTCTCCTGAGTGCAAAGTGACCAGGCAGATAGCTCGATGACTAATAAAGGTGTAAGATAAAACTCAAATGTGGCCGTTCATGAGAGACTTTTCAACCCCCCTGGCAGTTGTAGATACTTGTATATGTTTATACCATATTAGGGTTCACACTATTGTTTATAAGCACTGCATTTCATCTAATTTTTGTCACAATGAAAATACTAGTATAAAAATAATAATAGATTATATACTGTATATATATATATATAAAAATAGTTGATGTTAATGGTCAGTGTCCACTGTCATGTTCTTGGCTCTAGCCCACCACTCGTGCTTGTTTCTCCCTTTTTCCTCATTATTTGACCTTTTCACTACTATTTTATAGTTGAAACACTTTTTGATACCTTTTTGCTTGCCTAATTGCACAGCCAGCTTCATTCGTTCTTTCTCTTCTTCTGCTCCTCTCTAGGTGTTCAGCGGTAAGCGCCCAGACGGAGGAGACTTCCCCCAGCAGGGCCAGACGGTCTCCTCCTTTCGTAAGCTGTCTCCCACTCCTCCACTGGGCCTCGGGGAGGGAGTCCTGGCCACACAGCCCGGTGGTGGTTCTCCTCTTGATGGGCAGCAGCAGGCTCTGACCTGCCTTATCCCAGAGAAGGATCTGACGCTGTTTGAGAAGCTGGGGGACGGCTCCTTTGGTGTAGTGAAGAGAGGAGAGTGGCTGACGCCTGCAGGGAAGGTGGTGAGGAGACCTGCACTTTACATTTATTTAGTTCTGTTAATAAGCATAAAAAACTCCTATGTTGAGGATATTTATTAAAGAGAGAACTGGGGCATGGTCACACTAGTAAAGCTCTTTTACATAAAACGTGTGCTTGTTTGCATTTTGTGCTGATGTAGCAATAAATAAAAGCAGGTGCATGAATCCGTGTACTGAAAAAGGCTGAATAGTATGAATACATTTTAAACTGTCCTTTGAAATCTTTGTCCTTGATTCCAGCTGAACGTAGCCGTGAAGTGTCTGAAGACAGATGTGCTCAGCCAACCCGATGCTCTGGAGGACTTCATCTGTGAGGTCAACGCCATGCACTCCCTGGACCACCAGAACCTCATTCGCCTCTACGGTGTGGCGCTTACACACCCAATGAAGATGGTAGTGGACACACAGAAACGCACACACACAGGGAGGACAGATAAACACACATATATGCACAGGTGTACACCAGTCACTGGTATACTCTTAGCTTTTTCTTGACTTCCCTGTACTCGCACGTAAACCCACACATACTTAACACAAATGTCCCTCTCGGGCACTCTCTTAGGTTGCTTCATGGCCTGTTTAAATCAGGGCAAGCATCTTAAGGCCTTCGTCATGACTGGAGAAAGTGATGGAGGAAAGAAGGGAGACAGGAAGGGCGGGGAGCAAGTGGATGGAGGACTAAAATAAGGGCAGACATTTCAGCCTTGTTGTTTTCATCCCATTATTACCCTGTAGTTATTTCCTCTGGCATATTTTTGATTCATATTGCCAAATGGTTTTTGGACCATGTTAAGACTACCAATTGCCAACGTCTCTTCTTTAGTTTCTTCTGTTTTTGTCACATTACATTCTCCTTTTTCTTCTACATATTTCTTCCTCCTTTTCTCACTTCTTCTCCTCCTTTCATCTTCACATCACACCTCTCTTTCTCGTCTACATCATCTATTCCTCTTTCCTTTTGCTTTTTTACTCCCACGTTCCCCTTTTCACCCACTCCACTCTCCCCTTCTCTTTCGTGTTCTGAAGGTGACTGAGCTGGCTCCTCTGGGTTCTCTGCTGGAGCGTCTGCGATGTGTCCGTCCACAGGGCCCAGTGTTGATCCACACCCTGTGTCAGTATGCCGTCCAGGTGGCCTGTGGCATGGCCTATCTGGAGCAGAGGAGGTTCATCCACAGGGACCTGGCAGCCAGGTAAGGGGACAGAGAACTTTTTGTGCTTTTTGTTATTTTGAAGGTGGACTTAATAAGTTTTAGCAGCTATAAAAAGGTCAAAGCCTATTTTTAAAGACGGCGTATTCTTCACATTCTCTATGAAACCTATTTTTCTTTCAGGATTGTTTTTTATCTGGTATGTTGAATTGTTTATACTGCTTCTCCTCCACCCAGACATTTACAGGCCATTACAAGGAGACTTGGCCCATAAGCACAATGAGTCACTGGTTGGCTGGCTGTACTGGGTGGTCTAAGTTCTTTGTCTTGCCCAAATTCGTCACTTTTAACTGTTGACACTATGTAGATGCTTGAGAAAATCTTAATGGCTGGTAAAAATGAGTCATTTTCCCAGTTAAAGCTGTGATAAAATGGTAATGACTAGTGACTACACACTGCTGTTACAGTATGCCGAACACTAAGAAGATTTCTCAAGCTGTGGTTTTAAATGCTGGACCTTTGAAGTTAGGGTCCTGCTGATTTTATAATCTACCAGACAGTGAACTGTATTCCTAATACATCCTAGGTTTCTTTGATGCCTTCAATTAAAACCTGCAGTAGGTCCTGAGTTGTCGAGCTGTGTTTAGTATAGGACACTACTCACAACATGCTAAGTGTACTGTAGTTGTATGGCACATGGACTACATTTTATATAATTGGATCACATTCTGAATGTTGGTATTACAAGTTCCCCCTTCTTGGTAGATCTAGTTTGATGCACCTCTTAAATCTATTTTTGTTTATCTCCTACTAGGGTTGTAACCATTCACCAAAACCATAATGGGATTAAATTAAATGTCATCTTTGCACAGCATCTGTGAACTTATGAGTATGCCACCTAAGCAAAACGTTGAGCCAGTGTTAAAATCAAACGCCAATAATTTTAAATTGTAGCTATAAGATTATAGGATGGAAACAGCTGCACCCCAATGTCCCAAAATACTCTTTGCACTGCAATGTTAAAAAGGGTGTGGTGACTATTTCTGAGATCATACAGTGCTGTATATTTAGCATGTATGTTTAGATTAAAAATGTAAAGAAAGTTGTTAAATATGTGACTCTCTCTCTTTAGGAACATCCTGCTGGCCTCAGCTCACAGAGTGAAGATCGGTGACTTTGGCCTGATGAGAGCGCTGCCTAACAACCATGAGCACTATGTCATGCAGGAGCATCGAAAGGTCCCCTTTGCATGGTGGGTGGACTGAGAGAGCAACACAAAGCTGTACTTAGATGCAATCCAGGGATGGATATGAGTAGTTTTAGAGGTTAGGGTGGGAACCTGTTTTATTTTATTGCAGAAAGTTTCCACAGAGAAATCTGATCAGTCACAGCTGCATTCCAGCCATGCTGATAATTCTTATAAAACAGTGCTTGCTGGGTTGTTTATTTAATTTTTTTTGTTTCTTTGCTAAATTCTGTGTCTGCCAAGCAGCTAGCTGTCAATCTATCTTTCTTTCTGCTGTAAAGTTTAAGTTTCCAAACACAGTGCTCAAAAAATGCTTTTAATGTTCGAGTAGCCACATTGAAAAACTAAATACATTCTCTTCACAAAGTGAGCATTACCTTTGGACAGACTTGCAGATAACTGATTTAATGTACAGCCCATGTTAAAAGTTGTTGTCCGTCCTGCTGCAGGTGCGCCCCAGAGAGTCTGAAGACCAGAACATTCTCCCATGCTACAGACACATGGATGTTTGGAGTCACTCTCTGGGAGATGTTCACACATGGCCAGGAGCCTTGGCTGGGCCTTAATGGGAGCCAGGTAAACACACACAGAAAAACATACACAAAAACACAGGCAGACCCACAAAACTAGTCTCATTTATTCACATCTACACTGATATAGTCTTTGGTTGTCCCTTTTTGTCTTTCAATTTTTTTCTCCTTTGTGGACCCCCCCCCCCCCCCAGATCCTGCATAAGATTGATAAAGAAGGTGAACGTCTCCCTAAGCCTGAAGACTGTCCGCAAGATATCTATAATGTCATGCTGCAGTGTTGGGCTCAGAAATCAGACGACAGACCTACCTTTGTCGCCCTGCGTGAGTTCCTGCTTGAGGTAGGAGAGCTGTCATTTGGGTAGCCAAAGGTGTCTATCCAGGCTCTTAAATATGAGGGTTTTTTTGGTATTCCTAAGCTCTCCATTTCCACTAAGCAAAAGACACTTGATGGTGATCTTGACACCTCTGGTGCAGATAGACCAATGTTCCCTCAGCAATCCATCATCACATAAGTGGACTTTTAGCTCCACCTAGTGGAGTTACTGCAAAGTAGAGACTGAAAAATGCCCTCAGCTGGAAGGACTATTACAACCAGCTTACAATATGGCACACTGTTAAAAGTTTGCTATGTTAAAAATGTCTTTAGAGACTGACTCGTCGCATGTGTATTTTTTTGTGTCTCCGTATGTGTGTGTTTTTCAGACCATGCCCACAGACATGTGTGCTCTGCAGGACTTTGACGAGCCTGACAAACTCCTGATCCAGGTCAATGATGTCATCACCATCATAGAGGGGAGGTGGGTGTTAATAAGCGTTTTAGACTTTGAACAAGAAGCCTACCTCCATATCTGTAACATTTACCTAACAAACCTACCTGCCAGCCTCATTACTGATACTGTTTAAAATGTACAATGCATCTCTTTTCACAAAACAATAACAGCCTACTGATCTTTCCCAGTTTAGATACTTTGACTTAAGTCGCTCATCAATGATTACTAATAAAAAGATATAGAATTTCTATTAAACTAAATGCACCATATTGTAAATATTAAATTGTTAAATGTCCAGTAGAATTATTTAGTATGGTAAGGCCCTGCAGATGACTATCATGTCAACAACTGTGGTTTGGCCTGTTTCATCCTCAGTATTTTCATGTCTTTCAGAGCAGAGAACTACTGGTGGCGAGGTCAAAACAAGCGGACCCTTAAGGTCGGACAATTCCCCAGAAACGTGGTGACATCAGCAGTGGGTTTGTCTGCTCATGACATCAGCCGGCCGCTCAAGAACAGCTTCATCCACACAGGACATGGAGACACCAACCCTCATCACTGCTGGGGCTTCCCTGACAGGATTGACGAGTAAGGACCAGCTTCTGTTTATTAACTTAAAGTGTTATGTGAATTTAGTAACGTCTGAATGCCTCTTCATCAATTTATGTATACAGTATGTCTCATAATTATGCCCCATGTTAGAAGTCTGTGGTAAAAATCTGTCTGATTAGTTTTTTAGTTAGAGTTGTAGTAATACATTCTCACCAATAGATGGCAGTAGCACGATGTTATAAATGTACAACTTATTGCAACATTATAACATCCAGGTCAGTTAGATACAGTATATTGACATTTACTGTAATTAAGTCTGTCCCTCTCTTCCCTCCAGTTTGTACCTCGGTAATCCCATGGATCCTCCTGATGTCCTTGGTTTACATCTCAGTGGTGCTCAACCTACACAGCTACCAGGACGAGCTAACAGTGAGTAAAAGAGCTCTAAATAAAGACTTAATGCCACAATGGTGACCATTTTGATTGCAAAATACCAACCCGAATCCGTTTAGCATTTAGCTCATGGCTAAAAGTCACAGCTGGAACAGGGCTGGTACTCCGGCACTGAAATTGCACTCTGCAGGCCTCACTTTAAAGGCCTATTGTGTATTGTCATTCACTGGTACATATTCACGTTCTGCTAGATAAACAATAGCACTTGTATTTCTCAACTGATCATAATTAAAAATATAGAGCTGTTTCACCCTGTAACTGATCTAAACAATTAATTAATTGCAAAATGATCAGATTCCATGTTTAAAAAGGTGCGGCTTCCTGTTTTTTTTAATATTTACATCATGGATTGTGGGTTTAAGTTAGGGAATGGCAGTGCAGATCTTACTTTGGAAAAATGGCCACCAAACCATTTTTCTTAACACTTACCTGGCAAAGCTTTCATATGCAATCTGACATTTGCTTCCTGCTTTTTTCCTAATCTTTCTCTCTTCGCTGCTGTTTTTTTTCTTTTTCTCTGTTTCTCCTTTGCGGTGGTGGTATTTGCTTTTTATTCTTCCAGAGGAGCCTCCTCCCCGCCCTCCTCAACCAGCAGTGTTAATCAAGAGTAAGTCTGGTTTCCCTCAGCAGCCCCTCACCCATTGCTCCTGCCCTCTCTGTTCCCTCCTAGCGCCACTCCTCAAAGGTACATCCCATATTTGTTTTTGTCTCTGCTTCGTCTGTCTTTGCAGTAATTCTGTCATCTACTTTTATTTCCTTTCTTAACATCATTGTCTCTCCGTCTTTCCACCCTTGTGTCCCTCTAACAGGTGTGCAGTGTCCTTGCTGTGCACTATAGGACTAACTTCGAACCTGGAGACTTTTTTGGAGTGTGTCTTGTATTTTGTGGTGTGAAGATCCTAAAGAGCATGGGTATCATCACTCTCTAAATTTTTTCAGTAAAGTACTGAATGTATTGTGTGTTTGTGTTTCCAGAGCCTTGTTATGATCCAGTAAACGATGATGAGGATCTGACTTCGGCAGGACTAAAGAGATTATCACTTCGGAAAACAGGTTCTGTCAAAGGCTTAAAACTTAAACCCGCTGCGTGGGTCTCTGCTTCCAAACAGGGGAGTGGCCGGATTTCAGGCTCAGGTCACATCCTCAACAGTGAGGTGTCCCTCATTGACTTTGGTGAGGAGTTCCCCCCGCCCGCACCCTCCCCCTCCCCCTCCCCTGTGATTGAAATTCAGATTCCTTCACTGGCAAAGCTAGCTTTGCAAGCAGAGAACATCCTGGACCGGACTCCGCCTCAGAGTCCGTCTAGATCGCTGCCCCGCCCCCTTCACCCTACACCAGTAGTGGACTGGGATGCTCGGCCATTACCCCCACCCCCGGCCTATGATGATGTAGCCCAAGACGAAGACGATATGGAGGTACAGTAGGAGATGATACAGCACATTTCACATTATGCCAAAATGTCACAGAAATGGGATGTCTCTCTGCTGTTCTGATATCACCTAGATCCATAGCAGAATGTATTGAAGTTGTAAATCTTTCTCCACAAAGGTAAGCTCCATCAACAGCTCGGAGCAGCAGTACGAAGAGGAGCAGAGTGATGTCCGTAACCCAGATGAGGCTCTCATCTCTGGACAGAAGGTGGATGGTGAGGCTCTTGTCTCCAGGGGTCCAGACAGATCAGGCCTGGACGACAACCTCTTTCTCCCCAGCAAGCAGAACCAGGTCCTGTCCACCTCCTTTTCCCAGTCAGCAGAGATCTTCCAAGAACTCCAGCAAGAGTGCATGAGAAGGCTCAATGTACCGACTGGAAGTGCTGCGCGGTCAAGCTCGCCGTACCAGAGCTCAGCCTCGTGTCCCCAGACTCCACAGACCCAGGAGGGACACCAGCAGAGTGTCCTCTTCTCCAATGAGGACAAACCCCAGATCCCACCACGTGTCCCCATACCCCCTCGCCCCATAAAAAGGGGCGACTACACATCTGCTCGCTGGTCAAGGGATCTCTCCCTGTCACCGACGCCAGCTGACACCACAGAGGACATCTCAGGCTCAAACCAGGACCAGCCACCTCAGATCCCTCCCAGGGACCCTTTGTCCCAGCCGGGCTCCAGGACTCCCAGCCCCATGGGCCTGGTAGTGGGCTCCCCCCAGCAGAGAGTCTACTCTGTCAGCCCCACCATCATGCAGGCTTCCCTTACCTCCTGCCCCTCCACACACACCTACGGCTCCTACCTCTCCACCTCTCCAGGTAAACTCATGCCTACCACACACAGCTTTGCCTCAGATCCTAAATATGCTGCACCAAAAGTGATCCAGGCCCAGGCGCAGGGAAAGGACGCTGCCAGCAAGGGCCCCTGTATCCTCCCCATCGTTCGTGATGGACGTAAAGTCAGTAACACCCACTATTACCTTCTACCAGAGAGGCCCCCGTACCTCGACCGCTACGACCGCTTCTTCAAGGAGGCAGAGAGCCTGCCTGCCAGCGGTGTGGAGGAAAGGCATGTACGGCAAGCTAACACCGCCACTGTCAGACCCATGGTGGTCAGCAGCCAGACACTCCAGGGACACACCCAGGGACAGGGGCTTGTCCAGCCAGGCGAGCTGAAGGCTAATTTCTCCTCCAACAATAACAGCAGTCTGGGTGGGTCACGATCAGGGATGAAGACATCAGTTAGTCTCCCTCGCGTCTGTTCAGACGGACTGACAGCACCGGTGGTCAATGCTTCCTGCACCAGGACAGACGGAGGAGGGAACTCAGCTGACAGGGTGAAAATGGTAAGGTCAGAGATATTTGGATTGCCTTTTGCAACTTCTCATTTGAAATACACTGTATAATTTTACGATTTATATCATGTGCTGAAAGGTTTTATTTATTGCTTCAGTAATTAAAGTGCAAAGCTTGCTCACTGTCTCTCTCATGATGGATGTCAAACCCCTGCAGTGGGATAGTTTCTGCAATATGTAGTTGACCTCATGTCCTCCTTAATGCTACTTTGATTGCTTTTTTGTAAAGTAGATGAAATGTACAGTCCTTAAACTAGATAGCCATCCGTTCATAGTTTCCTATCCTAGTATGAGAGCATATGGTTCCATTATTATGAGATGAAGTCATTATCACACAGCTAAGAGCTCAAATATCAGTACAATGATCTGGGTAATCCCGTTGGATTGGTCTAAGAAGTAATAAGAAGACTTTAAATGTGATGTAATAGAGTGTGGTGCATATTTGATACATCGCTTGCTTGACTCCTCTTAGCTGAAACTTGCATTTTCTAACAGTTAATGTAGCTTTTGAATGAAATATGGTGTACAGTATATTACATTTGCTCGTACACTGAACACAAGGGGGCAACAGAAGGTATTTTTTATTGGCCATAGCTTGTAGGGAAAAGTGTGTGTGTGTGTGTGTGTGTGTGTGTGTGTGCAAATCCCTCTCTAATTTGTGCTGTGAATTGAATTTAAAAGACAAGGAACCTGAGTTTGATTGGTTTCTTTTTGCCGGCCAATTGACTCTGACACCGATTGAACCTGGTTGAACTGGAGTCAGAATCACTGCGAAACACCAAAGGCTCTACATCGATCAGGCACTTGGCATTTTGTAGTGGATACTGAGATCTATGGCCGCACGAGGTGCAGTGACAATGTGGGATCATATATAAACTGTACTGCAGAGGAGTTCAATACAAGAAGTAGACACACACACACACACACACACACACACATACACATTTACTAGCTGTAGTAGTTTAAATAGTACAGTAGTACAAATAAATAAATAAAATCAATGACTATGCTGCTAAGAGCGCAGTGTCACTATTGCTGAAATTAGACTTAGCTTAAGGTGGATTTGGATAAACACAACTCAACTGTTTATGGTAGTACTGAGGCCTATCAAGTGAGGAATCAGAGCCAGGGGAATATAAGTGTTGTTGGATGCTACAGATACTTTTACTGTTGTGTGATTCAGGTGCAGGAGGCAGTTCATGGTGTGACAATAGAGGAGTGCCAAGCTGCCCTCCAGAACCACAACTGGAATGTCCAGAAAGCTGTGCATTATCTGAAGGTGAGAGCATTTATTAGTACGCTATGAAAAAGCTTAATGCACTGCAGCCAGTTATTGAAAACCATATGTTTCCTATATCTGTTGTTCACGCTGTGTTTTTATAAAGGGAGAGCCCAGAAACTGACAAAATGTAGTAAAAGGTGATCAGACAAGTCAAAAATATAACTGAACACATCAATAAATAACAAGATTGTTAAATAATTATAATGAAGTGTAAAAATAAAAAGTCTTAAATCTTTAATCATTTAAAAAAAGAGAAAATTAATTGATTAAATGAATTAAAACTTCATTTATTTTATCTTTATAAAAAAAAATAATAGAAAGCTTGGAGGTTAAAGGAGATGTACAAAAGCTTTATATTTCTTTTTATACTTCATTTAAATTATTTTACCAATAGTATTATTTATTGATGTATTCAGTTATATTTTTGACGCAGCAGCAAATAAAAAGTAATTAGTAAAGTCTCACACTGTCAAAACAAAAAAGCAAACCGTCACATTGAAAGGCAAACTGAGTTGGTAAAACTTTATACAAAGTAAGGGCAACAAACATTTCATGGTTCTAGTCCATCAATATAAAGACCCCATAAAATGGACGATTATGTTACAGCACTGCAATTACTAAAAGAGACCCAGAGTCTTCAATGGTAAAGACTGCTGTGCTGCAGAAGGGTCCTTAGAGATCCAGTTCATCGCATCTCAGGTCAGGCCTTGAGTCCTTTTCTGTAATAGCCCCTTTTTTTTTTGCACAGGATATAGCTGCAAACAGGCAGTCATTTAAAGTTGCTGAATGTAAGTTTTACTTTATAGGTTCATATCAGGATATGATAAGAGCAGCTTTGTTGAAAAGACATATAGACACTCTGATGTGTCTACAGCAGTAATCAGCGCCCTCTCAGCTGCCTGTGTTTGCGGCCACTGTGGCAGGATGGAAGCTGTGTTTAGATGGCAGTGGGCACAAGGGAACACTTGAGTGCTCCTTAATAGTGGTGGCAAAGTTTAGAAGATAAAGAAAAATGCAATCCAAAGTCTCAGATTCAATCTGACCAACATAAGTGTGTTTGAACAAGACACTGAGCTTGTATTAAGACTGAAATAATGTTACAATATGCTTACTGGTGCTGCAATCACACGCATCTGACGGAGTAAAGATTCTGCAGTTCTTTTCTGTACAGTACCTGACCCTGTGAGCCTGCTATATTGTCTCATCTCATCCCTTCTCCCTCCATAACTCCTGGCTTCTTTGTACAATTGTTCTCATCTTTGTTTGGTGTCTGTCTGACTGCAGGTGGAGCAGTTGTTCTGTTTGGGTTTGAGGAGCAGGTCAGAGTGTCTAAAGCTGCTGGAGATGTGTGACTGGAACCTGGAGGTGGCCAGCACTCAGATGTTAGATAACTATGGATCCACAACAAGACAGAGGTACTGTACTGTATTCTATATCTTTGTTTGCTCAACTTTGGGTCATTTCTTCCCACACAACTTTTAATGGACTGTACTCTCATATTACTGACCAGCATTGACTATCCATCCATCCAACTTATTTAATACATTAGCGTTGTCACTTTATATAGCATCCAGAGCCTGTGATCTACATTTAAAACTTGGTCTGGATATTTAATCTTGCATCTGTGGCATTTTGCCCGTCATAGTGACGGCAATGTTCAGTTTTGGACATTGTTTCCGGAAACTGAATTCAGTCACTTATCACCTCGCTCCATATGCCATTAAAATCTGTTTCATAACTGCTAAAGATTTTCCCTCCTCCAAATATGAATAACTGCAAGTTAACTGAAAAAGTTCATGGCAGACATATACAGTAGGGAGACAGGCAGCAGTGTGATGCAATGAGAATGCTGGTTTGCTCTGTTAATGAGGCTAAGAATCATATTTGGCTGTTAGACTGAGAAAGTTTTCTTTTCTATAGAAAAATATATATATTTTGAAAATGTTTTTTTAAAGCTTGAACAATTTAATGTGTATTTCACTTTAAAAGCCTCAAAAGTGGAAGTCTCTCTTGCAAGACAATATAAATATCATTCAAGTTAATTTAGTAGAATTTAGCTTTTCATCTCATGATTTTCTCAGTCTAATCTAAAGCGTCTTTATATTTGCAGACGGTGACAGAAATCTCAAGCTGCTGAGCTCTGAGTGGAAATTCATCCTCAGAGGAGATGAATCTGCTCCTGACCCTTCCCGTTTATGCTTCAGGCACACCTCCAATCAGAAGACTGTAATTTCACTGTGGACGAATCAAGCACATTTTCACTGAACTAGCACAAAATACCAAACTTCATTATGGCTCCAGTCATTCTTAACATGGACAAAGAAATTTAGCCTGGGGGGAAAAAAAGAAGACTTTGGGTCACATTTTGACTTTGGTCTGAAAGATATGTGATTGTTGCACGTATTAAGAAATTGCAGACCTCCATCTACCATCTTTTTAAAGTTGTTCAAAGACAAAAAAAAATGACACTGTACTTGTGTCAGCCTGAAATGTGTCATCCTTACAGATCCCTAAAGTGTCACAGATCCTGGGTGCTACCATACTGCGTCAGATGCACTTGCTGGTATCCTCACTGCCGCTATTACACTGTTGACCAACTGCGGAGAAATGCTTTAATCTTTTCTTTCGTTAAAGGCATTAAAAAGCCAGTTTGAAAGTGAATCTAAAGAGGCCAAAATTAGTTAAATAGCATAATATTCACTTCCTAAAAAGCTCCATACTTTGCCATGAGGTCATTGTATTTTGTCAGAATATGCCAAGAACTAGTACAGTTTGACTGAAAACTGGTATCTCATTTAGTGAACCATGTATACTGTATAGTGTATGTGCGGATAGTTCTTTAAAAAATCATATTGTACATCCACCATGTAAAAGCACGTAAAAACAAAATTAGCTTTCCAGGCCATATTGTGCAGGAAATAATTTGGCCCGTTTACAGTTTAAAGAAAGGTGGGGATATGATTATGAAGATTGTTTGCTGCTGATAGCCTGTTGAGTCCAGGGAAAATGTGCAGGGACTCTACAATAAAAAAAATAAAAAAATCCTCATATCCTCAATAGTCTATATAATACGTTTTATAATTTGGCGAGGTACATTAGTCAGCATTGACGCAGTGCTGCACTCTCTGTGCTAAGAGTCAAAGTTTTTTAAAGACCTACAAAACTGTCTGATTTATATTCAAAGGGTGTAAGCAGTAAACCCTTAATAAAAAGGCATTTATGTGTTTGTGAACAAAATATTAATATATTATTGTAATATATTTTGAACACAATGCTCAGAGACAAGAGAAGACTGCTACGTCCATTACTGGGCAGGCCATTTTTAAAGTTATTTTCATGTGTCACTCCTTGAGTTAAACACCTATTGCCTCATCTGGCAGTGGAAACTTCCTACACCCCAGATATAGTCTTTCCTTATTCCTTCCCTCTAAGCACTTTGCCTACACAGAACTCCTGCGCATCAGCTGAAAACTCCTGCCAGCTTGGTATTTTCTGTGTACGCCCAGACTCTGTTGGCAGCTAATAACAGCAACGTAGTGAAATTTGCCCCAAGGCACAGATCCTGTCCCATAATCATCACGTAAAACCACAACTGTGATATTTTGGTCAGCAGCTTTAGGGGCAATAATTTATAACTGGGTGATCTCACTGCTGGATGTGACAATACATCTTCTGACTGGGTATCGTCACAGTAGCGCCCTTAGCCCTGAATGGTTCAAAACTAAGTTAGCATAGAAAACTTTTGGGCCTATCTGCCTTTTGTTCTCCCGTTTTATTCCAGATGCACTTAGTATGTGAGGACTCCTCTAAAAGGACAGGAAATAAAAGGCATTCCACAATTTATGTGGTCAACCAAATATAAAAAAACCCCAATACTTTACAGGCAATTTCTGGTCAACACACATGATCCCTACGGTGCTTCTCTCTATAGAAAAAAAGAACCCTCTTTGCCAACTGGCCATATAAATGTGTTACGTCTACATGTAGACACTGGCTTTGCTCCAAACCACCCAGCCTCTCCATATGTCCACAAAACCCCCAGTATGTGACTGAGCACAATCTGTTTGTGCAGAAACTTCATATGGTCTCTGAAAAAGCTAACATGGAACCACAACAAGCCTGCTATCTGCCTGGGCAAATTAAGAGGCTTTAAAAACCGAACAAAACACGTGTTTGGAATATCTTTCTAAAGGATGCACAGGACTGATTTTGGATGACAACCTCCAGTAAAAGCTCTCTCCCGTGTGCAATAAGGCTGCTGTAGAACCTGTAACCTCCCAGTCTGTCCATCCATCAGTGCCATCCAGTTGTGTAAAAAGAGCTTTCAGCTCTGTCATGATGTATTCTAGTAATTGAACTCACAGGAAACACCGTTTTCAGTATGAAGTGTTTGGTGACTCAGTTTTCCTCCCTAGAGTAGGATGAAGTTGTCCTTAAACACCGATCCAGAGTCAGTTTTGCCATTTTCCCTTCTGATGTGCTATGATAAAGCTGATTGTTAACCAGTGCATAAGGACAACTTGATGTGAGTGCCGCCTCCACAGTCTGTTCATGTGTTGTTTGTCTTTATACCAAGCTGCTGTAGTTGTATTGAAGGACTGAAGTGAACCTTGTGGTGTTATGATCAACCCAAAGCAACATTCTCCTGTTGTTGTGTTGAGACTCTTAGAAAACTCTGTTCTGTTTAGTCTTTGTTTGCCAGATCTGTTTCTTCAGAAACTGTCTGCTATTTTAAGTCATTTATCTTGTTTTTGCTGTTTTCCTTCAATCCAACTTGCCATTTCTTCCTCATTTGTATGTATTTGCTTCCCAGAATGTGTTTTATTTTAAATGCCTACTGTACAGTTGGTTTTCATTGTTTCTCTCCTCCTGGGTTGATGGAAATGTTTGAGAAGTTCATGCTGCCGAATTTATAAATGTATTTTTTATTAAAGAATTAATTATTTTTTACCTCTTTTCTTCTGTTTATTCATCAACCTTTTTCGGTCACATTAGTTATTTTTGTTATCTATCTTCTTAAGTATCGAGTGCTGCTGAAAGGGGATATGCTGGGTATTGTTTTTACTAAATTAGACTACTACTAAGACATGTTCCACACAACACTCAGATACATAAGAGGTAGTTATTAAGATGAGACAAATAATGCATTAATTAGCCTTAAAGTATTTTAATGGACCCTG
The DNA here is from genome assembly GCF_020085105.1 of Siniperca chuatsi. Lineage (NCBI taxonomy): Eukaryota > Metazoa > Chordata > Actinopteri > Centrarchiformes > Sinipercidae > Siniperca > Siniperca chuatsi. Next base: position 21,431,518 of record NC_058054.1, read on the forward strand.
AAATGTTTTGGTCCCTTTTGCTAGTGGAGCTTGTTCCTAAGCTAAGCATCGCTTTGAGCTAAAAGCTAATGCAATGACAATGTTAACCTGCTGATGTGTAGCAGGTACAGTATAATGTTTATCACGGTCACCATCTTAGTTTAGCATGTTAGCATGCTAACATTTGCTAATTAGCACTAAACAAGGTACAGCTGAGGCTGATGGGAATGCCATTAGGTTTGCAGGAATTTGGTCGTAAACCAAAGTATTGGACAAGTTAAAATTTTGACCTGGTGATGGTGCTAGATAAAAAGTTAAGGAATCACCAACGTGACTACAACTGTTCCTGGGGAGAACATGAATGTCTTTACAAAATTCCATGCCAATCCATCCAATATGTGTTGAGATATTTTACTCTGAACCAAAAATATCAACCTGCTGGTGGCGCTAGAGGAAAAGTCAGGGGATCACTAAAGTCCGTAGGATTTATTGTCTGGCAAACATGAACATCGGTACCAAATTCTGTAATAATCCATCTAGTACATGTCCTGATATTTCACTGGATAAGTGAACAATTTGACCTGCTGGTGGCGCTAAATAAAAAGTTAAAAGAACACCAAAGTCATTAGGATTCATCCTCTGGGGACCACGAATGTCTGCACAAAATATTTTATGGCAATACATCCAAGATTTGTCGAGATATTTCACTCTGAATTGACCGTCCAATGTATCCCTAGAGCCATTCCACCTGTGTGGCTAAAAATTAAAAAACGTTTGTTGATTTCAGCCTCTCAAACTAGGATTTGCCATTTTTCTATGCTGATGTTTATCATTGCAAATGGAATATTTCTGGGATATGAACTGCTGTTCAGACACATGCAATCTGAAGACTTCGCTATTTTTAGACATTTTAATTGACTAAACGATTAATAATTGAAACAAAAATAATAATTCGACGGATTAAACGGTAATGAATTGATAATGGCAACCCGAAATGTGGCATACATATAACCAGCTGTGCTGTGCTGAGCAGCGGATTGTGTTACACAGTGAGCAACTTTATAAGTATGTAGTTGGCCAGCCCCTCATGCCCTTGTGTGTGTGATGTGACAGATCGATCTGAATCAGTTTGGCTGTGTTTGTGTTTGTGGTCATCGACATTCCAACAACGTGAGGCCTTGATCCCTTTGAGAAAATACAGCCCAGACCTTGCATGTGTCGACCGTATTGATCCTCGCAAACACACATATCAATTGACCTCATATTGTATTCATACAGTCCGCTGCAACACCAACCACTTTATGGTTGATAGTTCATAAATTATTTCTGATGTGTTAGGACCTAAAAGAGCATGACTACAGACTAATGTGTTTATTGATGATACGGCTGGAATCCTAATGATGAAAAATGTAATAAAAAAAAACAAACATAAAACTTTATTACACAAGAAAATTGGACAATGTGGCCGAGCGGAGAATGGTTTGGTGGAAACTTTAAAAGATGGCAAAGACTGAGGAACTGGTGAACCTTAAATCACACAAATACACATTATCTCCCACACCATTTACCATCTTTGTTTTCTATACACACTCATCATGCTTTACTGTTGGACCTGAGGAACCTCCGCTTACTAATGAGAGACCCAGTAGACCCTCCATTCATCTCGGTCGTGTGTTTGTGTGTGTACAGTATCATTACTCAGTCCCTGGGCAATTATTAATGTCTGTTGTTCCAGTTGTTTTTTGGGCACTAGAGCAGTGGGCTCACAGGAATCCCCGGAGAAATTATCGTGGTTTTAAACCAAACAGAAGAGGCTAAATAAAGAGGGAAGAGAAACAAAGCAAAAGCAGGAGGAGAGTTGCCAAGAATGTATAGAGGAGCAGATAAGAAAGTACCTTGTGCCACCTGGAAAAGAAATCCTCCAGCATATACAGTATATTTATACATGTGTCTACAGTTTGCTTTATAGAATATGATTGCAGTATCTCTCTGCTCTTTTTGTCTGTCTTTTTTTTTCTCTTCTAAGGAAGGTATATTTTCCCCCAAGACTGTCTTTTTCCTTCCTCGCCATCTCCTTTGTTGTTCAGAGTTGAAACTTTAGCTCGGAGCTGAGCGTATAGCACAGGCACAAACCTTCAGTGTGCGATGGAGTGGCGAAAGACGGAGTGATGACAGTGTGACGGTGGAGAGGAGGAGACACAGGAGAGACTTTTGAGAAGTCGGAGAGGAGAAAGAGAAGAAAGAAAATCTAGGAGAGGGAGGGATTGGTGACTGGACCGAGAAGGAAGTGGTGCTGTAATCTCTCCCCTCTGCCTTACTACCTCTATCAGTATAAATAATCACTGTAATAAACCTTTTTTCTATATAATTTCTGTCCTTGCAGTTAGGACTGCGATGGGGCTGAAATTAATATCACAAATTGTATACATACATGCATACATATTTTTCAGATATCAAAAATTATCATGATATGGCATATGTATGAAGGATTATATTTAATATACTCAAATTGATGTACAATGACATGAACTGTGTTCTTTTTTATGTATTACATCAGACAAAACCATTCACCTCCATAAAGCAAACCCCTTTTTATTTTATTTTAGTTTTTAATTACATTTCACTTGGAATCATTCATTTGGACAACAGACAATATCATACTATAATCACATCATCATTAAAGTACACCACTTAAAGCTGATATATGGTATTAGCTAATTATGGAGTGATTAAAGCTGCATTAATAGATGTTTTGGCCACTTGGCAAATAGGTGGTTGCTAAGCTAATCGGTGCTTGTATAGGGCTAGTTTCGTACAGAACTGAACGCAACAATTTGAACAAGCAACCAAGAAAAGTTACTGCTGAACCGATGACAGTCAGAAGCAGTCACTATGAATCACTGTGCTCGTGGCTAAAGGTAGCCTTTTGTTTAATGCCCCCGTGTTGCTTGCAGGTTATTACAGAATTATCTAACCCTTGCGAACAAATGAACTCCCACTTGGTCTCTAAACTCCACCTTCTAACTATTTATTACCTTGTCTCAGTATGTGGTGTCCAAGCCTCCTCCTTGTAACCCATGATATTAACTTATACTGAAATGAATCTCTTATAAGGCCTTAAAACATGATTTAATCATATACTGTATATGCTGTGGAGCAAATCCTATCATTTGACATAATGAGACATGAACATGTGAATGTCAGCTGTGAAATGTTTAGACAGCTGGGCTGTTTTTGGGCTTATGAATGACTGTCTGACTGTTTTATTGGTACATTATGTGCATGTTCCTTCCGCCAACCTCCACTCATGGATGTAATTGGATTTCTGGAAGTGCAGATACACGTGCATACCCAGACAGGCGCAGGACAGGTGCATGTGTGAAATGTGCGACAGTGGTAGCTTAGACGAAGGAAGGCTAGTAGGAGTGTGATGTCATTACTGCACAACAGCTGCAGGATAAAAAAAAACACTGCAGAAGTCGCGGCCTGTTAATGCAAATTAAACAGGAGTGTAACAAAACACTAATTCATTAGTGCAAATATTACAATTTTCTGTATTAAAGACTAGATTTTGGAGTAGTTTCAAATGATATCATTATAAACATATACTGTATGTGTGTAGAAAAGATTGCCTCCTCTGCATTAAACTTTGATGACCTCACAAACTTTAGAAATACAACCACACAGAGGCAATTCTGGGCATGTGACAGCAAAGTAATATAAGAAGTTACTGCTCCTATAGGGTCGTAAGAAAAAAGAAATCTTAACTCCTTAAATAAGCACCAAGCAATGACTTTAAACCTCAGAGATTTTAAGCCCTGAAATGAGCTGTGGAGCGACACATAAAGGGAGCTACAGTAAGTCGAGACTGCAATACAAACACAATCTCACCGTCATTTTTAGGGTTGAGGAAAACACTAAGAGACATACATAAAGCTCCTGTGTGTGAGTCTCTCTCATCTCTGCCTCTGGCCGTCTCCCTCTGGGTTGCTGAGATTCTGTATGGCTTCTGCTCTCTTGGTGTTCATCTGGTGTGGAGAGACCCAGGTAGATCCCATCCAGGTTTATTCCCCATTAGCCAGCCTCTGGCCCAGTGCGCTAATTACTGTAATACCAGTTAAAATTTTTCAGGCTAATCGATTTCCACATCTGCTCTTAAAGCTGCTCTGTGTCACATTTAAAGCTCACTTAATTAAAGTATTTAAATTAAAAAAATAAATACAAATCAGAGATTGCTATAAATACTGTGAACAAAATGTCAAAAGTTTAACCTAAATTTGTCGGTAAAGGTACCCTGTAAAATTTTGGGGGCCTTGGGGCCTAACAAACATTGAATGCTTTTCCTTCCTTATAAAAAGTTTACAAATCCAATTTTTGTAATATTTCCAAGCCTACATTGTTTACATCCACGTTTGCTAGCTTACAGTCTTCTTTTTCCCTGTTTTTTACTGGCACGTTTCTTGAAAAAATGTAACTGCCCCCAACTGTCAGTGGAATAGTGTGAAACCGTCAACCGTGAGATGTGCATCCTTGTGTGCGTTAAAGCATGAGATGCAAACAAAATGGGGCCCGCTCATCAAAACATTGATCCACAGCGCTGCAAGATGTCAAAAACGTCACGGGGGTGGGGGTGGGGGGTGGGGATCACCTTCAACTAGTAAAGAAACCCTTTGACTGAAGAACTAGCATCCGCTTTGCAGCAGCAACCAAAGGGGCTTATGGGAAATGTGGTTTTAATCTTCATAAACAGTAGCATTAATCGAATGACTGGACTCTGGTCAAGGGACCAGTCATTTCTTACATATCCAAAGCTGTTGGTAGTAATGATGTTGCTGATTATCATAATCATTATTAGAATTACTCAGCACCAATAAAAGCAGACAATGACAGACTGCACAGGTTTAAAAATGCTACATTACCTTTAAATATTTATGAATCGCCATACACTGAATAATGAGACAATTAAGCAGTGATGTTTTGTATGTACTCCCTCTATTCTGACCATCTATTCACGTATCTTGTATATTTTTGTAAAATTTTGACACCTCTACTACAGGTGCATTGGCTGCTCTATTTCTAAAACTAAATCTAAAAACAAAAGAATAATGCTCAGACACCTGGGTTATGAATCAAATTGAATCACTGAAAAATAAAACGTTATTTGTATTTCAGTGCTGTCTGCCAGCAGAGGCAGGTGAGTAAACTGATTTGTTTCTTCTGTGTGTGAGTGTGTGTGTGTAAGGAGAGTAACCACTGTCCATCATCCCTTGTTCCCTCTGCCTCTTTCATCTTTGAACTTTCATAGAATCCCTTCTTTTCCTGTATCACCTCGCGTTACTCCTCTCCCCTGTCATCTTTAAACACTACCCCACACACACACGCACGCACGCACGCACGCACACTCGTATCCCAACCCCAGCACTGCCATACTCACAGTCCATCTTCCTTATTATTATTCTAAAGAAATTGGACATTTAAAGGAATAGGTTGTAAGCATTTTGGGAAATATGCTTATTAGCTTTCTTACAAAGAGTTAGACGAGAAGATCAATACCACGGTTAGCTTAGCTTAGCATAAAGACTGGAAATGGGGGAAACAGCTAGCCTGACTCTGTTCATAGGTTACAAAATACACCTACCAGTACTTCTAAAGCTCACTAATTAACATGTTATATCTTCTCTATTCTGTAAAAAAAGTGAGGTGTGAAAATGGCGCGTTGTGGTTTTACAGGGGGTTTCGTGCTAGACTATTTCTTGGTCAGTGACTCACTGGAGTCTTGGACAAGTGCTGGTAGGTGGATTTTGTTACCTTTGGACAAAGCCAAGCTAGCTGTTTCCCCTTTTTTCCAATCTGTCCTCTGGCTGTAGCTTCATATTTAGCATGCACACACAAGAACGGTATCAATCTTCTCTGCAAGAAAGCGAATAAGTGTATTTCCCACAATATCAAACTGTGTGAAAAGGGAAATTTCATTGGGCTCAGGAGTTTTAAATCACAGTTGGTGCCTTCAAACTAAGTTCCTTGATTATACTTGACTTCCAAAGATTAAAATGTATCTTGCAACAGTGGTTGAAGTAGTTTCTGAAACTTTACTTTAACTAGCATATTGAACTGCATTACTTAGGGTTTATATTTGTCTGGTCACTGAGTGTGTGTTTGTTGTGAATAACGTCTATATACATTTACTAGGTTATGATCAGGGAACCACCAGTCATTAGCTTGCAAACTGGTTTCCTCTCCCAGACAGTTTCACTCCTTAATTTCAGCTGGAATCTACATCTCACCCCCAGGCAAGAAATTATGCAATGGGATGCTTATCAGAGGGACACATTGCAGAACTGGACACCAGACATCCCAACTATGCAATCTTCAATTTCGCTGATTTGTGCTAGAACTGGTTACCTTTCCAACCCATGAGGACAAAATATTCAATCTTCTTTTTCCCCATATTTTGCTATGTTAAAGGTACATCTTGCCTGAAACAGTTCTGACCAGGCAGTTATTCAGACTGTGCCGTCAGAATTTTAATCAAACCAAACCAATGTGGACCCCAGAGGAAACGCTTGGAGACTGCAAAGTAGGTAGGCTTTACATTCCTGCACAGACGCTCTCTGGGCTTTCTGTCCTCCCAGGAAAACCCATCTCACGCAATAGTCCTCCATCGACATCTGCCATCACTTCACCCTCATCATCGCTTAGGAAGAAGAGATCACGGCAGAAACCTGTTCAACAGCACAACAACAAGAATGCCGAAGGCCTCAGACACATCCTATTCTCTCCTGTCCACAAGCTCCTGTTTAGTTCAACTTGAATGGCTGTAGGCCAGTCGAGCTGACCTCAGTTAAAATGAAGACATAGTGAATGCCCCGCTCATCTGTATCATCTGTGAACTGGGGAATTGATAACATGAGGACAATATGCCCGATCATTCACAGAATACCCATGTGAAGTCACATATATGAGACAGCGGTCGAGGCAATTTTTTCATCCTTTTGTGCAAATAATTGATTAACTCACTAAACTCTGCCCCCCCTTAGTTACTGTTGCTAGCTGGCTAATTAATGTTAACATTGTCAACTGGCTGAAAACTCTGTCCCCAGCTGACTTTTTAATGTTTCCAGCTGACTTGTTTTAAAAATAGAACCCTGCAAAAGAGTCCTAAACGTGCACTTGATGGCTACATACATGATATTGTGCTAAAAGACTGAAGCCAAACCTACATGCCCTAGGCAAAAAAAAAAGAGTTAGGTTACAACTGTAAGTAGTAAGCTAGTTAGCCACTGCGCTCGTAGCTCTTGAGGTAGGTACTGAGTGTATTACTACAGTACCATCCCACGCACACACGAAGGCCTGCTAGTTACAGTTGCTAAGCCATGACTGGACCAGGGGTCACCAACCTTTGTGAGACTGAGAGCTACCTGAAGGGTAGAGAGTAATAGTGAGGGTTACTTGTTTGATATAATCATCCCGAATAATATAAATTTGCTCGGTTTACCTTTAAATAATGAATATCATGCATTTAACAGGTTACATACATTGTAATGTCTAAGTTCACTGATTACTGTTAAAAATTCCTCACAATCATTATTAATAATGTTTTACCAAGTGACCATAGGAAAACACAGATACACAGTATATATTTAAACATGCAAGTTTGATGATTTCTCTGTTAATCGCAACAATTATTCTGTTTCAACATTTGAAAGTCATACAATATCACATTTGTCACATTTTTGTCCAATAATATTAGAGTTTAAAGTTAAAGTTCCTGAACTTGTTTTTTGATGTTTCAAAAGAAAACATCTGTAAACACCTGATTGGTCTGTAAAGGTCTTTTAGCTTGGCATTGCATACTGTTCACAAGTGCACTGTAATCAGGGGTAGAACTTGACACTGCAACTCTGATTGAGTCTGCTAGATGTGCATCAGTAAGGCGTATTCTGTGTTTGTTCTTAGTGAAGTTAGGAGATAGGACAAATAACTTACAAATAGCTGCTTTGCATACAACGTTGTACATTTCTGGGTTCACAAGGCATCAAAAGTTTGGTGAGCCCTGGTGGGCTTTGAGGTGAATGACACTTTGCAATGTGAGAATTCCCATCTCTACCTCACCAGCATCCAAACTGAATGCTGCACTTAGTTGCCAAGCAATGCATGTCATGTCCACTTGTGTGAAAGGATTTGAAATGAATGACACACATGGCTCCAGCTTGTCAAAGTCACAGAACCTAAACTCTTGCCAAAGTCTATTTATGAGGTGAGAGTACTTTTCTGCAGCCCTGTCCAATGCCCCAGATGCAGAAGCATTGTCATTCAGCACTGATCACACAGAGGGGAAGTGCAGCAATTTCTTTCTCTGTACAGAGAAAATGTTCATCATGGCTTTAAATGAATTTACAGCACTGCTCACGTCAGAGACAGTCTTACCTTTGCCTTGCAGTTCATTGTTCAAATGGTTCAGTTTCCCAGTGATGTCCGTTAGAAATGCAAGGCCCTGCGGGCAACCAGGCGCTCGCGAGCACTGTGTTGGCTACCCCTGGACTGGACAATCGCTGTTCATGCCTCTTGATGATTGCCTTAACAACTCACCATCACTTGAGTGGATCAATTGTGAAGCTAGTTGTTCAAAGACCAGTTTTATTGTCACTGCGACCCTCTTTCTGGCAATAAAAAAAGGTTTTAAATGATACTTTGCTTCAAGAATCAAAGACATCTTAACCTCCTCAATCACAGTCTTGTTCATCCTCCTCCTACTCCAAAAATATCATATTGTTTTTTGTGCTTTCTTTTGATTTCAATCAGCTGTCACTTTCCATCATCAGCATGAAGGAAAGTGTAAGAAAGATTAAAACTGTTCTGATCCTGCAAACCCATCTACCTAACTGTCCCACCAACCTTTCCACACATCTGACACAATATTATAACAAAAAAAACACCCTTAGCTTTGTGCAAACAGTTGAGAAAAATGTGTCAGTAATAGGTGTTAGTGACTTTACAGTCATCAATCTGATGCAGTAAAAAGCAGGGAGTGTTGGAATACACTTAACACAAACACTGATCAACAATTAAAAACTCACAGCGACTTAAAAGAAGCGCACGACAGATCACACAGAATAAGAAGCACTGACATGCCACAAATTAAAACAGCACTGTAGAGACGTGTGTGTCTGTGTGTGTCTGTGTGCATTTATATTAGTTGCTCCCAATAATAAGCTGCAAAACAGATAGCTGTACTTTAAAATGCAGTAAATGCAGTCATGGCCAAGAAGGTGATAACTATGCAAATGTTACATTCTTTTTTTATTTGCGCCATGGAGCTGTTTATGCCCGCTCTGAAAACATTATTAAAAAGCACTGTGCTGTTGATCTCTGCTCTTATCTCTGGGCAAAGGCCTTGCTGCTGAATTCTGAAATAGTTGCAGATGAGAAAGAAGTTTGTGTTTATATTTGGAGCATAAAAAGTGTCCTTATTACACAAAGCTTGGGACAAGAAGGTGGTGTAAGTAATTGATGTGTGGCACATTTCAAAAATGTTGGAAGCAACACTCACAATCTCTTTGGAATTGATTCTTGAAATTCTGACCAGAATTACACATTTTCCCTCTCACACAGTATTAGTTACCATGTTGGCAAGGTTAAAATTAATTCTTTAAATCGCATTTGGTGGTAAAATATAATTTATTATGATTTAAAAGATTTTGAGTTGTACAGCATTTACTGTAAGCATATCAAGACTACTTGTATTTTAATAAGTTCTGTTCGGTGTTTAAGGCTAATGAACAGAACGTCATGAAACTTTAATTGCAACATTGAATTCAGACTTTATTTGCTTCATACGGAAATACAACAAAGTCATTATGTTCTTTTTTTCTGAACGTCTTTCATGTCTGTGTTTCTGACTGATCTGTTTAATCTGATCAATTTGAGGTGACCCCCACCAGCTCTGCGCCAGACCGTACGTGTTCCAACACAACCATGTTATAGATGTCTTTGTGTGTTATTGTGCTTTGGAAAGCACATTTTGCACACACAAGGACACACACACAAACACACACGTACACTCCTACATCCAATTGATCCACGATGCTGATACTGTTGGAGCTTGTGATAAAGGATGAATGCTGCTGATACAGAATGGGCTTTTTCTTTTCTTTCAACTTTATCTCTATTACCAAGTAATGGCCAATAATGTCCTCATTAAACTGCTCCTTCCACTTCTTTAATGTGATATGTAAAATCTTAATAACCCCCAATGACTCTTTTGGACATTGTATTGGAATGAATAAAAACCCCAAAATGAGAACAAAGCTAATAAAACATCTTGCCTCACTGCTGTGGCTAATCTTCACTGGCCTGTTTCCGTTCTGCCATCTGTCCACTTATTTCTGTCATGAACAGAGGCGTTCAGAACAAAGCAGAGCTGTGCAGCCTGCAGACCCCGGCTGACCTGGGCCCAGTTTCTGATGTTTAAGTTCCTCTAAAAGCACCAGATAAAGCAGATTTTAGCTCTCACGATGAACAGAACGTAGTCCACACAAAGGACTGGCATTGAGGAGAAAGAAAGTAAATGTAGCACAATATAGATTTTCCCCAGATTATAATCAGAGCAGAAATAACAATTATGAGTTAGTTTAGGAAATATGTCAATAAATAAGCAACAAGGACAAGTTAAAAGAGGAATAATACAAAAATTGTGAATTGTAAAGTGAATGTTGTATCAATAAGAGAAAGAGTGATTCAAGGGATATTCTACCTAAAATCTAACTTTGCGTGTTAAACACTTTCCCCCTGTAACCTTTAAAAGTGGACTTAAGTTAAAGTCTGCTGTTTGCTTCTTCACAAAGAATTTCAAATTTTTTTTTTTTTTTAAATCTAAATATCTACAGAAACATCTCAAACCACCAATGCAGCATAATCACTTTCTTCACTGTCCTTCCATATGTGGCTTCCAAAATATGGCTTCCACCTAGGTCCTGACACATGACCCTCTCCGTGCCTTGGTTTGTGTACCCACAGTACCTCCTGCTCTTCTATTGGTCAGATCCACTCTGTTCAACATACACTAATGGGTGTATGAATCTCACTTATTAGGTAAGGAATTAAGACAAGATATAAAAGAAAGACAATTGTTAGTTAGACAGTTCAAGCAATGCAAATCCAATGGACGCCACAATGTGGCATAGAGGTTGGGGACAGTGCCTGTGGACTGCTAGACAGTTCCCATTTAAAAAAAAAAGGGGGTGTGCCACTACTCAGCCTTCCTGGGAAATCTTATGCCAGGGTGCTCGAACTCAGAAGCAGCAATGCAGATTCCATCTTGGTCACGGAACAGTGGGCCAGCTGTTTATCCTGGACGGGATCCTGGAGGGGTCACTGGAACTTCATCCACTCTACATATGCTTTGTGGACTTAGAGAAGGCTTATGAAGGCGTCCTTTGGGGTTTCTTGTGGGGGTACTGTGGGAGTATGGGGTCCTAGTGATGTTATTACAAGCCATTTGATTCTTATATAACCGGAGAGAGAGTTTTGTCTGCAATCTTGGCAAGAAGTCAAGCACTTTCTCAGCTGGCATACGATTCAGAATGAGATTTTCTTGGACCGAATCTCGAGGTGCAGCTGAGGTGTGGAGAGTGTCCAGTGTGGGGGCTTCAAGATTGTATCTCTGCTTTTTGCGGGTGAGGTGCTTCAGCTGGCTTCTTCAGGCCGTGACCTCCACTGTGCAGAACGACGGCTGAAATGTGGATCCTTTACTGGACTGACGTGGAAATGAGTTTCCTTCACTGGGTTCACTCTTAGAGATGGGGTGAGAAGCTCAGACATCTGGAAGGAGCTGGGAGTAGAGCCACTGCTCCTTCACGTTGAAAGGAGTCACCCTCCCTGTAGAGGTCATTTTGTAAGAACACAGAAATGGAAATGGATTAAAAAGCCAAATGATGAAACTAAATTGGATGGTGCAAGGGACACATTTCTTTTCATGATGGAGCAAGTGATTCTCTTTAGATGACCTGATGACACTGAAACCAGGTTCAGCCAGGGTTTTATAGTGAACATGTTAAACCTGCAAACTGTTTGCAGTTGTTTTTAAGCATATTTTCTGCTGAATGTTGGGGAGTGTACAGAATGTAGCAGATGGTAGTTGTTAAGTATATTGCTTCGTCAGATACAGTAGATTGCACAGCAGATTTTTAGTAACAACAAATTAAATCCCACAAACCAATCAACCAACTCCCTATCCAGCTCAGTTAAACAGAGCAGAACAGACAGAATATGACACACTGTAAAACTCATATCTGTAATTGCTAGTCTCCACACCATCCCTTTCTCATCTGAAAAGAAAACATAATTTAACTTTCTCAAACAATTACACTCTGGGGAACTTCTACAATGGCTGAGAGTGAAGAACAGACCTGGGGGACTGATGCAGCAGCTTTATGTTTGTTTATCTACGCCGTGCTTTATCACAGTTTACATCACATTGTTGCTGCGGTATTTCACTTTGGTTGCCTGCAGCACACACATACACTCAGCCAAAATGATTGGTCGACTGCAGCGATGTCATCACTTTTAATTTGAAATGGCTCTGTAAAAGTCATATTACATTTCTCACACGCACATAAACTAAGCAGGTGTGGACTTTAAGTTTGATTGTTTTCTGTATTTATTTTCTGTAACTGATAACAACCCTACACACACACACATTCACACACACACACACACCTATAGATAGATCTATACCTATAGATCACTGAAGCAGCCAAACTTCTCTTTGGATGCTTTTGGAAGATGATTACGGACATGTAACGTGTACATGAGAATGTAAAAATCCACCATAAAACTAAAAGCTTGCAATCAATGTGTGGAATCAGTAAACGTGTTTAGTCACTCTTGATGAACACTGCCTGGATGATCGGGTCAGTCAGGCACCTGACACACTTGCAGGAAAAACTAGAGCTAACAGATATCACCTGCTGTGTGCCCAGCATGCTGCCTAGCCCATGGGGCTCTGGTATCGATCAGTCTCTCTGTTTTACCACACTTCTCAAATCTCAATCGTCTCTCTCTTCCTCTCCCTGTCTCTCTCTCTCTCTCTCTCAATGCCCCATTAGTGCTGTGAACAGCCGTCAGGGATGCCCGGGGCTGCTGGGTATAAACACTGAGCAGAGCTGACAGGAGAGAAGAGGGGAGAGGGCAGGAGAAGAAATGTACCAGAGTGACGAGAGCAGAGAGAGAAGTCAGGTAAACTGGATGGAAGCATCGTCTTGCCATGACGACGTTGGAGGTGGGGAAGCAGCACACTGTGCTCTACAGAATGTACTGTATCTATAGGTGAAGATAGAGTGTTGGAGTTCTCTGGACTTTTTTTGAACTATACTTTCTCTGCAACTTTTTCTGCTAGGACACCTACACTTTTTCAATTTTTACTCAGACTTCTTTAAATTGCTGTAGTGGTCAAGGACAAGTCGGAGAGATTTTTGTCAATGTTGATCTGCTTTTTGTAAGACAAATGACTTTTCCTTTTTCCTCTCTCACTCCTTTATCTACTTTCCTCTGGATTGTTCTTATTTGCTTCTTTCTCAACCTCAGTATTTATTTTAACCATTTATTTAAACAGGTCGTCTCACTGATATCAGGATCTGATATCAATGAGACCTGTGTACAAAAAAAAGGCATAGACAGATGTACAGATAATTCACAGATACACATTATACATTTTCACAATCAAGAAAAGCATTTACAAGTATAATTGCAACTACTTAAGTGAAATAAGATAATGTAACTTCCAGTTTTTTGGAGCTCATTGCATTTGTATGCAGCATAGTATTTCTTTTTCCAAGTTCAGTGTGAGCAAGAGGTACAGCTAATGTTAAAATGTCCTGACATTGTAACTGTATTTAAATGTAACCAGAGAGCGGAGGTAACTTAGAGAAGGCTTATGAAGGCGTCCTTTGGGGTTTCTTGTGGGGGTACTGTGGGAGTATGGGGTCCTAGTGATGTTATTACAAGCCATTTGATTCTTATATAACCGGAGAGAGAGTTTTGTCGGCAATCTTGGCAAGAAGTCAAGCACTTTCTCAGCTGGCATACGATTCAGAATGAGATTTTCTTGGACCGAATCTCGAGGTGCAGCTGAGGTGTGGAGAGTGTCCAGTGTGGGGGCTTCAAGATTGTATCTCTGCTTTTTGCGGGTGAGGTGCTTCAGCTGGCTTCTTCAGGCCGTGACCTCCACTGTGCAGAACGACGGCTGAAATGTGGATCCTTTACTGGACTGACGTGGAAATGAGTTTCCTTCACTGGGTTCACTCTTAGAGATGGGGTGAGAAGCTCAGACATCTGGAAGGAGCTGGGAGTAGAGCCACTGCTCCTTCACGTTGAAAGGAGTCACCCTCCCTGTAGAGGTCATTTTGTAAGAACACAGAAATGGAAATGGATTAAAAAGCCAAATGATGAAACTAAATTGGATGGTGCAAGGGACACATTTCTTTTCATGATGGAGCAAGTAATTCTCTTTAGATGACCTGATGACACTGAAACCAGGTTCAGCCAGGGTTTTATAGTGAACATGTTAAACCTGCAAACTGTTTGCAGTTGTTTTTAAGCATACAATGATACATATTTATATTATATAAATATATTAGCATACAATGATTATATTTATTAATATTGACTCCGACACCCTAATATCCATTATAAACAGCTTTCTGCAACTCTTTCCTCCTTAAACTGATGTTTTACAACCAAAATGAATGTTTGTAGCTAGGCTACCCTACCAAATCTATACACAGTAATCAACATTTAGCAACATTAGCATACTGCAATGAAATAAATGTATAATTTCTTCAACAAAACTATTATTATGTTCATCTCATATGCTTGAATACCTCTTGCAAAAAAAAAAACAAAACAAAAAAAAAACAGCCAAACAGCACACTGGAATCAGTTTTAGAAATAATACATTTCTATTATTTACTTTGAAATTTTTAAAAATAAACAAAATGAAATAAGATTTAGTCTCCTTTTTTTCTTTCCCTTCAATGACTTGAGAGTTACAGCAATAATTCCCTTCAACTGGAAAAAAACACAATCTAACTAAAATTCTGGTTACAGTCACACACACACACACACACACACACACACACACACACACACACACAAGATGGCATATATTAAAATAAAAAAACAGAACCTCTGTTCCGGGCCTGATGTGATGCTTGGGAGTGGAGAGACCCAAAACAATTTCTCCGCTTTACTTCACTTCAAGAGAGCAATAAAAAAGTTCTGAGCCCAATTTGCAGCTTTTACCAGTCTCTCGGTCTACGGTGAAGAACAAGATGGCAAGCAGGTGTCCAAAGATGGCATGGTCTGTCCCGCGTAGTCCAAGGAACTCTGAGTGTTGACTTGATATCTGATATCTGATAAATCTTTCACGACGAAAACGATGAACTAAAGCCAATAACCTAAGCTGGGCTAGCTGTACAGTGGCTAGGAGTCCATTCACTTTGCTAATGAATGCTAACAAAATATACTCAGTTGGCTAATAAGCTAACATACCGTACATGCGTGAACAATTGTACAACAAACTTCGAGTAGAAGTATCTCCAGCTGCTCGCAGAAAATATGTAGAATGAGTATCCGGGTAGATATCGAGTTGATAATCTAAGACACTAAGTATATACTTGTTTGCGCAAACTTCACACACACTTCGCATGGCGACGTACACCGCTTCCCAGGGGTGAAAGTAGAGTTTTAGTAGAAGTTCTATCAAAATGATACAATACAGTGCGTGATTTGGTCATGAAAAATTTGAACGTACGGGAACAATAAATCAAATGTACCTACTGTATGTATTTAGGAAGTAAAGCACTACTATTATGAGTTACAGAACAACCCATGGAAGTCACATAGCCTGTTTGACCTGCTGTCTGTTTTGTTGGAATAAGACTGAACATCATGAAACATCATGACTTATTTTACTTGGGAGATTTTTGCAAATGACTGCCTGCCAAAAACCCACAGCTCTCCATATCAGACAGTGAGCTGCAGCAGAAGCTGACGTTAGGCCAGCAGTAACTAAACAGTTTTGGAAGGCAGCGTGGTTCCCTCCAGCACCGACTAACATGAACTCCTCAAAATAAAACAGAATATTTATAACTATACATCTGTTTCTTTTTAAAATGATTTATTACACTGTACCTTTTTAATCTTTCATGAAATAGCTTTTTAACCATATTTATAACAATACCTAGGGTTTGTTTTTAACTAAGTCACATACTGTATATTTACAAATATACCTTTAGCTTAACATAATTTGCATAATCATTATTACAGTGTATGGTATTTCTAACCTGGTTATATGTTTTTTTAATCAACATAAGGAAAACTTTATGATGAACATATCTGAAAACCGTTTAAATGTTGGAAATGAACATTTACTATAACATACATACATTTGTAAAATTTTGAAAGTTTCAAGCCTGTTACACATGTAACCACACCCAACAGTGATGTCACGGTGTACTGACACACCTTGGAGTACACTTTTATATCACCGCAGCAAGGTTGTTTACAAAAAACCCTCCACAGGCCACTAAGTTGGCTCTCAAAGAATGTAACACTTCTTGGACTGAAAAAAAACGTTACAGTAATACATACAGTAATCCAGGCAATTACTTTTCATCTGAAATGTATTTGGCAAAGAAACTTAGAAGTATATAAACATATAAACATTTTGTAGGAGGCAGTGTTGTCTCTTTGTAGGCATGCTGATACAGGTATATGTGTGTGTGACAAAAAAGTTGAATTCTTGTATAACTATACTTCTTTTTTTCTTTTTTTTACCATCCATCTAAAGATATTACATCCTAGTCGAATACTTTTGGTTGGTCTTTAAGATGATTTCAAATATCCAGAATGATTTGTGTCTGAAATATCAGGGAGTCCATCTCGAATGTAAAAGGAAGCCTTACTGATGTTATACATATACTGGACACACAGGTATTACCATAAACATAATATATGATGTATGAAAAGTACATGTGACATTTAATAACCCTACCTTCCCTTCAGATGGGAGCTCGTACATGTACTGTATGTGCAGCTGCTGCAGAGAGTAGATTAATAGGGCTGGCTGTGAACTGATGGGGCCTGGCGGTATCCTGCTCCCAGCTCCTAAGGGAATACCTCTCCTCTTTTCAGTCCAAGTTAATCTTGTTTTTCCCGCATAATCTTATTTATCTCCATTTTGTATTTCTGTACTGATGTCAGTGATCTATCTGCAGTCAGCAGGAAAGTCTCAGATGTAATGTCACATGTGCTGCTATATCCTTAGATATTCAACTGAAACTTAAATATGTCAAGTGGTTCAACACGCTCTCAGCTAGGATTTTAAAGGTGATTCCTATGAGGTAAACGAAGAACTGACAAAGGAGAAGAATAGATACCAGATAAAGAATAGCCGAGATTACACAGGTAGCAGAAACACAAATGTAATAAAGACTTGCTCAATAAAAAAGGGGTTAGACAGCCTGCAGATTAATCAAGCAATTTTGAAGGCTTCCTGAGGGGAAAGCCTGTTAGTACTGACTAAATTAAAAAGGAACAGAAGGTCTTGCTGCTTCTCAGTCCCATGAGTCAGCTTGGTTGCTAATGGGACAATATTCACACAGTTATTCAAAAGACACATTTGAACCATCAACTTTCATAACTTTCATAACAAGATGATGTAGCTAATAGCTTCCTCCATTTTGGACTCTCCAGCCCTCCATTCTCTCAAAGGTCAACACCGTCAAGACAGCTTGCTATTGGTCAGCGGTGCAAGTTCATATAAACTGAACATGGTGCAAAAAAATTGTGCAGATTTAACAGCAAACCATCGGTCGTGCGATTCCAATGGAATAAAATTATTTTGCCGTGATATTTCTCCATTTTAAATAGTGTTTCTGAATGAATTTTTCTTTCCTGTGAGGGGTGGCTACAGGACCTACAGACCCTTTCTGGGAGAGTAGGAAGACAGAATATGACACCTCAGCATTGATGCAAGACTGTGTATTGATAATTTGGAGTGTGTGTCCATATGCATGCATTTGCATGCTAATAAGCAATGCTTATGTGCATATTTGATGTGTAATCACCCAGTCCAACGTTTTCTTCTTTTAATCTTTTTTACTGATATCGCTTCAAATGCAAATGTGTTTTTTGCCGCTCGCTGACTTTCAAGTTTGAAAAAAAAAAGAAAAATAATTAAATAAGAGTGACTGAAATTTTAGTCTGACAGGTTTCTTCTCCCACTTTGGCCTTTTGCGTCCTCCCAACATGAAAGACTTCCATTTCACCCATGAAAGATCAACAATTTGAAAGCGATAGCTTACTCATTATCTATTGCATGGTTCAACATTCAGTGCAGACAGCTCACCTTTCCCATCAAAGGGGAAGGGAAGCACACAGTCACCTTTGACAAAAATCTGGTCAGTAATGAGTTTGCACAGACTGAAGACTCTCAGCACTAAAGACAGATGCTGCATTGTCTGAAGAAGTAAAAATGTTGCTGGTTCCTTCCTCAGCACAAACAGGAAGAGACTGATTATACATCTATAGTGCCCACCACAACTAATGAAGTGCCCTTGAGCAAAATATGATTCTATAGGTGTGAGCCTAACAGTCCACGATGCACTCTGATTCTAAGTGTGTGCTAGCAGGGTGAAAAAAAAGTTGAATTTGCCAAACTGACAAGTACAAAGTAAAGATCTTAGCAATATATCAGCATGTATCAAGTCTGTGTGTCTTTTCTCTGCACACATAAGGCAACGGCTACTTCACAATCTTTCAAAGTACTCCCACCTGCAACTGCAGGAGTATCCCTTGGGCACCCTCGGTTGAGAATCACTGAAATATAGGACATGTGTGTTTTTTCATGCAAGTACACACAGGGAATTCCAAAGGTCCAAATACATATACATATAGGAACATATCACAAAAACTGAGGATTCTTAGCAACCTATGAAATAACATTTAGACCATCACATGATAGTGACTGTGGACACCCAGATTAATGACCTTCTTTTAAGGTAAACTGCCCTTTTAGAGTGACCCTAATTTGCACCTTTTCAATGGCACAGAAAGTAGCCCTTATAGACTGTAGTCAAGGATGAACCTCCATCACATAAGAGGTAAACAATGTGATATCCATTATTAAACAAAAACTCAATACCCACCTTATCTATTTGGCATATTGATTTATTAGTCTTCTAGAGGTGACTTTCTTTTTCTTCCCCTATTTGTGTGTCAATGAACACTGGCGTGTGCAGAAATGATACTATGATCATAATACTTTCACCTTATTTAAATTCCCATCCAGTAAATTTGAGCTCTTTACCTGAGAAAATTGTTACATTTTCTTCAATGTTGCTTTATTCAAATAAATAATAATAATAATAATAATAATAATAATGGCCTGTTTAACCATAACTGTTCAGAAAATGATGCCATCCATAACCTCTCCCCTTCTTTACACTCCCTCCCTCCTCGAGTACAAACAATCATTCATTATAGAGGAATAATACACAGAGTGACATACTTTTAGAGGGAATTAGCTCTTCATGTCTGAAGGGTAAAAAACATATTATGTTTTTGTTATTGTACAGTAAGGTCACATTTCCATTTGAGACTATGTGCTCTTGGGCTATAAGTAGGGAGTGGGGTAATAAAAATGACAAAACTGCTGCAGTAAAGCAGCTGTTGTGAAAATGGTTTTCATCTGTGGTTAATAAGCTTTGTATTTTCAACAATAACAAGTCCCTGAAAATAAAGAAAGGATTTCATTCTGACACAAGGCTGTGTGGTTACAATCTGAATCATGTATGCTCAATTCATAACATTTCTCTTTTTGCAGCTTTAATTGTTCCTGACACCTGGAGTACATTTCCTTGGCTAATGGTCGGATAGCTGATGTATGATTCAATATATTCACATCGTATGCGATGTCATTTAAAATCAAGTAATTCTTGAGGTCTCAGCCTCCCTGTGGAGAAATGAACACTGTTAATGATCCCTTTGCAATGCAGGTACGATTCTGCAAAAAAAAAGATATATAGAAGGTTTTGTTGTGTTTGTTGTGTTTATTGTGGAAGCAGTGAAATCACATACCACATTGTTAAACCTGTATCCTAATCGTGTCGTACTGCCTCCCACAGCATGAAGGGGCCTATTCATCTCTCTCTCTCTCTCTCTCTCTCTCTCTCTCTCTCTCTCTCTCACACACACACACACACACACACACACACACACACACACACACACACACACACACACACTCAACCTAAGAGTGCCAAACCTCACAGACAAGCGAGAGTCGAGTAAATGTGAAATAGAATTCTAATTTGAGAGCTTTTTACCCAGGAGTCCGCTCCGCAGGCTTCCCACTGACACCATGATGAATGACTTTGTGTTCGCTAAATGTGCTTGTCTATGTGTGTGTGTGTGTGTAGCAAGGTTCAAGGCACAGAGGTTGTCACCCCTCAGAACCTCCTCCCCCCTGCCTGTGGATAATTAAATCTAGTTTTGAAGAGTGACCGTGCTTTTATTTATTTACTTGTTTGTCTGCTACATGATACATGAGAAGCGACAATATAAGAGCGAGGCTTGGAGTGGATTCTGCCAAGCACGGCATATTCAGGGCCATGCTCCCAGTTAACAGAAGAAGAGAATGAGGAGAAATGATGCACTTTTATATGTTTTGTGTGCGTCGCGTACACTTCTAGTTGTACACAAACAATACCTACTAGTGTGTTAGCAAAGGATTTTTGGACTGATTCATTCTTGTCAGTAAGTAATATTAAAACCTGTGACTCACTGCTGTCCTGCTAAACAATGACGATGGCCTCGACTTAAGTCTGAATAAAACCAATTTGGCTAGCAGGCCTGACTGTGGCAAAGAAACTGCTAGCTTAGTGTTGTAAACCTCCACTCTCCTGAAATATCAGACACTGGCTCAGGTCACTCTGAGAAATGGTCTCTCTAGGGTTGTCTACAGGAAAGCTCACGCCAGGACTGAATTATAAAAGCAATGAAAATTAAATTAAAATTATACCGAATGTGCATCTTTGATATCCTGTATTTAGAAAACTACAAAAAATTATATCAGCAAAATGCATTGCATGTATTATAAGCCACTTTCAACTTTCAAACAGCATATACTTTTACATTTGATCAGAATTAAAGATTTCACCACCAGATAATTGGCTGAGCACAATCCCATTCTCCAATCACAATCCTTGCCAGAGCCGAGCCCACTGACCAAAGGTCACGGACATTTTCCACTTCTTACTGACTTTTCTGACATAACTGTAACTGTACAGAACACAGTGTAGAAAATAAACCGAGTACAGCTCATTATTAAACCCATTACTGTAAGCTTTACAAAAACTATTAGCAAAACTGACTTTGATCCCTGGAGGCCAACATAAAATCGCCTCATCAACTCACTTTTTTCAATTCCTCTGAGCGTCTCCGACAAAAGTTCAAAGAATAATATAAACATACTGTAGATTCATCATTGTGACCCCAGACTGTTGATGGTGTGATTACTTGATGATGCCTCCACAATGAGCATCCACAAGGGACAGCCATGCAGCTCAGGTACTGTATGTGCTAAAGTGTTCCTTTGTGGCTCTACTGAACTGTATGTATAATGCACAGCTCCCATGGTAAACCATTACTGTGTCTACTGTTAGACACAGCTCCCACCCTGGGGAGAGCTGCAGCCAATTAAAAGAAACCTTGAGTGGGAGTTGCTTTCAGGGAGGAGTACACGCCAGTCTGTGACAGGCGGACATGGGTGCCATGTTGGGTTTCAGGGGTGTATTTTCTGGTGGAAGAGAGCTTGAAGAGAGAGGTTATTGTGAGCGTTTGCACATGGGAACTTTTGGTTGGGGCATGAAATGGGACATCATTGGTTTTACGACCAGTTAAAGCGAATGGTTCTAAGCAACAATAATGGCCACGGGTCTAAGCCATGTTTGTGCACGTTTTCTCCTTGACTGGAGGCTACTTGCATGTTTTTAGGTTGAAAGCCCACAGGACATTCAGCAAAAACTTATAAATGTAAACATTACTCAAACACAAAAGGTGTGTCCCAATTGCCTAATCGCCTTGACTCGATTGACTGGTAACAGAGCCAATTGAATAATTTGTTATTTTAAAACATTTGGCTGCATCAGCCTCAAGCGACTTCAACCTCTTCTCTCTCAGCTTTTCAGCACCATCTTTATGTTTTTTCTCTTTTTATTCGTCCATCATGCTCCACTCCTAGTTATCCATGTAATGTCACCCCATAACAGAGATGGGAAAGGACATAACTCAGGAAATTCTCTCCTCCAAGATCCATTTGAGAGGTGAACTTTGACAGAGAAACTACAGGTGAAAGAGCAGTGTATGCGAGGCTTCTCTCGTAGCTGGTACACCAGAAAGGCCTGGCTAGCTGGATGCAGTCACGCTATTACTTTATTTTGCTTTCCGTGCTTGCTGGGACAGATCCAGCATGGACACTGACGGGAGTGAGGGATATAAAGCACCTGTCTGAGAAAGAAAGGAAACATGAGAACACCGGGGCACACAAGGATAATTCTGTCAAGCTAACATTAGCCACATTAGGCAGAGTGAACATTACTACGCAGCTGGACGACGGCCACAGGATTGTGGTGAGGCAACACAATGAGGAGGTGGTTAAAAACAGGCACATTTTATCCAAAATAATCGATTGTGTGAAGTTTTGTGGGGCTGGGTTGGCCTTGCAAGGGCATGACAAGACTGACTCCTTGGTCAACCCTGACCTTTTTAAAAAATGGTACGCTTGTGTCACAAGCTGCAGTAATAAATCCCATGGTGGAAAAGGTAGAAAAGTTGAGCACGAGGCAAGATTTTTTAGGTTTTCCCACCTGGAAAAAAGGCTATGGACAGCAGGTGGAGGAGATAACAGAGAGGCATCAGATGGCCTGGGTTGCAGAGGTCTATCTTTCGCCAAGATATCTAAGAGAGTTTTTGTTTTTTAACTAACGTTACTAAATGTGCTGGTTTTCTTATTTCTAAAGTAGCTAGTGTTATATTCATGCATTGTTTTAGATTCGCCACACTAGTAAATGACAGACACCTAGAGAGGGCAACAGAAATGGGTTAATCTGGTCTTGTTAAGACTGTAAAATGACATGGATGTTACGCGATGTCATTGCAGGTCAACCTGCATACGAGATGATGGAGACTGACCGAGACTGGGCACCATCCCTGCATCTGGGCCACACAGACATTACACATACAGACACTGCACGCTCTGCAAGACGAAGTAAGCGGGAGCAACTAAGGAAAAACACACTGCAAGCAGCTGAGACGAGGGGCCCCAGGCTGGAAAAAGTGGTCAGCTACACACTGAGGAGGGAGCACAGGAGGGAGGATTCATACTCCATTTGCTGTTAACCTTTATGCGCCTTAGATTGGCGCCTGCACAACACCTATCCCTTCTCTTTCGTGTTTCCCCAAAGACAGTGTACAGAACATTGAATTTAATTGTGTCATTTTTATATGCAAACCTGTAGTGTTCGATTGTATGGCCAGATAGAGACACCAGTTTGTGTAGGCCTTTGGACACGGACTAGCAGAGATTATTGACTGTTTTGAGATTTTCACAGACCATCAAACCATCCAATCTGAAAGCGCTTGCCCAAATGTTTTCCAGCTACAAGCACAATCATACTTTGAAGTATTTGATAGGTATTATACCCAAGGGATCTATTTGTTTCCTATCAAAAAGATGGGGTGGCCGTACAAGTGACAAACATACAACACAGAACAGTGGTTTTCTTTGGCTGATAGAGGTTTTGACTTACAGGAAAGTGTTGGCATGTTGTGTGCAGAGGTCAAACTCCCAGCATTTACAAAAGGCTGCTGTCAGCTAGCTGCAAGAGATTTAGAGTAGAAATAGCACATCTAAGAATACACGTTGAATGGGTGATCAGAAATGCTTGTCAGAAGTTTAAAATCTTAATAGGAACCATACCCATCAACATTATACTTCCATGTGAAGGTGAGGAAGCCACTTTTTTGGATAAGATTGTCACTGTCTGTTGTGCCCTGACAAACCAATGTCCAACTATAGTTTATAAATACATTGTGTGCTGATGCTTTATCCTGCTCGCCACTTCTCTTTCTGTTATGGATTGGACTGTTTCCTTGTCATCAGCACTTCCATAGCCAAATGAAGTATGGAAACCAAATGTCGTGCACGCAGGGTAAGGTTTAATGGTAGTGATTGTAGCGTGATTAACCCCGATCCTGATGAACATTTTGGATCTTTATTAATGGAAAGAATTAGACTTTTAAGTCATAAACCAGGCCTGTCCAGAGACTGATAAGCCTTCTCCAGCAGCCTCCTCTGTCCCATGACCTTTGCCAGAAATGAATATGCATGTGCGATAAGCATGGATGTATGATAATTTGG
The DNA here is from genome assembly GCF_020085105.1 of Siniperca chuatsi. Classification (NCBI taxonomy): domain Eukaryota; kingdom Metazoa; phylum Chordata; class Actinopteri; order Centrarchiformes; family Sinipercidae; genus Siniperca; species Siniperca chuatsi. The sequence goes on from NC_058054.1 coordinate 21,455,978, forward strand.
GATACAGTTTCAGTAGTGTAAGCCCTTGCTTGCCACTCTAATGACATATTGCCAAGAATATTTTCAACTGATCTCTTGTTGTCTAATGTTAATCAATTGAACATGCCTAAGGTTACTGGATGGTACATATTCACCGATTATGATGTGCTGAATAGCTAATGAAACAGAAAATGTGAATGTGCAACAATTAATTTATCATGGCTGGTAATAAGTGAAAATGTAAGTGAAAAGCTGAATTCCACCGGCCCTCAGAGCGAGTGTGTTTGTCTGCTAAGCCCCTCCTCCTCTCTTCCACTCCTCTGTGAGGAAAGACAAGCAGACAGACAAAAGACATTCCAGAGATAGAACTTGTGTGATTTTATTTAACTATTTCATTTGCTGTTACAGATATACAGTATGTGTGGATAAACTATATATCATGTGTCGTAACATATATTAGGCCTACCATGTATGACATTTAATTAACACTTTTAATTACTTATTATAAGTGGACAATAAAGAAAAAGTGTGTGGTGCCTTCCAACAACTGATAAAACAAAGCTTTAACATGAGAGAATTAAACTTAAAACTGTATTCCATCAGAAAGAATTAAAGGCAAAATTGGAAAAATGCAGATATCCAAAAAGAAAGAAGAAAACAGAAACAGAAAGAAGCCTGCTAAAAGGATGCTGAGCCATCTTTGAGATCCAATACGACAAAACCTGGGCCTTACGTGCCAGTCACATGGTGCAGAGAAGGAGAAATAGAGAGAGAGATAGGGAGATGGAGTGAAATAGACTCAAAGACTTAACTCTTAGAGAAAGAAACTCTATTAGCGAACTGAAATTGCTGATACCAGATTAAAGAAGGTTCTCAGAATCAGAATCAGAAATACTTTATTGATCCCCGAGGGGAAACTCTTTTCTTACAGCAGCTCACTATCACGTCAGTGCACGCAGGAATAGAAGTACTAAGCAGTTCTACATCCAATCGTGGCACCGGCGTCCTAACAAGGACCGTAACGAATTTTAAACTCAGTCAACATCTGGCAGACGCTCACACTGCCTCGCCGACTCAGGCAGAGTCGCCCCGTGGGACCGACAGCACGGCCTGAAACATGAAAATCAGGGGAGTTTCATCTGGAGCTGATCACTTCAGAGTGCCACAGAAAAATGGCAATGTTTCACATCTCCTCTTCCCTCCAGGGCAACGCCTGCCCTGCTCAGCCAAAACTCAACATTCAGTCATCCACATTTAGTCTGTCTGTAATTTTCTCCTTTCCTTATATAGTTCCATCAGCGGGGTTTTTTCCGTTGCTGAGAAGAACACAGCTCTCGTCTTCCCTTTTTTTTGTGACATATATATCGTCTTTTCGACAATCGACTCTTCTGGGCTGCTTATGTAGCTGCTCAATGCTAGATTGTTCAAGCCTGGCTTGAGTTAACATTGACTAGACACAGCTGAATTGTGTTAATCAAAGTCGACGTTAATTCAAACCAGGCTTTTTCAATTAAGTGCAGATTTCATTAGCTGTGTTTATGGAATACCCCCCTGGATGCTATCAGAGTTTAGGCTAACGTTAGTGGTTCTGTCCTGCTCTTTGTTGGATTTGGGGAACTACACTCCAGCAACCCCAGCCAACGTTACCTAAGAAAAATGTGTTTCCTTTAAAGTAAAGTGTATTCTTTTCTTGTAAACGTACTAATAAAAAGGACACTATGAATATTAGTACATACTATGAAGTATTAGTTTATAGTGTGAAAACGGGACACTGCTACAATGTGAGTCCCAGCACACACACGGTCACCATGTTAGACTAAAAGGGGGGGACTAAATCAGTTGGTCTCCCTGGAGGCTACTATCAGCACAAACATACATCTAAAGTACATTATCTGACTTCCCATTCCCTGCAGCACACATGCATCATGTATCAAATTCCCTCCTGACCAGCTGCAATTGCTCCCTTTAACTGGAAGATTGGATTTTTCATGCCCAGATGGCTGATAATAGTGGATTACTGGGAGGTGATCAGTATCAGTGGATATCAATATACTGTAGATCGATGGTCAGCAACATGCACACATACACAATTTGATGATTTGCTGACTTATATTGCCTGGTGAAGGCATCCTAGTATTGTAGGGTCAAATGCTTTTGTTCAATGATCAATTTTGTTCTGTGCGCCTAATATCTGACTGTTTTTCCAATGTGCCTCATGCAAAACAATAATTGATTTCATATTACAACCTAGTAGGTTGACATTTGGTTAATGTTCACTATGTACAGGGTCATAATAATTATTTATATAGCCCAATATCACATCTGTCGATCTGTACAGCATACAACACACTCTGCCCTTAGACCCTCGATACAGATAAGGAAATACATGACAATATATAATTATGATGACAAAGTGTAGATTGTAAAAGGATGGCTGGAGGATGGATCCAGGAGGACAACAGCTGACAGCTTCAGGTGTCGCCCACTAAGTAGGATCTGAGCCACACCACCTTCTCTCCACCATAGAGACCTGGACGTAACATAAACCAAACCACTTGTTTCAGGGAGGTGGCATGCCTGACACATTTTACTCTAAAGGACAGGCCAGAAAATAATGTAAACAAGAAAAAAGGTTTCCGAAACCATTTGTAAAAACTGCAAAATGAATATTTTGAAGCTGCATTTGGCAAGATATGAATGAAAAAAAAACAATTTTATTGAGAAAAAAAACATTTTATTTATTCCTTTAAATGTTCAATTACATTTTCTAAAGAGTGTTTCAAAGTTTTCAAAGATTTTTTTTATAATGCCAGATGCTACAGAGCCCCCTAAAGGTCACAGTGAGAATTTTTTTGCGTTACCTTGCAATATTGTGTTCTCTCGCAATAAATTTAGCGTTCTCTTGCGATATTTTTGAATTACCTCACAGTCTTTTGCGTTACCTCCCAATACTTTTCTTCTTCCATTCCTTCAGAGCCGTATGTCTATTTGGAATGGAAGGCAGTGTGGAGATTCTCAAGTTAATGCATTTAGCATTGTTCGTGGACACCTCACCTTTTATGATTGCAAAGAAGTTATTAGATGGAAGATTATCAGACTTCTGAGTAGGAGCTGTATGTATAAGGAACATCAATTATTGCTCCACACTTATAACAGGCCTTCAACCAAAACCTGTTCCAGCATTGAAGTTACTTTAATTTGTTTTGTGCAGAGAACAGAGGACCCTGTGCAAAAACACAAAAAGCTTTCCAACTTGTGTTGGTCTGCATTCCTGATGTATCTCTGCAAGCGTTTCAGTGCTGTCTGCTCTTTGTGTGACAGAACCACAGACACTGTTTGTAGCATTTCAGTCACCTTCTTGTTTGTTGCTTTTTCTGACTCATACACATACAGCACATTAGCTTTATGAGGTAGATTCAACTGCACATCTGTTATTCCGCCTCTGGAGATGTCTCCTCTTCCTCAGTGAAACCCCTCTGGGCTACAGTACAGCACAGAGTACAGTAACTGTTCACAAATGAAACCGACAGCATCCTCCATCCCCTTGATCTAAGAATTTGTTTAATTTTACTTTCACTAATTACATAACCATGCATGCCTATTGAGCAGTAGCACTATATCAGTATACTTAATGCCCAGTTAAAAGTAAAATTCAATGAGCTGATATACTGTTGTGTTGCACTGGGAGCAGCTGAGTGGAAATAGACATACGGCTCTGAAGGAATGGAAGAAGAACAGTATTGCGAGGTAATGCAAAAGTATTGAGAGAGATCGCAAAACATATTGTGAGGGAATGCAAAAGTAGTCCTCAAAATTTTCGCCATGACCTCTATTTGATTTTAAGATGTAAGCAGTGTGCCACCTAAAAATTAAGTTAAATTAATCTATTTGCAGAATATGGTGATAATATTCAGTATGTTTTCATTAGTGGATAATCACCTGAAAATAAGAATCATGCACTGCACTGTATGTACAAACCAAACAGTTTTCTCCTGTTTTCTCTCTCCACTTCTCCCTCACACACACACACACACACACACACACACACACACACACACATATAAACCCACGTTTATGGATGACACGTTAGCCAGATCCGGTCCAGGCACATCGAAGGGCATGTGTCAGCTTCCCATTTCATTTTCTCTGCTGCTTCAGCCTGTTGTGATTGGGATGAGTGGTATTCTGGGCGAAATTGTTTATGTGTGTGTGTGTGGTCCCTGTGTGTAGGTGGTGTTGTTAGATGTAAGGTAAGGTAATCCATAAAGTCTCTCTCTCTCAAGGTTACACTTTCCTCATCCTTTGTTTCCCCACCCCTCCTCCTCTTCTTCTTCTCTGTCTGCGGTTTCTTTGGTTACTGCTGAAATGGCCTTTTGCCGCAATCATATGCAAGAGTACGTCATGGCCTGGTGGACCATACGTTCACTCCTAGCACGTGGAGGAGAGCCAGACAGAGTACACTGAGGCAATTTTTCCTGTCTACTGTATACAGTACAAGTCCTTATAGCTGGTCTCAATTGACTATCGACTTACACACACTGAGATATACTGTAAAACCTGTGTGCAAGTTACCTTTTTCACATTAAAGCATTGCCCCGTTTCAAATGACTTTTGAAGAATGTCTTTTATGGCAGCACACTGAAAGATGAGGTAACATAGAAGACAGGAAAATAAAGTGCTATTACCCACTCTTTCTGTTTTTCATGTGCAGCATCATCACTCAGGTGTCTGCACATCTTCTTTCATCTTTGAAATCCTAACTCTGGGTTGATTGTGCGATTCAACCTGTCCGCCAATCTCGCACCTTTTTGCCTCCCTGCTTTCTAGCAGTGCTATCGATTCCTTCTGTCATGCCAGCATGTAACTTTGCAATTATCAAAGTAATCTTGTCTCTTGCTTTGACAGGCCTGCTAAAAACAAGTCACGGCTAATGTGTGCTGACCAGCTGAATGATTGCTGCAGAATGCATCACACATAGACAGCCCTGTCCTAACCAAAGGAATTTTTTTATTGATTGAAGAGAGAAGAAAGCAAAGACAAGGAGGATGACCATGATGCGTGAATAAGGGTTAAAAAGATTACACCTCACCTCTTTGCCCTTTGGCCAACCAGTTTGTATATTCTGTTTTGCATTAGGTGTGATGACAGATGGTTGTGAACTACCTTTCTACCATCCTTATCCTTTCCTGTCACCATACCACAAATCTGAACAGCCTGTTAAACCATTATGTGAAAACAACAGCTCCTACAGTACCACCCCCCTCCTTCCTCTCATTTTGTTCCTTTGTCACTCCCACACACCCTCTCTCCAGGTGAATTTCCATATGTTAAAAGAGAGGGAGTTAGATGAATGGCCACATGCTTCTTTGATGAAGTAGGGAAATGTCTACACCACCTACACTGTCTATTATATTATTATAACCAGAGTGGAGCAGTTAGCTGGCATGTCTGGCCTTATTCTCTCTGAGGAAACCATTTGTACTATTACTGTACATACAAGCCATTTGTAAATGAGAGTCACATTAACTGATTGAAATATATTGATTTGATTCATCGATATATAATTGCAGAGCAGATATTGATGCTGATGTTGCACTCACATATACCATTTTATATACCAACATACCACTGAAAAAAAATCTCTCTAAAAGATTGATATTATTTATTCTGGAGAAATAAAACAACTATACTGCAATGCAATGTGCACCACTCTGTCGGTTAATGAAAAGGTCAAAAGATACTTGTCAACAACCCGTTGATAATAAATGAGGGAGTTTTCAAATCCATGTTGTGTCAAGCTATAAGCAGACAAAGGTGCTGCAACACAATGTCATTCGGTAAGGCTGCGCTGACAAATTAAATATGTTCAATGCCACATCCTTGTTAATGTAATTGTAACTGTAACTGTCTACCTTGTGATCATTGTGATGAGAGATATGACATTATTAAATTGTTCTGCATTAATATGCATTAATACTGATGCATTAATAAGTAATTAGCCCTTTACTGTTGCAGGTGGTTGAGGTGGAGCTTTATATACAGTCTGGAATTTGTAATTGGAATTATAGGGGTCAGGCCCCCTTTAAAGGGTCACAAGATAAATCTGAGGGGTTTTTTGTTGACGACTGAGGCAGGAAAGCAGAAAAACTGCTACACAATTGTTTTTTCCTTTTTTCTGGACTTTTCTTTAATGTTTGTTTTTGTGAAATATTGGATAATTTGACATCTTTGGGCCTCGAACAATTATTTAAATGAAACCATCTGAGAAGTTTAGAAATGTCTCTTTGGTGGAACTGCTAACAACTCATAGACATCTGAAACATGACAAGAGACCCCAACTAGACACAGCTTTTTTTAAAAGATGTTACAAGCCAAAAAGGTTGGACACCACTGGTTTCATGTTTAATCTTTATGTACTGTGTTTCAAAAGATTATTATGTTTTTTAATGTAAAATCGTAACCTGAAAAATAACCAGTAACAACAGCTGTCAAATAAATGTAGTAAAGTAAAAAGTACAATATTTCCCTCTGAAATGTAGTGGAGAAGAAGTATAAAGTAAAATGGAAATACTCAAGTAAAGTACAAATACCTCAAAACTGTACCTCAGTGCAGTACTTGAGTAAATGTACTCAAGTTTCTTTCCACCACTGACCACTGGGTGGTCAAAGCCTAAAAAAGACTGTCGGCACCAAGAAAATTAAATATAGGAATGGATACAGAATTAGCTCACAGTTAAAACTCTGCTTTGATCTTCAATGAATGACATTACTACTCTTCCGATATGGTCACACCACCGTATGATTTCCCCATGGGTGGTCACAGTTGCCTGTGGTTGCCCAAGCTCTCAAACACACACGGGCAATTAGCTAATAAGATTCAGGCATGCTTGAAACATCATGCCCCCTCTAACCCAGTATCTTTTTGTGCCCAGTAACAGGACATACTGTAATAATAGCATTCATTTTGATTGGAGTAAGATTGAGGTTAGGTTGCCTAGAGTGACATTGCAGCATAATTTGGTCATGTCTTTTTTTGCCTGTCAATGAAAATGTTGCCAACTCTGATATTTTTAGGAAGGCCGCAACAGTGGTAATGTCATACATTTGTTCAACATATCAGAGTTAATGAGGAAAAAGGAGATGTAGATCTGTAAGAAAAGAGGAATGAGGATACAGGTGCCCTAGTGAGACTCAAACAAATTTCACAATGGTGGATGTCTTCAGTAACGCAGACACTGTCCAGGTAGGCTCCACACAGGCTGTGTGAGGAACTGTTGCAATCACCTGTCAGCTACTGCAGGCTGCACAAATGTTACTATTTTTCTATGAAATGTATGTCTTCTAAGAACATACATTCAAAGTTCTTATTAGTTTAAAAGTATTGGTATTGGTGATACATCTCATGGCATAACTTGGTATCAAACATTGGATCAGAAATCACTATCACTATGTAACACTGGTCATAAAGTCCAAACATCAGTAAAGCATTAGCCAAGAAAATAAATTGTGGATATTATATCAATAATTATTTCTTACTTCTTACTCTATTTTTAAAATGGAAAACTGCAAAACTGTGACTCATTCTCCTTTTTCAATGTCAGTGTTGGGACACCACAAATTAATTCATTCATTTGGGAGATAACTAAACTTTTGTTAGGAGACTGCATTCAATTTTGTCCCACAATCCTGAGAGCCATTGAACGCAGCATTGGCCAGTCTGATCTGTGACCCGGATGTCACCAGGTCAATAAAAAGGTCAGCGATCACTGGTTTTATCTCTCTTTCTCCTGGAATCTTTCACTGTGGCGGACAGCCATGGCTGTCTCCCTCTCAGTTTTACCTGCTCACCAGCAGACACCAACCTGAACGCTCTCCTCCTGGCTTTGCCGTGCAATCTGCTCGGAGCAGAAACACGCAGCAGAACCAAAGTCTCCTGATCTACCAAAACGCTGCGACGGCCTATTAGATCTCTGCAACAAAGTTTAGCGCAAACAGCTGCCACACACAAAGCCTGCCAGCTCACTTCACATGCTAACAGGAGCACGAAGCAAGTTAATACAGAGCTGTTAATTCTGTAAGGACAACCACAGGTGGAGCGACCGGCTTCCTCCGACCTCTACAAGTGGACACTGCACAGCTGATGCTTCCACAGCGGAACTACAATTCTTCCCAGCTTGGTTCGTCTACAACAGACTGACCGACAGCTAACAGCAGCACCAAAGCCACCTCTCTTTCCCTCCCACTGACGGGTAACGTAACAAGTGGGCAGAGCATAGAGTAACTGTGTATCAGAATCAGAATCAGAAATACTTTATTGATCCCCAAGGGGAAACTTTTTTGTTACTGCTGCTCACTATCACATCAATGCAAACAGGAATAGAAGTACTAAGCAAATAAAAATAGAATACACTATAATACAGCTAAGATAAATTAAGTACAAAGTAGATATAAGTATCACCTTGGTCACGCCAATCACATGCTAATCAGGTACTTAACTGTGATGAAGTAGATGCAGCCAGAAAACAATAGGCCTGATTACTGATTACTGGGCCATCTTGGAAACTATTAGGTCAGTTTCAGGTGAAACTAGCTATTAACAGATACTCAGGCAGATTCCTTCCTGAGGGCAGGGCTTATGTAACACAGTAGCTTAAATTTCCAGTTCCCGTCCCATTTTTTCACAATTGAGAATGATTTCCGGATTATATTATTATATTATAATATTATTATATTGTACATACTTATCATCAACCGGTAATCCACTTTGTACCTTACACTTATTTAAATTTTATACTTATACCCACTTGGTACTTAATTTATCTGACCTGTAATATAGTGTATTATATTTTTTGCTTAGTACTTCTATTCCTGTGTGCATTGACGTGATAGTGAGCAACTGTAACAAAAGAGTTTCCCCTCGGGGATCAATAAAGTATTTCTGATTCTGATTCTGATTAAGCTCCCGTTTCACATGTTACTTTGTTTCTGATCACGTGGGTTCATGCTCGTGTATGCGAGACATACGGAACAAAGAAACACATACACATTCCTTTTGGCGCGCACCCAGACCTGCACGCTCACACACACACACACACACATACACATACACACACTCTTTGTTCTGTAGTTTAGTATTTAGAGTTAAACTTCACATTGTGTTTTTGTTTTGCTTATCTTTTAAATAAATGCTTGTGTTAATTGTGCTGGCTTCTTTAATGTTGCACAAGAGTGAGTATATGTTGAACTCCAAATCCTTCAACCTACTAGCTATCAATGGTAATTTGGTTATAATTATTAATTTAATTATTAATCTGAGTCCCAAATTTATAGTTTAGTGTATTTTGAGACTCAATCAATTAATTGGCTATCATTTCTCTTCTTTAAGAAGAGTGGTGCCCCTGAGGACTTTATTCATTAAAGTTATTTATGATGATCTTTGATCATTCTGGTAGCCATAATTAATTGATCGCACCTACACAAGTGGGTAACCATTGTAAATCCCAACATCAGTGACTGTTTATTGTTTTTCTCAGCTGATGTCTCACCAGCATGTGAATGCACCACATAAGCACTTTTCAAATCAAAGCATTAATGAATGCTTAAAAAGTAAGGTACACCCACTTGAACTTCTTGGTTGAAAACCAGAATTTTCTCTGGATTCGTGATTCTAAAGATAGGAACAAATTTTGAAAATATTGGCAGTTAAATTTTGACAATTAAAACAATATTATATTATATTTTATCAGATTTAAAATGACATTAGATTCTTGCTTCACAGTTTTTTCTTCAACATTGGCTGTGAAGTACTGTATCACTCCATCTGTAGTCTATTTATAAAAACTGCTTCAATGGCCTGTCACAAAATTGACCAGTGTTTTGCTAGTGGCTAGTGTTAATTTACAACCCTGCCACCAAATAACTGTATTTAGAGATACTGTATTCCTCTTTGCCATTTGTGATCAGCTACCATACCACATGGGAAATCAGGAAAATCTTTTAGCCTTTGGGGCATCTCAGTTTCATACACAACCATCAAATGTTCACAGTGTACTGATCTCACTCTGTAATGGAAGGTCTGGAGTTTGGATGCCAATTGCATTTTTCCACAGGTTTTTCCAGTATTGTCAAATTTACCTGTGCATGTGGAGAGCCAAGCCATGAGCACATGCTTTTTTAAACTGCAACCTTGCAGCCAGGGATAATTTTGTTGACCCTCATTGTTTTTGCTGATCTCCTCTCCTCACTTAACCCAGCCAAGCCTTGTGCTCAAAGATCATACAATTTCTTCTAGGTCATACAATTAAAGATACAACAAATCTTAATTCAGCAGAAAGAACAAACGTGAGCTGCAGTTACCTTCCAGACACATAACTGGCATTTTCAAATCAGGTAAATTATTGGAATTAACGTTAAATTTCTGAGTAAAATGGCAAATGACTTGGAGAGATTCCATACCTTCAGTGTGGAGAATGCATGATTAGCGGCCTTTCTAATAATTGCTTCCTGACATGCCCTGCAGTTGTCCTACTATGCCGTACTTTGACAAGTAATCTATATTCCAAGACAAAATAGTGTTGCCAGCTGGGTAAAGGCCATCCACCTTTAGCAGTTCAGGTCAGATTCAAACGCAGGGCAGGAAAACTCTGCTGGTCAAACAACTCACCAGCCTGCAGATCAAAGACAACCTGCTATGAACCTCATTACCCTCATGGCCAGAGATTCATTGATGTCAAAATGGTCTTTTTAAAAAGGTCACATGTGAAGTAACTTCACTTTGTTTCTGTAACTACAAACACAGTATGAAAACTGGATTTTGCATGGATAAATTAAGGAAATTGGTATCATTGGTTAGATTTTGACTTCATGTTGAAGTGTCCTTGAGCAAGACACTGAACCCCAAGTTGCTCCCGATGGGCAGGCCAGCGCCTTGCATGACAGCTCCGCCGCCTTTGGTGTGTGTGTGTGTGTGTGTGTGTGTGTGTGTGAATGAGAGGCAAATTGTAAAGCGCTTTGTCTGTTAAGGTTGAAAAGCGCAATGTAAGTGCAGTCCATTTACCATATCTGTCAGAGAAGCATATTCCACCTTTCATTTTTGAAATTTCGACACAGCCCTTTTCTTTTAAAGAATGTCTCCATCGCTCTTCAATCTATTACTGCCAGCAATGAAGGCAGGTGAGAGAACAAAATAGGCTTACAAGGCTGTGATGATGAGGGAGAACAATATATATATATATTAAATATTACTGATTATTTGGTATTTCTAGAATCAAGAAGAAGGGTAACATTTGTTATATTATGACAAGCGCAACTAATACGAGCTCACCTGTTAGCTAACCATTGGCCCAAGAAGAAAGGTACACAAGCTAACTGCCAACTAATATGCAGAGGGAAAAAGTCCACCAGGCTGCCTCTGGTTAGCACTCTAAGACACTTGGAGTGGAGGACTGATTAGCCACATTCAGGGTTAGGGTTAGAAAAAGTTTTAATAAACTCTATGTACACTACCTGCCAAACAACACCTCAGACAGACAAAGTTGGTGAATAGGAATAGTTCAATGTTTTGGTAAATACACTCATTAATGCTCATTAATCCTTCTTTAGTGAGAAGAGAAGATCAATGCCAATGTCACATCTTTGTGTTAAATAAAATGACTAAGGATGGGGTTAGCCTAGCTTAGCATAACAACTGGAAACAGGGAGAATTAAAAGTATGCCTACCAATACCCCTAAAGGTGACTGAAAACACATTGTATCTTGTTTGTTTAATTATCACGATATTTGAAGATGATAATAACCCCTAGTGGTCAGAAATTGCTTAATGCAGTTTTAGGCACTCTCACATCTTAAGATGTGTAGGTAGGAATGACTGAAGTGCTCTAAATATGAGGTCAGTATTCATGTTATACACATATTTATTCTGTCCCTCTGCCTGTGCTGCAAGCACGCCGCATGATTGTAATGAGGCCCCCCTTGTAGTGGTTTCCAGTCTAACCTCTGACCTTCAGGAGATTCTCAACTTTCCTTTCTAATCCACATTCCACACACTCTCCCACCTCATTACAGATGTTGAACATGCTCCCTTCTGGCTGACATAAACACACAATTGCTCAGGCACGTACACACACAAACAGACCACTGTAAATACACACACTACACCACAAAAAAATACTGACAAAAATACAGTAATTACTGTAACCTCACTTCATAGTTGCAGAGCATTAATCAGCTGTTTGCAGAATAATATAATGTAACTTAATTTGAATATTTTTAGAAGCACTCTAGGGAAGAGTTGTCCAAGGTTATCGCTGTTAGTGTGTCCACAGCAGTTGAGGGAGATGTTGTTTTCAGCCGCAGAGTTTATTTTTTTATTGTAGCCCCAGAATGTAATTTTCTCATCAGGTCCTTTTTACATAATGGATTTAAATCTCATCTGCAGTAATCACCCACCAGCAGCTCTCCTGAGAAGGAGAACAAGGCAGTCACTATGGCAACCTCCAAGACCTGCAGAGGTGCTTAGTGTAATGGTCTTACATTTGGTAATCCAAAATGTGTTTCGGACTGACAAAAGGGAGTGCCAACTTTCACAAAACAGAAGGTCTATATTTTCTCAAGGGAGAGGGAGATAGTCAAGAGTAGCACTGTCCTATAACGTGCATGCTTATGAATCAAACAATCAAGCTCTCTTTTTATCCTGTCGCAGTTAAGCAGAAGCTGGTGGATTGCCAATTTCATCATCTGCATTTCAACTTTTTGTCTGCTCGCACATGTCTGATAATTTTGTGGCCTGAAATCAATCTGCCTGCACTCCAGTGGGTGGGGCAGTGCAATGTTAGTTTCCATTTTTTGGGCAGGAAATTTTGTCTGCATTTGTCTTTTTGTCTAACATAAACAAACTTTATTTAGATCTATTCAAAATCACATTTCAATCTTTTATTTCTTTAATATCTTAAATTTACGTGGAAGAGATTATCATGTGAATGGAGATCTGTACAGAGTTGATATTTGTCACATGGGATCTGATCTTTTCACTGCTGACATACTCCAAGTTCAGCACAGCAGAGATTGGGGATTTATGATAATAACTTGCATCACATACAGACACCAGCCAATATGTTTAATTCACTGCATGTGTGGGACGGTCACAAGCCGCAGTCTAGCCTTTCCCCTGCTAGGTAGCTCAGGCAATGAAGGAAATATACTAATGAAATTAGATGAATGAATCTGAACCCAGCAATTCACCCGATATGCAGCCGCGGGCTATGACACATCACTGATGCAGAAGATGATTATTGACTTACGCATATTAAAATGACAAATTTATAGTTTGAAGCAGACACTTTCCTCCTATAAAACGTTATGCAGCATTGGTAAATAGCAGATGACCATTAGTACATGAATATGTATGACAGTGGTTCTGTGGCATAAACCATACAAGAGGTCAGCAGTTTAGGTGAGACTGATATTAAGAATAGTAAAGCCAAACATGAGGTATGTGGTGAAAATATAATTGTAACTTCTTTCATATCTTGTGTGTGACAGATGCCATGTCAAGTTCCCAATATGAGAAGCCAATATTACAGGTAAAGAAATGCAGGTATATGAATGGGCTGTGTGCAACACAACAGTCATGTTTACATCCCTAAAGCCAATAAACAAGATTACCCTCTGTCTGACTTTGCACTGAGCCAACAGAACCCCCCAAAGCAACTGCAATTACTATTTATGTATCACCACTACATAAATCAACAACATCACGACACGTGCTGAACAACACAAGAAAATGAGCTCGGCCACTGCAACTTAATTCACAATTAATACCAATGCAAATTCTGCACGTAGCTAGGCAGATGGCAGCAGCACAGGAGCAGATTCTAGCACTCAGCAATCACCATGACATGGCCTACTGTACAAGCACATCTGCAGGACAACAATTAAACAGTCAGTGATGTTTGTAGCCTCATCATAAATACAACACTACAGTAGTGGAGAGCAGAAGTATGTAAAATATGTAGAGTACATACAATGGCATCAGAGTCCCACGCCATGATAATGTAACTTCATAACATACAGCCCAGAAATAAGCCAGTGGCTGCCTGGAAGGTAGGAAATCAACCAAAACATTTATGGTATGCTTTGGAAAATGGTCAGCAGTAATGCAGAGTATAAGCAATTTGTAGTTAATGGGCTAAAACATGCAAAATCATTGACACTGCCCATTTTATTATCATTTTACTATTATTTTACATTTTACTATCTAAGCCATCACCCTGTCTCTTAGACCCCATTCCAACTAGGCTGCTTAAAGACATTTTACCCTTAGTTAGCACTTCTTTACTGGACATAATCAATCTGTCTTTATTAACAGGCTATGTACCACAGTCCTTTAAAGTAGCTGTAATTAAACCTCTTCTTAAAAAGCCCACTCTTGATCCAGGGGTTTTAGCCAACTATAGGCCAATATCTAACCTTCCCTTTCTCTCTAAGATCCTTGAGAAAGAAGTCACCAGTCAGTTGTGTGTCTATATAAATAACAATAGTTTATTTGAGGATTTTCAGTCAGGATTTTGAGTGCATCATAGCACAGAGACAGCACTGGTCAAAATTACAAATGACCTTTTTATTGCATCAGACAATGGACTTGTCTCTGTACTTTTCTTGTTAGATCTTAGCGCTGCATTCTACACCATTGACCATCACATCCTATTATAGAGACTGGAACATTCAATTGCCATTAAAGGAACCGCACTAAGCTGGTTTAATTCCTATTTATCAGATCGATCTCAGTTTGTACATGTTGTACATGAGTCCTCTTAGCTCGCCATAGTCAGTCACAGAGTTCCACAAGGTTCTGTGCTTGGACCGATTCTGTTCAACTTATACAGTATATGCTTCCTTTAGGCAATATTATTAGGAAACACTCCATACACTTTCACTGTTATGCGGATGATACCCAATTATATATATTGATCAAGCCATGTTATTGTCATTATTATTCATGTGACAATCATTCCTATTATTATTACTTGATTAATATTACCATTACATTATTACTATTTTTAAATTCTAGGTGGAATTTGTATTGTGCCCCCCCTCTCAAAATCTCTCTCTCTATCTCAAAACCTTTCTCTCTCTCTCAAGACCTCTCTCTCTGTCTCTCTCTCTCTCAAAACCTAATACAGCAGTGGGAGATGGCCTCCCACCATTGAGTCTGGTTCTGCCCAAGGTTTCTGCCTGTTAAAAGGACGTTTTTTCTTGCCACTGTCGCCAAGTGCTTGCTCATGGGGGGATTTGTTGGGTCTCTGTAAATAATATTATAAAGAGTACGGTCTAGACTGCTCCATAGAAAAAGTGCAATGAGATAACTTATGAATTGGTGCAATATAAATAAAATTTAATTTAATTTCTATTGACATCTACAGTTGTATTGTGATTCAGCCAACATTTTCAACTGAATTACTATGTTGTGGAACATAGACCCTACATACAAATTGGTAGTTTTAGATGTTTGCTTTAGAAAAAGGGCTACGTGCTTCTAAGTGCCTTTTAGGCCCAAACAAATGCAGGTCTGATAACTTAACAATTCTTTCCATCTTCTGAAGTAGCAAAATATTTGCACTGCAGTCATAAAGTTTACCCAGCTCCCTGCCTCTCCACAGCCTCTTCCCGTCAGTCATCAGAGCTGTCAGCGCCACATCCAGATACATAATGAACACAGGGTCCGTTCTGTCACCCGTCCGTCCATCTCTCCATCCGCCATCTCTTAATCAGGAAGGAACCTGTGGGGGCGTAATGTGGACATAAGTCTTTTTCTAAACTCGGCACGCAGGTTGACAGGGGAGGTTGCCTTTCCCTTCAATCAAGGGAAGCCGAAACACATGAGGTACACACTCACACATGCGCACGTGGATGCACACATTCGCCACCACCAGCCTCCTCCAGAACAGCTCATATTTATGTAAAAGTGCATACATATGAGAACACAAATTTAACTTCTCATGCTTCTGTGTCACCTGTCCTGAGAAAGCTGATTGGGCAAGCTAATTAAAAATGCTCTAGTCTATTTCTTTACATATCTTCATAAAATAAGACATCGCACAGCTGGAGCTTTCCACTCTTCTGCCCAACAACCCAGATAGAGAAACTACTACTTAGAGACCCCAGTGGGAATTTGCCAAGGTGATACTGAGGCTTCCTCTTATGCATTCAGCTCATATATATCTTGCATTCATGTTCTGTATATCCAACGACTTCGTGGTCCTTACTGTACATTGTGGTGTGATGGGGTATTCACACAGACGATAAGATTGTCCTAGTTTTCAACCAAGTTTGAACACATTTGTTAAATATGACCCCACATGCTGCCATTGTATATTTTGTGTGTGTGACAGTGTTAAAATTAGCAAAGAATTGCTGAAGAAACCCTTTCAACCAATCAAATGTCAACACTATGGAAGTTGATGTGAGTTTATCACATTTCCCGCTTGGCTGACTTAAGCGCCTTATTAATTCAGATATCTAACTCTATTAGGGGTTGTATCCCCACCTGTTTACCTAATGGGCTTCTTCTCCCTCTTTTTCACCGCCTGTCTGTTATTCTTCACTCTATCCCTCTGTCTCCTTGTGTCCCTGAGGATGTGATTAGAAGTGTCTGTGGTCCAGGTGGGAAATCACTTGTGTTGCTGCCGGCATGTCTATAGTGACAGATTTCACCCAGGACTCACTAGCTGCTAAATTACTCCGCAGAGTTGCCCGGGTCAGAGGAAAAGGCGAGATGAACAAGGAGGATGAAAGGGAGCTAGATGAGAAGCGAGAGCAAAGGGAGAAGGAACATGAGGCTGATGTGTGGAAAGAGGCGCATGGTCAAGAGGGAGGCAGTACTAGAGGAATGTGGAAATGGAAAAGCAAAAGGAGATCATAGAGCAGAGGAAAGGCAGGGGGTGACAAGAAAATGAGAAGGAGATATTGATAAAAAAGATGTGGAGCCATGGAAGGGGAAATAGGAAGAAGTATGAAGAATATAAAAGGAAAAAAGGAACAGAGAAGGGGGAAATGAGATGATAGATGAAAGAAGAAAACAAAGAAAAACAAATGATTAGTGAAAAGAAAGCTCTCAGAGCCTGCACATCATTGCCAAAGCTGTGCATCTTCTAAATATGTTATTTTAATAAGAAATAAGAATAAGAAATGGTCATAACACAGAGGTTATGACCATTCAAAAGCATCAGGTTGTTGCAGTATTGTCAATAGATGAAATGGCATCTAATTTTACAGGATTGCCCAGATTTGATATGTGCAAATGTAAACTTTGTTGCATTTACTGTTTATATAACCTATAATTTGTCTATTATTTGTTAACTGTTTATATGAGAGTAGTATAGTTTGGTCCAAAAGGTTTATATGGACTTACAATGGACTATTGGAGTCCATTGTAATTGTGTGAATTCAAACTAACCAGAGCCTCTGTGCTCAGTAAAGGGACAAGCTACAAATCTGTAGAGGGCAAGCGCATCGCTCAAAAATAATTCAAAGATATTGATTTTGTGTGGAATATTCCTTTAACTCCACCCTCAAGGAGTTAAAGGAATATTCCACGTATTTCATAAGTTGCAAAAACAGCGAGCAGGCCCCAATAGCATGTTATTAATTCAAACCCATACCGTGACTTTTAAAAAATGAAAACAACAAAATAATAAGTACACTGCAACAGCATTTTTATGTATGTAAATACCATTAATTTTACTTTTAAGTCTCAGGAATGAATACAGAATAATTTGCCCCTGTTGTGAACTTGTGTGAATCTCTGGCATAATATAAAATTCATCGGTTTTCATTCATTCATTAATTTATTCATTTTTTGCCCCTGCCCCTTAGAGAGTATATGCACGCCACTGCACTCTGTGGCCAGCTACAAATGCTTATTGTAGTTAAAAGTGCAACGCTTTGTACTCTCTCACTCACTGAGGAGGACGAGGCGCGAGCGGCTGTCTTCCACGTCACATGCATGCCAGGAAACGACATTTGGTGTAGCTGTATTGTTGTCTGGGTGGAAACAGTAGACTTTTAAAGTCTATTGCATGCTGTATAGTGCCAGAAACAGGGTGTGATAATGAAAAGGAAAAAAATGTGTGAAAATGTGTCATAAATCGGCAGAGAATCGGAAACCGAGAGAGAGGAGGAGTCTCCTGGGAAAACCGAGAGGGTTGGCAAGTATGACGTAACCCCACAAAATGTAGTTAGCAAACATGCTCCTAGCCTTGGAAGTAATGCTGGGTTGGGTTGCTGCTGTAAGTAGTAAGATAGCTAGCTGGGCATGCTAATATTTACAGCTTATGTTATAGCAGACAAACACAGTGTTTAATCAATTCCTGACAATCTTGTGTTTTTGGATTAAAAAAAAATAACACCATACTCCAAACACTTTATGCTAAGTATCACTCTTATTAGAGCCCCTTGCACACAGCTTCAGCATGCAGTGAAATCCAAAGTTTAACAGACCTGCTGTGCCTACTTGCATTTGCGAATGTTCGCTGTTCAGGAGAGGGGTTTAGCGAATGGTCAATGAGGTATCCAAGTGGCCCATCGGTCTAAGACACAGACCATGTAACTGTGACATCCTGGGTCCAATCTGGCTGTTGACCTTTGTTACTTGTCAGGCTCCTCTCTGTCTTCCCAAGTTTCCTGTTACTCTTACTCTTCCTACTTTCAAACTAATTGATGACGGCAAAATGATTGAAAATGAAATAGCTGTTCTTAAAACAGCGACAAAGTGATTCTTGTGCTATCAAAACCACAAAATTAAAACAATTTGAGAAAAAACTAATGAATCCTGCCAAATCAATGTCAAAGAAATATATAGAGGTTGCATTTTGTATAAACATGTTTTCAGTTGTGGCGTGAGAAGAAGACATGCATATTCATATTCCAAATGGTGACTTGTTTCATGTGTATTTTCATGTGGGGACACAGGGCCACTCACTGTGCTTTGGTTCATTAAAAAGGCCCCTTCATAGAATTTGTCTCTGGCCTTTAATAACAAAGCTGTGCGTGCTATCTTATCATGTGACTATTAATCTCAGCACCCAGTTGGATTCACACCTCCCCTGACAAATCAGTCATTCCTTCACTGCCAAATAACAGAGCAGAGATCTTTGTAATTTCACTCTCCCCAATATCTGTCGTGTTTATTAAATGGCAAAGGAGCTCCCTCAGGTAAAATAATGAATAATTGCATCACATTGATACATCACAGATTTGTGCGTCTTAAGGTTGTCACTTTGAAAACTGCTGTTGCTCTGTGATGTGTGATGTGCGAGCACAAACTGAGAGAGGGCCCTCACTGCACGTCTATTTTTTCACTCGCTTCACTTCTCATATTGCCAGTGGCAGAGAGTAATGACTGTCAAATGAAAAGATGATGTTTAAGGAGGGACATTGCTCCCATGAGAGTGTAACTGAAACACGTGGTCCTGCATGCCAGAAGGATCTCACACACACACACACACACAAACACACATTCCTGATGAGAAATTGACAGCTGTGCAACATTTACATCGATTCACTGGTTACATAATAATAACATTTCATTTAAATGGAAAGTATGATAGTCTCCTGCAATTGTGATGTGTGTAGTGCTGACTTAGCACAGGCATACAGGCCCTCCTGCTGCCAGGTTAATGATGGAGACAAAAAGCACATCCTGGGATCATATTACTCCAGTTTTAACTTGTCTGTGTCAGCTGCTCGTTAATTTTAAATTTGACTGTAAACCCACCATTTTATATTGCTGCCAGTGGGAGATTTCTGGCTTACATCGCAGTCCGTTCTCCCTCCTCCACCTGCTTTCTAATTGTGTTCCTTTCTCTGAACATTTTCCGGTACTCAACAATGGACAAAGCCACCAGGGAGCAAACAGGATCACAAGGCCTTTTGTCCTTGAGCACTAAAAGCAAATGACAAAGCAATAATTTTGTAAGTTACAGCACTTAGTTGGATGATGAATCACCTCTCAGATCTTTATGTCTTTGGATCTCGGCTGTAATTAGCGGGCTTACTCAGCTTTGTTGTTTAAACACACACTAAAGAACTATTTAGCCTTTTGAAAAGATGCAATCCTGTAGATTGGGCATTGCTGTCTTTCACTGCTCACTGTCTGGAATTCAATCTCAGTGTTCCTCACAGATTTGCTATAGATTGGTGCTTCATCAGCCCATAAAACAAGTGATAGATCATTCGAATTGGAAAAATTGAATCCTCATTGGTCATTGGTTATCATTTAGTTATCATTTTTATAACTGTCTCCTCAACTATTAATAGCGGCAAAAAGAGGGGGCAGTCTTACATAATTTACAGGAAGAATCCATCCCTATATTTATTGGTTATATTTTATATAAATATAACAACTCTTAAATTGCTGGATTACATTAACAGCAACTTCATACATCTGTATTGCTTCAATGAATTCATAATGTGTGATGATGTAATGACTTTATGATACAAATATGTATGTAAGAATAAATCAATTTCTTACATCATTAGTCAGCTGTGAACATGAAGTAGGGTGATTGGGGTATTGGCACAGCAGGTTTTTTGTGTTCTCCATTCAGTTTTCAACCTTTTCAGACTAAACAGTGTGTTTCTAAAGGATGTCACTATAATGAGCCATGTGGTCATCCCAGTCATTTTTTACAAGTCAGAGCTGTAATTCACACCCCAAACCTTTTCTTCAACAGCTAACACTCATTAGCAATGAGTATTTAAAGGCCAAATTTATATTTTTCACCTTGTATTGAGACACCTGCCTCCATGTCTCATCCACTTCTGTGAAGAAATAATGTAGCTGCTTCAAAAAGAAAAAAGAAAAAAAAGTTGAAATGTCAAAGAAGATGATTCTTAAAGCGCCTCTTTATTTCAGTATCTTAGGGCACTTTCACATAGAAATATTACTTGTGTGTTAGTGATGGAAATTGCAGCTCTAGCTAATATGCCAGTCAGTTGCCAACAATACAATTAAAAAAAAAAAGTTAGTCGGAGTCTCAATTATAATGAGTCATGAATTGGCTTCCCATGAGCTCAACATGACACATTGTTGCATAATAATAATTATGGGCATATGCCACATTTTATGCATTTTCAAGCATGAAATGAACAATTAAAAGTAGGGCTTGGTGGAGGTTCTGGTTAGGGTTTTTGAAAGAACTATAGGTGACAAGAAATCTAAAAGAATGATCATAATCATCAAACTTCTTCCCATTAAGTTAGTCAACAGTTCAACAGCTGATAGGTGGAGTAATTAATGGTTACAGCATTCACACCTCATTAAAATAAGGCAATGGGGGAGAGTAGGCATTTGAGTGAGAACACCTTACCCGAATCTTGTTAACTCTTTCAGGATTAAGGCAGATGAGCTTCATTCAAAGACACGATGGGGCCAAATTAAAGGAAAAACCTCAATAAAAGTGGAGAAACATATAAAATGCAGATGAGTCCGTGCACATTTTAGACCAACATGTAAGACAATGCTCTCCACCAACATCTCCATAAGACCAAATGATAAAATATAAACTTTCATCTTCAAATCTATTTAGTGATGTCTGTGACTGTCTCTGTTGCTATATGCCCTTTTGTTATGTCTGGTTATGTTTTTCCCCCCCTATCTGCTGTATTCAGGTCTCTCTTGCAAAAGAAATCTTGGTCTCAATGATATTACTTGATTAAATAAAGGTGGTATATATAAATGAGGGTATATCTTGAGGAAAAATGGCATTCCAAAAGCATTCCACAGACTTGGCAAGGAGTACTGAAGCTGTTCTGGAGGCTCGTGGTGGCCTGACTCCATACCAAGACACTTCATGTTGGTTTTTCCTTTAATTTGTCACCCATCTGTACATCTGAATTCTAGACTTTACTGAAATGTGGTAAGACTACAGGGGTAATGACTCTAACCTGGTTCTAGCTGGCTTTGGTGGTAGCAAGGTTGGTTTGTATACTGCTGCTGGTGTAGAACAGCACTGCAGAGAAAGATTCTCAGTGTGGTATTATTGACACTATCACTGCTGAAACTATACTTTTTAACTCACCAGAGACAGTCCCAACTATTCATAAATGGGAAAAGCAGGGAAAAGATGGACCACGAGGCTGTGCAAAGAATGTAACGGTGCAAACACTTATTAGGCAAAAACAGAGATTGTACTAGACCCTCTTCAATTTGCATACAGACACAACAGAGGAGTAGAGGATGCTTCTCTAACACTACTCAGTTTTATCTATAAATATCTGGAACTATGTAAAATACATGCCCTCCTTCTATTTGAGGAATTTTCCACAGGATTTGCTACCATTTAGCCTCATGTTTTGTCCTACTTTTACTTAGATTGTAAAGCCAGTCTGTGTAACTTTTGAGAGAAGAAATAACACATTCTTCCTCTTACAAATGAAAAGTTGAATTCATAAGAAATATAATGCACCGCTACAGCCTTACTTGGTCTGGTATGACCAGTAGCTTATGGTGGCTAATTTTAGCTAAATTTAGGTAAATATTGCTCTTTAACAGACATTTCTAACGCAGTTTGCTGACTTTATGACGTCTCCATTTGTGTTACTGTTGTATGAGCTTAGCATTTTCCCTAAATGCTAAATAGTAGTTTAGCACTGGAGCTGGGAGCGTCCGAGCAGCTGACAGAAAAAAGGAGTCATGCTGTTTTGACTCAGAGGCTTCTCGACTGTTGATTTAAATCATCATTTAGCATTATCCCATAACTGTCACTTGTAGCTGCAGTGGACACTCTTCAGCAACAATTAAATTGTCTCGCTTTAATCCAAGGTCACAGTATCACACAAACTGCCTTCAAGCAACAGGTAAGTGATTGTGTCGACGCTTGTTGAAATTTTACACGGTCCTTTAAAAAAGTTATTCATAGTTCAATATGAATTCAAACAGGTCATCCACTTATTTAAAGGATTACAACCAATTTGCCAGAAATGCCTGTAAACACTTTAGACAAAATAAGAGAACATCAGAAACTTTGGCTTAACTGTTGTCAAAAAAACAGCTGGTTATAATTATAGTATGAGAAGGGAAGATCATGTTTCTGGCTTTTATTTTTTCTGTAGTGTTCAGTTTGCCATTGTTCTCTGGCTAGAAATGGCACTGCATTTATCCCACAATACACCATTAATGGCTCTTCTGGTTAGGGCATGATTTTGACTGGAGCAATTATTTCTACATTCAGTATACTATAGATAGATGCATAGATGTATCTACCAAGGTTTGGCAGTGTTTATGTGAAAACTCCTGATGCCAACAGACTAAAAGTGCTGTTATAAAAAAGGTAGTGCAGCAGTCTAAACACTTGGAACATAAAATTACCACAATGAAGCTCCAAATGTTGCCTCTGTCTAACTAGTAGTTACACATACATAAAGAACTGTTTGGTTTTGACCTGAAATACAGGTATACTTTTATCTCTAAAGCCACTCTGGCGCTGCTTCCTTGTGTTTGTGTCCTTACAGCTGTAGAAATAATGGTGAACATAATTATCAAAGTGCCTTTTTATATACTGAGGAGGGTTTTGTAAAGCCTTTGACATCCATCAGTCCCTGAGGTCCCAGTTTCATTAGTCATTAAGACTTTCACATGCTGCTTTTCCTCCAGTCAAGCTTATTTAAAATTGGAAGAGCTCGTCGTGTTTCAATAAAAAACTGCCTACAGTATGGTTTGTTTTGCCAAGAGCCATTTACACTTCGCTCAGTCTTGAATCTGCTACACTGGTATTGGAACAATGCCCTACTGCGTTGTAGCAACTGATAAATAGTGTCATAACTTGTCTAAATGTGATGAAAATGTCTTTTAAATGCTTGGGAAATGAATTAAAGCTCATTAATGTAATGGTTCATGGTACGTTTTATCACATTACGTCAGCAGAATGGCTCAATAGTCAACTCACAACAATAAGGTCCTGGAAATCTCTGCTCTGACTCTTTCTTTGTGTAATTTTGTGCTGATTTCATGTGGTTTCTTCCCACAGTCAAAAAGACATTGGTTAAATGGCCTGGAGACAAAAATGGTCACATGAATGTGAATATAAACGCGACTGTGCCTGTACACCCTCAACCTATCCAGGGTATTTCCTAGAGTAGGCATTAGCAGGTATGGAAAATTAATCAATGAATAACAATAACAGGTGATTACTTAAAGAGTAACTTAACACCACCACTTACACTGAAGTAGTTTTTTTGTTTAGTAAGACAGTTTCCCAGACTCCCAGAGCTTTCAGCAACAAAGATCTTGATACTGAATTAAAATGTCCGAAGGATACATTTATCATACACCAAAGGCAGACTCAGTAGTTCAAACTCAGTGACAATCCCCTGTTCCGTATCAACAGACCAGTAAAAATGTTAAAATAGCTTTACTAAAAGATCTATACCAGACAGTATTAAAATAATTAAGTCCACACAGTTGTTGTTGAGCTGTGGCATTAATGGAGCATAGAGTTAGTTCACGCTGAGCATCATGTCGCGCTAACATCAATCGATATGCCATCTGTTTGGCTACCAGCTGATTAGTAACATCCAGACACTTCATTTATAACTGTGTACTTATCTATGTATCTTGACTTGCCAGGAGCCACTCTACCTGAACCTGCTCTATCAATAAACACACCACAGCACCCACCACAAGGTATTTATAGCTGGAGAGAATTGGATCAATCTCCTGATGTCCTGAAAGCTGTTTTCATGCTGACTGTTGCAGTCAATTGTATACTAAATTGCAGAAAGGACAAACTGGAAATATGCTGATCCTACAGTCAACTGACTGTAGCCCTTTAAGCTCTGTTATGATGAGAAAATCTAAAAGTCATCCAGCTACAACTATCTGTACATATATTAAACGTTTCCACCTTAAAAAAAAAAACAAAATCTAAATGTAAAAGGGTAAAATAACACCACATCCCATGCCATAAAAATCTGCTGTTGCATGGTTCATTAGTTTGAAACTTTCAAGCATCTCAATCAGTGGCACCACAGCAGGTGTTTTGCTGTGTGTCAACAGCTGACCGACACACTTACTGTGACATCTGTGGCCAGAGTGTAGTATCAGCAGTGCCCTGCTTTATAATCTCTTTCAAGATTCCCTGTTGTTAAATCAGACATAAAACAAGTTAGAAGACAAGTCAAGTCAAGCAGTCATAGCAGTTCACAGTCCACCCATGTTCACTTTTTCCTCCTCAAAAGAGATGAAAATGGACAAAGGAGCATAAGGGGTATAATATAACATAAGGTACGCTCTACCTCCCACAGTGCACATCTTTGCACAAATGATACTGGCTGTTGCAGCAAGTGTTGATATAAAATGTGGGATGTTTTCATTCAGAGTGTACAAAGAGAAATTCAGTGGCACTTGTTTGCACTGTCTGAATACCAGCCTGTAGACTGCACCTCAGGGGTGTACGCCTCTGGCAGGTGTGACCATGTCTGGGCAGTTTTTACACCAGGGAGCGAGATGCACTTTAACGACAGAAGGGTCAGCATTCTGTTTAACTTCTATTTTTTTCTGTATTTATATGCCACATGTTCCCTTGTGCCTCTCCTAGCTCTGTGGAGTGGGTCGACTAACTGTTCACACAAAGAAAACCAATAAAGCGGAAGCTTATATACTGTATGTCCTTGTCTTCCCTAATTGATCCACTCTTGATCCAACTAGGTTGTCCTAGGTTGTTGCCATTGGTTTGAACAAACATCAGCTGACCTGCAGAGATGCAAATAGTACAGTTACACTGAGAGTTTGCTTGTAAACAATTTGCATTTATCCTTAAAGCTGCCATAATCAATATCTGTATAATATAATGTTAAAGGTGACAGTGACAAAATCACAGAGAATTATCACCTGACTTTGCAGTTCCCCTCAGTTCTAAGGAGAGTTTTAGCATCTTTCAACTCGTTGTTTTGGTTTTACGGCCTGCAAGTTTACTGTTCACTCTCGCTGCTTTCAAAGCGTAATTTCTGGCAGCAGCAGGCAGCTGTTTTCAGCCGAAAAGTTCTAATAAACCTGCTGTACGCTACAGCAAACCGACAAAGTTAGCAACTAGATGGTGAACATAGTGGAGCATTTAGCAGCTAAAGGGTCAGATATTTCCCTCGGGAGCTGGTGGAGACCAAAAGCAGAGCTAAAAGGATGGCCAAAAACACAACACCATATATTAAATATTTGGAAAATATATTTATGAACAAAATGGGTAAAAAAATAAACTTAGTATTGACACAGGGTCACCTAGTTGCGTGCTCTAACTTTAGCTATTGGTCAGTAAATTCTTAACAGAAGGCATAATTATATTTTTTATAATCTATTATTATGCCATCTACACCGTATTAGGCCAACACATTACTGAGTATCATTTCACCCTCTACTTGTGTGGTTACGTTCACATCCACGAGCAAATGCTGGTAGTAGTTTAAAAGAGAAAAACAAAACTATTAAATAATTGTATTTGATTAAAAAATTATTTGACATTAGAACTTAAGGTCCACTAACTAGCATTTTGTGGAGCTTTCAAATGCATCTCACAGTCTTCCTTAGCAGATGGAGTTTGCTTTGTTGTCTTCTTCATTGTCTTATATTTCAGAACAGTTGGATGTTCTCAACCTGAAGTTGACAGTGGGACAGACGTGCAGGGACATGCACTTGATTTGACACCTGTCAGTCTGCCACAAGATGCATGATGCTGCATCATGAATTGCCTCTCACCGGCCTCTCAGTGTACTCTCAGACAGCTTTCCCTTGCCACCCCTCCAGTCCCCACACATCATCCAAGATATATTCTCCTCTCCTGTATCATGTCATGACAGGCTGTGTGTCAAGCGTTTAAAGCATGGGGCTCGCGTGACACACGTGTCCAGATAAACTAGGGGCCATGGCGGACCCGTACATTAGACCTGTGGACAATAAATCTGATCTATGGCACCACACCTCATCCAAGCTTTTCTTAAAGTCTCGGGCATATTAAGTTGCAAAGCAGCAGTGGCCACTCTCCCAAGGTCAATGTCAGAGGGGAGTGCAGCGGTGTACTGTATACACTCTACTTGTGGATTATTTGAATGCAGGGCAGCAATACCTGGTGACACTTTTATCTTGAGTTGCAAGATAGGGGGGGGGGGTAACATTGGCTTCGTTTTTTTGGTCATTGTGATGGGGATTTAAAATACACTTTCACTAGAGAAAAATGTTGTGAAACAAAAACATTTGTGTACCAGTTGTAGCAAACTCTTTGACACAGCAGTAAACCCCCTCATGTTTGATGACCTTTCGTTCCTCACCCTACAAACATGCTCTCTCCGGTACGCGCTTTGTTCTCTATCCGTTTCCTCTCCTTGACTCTGTGAGATGTCATTGTGTTTTCTGTCTCTGACAATATGGCAGTGGTTGGACCACTTGCATATAAAGATCTACTGTATACACTCTACTTGTGGATTATTTGAATGCAGGGCAGCAATACCTGGTGACACTTCTACCTTGAGTTGCGCACCCTTTGGGGCCAGCATCATGCCGACACAAACAAAGCACCAAGGACTCCATAATCTTTCTGCAAGGCAGCATAAACAAATCAAATGTACTGATTCCAGGCCTGATATTACGACAGTCTGGAAGAGGAAATACAAAGATTTATAGAAATATAACAAAACTACCATTAAAATAAGAACAAACATTACCTGACGTCAATATTTCTTAATTGCTAATCCATGAACTCAAGTTACCTGCGAATATTAAAGTTCAAAATCTCAGGTTGGAAGAAATGAACGGGTATGGTAGCAGTCATGTTTGTAGCTTGCATCATTGCTTCTGGCTTATCATCCTCACTCATGCATGCAGCATGTTGCTGATGTATATTTTTTAAATCTGTTTATACTACTGTATAACTTTTAGTGGATATGTGCATCTCTAAATTATATTTAACTAGGGGTTAGATAGGGATTAGATATGTCCATTTCTGTGTTTAGCCTCCTTAGGGCTAAATTCTTAATAACAATAACCATAAAAAAAATTCTTGTTGCACCTTTTTTTCTGATTTACACATAACATAGATTCTCTGTGTTGACCTTCTAACCCCATTTGTACTTTATCTTCAGAAACATCTCTCTAGTGTGCAGCCACCAAACTGACCTCCAGTCCCACTGAGATGATTAAATGGGGGTGGTATTCACAACAGAACCCACGTGTCCCAATTCAACCCAATTACAGGTGTGACTGTACATGGGGAAGATGTCAGAGTAAATGTCACTGTACAGTTTTCATGGGTAATTATCTTGCTCCAGTGTAACTTTCCATCAGTGTGCAAAGTCAAGTGCTGCAGAGGGCACACTTTTACACGGCCATGCATAATCAAGAACACTGCTTTTCACCAAATGCCAGCAGTTGACCATACAGATTTGCTTTTAATTAGCAATTAATTGCTGACATTTTGATCCCGTGCCTGACTTTTTTGGTGGATCATATTGTGGGTGTCTGTGCTGTGCTAGCATGGCAGCAGCAGACACAAACACACAGAAAGCATCCAAAAGCGATGGACGCTGTGGGGCGATGAAGGAGTAGGTCACGTTTTCTAAGAGCTCCTGCCTATTTGTGTCCATTTCACACCAATAACCAGTTAATTTAATATTTACTCATCCCAAACTAACGCTGAGTGATTGTTGACACTATTCTGACAAAGAAAGAAGAACATTTTGCGCTAATATGCCATAACAGGAGATCCGGAATGAAGGAACAGGAGCACGATGCCGTGCCGCCATGTTCCACCACCACAACAGAAAATAACAAAATGATTCTCGACGCCATTGCATCCTTGAAGGTGGACATTAACTCTATCAAACAAGAAATATGCGCCACCATAGACGCTCAGATTGCGGAGGTAACAACCACACTCAGGGCGGAATTTACTTCTGCCATCAACCAGCTGCAGACTACCACAGAAACTCATGGCGCTACTCTGACAGAACTTGAGAACTTTCTTATTTCCTATCTCACACTTCTAATTTAATCAATAGCTTTGAATTTACTTTTCTGACAGTTTGGGAAAGCTCTCATAACTTAACACATCATAGGTACCACCTACTTTAAATGGCAATACATACTCCTACAACTTGCAGGGGCTCTGGCCTTTGTTGATTTGGCTCTTTGCTGACGCAGCGTTTTTCTCAGCTACAGTTTTAGCTATGCTTCTTACCTTAAAACTACAGTATATCTGCCGACATCATGTTTATTATAGGAAACACACCTTCAAGATGTAGCCCATACTAAGCTTAGATGCAGGTGGGTGGCAGGCCTCCCATTCCTCTTTCTCTTCCAAAGCATGGGGGACGACGACTATATTCTTGTCTGGTAATCATACTAAATATTTATAGCTCCCTAGCTTCTACAGTAAAATATTTTCACTCATACCATCATCCACATCTCAGACTAATCTGATAATTGGAGGTGACTTTAACTGCGTGTTAGATCCATATCTAGACAAGTCATCACAACAAAACTTACAGAAAACAAAGACAGCTGAATTACTTACCTCTCATCAGTAATTCAAACTTAGTAGATATTTTGAGTATTTCATAAACCCTACTGGCCTTCTTCTCTCAAGAGCATAACACATATAGTAGGATTGATTATTTTTTTTAGTAGACACTAAATTGCTTCCTAATATACAAAATGTAAAATACCATACCATAACAATCTCGGACCATGCAGCCCTCTCTTTCACTGTACAGTTGGAAGACAACACCACAAAACATTTCCCCCCACACAATATGGGGAAAAACCGCACAGATTGCTGTCAATTCAGACAAAAATGGAAAATGATCGTACTATCCAGAGTATTAAAAATAGCTCAGGGAAACTACTCTAACCCTAAAGAAAATAACAACCGATTTTATTATACCATTCCTGGTCCGAAAAAGACCCTATTTCCATTCCAAACATTTTAAATGACTGCGGTCTTCCTGGTCTCAACCAAGAAGACACATATTTCTTAAATAATGCTATAACCTTAGAAGAAGTACAGCTAACAATTAAAGGATTGAAGGACGACAAGACCCCGGGGCCTGATGGCTATATTGCAACAACTATCCTTCCACACCTGTATAAAGCTTTTACCTATGCACTGGAGAATGAAAAAACAGATTACAGACAGAAACCAGAGCAGAAAAAATAGAGACTTTAACTTGTGTGTAACCTGCTGCCAGATGCAAACTGTCTACAGCAGTGTCTACATTTGGTAGCACTTTATCTGTCAGCCATGTAAAGTAGGTAACAGATGAGAGGTTACTTGAGCACTGCAGTGGACCTGGTAGTTGGTCGAGATTATGCTTGTTTGATTCAGAAGGGAGCCAAGGTTCAGTAGCACAGGGTGTGCAATCTGCAAACAAGGATTGCTGCTTCTCTCAGCCTAGAATACAGTATATGGGCACGATGAGGGTGAATGACTGACACTCATGTTTTAGCAATTCGCTGCTGCTCATTATTCCAGCCTGAAACTGCCATTCCTGGAATATATGTTTTCAGTGCTGACAGATGGAAAAATGATAATTACATTTCACAGATAGAATCAACCACAACAGATAAGGAAAAAAGCCATCGGACAATGGAAAATCGACTTAAATTGATTTCCTCTGTGGAAAAAATGTGTTACACAATGCTCCAAAGTGACCTCATCACCATCTTCTGGTCTGAAACACCACCAAATGGAGTCACTGGGAAATCTCATCTTTGACACCGCATTGATTCTGTCTGTTGTGTGTGGCTAAATGTAGACAATGAGTCAGCGCCTCATTTCCTTGTGCCTATAACTTAGAAGTACAGCAGTATATTCTTAAGACTTCCCTGTACCAAATAATGGAGGAAGTACTTAATTTTAAAATAAACTTAAGACAGTTGTGGAGGCTATAACTCTTAAATAATACATTTCTAGTTTGACCTGTGAGCATCATTAACTCCCCTAATGCATTTTATAAATTAGACTTAGTTGACATTTGTATGGTAAATGGTCCTGAGCTCATCTTTTAATGCTGTATTTATGACCTGAATCAACTAAATGAATGCTCACAGCTTTGCACCCTTAAATCATTTTTTCAATTCTAAACTGCAATTAAAATGCACGACAGACTAGAATAAGCAGTTGATCAGTGGAGCTGCCGCTGCTGGTGATTCGCTTCCTGATGTTCAGCACCACGGACAGCGTCGCGCATCAATACGTGCTCAGCGGACGCTGGAGCAGCACCGGGAGAGAGAGAGAACAGCCCATGGAACTTTAAGGTGGACTTTTTTCTTTCTTTTTTTTTTCTTTTCCCCCAATCGAGCTCTGAGCACGGGTTGACTTCAGCGCAGTACTGTCTTTGAGCCACATGATGATCGTCTGATTGGTCTGCAGCTGGATTTCCATGCTGCTCTCTTCACCACCGAACCACCGGTGTGCTCCGCCCCGTCCTCCCTCCGCCGAGACGTCAGCTGCTGGAGAGCGGGCAGCAGTGATTAAATGCAGACAGAGAGGGAAGTTGTCTGTGTGAGAGACAGGAGCGTCTCTGGAAACAGTGAGAGTGTGCATTATAGACCGCCACACGGCAAAGACTAACCAAACTTTTTTTTATTTTTTTAACATTTTCGAACACCCCTCTCCCCCCTCTCCCCAGAACTGAGACACACAGTTTTGACATCCCCAACAAACAAACTTTTTATTATCCCACGTTTCTGTTTGGCTCTACTTTTTCCACTTGACATTTATTTTACAGCAACAAGTGTTGCTGGCTACGAGCGATAGCTCGTCTATATGTTATTTCTCCACACACACAAAACATAAATAAATGCCAAAGACACATTAGCTGCCGCGCAGTGCGCCGGGGCCGCCCTGTGTGCCACCGCCGTGACACCGGACTGCGATGATCGTGTCCAACGTGAGCCTGAGCGTCTGCGCAGGGGTCAACAGTGCTCTGTGTGCCGGAGCCGGGGAAGGGCACCTGGGGGGAGGCTCATACCGGACCACCCTCACCCCGACAGGGAACCTGATCGTGGCCGTGTGCCTGGGCTTCATCGGCACTTTAGGACTTCTAAACAACCTGCTGGTGCTCGTGCTCTTCTGCCGCTACAAGATGCTGCGTTCGCCCATCAACCTGCTCCTGATGAACATTTCCATCAGCGACCTGCTGGTGTGCGTACTGGGGACTCCGTTCAGCTTCGCGGCCAGCACGCAGGGAAGGTGGCTCATAGGAGAAGGAGGATGCGTGTGGTACGGCTTCGCGAACTCCCTCTTTGGTGAGTAGAAATGCGGAATCTAAGAGGCAATGTTCATATGGACGTTTTGTTAGTTTCTGTTACAGATGTAACTGTATATTCTTATTTCAGATGTGGTTGTGTTGTGGGTTAAGGTGCGCTGTATGTATAGATCCTTCCCAGAGCACTGCGTCTATTAGATTAGATGATGCTCAGCTTCGTTTCTAAGAAATTGAGGATTTTGAAACATTAGAACTGTCTTTCCTTGTAACGCTACGTTATGATGTGCACGGTGCGTCTTTATGGTCGTATGAAACTTTCAGAGAAAAGCCTGAAAATCCGCGTAGCCTATATGAATTGAAAACTGGGAAAATGACAATTGCTTATGCGGCAAATTCGACAACATCAAACCTATTGTTCGGTCAACTGATGAGCTTTGCATTCCTCTGCATGCATGAACAATGTCTTTTCTTTCTCCCAAGCTTTCTCGCTTTCTGTTTCTTAATGTTGGGTGTCACAGCAGAGATCGTTAAGGTCTTGGTAAAGGTGCAGATTGCCTTATTATCTGTCGTTGTTTGCGAAAAACCATAAAAGATCAAATCAGCAAGTAGACCGATGTTGCGGATCACAGCTTTATAGGGTGCAGATCCACTATCACGCTCCCTTATGATGTTTTGTCCAGGTGATGAGTTGTAAAAACCAGTCCTGTGTGGCTCTCCGTGGTGCGGTACTGGTCAGTATCTCCAGCTGGGGCTGCACGACAGACTGTTGAATCGCTTACAAAGCTGCACGTGCATGCATTTTAATGGCATAAGATCTCTGGGGAAATTAATGGAAGCATATGGTTTACCTAGCGCTCTCTCACAGAGTATTAGTCATTTGTTCAAATGTCATTAAGAACTCTGAAAACCTGCCACACAGGACTGTCAGCGGGTGATTTGGGTGCTGCACCTGTATATAAAGCAGTGTGCAGCCTACTATTAAATGGGCGCTAAATGCTTGTTACCATATAGTTGAGTGGGCGAGCCTGAGGCAAGGGAAGCCTCATCGCTGTTCATTTAGCTGCCCTGTGCAGGTCTGTGGTGCGCTGCGGGGACACTCAGTCCATGTGCAGGCTATGGCAGATTCAGTATCACCAGCATTTGTTGCAGAATAAAATCACCAGGGGGACATTTGTAATGTATGAGGGGATGCTGGGTCTGCCTTTGCTCAGGAGTGCTAATATAGATGCAAATGGGGCACACTGATGCAACTGAGAATAAAGGTACTTACTCACTAACCTGGAACTGGGCCAGGTTGGGATGCTGAGCCAAAAAAACAACAAAAAAAAACTTAGTGTTCTTTTTTGGATGGGCCAGGGGTGCTATGTAAAAGTTGCAAATATAGAGTTTTGTATTAAACTAACATCAAAGACAGAATAATATTTGTTTCCCCTGAGCATTGTATCCATCAAAACTTCAAATGTCTATATTTGAGTAATTTGGATGAAATTTGTTTATGCTAAATCCGAGACAAGACTCAATGAATGCTTTGAACATAAAGGAGTCCTTGGCCTGATGCCTGATTTAAAGTTCTTTAATGAACAGGCTTTCTTGCCATCAGTCCCACTAATTGCTTTAAAAGCTTTCCAAGCCATCCAAACAACCTTTGAAGATCAGGCAGCCTGAGATATTGGGTTTTGAAAAGACTAATTTCTTGACTATTTGACATTAACACAATGTTACAACTTTTGCAAGGCTGTATACTATACAAGTTCTCTCTTGCTGTCCAATCAAAGTGCTTATTTCAAAGAACATTTGGCTTATAATTTGAAGCCTACCTCTTAAACTAATTGTTGCAGAATTTTGGAAGAAAAAACAGACAGGATGTAGTTGTTATAAGTCATTTTACCATGCTTGACTGAATGTGACTAAGATCAGATGTCCGAAACTTCAATCTATACATATGTATAACTTATGTATCTGTTCTGCCAGGCAGTCTTGAAGATCCTTGTCAGGTATGGGATACAGGCATGGTATGGTAACCTCTTAGTACAGTTCAAATCTAGGCTTGCCCATCCTGTTCAGACTGCCATAGGGAAGAAAGAACGCCAGTCCCTTCAATCTATATACTAGCAGTCCGTGCTCAGAGGAGCACAGAGAATACTGGCTGATCCGTCCCATGTCCTCCAGTCTGAGTAGACAAGCAGACGATATAGAGTACCCGAGTGGCGACTCAATCATTTTAAAAACTCAGTTGTGCTTTCTTCTATTTATCTATTTATAACAGTAAGGACATAGTATGAGCCATAGAGGTCACGGTCCCCAAAGGGACTTTTTTTTTAGGATGGATGGGTTGTGCAATATGTTGTTTTAAATTTTTTACTGACAGCATTTGAATGTATGTACGTATGTGGCTGACTGTGTCACATGTCTACGCACTCTGTATGTAAAATGTAACATTTGTTAAATGCAGCGGCACTGAGCCCAACAAAAAATTCCCTAAGGGGACAATAAAGTATATTGTATCGTATTTGCATATAATATGAAATTCATTGCATTCTATAACAGACAGCTGTCACTCCTTTAGTCACATTTGAATAATTTAGCATGTTTTCCTACTTTGCCGCTTTTTTCTCAGCAATATGGCCCACATTAATTAATCATAGCCACTTATATTCATGGCCAGCTTCTTTTAAAAACAAATTCCTAATGTTCATTGAATAAAAATATGCCAACTTTGTGAATGACTTTTTACAGGATAAAAACAAAAAAACGTTTGATGAAATATTTAGAACTTTTCAGAAATAGAGACCTCCGCCTCCCTTTACAACTGCACATTGACTGCACATTGCACGCTGGACGTCTGTAGTCAGCGGCCGTAGCTTTAGTCTGATGAAGTTTGTTTAAAGGGCTCATAAATCTTGCACAATGGATTCGCTCACTCACTTCAGTGCACCTAATCTCCGGATTTTTAAAGCCTTTGTTAAAGTGGTCATATTATGCTTTTTGGCTTTTTCCCTTTCCTCTCCAACAGAAAACACTGCTCCTGAACTGCCTGAAAACAGCTCGACTGTAGTCCAGCCTTTACTTCCCTAACGTATCTACTTCACTATGTCACATGTGTCATAATTCACGAATTGAGCAGTTTCCACAAGTACACCTAAATATGACATTAAAATTACGTTAGAAACCCTCCAGGCAGTCAGTAAAGTTGTTACTGTGAAGTAGAGACAGTGCACAGTTAAAACGTTACCTATGAAAGATAAATTAGTTACAAATTACCACTCGGAAACTCTTGCTCCAGTCTTGGGTTGTGAAGCTGGTTCGGGTTGTTGGAACATGTACGGCTGAACTGAACCGATAGTTACCGCTGAAGCGGCTTTGTTTTGGAGCACACTACCTTGCTCGTCAGGATCCGCCCTACTCTGCTTCTGATTGGCTAGTAGTCCGTACCTGGGCATTTGCAACTCCCAACAAAGATCGAATAGAAGTGAGATTCCTCACTTCTAAAACAACTAGAACTAGTTAAAACGGAGCGTTCAAGACACAGGGTGAAAAGAGGTGCTCCAGCAATGTGCGGTATGAGTAAAAATATGGTGTTTTTTGAAAATTAAACCATGTAAACCTATTCTGGTACAACCCCAAAATAAAATTATGAACCTGAAAATGAGTAGAATATGACCACTTTAAAGTGGAGCAGCCACCCAAAATCTGGTTGTTTTGCGCCTCTTGTGGTAGTTTTTTGTCTCCTTGTGGCCATTTTGTGTCTCTGTGGTAGCTTCATGTCTCTTTATGGTTGTTTAGCATCTCTTTGTGGTTGCTTTGTGTCTCTTTGTGGTAGTTTTGTGTCTCTTAATAGTCGTTTTGCCATTCTGCATCTTTTTACATTTTTTGTGATTGTTTTTTGCGTCTCTTTCAGTGACATATTGCAGGTGAAGTCCAGGGGCCCTCCTGACCCCTTGGGTAGGGCTGGATACCGAACTTAGATACTTTTATTGCACCGCCTGAATTGCTTCAATACCATCAAGTATCAAAAAATGCCTGGTCATTCGGTACCAAATTTCGATACCTAAGGAGTAAATCTCATCAGTGTCAGTGTGCCAATAAGCATGCAGCATGCTTATACCAAGATCTAATAATGCTGGTGATTGCTGTCTTACGTTACATGTCGTAGAGCCATGCAGGAAAAACAATACGTTACACCCAGAGACAGTGTTTTTGGGTTTTTTTTTTACTGCCAGCTGCTGATCTGCATGGATAACTAAGTGAACTTTGTGCTGCTTGTTAGCTAGCCAGTGCAGCTAACTTGTATCTGCTCGTCGGTGAGTCCGTTCACCACATGGTGGTCCTCTCCTTGCCACCGTGGGGATGGATAACCTGGAGCCGAGGCAGAAAGCGTTTCTCACGGCAAACGTGTTGCTTAACGCCCCTGGGCCCCTCGACCCCTGGGCCTGTGCCTGGTAGACCAGTTGAGTAATCCATCCATACAGTAGAGGACACTCAGTGAGCCACATTTATGCAGCACGTGAGTCCAGCAGGCTTTTCCCTCCCTGGCTTTTGTCACCAGGCCGCCCTGTTGCTTTCCCTGATCTAAATTCTTCACACAGTACAGTTAACTCAACCAAATTTAATTTCCAATTGCTTAAGCGCCTCCTGAATCTGTCAAACTTTCAAATTGAAAACAGACTCCCGAACGCTACTTCAGCTTCCTCTGGGATAAGTTGGCAATTTCCAAAACAGGATTACTTCATTTCAGTCATATCGTGGAGCATAAAGCGAGCCTCCGACAATTCTCAGTATCTGGATGTACTCTGATTGTCACTATCTCGCTAACCCTAATGTTGTGTCGAAATTAAGCACCATCTGAAGGTGTGTAACGCTGACATCCACAAGGAGCCAATTTATTAAAATCTTTCTGACAGGACATTGACTTCTACAAGCTAAAACAGAGCTGGAAGAGAGACAGAGAGTGCGTGAGAGAGAGAGGGAGAGATGGCTCGCAGACATCATTAGAGCCTCCATTGGTTATGGTTGAGTGATTCCTCAATGGGCTCATGAAAACAGAGTGAAAGAAAGAGAGAGGGAGGATCAGAGAAAGGAAAAGTGAAATTGATTGTTTAGATGAATAATGCTGGCTGCAGCTTTGACAAAGTGACTGTGTCTGTCTTCACCAAATCTCTATAAAGTGTTTCTGAATGATCGATGTTCCTTCAAATTAGAGGGCATCACTGTCAATGACAAAAGACATTGTTAGCTTGGTGTTAGGACAACATGTTTCTGCTCCCTCTTTACATTGATTTAGACTTTTTGCTCGCAGTGTCCTGCTTTTAGCCTATAAGGTTTTAGATTTTTGAATGACTGAACAATTGAAGATCCACCGCTTTGACTTTATGCCAAGAGCACAAACTGAAGACAATTTGTGGAGACACGTGTGTGTGTGTGCGAATACACACTCCCACCCTGTACTTTTTCCTTTGCCATCAGCCTCCTGGCACCCATTTAGCCGCTTCACCTCTTCTGCCCAACTTTGCTTTGCATTTTCCTCTCTATCTCACTGAACTTTTATTGTCTTCCATTACACTGCAGAGGAACAGGAGAGGGTGTTTTTTTCTGTCTTTCTTTGGCACCATGTCTACCATACTGTTGGCTGCCTCCTTCTGCCTCAAGTGGACTCCGGATTAACATTGCACTGCTGGGCCCACTCGGTGCATACTAAAGTCAGATTGCCCTCCTGCACACATGCAGGAACACGAACCAGCACAGATACTGGCACAGAAATGGATGAACATATATAGAGGAGAGGAAATGCATATACATGTGCATAACGCAGGCACAGGCAACACCTGACCTGAGTGATGTTAATTTGCTACGACGGTAAGAAAAAGTCTAAGCAGGGAGAAAGAAGGCAGAACAATGCCGCTGCACCAAAAAGGTCAGAGCGAGTGAGCCAGCTAAGGAGCCTGTGTAATAAATAGTGAATTAGGAACTCTTATAGCTGAGACAAAAATATGTATTATAGGAATATACACACAGTGCAGTTACACTGGAACCTGTGAGGCTTCAACAGACAAGGTCCTACAACAATGTATTGTGCAGAGAAAGGGGTCCTGCTAATAATTTAGGACAATCTCATTGGAAACATACCTGTGTTCAAAGAAGTACCCACCATTACTTAAAGATAGGGGCCATTTGCTATATATGTCCTCAAAAAGGCAAACCCATCTCCATTATGGTTTTAATATTTTTGTGATAACATAGTCAGTAGCAATCTATAACAAATGTATATGCTTATTCTACATAAACTATTCAATTAAATGAATTTTTCTTATTTTCTTTGGTATTTTTGTCACATACAGAAATGCAGTGAAGATTGCTGGGTAATATGTATGTTGATGTCAAATGTCAAGTCTCTATTTGATCATGTGACAAAACGATACGATATACGGTATAGTTAAGGCGCAAAATCTGTTACGACTGAAAAACCGAGCACATCTGCAAGCCGAGTGAGCAGTTAAGAGCAGCAAAGATAAGAGAGGAGAAACAGGAGAAGGTAGCAAAGCTCTCTAAATTAGATTCCTTTGGCTTTTTTATGAACAGTCGCCAGTACAAGGACGAGTCAAAAGTCATAGTTGTTGAGAATTATAAAGGCACTTACCACTGGCCCTGGGTGATACATTATTAGTCTCGTTATGAATAATATGAGGATATTAAGGTGATTTTAGCTGAATTGACAATGAGTCAGTGTGAAGGGAGGCAATATTCATAGATGTCATTAGTCGATTTTTATATGTAGGATGTATGGCAGAAAAAAGGTTTGTTTTGCAGTAAAATCATCATTTGATGACTGTGTGCAGCTGACCAGTTTTCGGGACATAGTGTTGTTTTTTGTTAAATATTACAGCTCTCTTCTCTCTCATCGTGTGCTATAGGCTTCATTTTACTGTCATCTCTTGCCTTTATATCAAATACAAGTGCACTCGGGAGGTTATTGCATCAAAAAAAGCCTTTTGTTAAAGTCAGAGGTCATTTCAACACCGCAGTGAAATAGACAGCTCCTCTGCTCTCAGGAGCTGATGCTTGCTTTCACATTTCAGCACTTCAGATCATTAGATGTTATCAGTCCAACACATGTTCCCAACCTGGGTTTTGGAAAACCAAGTTCTTAATGTCTTAGCATTCTTTGCCTCTGCTTTTCCTGTCAGTTATTTTATCTATCAGGATATCTAGGAGTATATTGTCTTGCTCTTTCCATTAGGGACACACCAATTCAGTACACTGGATCCAATACTGACCTTATTAGGCAGGTCAGGTATCGGCCAGATGTGACCGATCCGCATTAAATACAGTTTTCTTTGTCAATATCATTTTCAAATTCAGTGTTTTTGTTCTCAGTTATATTCATACAGTCACGCCAGGCTGCTGACTCTTGGTACAGCACTGGTATCGGATCGGTTCTTGGTATCAGCAGATACCCTAGGTTGAGGTATCCCTACATACCATGGCCACTTATCACAGGCAAACAGAGTCACTGTATCCAATGTATCACCCATTTCTTTTTAAAAAAGTTATTTAAATTAAATCACAAAATATGTCATTTGTCAGTGCCTTCCGCATGTGTTCATTTTCTCATCTGACACCCCAATCAGCAGAAACACATCCTTTGTCAGTGCCTTCAAAAAA
Organism: Siniperca chuatsi; assembly: GCF_020085105.1. Classification (NCBI taxonomy): domain Eukaryota; kingdom Metazoa; phylum Chordata; class Actinopteri; order Centrarchiformes; family Sinipercidae; genus Siniperca; species Siniperca chuatsi. The sequence continues at coordinate 21,495,863 of NC_058054.1, forward strand.
CTTTACATATGACTATTACAAACAGATTCATATGACTGTTTGCTCATGTGCCATTGCTATGGTTAAGGTTTGATAAGTTTTAGACACAAAACTAGATTTTTAAAGTTAGGAAATATTGTGTTTTCTGTAAAAGAAAATACTCGGTTAGGTTGACAAAACAGTCTCCACTCTAGGACCACTTACTCACTTGTTCCAGAGCTTTTGACCATGTCACATGGTCTCTGCAGATGAAGTTTGCTCAGTTGTCATTGAACTGTAGATGTTAAAACATTCCATTATTCTGAGCACTTTTAGGACAAGTTAGCTTTAGCCAACATGGACTTTTCCTGACAACTGAGCCAACTTCATCTGCAGAGGAAGACCATGTGATATGACCAAAAGCTTCAGAGCAAGCGAGTAAATGTACCTGATTGGAGACTATTTGTCAACTTAATCGATAAGTTTAAAAAAAAAAAAAACAAACCACACTTTTTCCTAACCTTAGCCACGCAGTGTCAAGCTCTACTTGGTTAAGGTTAGGAAACAATCCTGGTCAAGGTTAAATAAAATAACTACTTGGTTGGTAGAACATGGGAAACTAACAGCGGTTTTCTGTGTCCAATTCACATGCTTTCTTGATCCATCCATCCACCCTGACCTCCTCTCCTTAAATCAGCGGCTGCAGCCGAGAAGAAGCTGCTGGTGTGTCTGTGGCTGCAGGAGGGCAGTGGGACAGAGAGGCTGAGTGGACTGGTTATAATCACTGAGAATGGTCAAGCAAAGAAGTTGAACCAAGAGCAGCTTGTGGAAGACTTTGCGGTGCACATGGCTCACAGAAAGACGTTCAGACAGATGAGTACAACAACTACAGAATGGGATATCAACAACCACTGTGTTGCCTATCAATGTAGCCTTGTGTGTGTGCATTGTGTAGGAACTGTGCATGTCTCTATGTTTTAGGGTGGTAGGGTTAGGGGGGCACCAAATCCTAATCTTGCCTAGGGCATCAAAATGGTTAGAGCCAGCCTTGCCCAATGGTTAGGTCCATTTCACCAGTGAAAGTTAGCTAAACTGTTGCAAATAGCAACCACAATACTGTGGCTATAGATCCCTGCAGCTTAATATACTTACAAACTGATACAGAATGTTGGGTGAAGCATTGACCGGAACTATGTTGGAGGTGTCCTGTTAGGTGATTTTAAAAGATACCTCCCAGCCAATCATAAAAGAGTGTTTTGTGAGGCCACGAGATAAACTGTAAAAATTCATAATCATTTTAATATTATTAACCAGAAAATCAGAACTAATCACAAATCCAAAATAAAATCTGCTTGCCTTTTACTGTCTGCTCTTAAAATATACTGGAGTAAAGGCTACTTCTATCAGGTTGGGGTTCTAGGTAAATAGTGTTGCTATTGCGCTATACCAGGCTATGACCTGGCTATGAAGAGAGAATGAAAAAGGCAAAATGACAGGACGGATGGGAGAGGGCAGCAATGATGAGGGCTGAAAGCGTCTTTTGTCAAAATATATGGGAAATCTGTTTGGGATTGGTTGCTATGAGTCGGTGAGCCCAGATCAAACAGAAACACATGTGGGTTGTTGTAAAACTGTGTTGACTTTGTAATATTGCGGTAACAAACACGGAGTAAGCAGTCTGTGCAGGAAAAGCAACATGAGCGCAATATCTGGGGGCAACAGACAAGCAAAACACACTGTGCCAAAGAGACTCTGCAGTCAGTGTACACTGGGTATAGGCAAGGTGGTCAATGGATTTGCACAATGCAAGTGCACACAGACAAAAAAAACATCATGCACAACCATCTTGAATCACTGAGCTAAAATTTGTTTTACTGGCTCAAACTTTTTTCCACTCCTACCTTCCCCCATCCTCACTTTTTACCTTTTATTCAGTCATCATGCTGAGTAGCCATGGTGTCAGCACCTCAGTGAAAAGCCTGGACCGCCTTCTTAAAGGGGCGTCCAGTTCAGGTCTGTTTCACTTCCATTAAAAATCACTGGGCATGAAGGATGGCCCCGTGGATCATTACGGCTTCAAAATAAATAGCAAACAGGATAAAAAGGCTGAGGGGTCAGCATGAACACTGAGCTCCAGGCTCCTGCTGCTCTGCTTCTGAAATACTGAGGAAGACAGACATAGAGATATTGAGAAAGAGTGCGTGAGTGTGTGTGTGTGTGTGTTTGTCGAACAGTTACGGAAAGATAAGAATGCTCGAAATCTTCTGTGTTGTGTTTCACTGCATTGCTTCTGTCAAGCAGAGACACTACAGGTATTGTCTCTGCTTGTTTATGATGTTACAGCGGGGTGTATCTGCTGCAGGCCCCCGCATGTGAACTGAAATATTAGATGATTCCACAACCATGTTTGAAATAGCTGTATCATGCTGCACATTTCACTCTGGCAATTATTTTTTTAAACCGTAAGCTGCCCTTTATGCTAAATTATAAAGCTCATTTAAGCTGCACTTTTGATTTCAGAAAGAGCTATCAAGCTTTATATGATATCACAGTGGCAGTGCATGCTTTCCCTTACTAGAGTAGATAAACATTTGGACAGGCAGTGCATTTTTGTCTCTATTTGATGGCCCCATTAAAGGTGAAGTACAGTAGTCAGGGTATAAAAAGGAAAAACACACGTGCACATGCTGTCTATAGTGTTATGTATGCTTGTGTATTGTATTTAACTCCTTCTGTTAACTGCTAATGCAATACATTTCTATATGCATGCCTGAATCTATACTAATGGTTACCTATGTATGTGTGTGCCCTGTAGGCATTGTGTCCCTGATCTCCCTGGCTGTCCTCTCCTATGAGCGCTACAGCACCATGATGACCCCCACTAAGGCGGACTCTTCCAACTACCATAAGACCTCCCTGGGCATCGCCCTGTCCTGGGTCTACTCCCTCATCTGGACCCTGCCGCCACTCTTAGGCTGGAGCCGCTATGGTCCTGAGGGTCCCGGGACCACCTGCTCTGTCGACTGGAAGACCAAGACGGCGAATAACATATCTTACATCATCTGCCTGTTTGTCTTTTGCCTCATCGTGCCATTCCTGGTGATCGTGTTCTGCTATGGGAAGCTGCTGTGCGCCATCAGGCAGGTGAGGCACTATGGGGAAACTAAACCAGCAGAACCTGCCCAAATGAGCCTAGCTGCACCTCCAACACTGGCTGCCGTGTTAAAGGTCACCTGTGGTGGGACTTTCAAAACTAAAACTACATTTCCACATCCCATAAACCCTGATATGTAAGGAGTCAAAATTACTACTAATTACAAAATCACATGCATTCTGACAAGGTTAGTAGACAGAGACATAGAACATTAAAAATGAAAATATATTCCATTTTTTCATTTACAGCCTCATTACAGAATTTATATATTTTTTTTTACAGAATGTCTCCTTTTTAGCTATAAAGAAACTTAGCAGATGTCAAACAAAAGGTAAACGGTAAATAAATGGCTGCATTTATATGGCACTTTTATCCAAAAAACACCAATGTGAGCTACCATGCAAGGTCCTAGCCTGACCGTCGGGAGCAATTTGGGGTCCATTGTCTTGAAAAGCCGCACTACAGTGCAACTCAATAAATATAAACAATAAAACACAATACATACGATATGTATGCACGTATGTATGTACGTATGCATCATAATTACATTCTCACAACATTTACGTATCATGTAATAAAAGTTTATTGATTACTGAATTCCTCAGCTTTTCGTAAAATAGAGATCTGCTGTTGCGTCACTCTTGTAGTGAATTACAGCTCACAGATATAATTTCCAGAGCTGAATATACGCACATCAACACTCTCTTTTGTTGTTGAGTAACTAAATCTATCCTCTAAAAACTTTTAGTGCTTTGCCCACTCTGTTATTCCGCTGATGTCTGGCATGTTAAACCAACATTTTTCAGTTCAAACAACTTTTCTAAAGCTGTGAATCAGTAAACCAAAACCTGCAGCTGCTTTATGAACACTTTTTTTGCAGCACCAGATTTTGGACTTACATGTTTTTTTTAATGAACTTCCATTCAAACAGCTGTTTTATAGCAGAGCTAATTATGATTATGAATCATAAACTGTGACTATATCAAACTAAAATGACCATAAGTGCTGTCACTGTAAGTCCATAAAGTCTCTGGGTCTTTGCCAGAGGAGCTGCATTTTACACATTTATCTGATTCACCTTAAAAAATCAAAATGACTGGTATGATGTGTTAAATATACTGATCTCAAGTTCAGAAGAAGTTGAGCCAGAGCCTATATTCAAGAATCTCAAAGTAGAAAATCAGTCTCAACTGGTCAAAAATTCTCAGAGTGACAATTTGTTGGTTATGTACTAGCTAGGAGTACAAGCTGTTTATCAACCTTTGTAAGTTAGGAAATCACTCTTATCTATGCTAATATTTAGGAAAGCTCCAGTGGTGTCCTAACCTGTTAGGAGACACCAGGAGGTGGTGTTCAGGCAGAGACATGCGTGCACATGGGATGAGAGACATTCATCTATCACTATGAGCTTAATGAAAGAATCAGATTCGGACATACTTTATTGATCCTCGAGGGGAAACACTGCACAGCAAAAGATGCTTCCACAGCGGAACCACAATTCTTCCCAGCTTGGCTCGTCTACAACAGACTGACCGGCAGCTAACAGCAGCACCAAAGCCACCTCTCTTTCCCTCCCACTGACGGGTAACGTAACAAGTGGGCAGAGCATAGAGTAACCCTGTATCAGAATCAGAATCAGAAATACTTTATTGATCCCCGAGGGGAAACTCTTTCGTTACAGCTGATCACTATCACATTAGTGCACACAGGAATAAAAGTTCTAAGCAAATCAAAATACAATACACTATAATACAGGTAATATAAATTAAGTACAAAGTGGATCTAAGTATAAAAGCTAAAATAAGTGTAAAGTACAAAGTGGATTTACTGGTAATTGATAAGTATGTACGGTAACAATACAATGTAATAATATAAGTTATAAGTCATAGTGCATGTACTGTCAAGTTAAGTGTAGCTTATTAAGAAACAGTTTCTGCAAAAATTAAATAATTTTTTGATGGATCTTGTGCGGGATGTAAACATAAACCAAGGCCCTCACAATCTCACAGCGACAGGAAAATATAGCTTTGAAACAGTGATGATTTGAGTCTGTCACAACCAACAGTTTCTGCAGCAAAGGTAGCGCTTTCTCTCTCTCCAGGGAAGACGCACGCGCACACACACACACACACAGTCGCACCGTTTGCAAGAACGGGTCCCAGAGAAATTTTTCCAGGGCTATAACTCACACAGACTCTGTGAGCATCATGTCTTCTTATGTAAACAATGAGTTATGTGTGTGTTTGCATGAGCATGCTTGCGCTCAGCAGCCTTGTTTGTGACACTGACACAACTGTGAGTAAAGATGAATAACAATCATTCAAAAAACAGCGATGTGGACCCTCTTTCTTTGACGAGGTCTCGTATAAGGTTTTCTTCCTCTCTCTTTATAATTCTGCTTCAGTTTCTTTCACTTTGTTCTTTTTCTTTTGTCCCTTATCGCACTTTATCTATTGGCTGTCTTTCCTCATCAGACAACACACACACAATTCTTTGTATGGATGAAGAAGGAGGGGAGGGAAAGTAATAATGTTATCGTTCTCTCTTTGTCTTTGTCAGCCTTTCCCTTACTCGTCTCTTAAACATCTATTATATGTCGCATTCAGCTTTGCTGTCCCTTTCTCACGTCTCCTGTCCCTTCTTTGTGCAGGACTACATGCACATTCTTTATCTTTGTTCCTTTTAATGGCTTGCTGTGCTGTTTAGGGTTGTTATTCTCTCACTGTGCTATTGCTATTCTCGCGATGCTATGTAAAGTAAAGGCTATAGTTCTCCTGTCAGGTCATGTTGGATAACACCAGCAGGGACAGATAAAAGTAGTTGAGCAACTTGTCAGCTAGAATCTAAAAGAGTTGAATTCCCCTATCTAATAACGTGTCGATCAGTGGAGCAGTCCACATGGGGAGCACTGAATCAAGTTTGGGTTTGGTCCAAGTTGGTGTGCACTCACTGCTGCATCCCCATTCAATGTAGGACCGACAATCTGAGGTAGGGGAAGACACAGGGAGTGATTAGGATGTTTAGTAGGATGTGGCTCTCTACATTATATATGAAATAATTGGCCTACATATATCAGTTCAAAACTGTTTCCAAAAGCGATTCATGTTTTACCTTGCCATGATGTGAAAATAAGATCCTTGTTAAGTTTACTATGCATCATCCTGTCCATCAAATGCTTGCTGGTGGGCTTTTAGTAAAAGACATGGACAGATATACAGAAAAAGAGAAGAAAGGCAGGCACACAGACATACAGGACAAGCTCATCTCTGTGTCTGTCAGTGTTGTCGTCTCTTTTTATTGCTCCTTCTCTGTGATGGGAAATTGAGGTCTTTATCAGTGCAGAGGACAGGAGCTGTGAGAGAGGTGAGTTTGTCCTTTAACAGGCACTTCAGTCAGCAGACATCTTAAAGCAGATGCATGCTTTAGAGCTCTTTTGGCTTTGGCAAATGAACTCTGTGCCATTTTGCTCAGCAATGGTGATAGGTTAATGTGATATTGAGCGATCACAGAAGTATTGACATCAGTGTATAATGCTATTAGGTTCACATACAGACAAAATGTGTCTGAGTTAATCTGTATGGATATGCAACACACCATAATAACAGTTATTGTCAGCAGGTTATCTCTTGATAAAGTAAAATCTGCTGATGAGCCAAGTAAAATGTAGTCAACAAAAGCATCCATTTTACTACATCTAATCATTCAACTAATTACACAATATCAAGATAATTAGGTTTAATACATCAGTGCAATCAAGAAAAAAACAACCGCTATAACTGTAAATTGTAAATTAACTGTAAATTGTGTCTTTTAGGAGATTTCAACAGAAACTAAATTAAGCACAATCTGCAAATGTGTCCCCCCTTTTTTCACTTGTCAGCTCATGTTGTCTTTTGCACACAGAATAATGAAAATGAAGGCACAAACGATCCAAAACAAGCAAATTATATTAATCTTGTGCATGTAAATCAATTACAGCACACTCACATAATACATTACTGTGTATGTATGCAGCAAACTGTGGCCTCAGCTTTGTTGCTCTTGCAGGCACTGCTGGGCTCCTTGATCCTTAAACAAAATGTGTGTTACTCCCATGACCTTGGAAATGTCTTTATTGATACTGTACAAATCACCCACAGACTCAGAAACAAGATTAAACCAAAACATCAACATATAAATCCTAAAACTGTTCAGTGCAGGGGTGAAATCACATGCTTTGAAAGTTTCCCAGTAATACAATGAGAACATGTGGGCATTCAAAAATGTAATGCTCTGGTTTGATTTAATTTATAAACAAATTGTTTGTTAGATTAAAGCTGCACAGGCTGATTTTAGTTGGTGTAAATAGCAACAGATGCCCCCTTAGCTGAATTACTCAATTGCTCTATTCGACTAAATGTATTTCTGGTGTCAGGTATGGACACTGGTGGGGCATTTTCTTTGCACTTGCAAATGTAGCAAGAAAACTGGACTCACTAACAGTGACTGATGGAATGGCATTTTCATCCCTAACAGCCACAAACACAATAAAATGTCATAATACTGAGGACTGTGCAGTTTGTTGGTGCTACATGTTATCTTGTTAATTAACAATTAATTAAACAACAGTTGTGTTATCTCCGGTTGCCAGTTCAGGATATGTAAAATTGGCTAAACCTTGAGTGTTTTTCTAACCTGAGCACAAACAGCTGGGCGTGGTGACAGAGTTTTGGTACTTTGGCATAAGGGACAGCATGTTCCCTTTAAAAAGAGAGCTATCTGCACCTGCAACAGGTCACTCTGACATTTTAGTTTACCATGTCAACAGCAGAATGTACCATTTTGTTTTGTGCAATTTTTCACTTCAGTTGCTGGCAGTGCACCCAATCAGACAACGCCAGAATCACAAAACACACTGTTATGTATATTATGCTTGCCTGTTTCCCTTTGATATAATGCTGGAATATGAATCATTCCTCAAAGGCTTACTGATTGTTGTGTGAGTACATCTCTCCATCTTGACTGATCATCCCTGTAAGGTAAACATACTGTAGGGTTTATTGTGATTTTTGAGAGGCTTATCCAGGTGCAACATCACCATTAAAGTGATAGAAATTGCACAAAACATGGGTGCAACTTGTACTACTGATTACTGAACTGGTCATGTTTTTACTCCGAAAATGCAGTGCACTGCTAATATGCCTACTGTGGTTCTCTTCTCACACTGATGCATTACAAGTCACCAAAATACCTAAAAGGCAAAGATGAGGCAAAAAACATCATGGGACACCAGTTTTTCACCACAAAGGCACATCATGACTTGCATGAAAACACGGCCCTTTATGTAAACCTTGACAAAAAGAAAAAACATACGAGATATAGTTTTGACTTATGTAATTTCACATAATTTGGTGTCTCGTCAAATTAAACACTTATTATTTGGATTTGGTTAACTGCTAATTCATTGCTTTGTTGCCAGAGGACATCAGGCACAACTAAGTGGTTGAAGTGATGACCCTTAGCGCTAATGATTCATGATTCAACCCAACCCAGTTCATCAAAGCTATTAGATTTCCTGACCCAAAGACACTGTCCAGTATATTTTCATCTATTTGCCTTAGCAACAAAGATGTCAAATGACTCTTGAAATAATTTGAATTAAAAAAAAGAGGACACAATATGCACATATATACACACACACACACATCAAGGAGTCTTTGGATGGATAACCAGCTGTTCCCTGCCTTGTCTCAACATCTTTACCCTTGGTCTGAATTCATTATGTGACTCATATGACCTTGTGGATATCTAGTGATTCTGCTACAATATTTCTCCAACATGCTGCAGGCTATGTGGCACAGTGGTAGAGATGGAGAGAGGGAGGGAGATGAAGATATCAAGAGGAAGTGAAGGAGGCAGAGAGATGAAAGGAGGGGAGGAGGGGGAGAGTGACAGACTGTGACTGCTGGGGTCCTAATTTTGTGCTGGCCCACATCAGATGTAGCGACCTTGCGCTGGTCATGAGGTAATTTCATTGGCCACAAGCAGATTTTTTTCCGCCTTTACCCATTTGGTAACTTCGTGACCTGCTATCATATCACACAAAAATAGGCAGGGAGTGCACCAGAGGGGAATTTCAATGCAAATTACTGTAGGTGGTGCAGTCTGGCTTAGGAAATTACACTTCTCTCTACCTATTTCATAAGAGAAGTGGTACCTCTATTGCAGTCTATCAAACATACGGTCTTTGCTGCTGCACTAGTGATTCTTTGATTGCTTATATACTTGCTTTCAATTGTGGACAAGTGGCTGCGGTGCAAGCAAGCAGCATGGTTCTTTTAATGCAACTGTAGGATTAAAAAGTATGTCCACTAGGGGGAACATCAAGGTCAAATCATCCCTAGCAAACACCAGAATATCTTCCTTGAGACCTTGAATATTAATCTGGCAACACCTGCAGAGGTTACTATATTGTTTAGAGCTGAAACAAAAAATTCATTAATCAATTAGTCAATTGACAGAAAATGTACTATTAACTATTATTCAAAACTCTCCGCCACTGTTGTCAGAATGTGCTGCTGACCATCACATGCTGATATACTGTCCCACATTGTTTGCTTCATTGCATCTTGTGGATGCGTAGCATCACTTTCTGAGGATGCGCACAAACAAACTCTCCAAAGGAACACATACACTGGGAAACGTGTATGCAAATGAATAGTTACAGTAAAAGCAAGTATACACTTACTGTAGTTGCCATTTTTTGTTATAGCTAGCTAAAACTAATACAACAGTCCTGCAATACAGTAAATCCCACCTTCATGAAGGTTAAAATGTTCAGTTTTTGTTGAAACTGATTTAGAGAGGTGCTGATTTAACAATACTGAGAGGTATTTCTAATATTTTGTCCACCCAATATATACCAGTGAGGTTAGACAACTATTAGAAACACTTCTCAGTATGAAGTAGGTAGGATTTATCGCAGGGCTGTTATATATAATATGGGGCAAGTGACAGCATGAACCTCTGCTTGTGTTACAAACTTGCTGAAAAAAAGCTGGTAGTGGCCACGTGTAATCACAAAGAGTGATGTTCCTGTCACAGATATACCAGGCCTCACCAGCCTGTAATCACCCACACCTGCTCCCAGTTACACTCCTGGTCCCCATTAGCTCCAATCACAGCCAGTACATGCCACTCGGCAATGTAACCCTATGCCTACTTTGTCCCAGCGACCTTCCTCCTCCAGCGATCCTCCCTCTCCTGCGACCTTCACCCTCGTCCTCAACGCTTCACTCTCTCCATACCCACTCTCTCTGGTTGTATTCAAATAAAGTGCACTCTTGGTCATCTCGGTGTCCCCTGCAAGTCTGTACCGTAACAGATGGTCGAACCGATACCGAAGGACTACGCTGGCATTCCCGCAGGTTTTTCCTCAACCGTCCACTTCACCATGCCAAGGGCCAGACCGGAGCAGTTTTTTGAGTCGATGGTGGATGACAATGGGGTGTTTTGGCTATACCCCCGGAAGCTAAACACACAGCCCACTGTGCCAAATCCCTATCGGGGCACCCGTCTGGCTCAAGGTGGTCCACGAAGCCACCAGCTTACACACCGAACTACCTATCATCAGACGACTAACCCACTATACACAGGCACTGCTGCCCAGCTGCCCCGCCACTCGTTTGCACCGTCACCCAGCGGCTCGCCAGCTTCTCCGCCCCGAGGTTCATCGGCTCCGTCACCACTCTGCTCACCTGTTCCGCCGCCCAGCGACCCGTCCTCTCCACTGCCGTCTCCAGTCCCGGCGCCGTGACGCCGGCCTCCTCCAGTCCCCGCTGGATTGCAGCAGCCATCACTTCCTGTGGGATGGCAGCAGCTCCCCGCCGTCCAGACGCCGGTCTCCAGCCCCAACGTCCTGTCGCCGGTCTCCATCCCCAAGGCCCAGCCGGCGCCAAGTCCCAATGTCCTGTCGCCGGCTCACCCCAGCCTTCGCTGTCCTTGCCAGCCGCCCGAGGGTCCCAGCCGTCGCCGCAGTCTGCCCGAGGTGACCAGCTCCACCCAGGTCCAAGCTCCTGGTCGTCCGCCCGAGGCCTCCCATCTCCACACCTGCCCAGGCTCCGGCGATCTTCCTCCTCCAGCGATCCTCCCTCTTCTGCGACCTTCATCCCTGTCCTCAACGCTTCACTCTCTCCATACCCACTCTCTCTTTGGTTGTATTCAAATAAAGTACACTCTTGGTCATCTCGGTGTCCCCTACCAGTCTGTTCCGTAACCGTTCCCTCCTCAGACTGTTTAATTTTGGTTGTTTTTAGAGTCCTAAGGAGGAATACATCACAAAATCTCCACAATGATAAGCTTCTCAAAACTCCAGGTCCAGTATCATAAGTCCAATATAACACCAGCTCTTTGTCCCTGGTCATGTATTACAAAAAATATGCTGGTTATGTGCAAGTGTGCTGCTGCTACTGTTTGTTTCTTTGTTCACATTAGGACCCCTTATGTTCCTCACCACAAAAACTAGAGTGACTAAAAACTCACCACACACACACTCCACACAAACATGCTAGAAACAGAGAGGTAGAGAGCAGACACAGCTGTGAAAACACTTCTTGGCAATGAAAATTGCCAGCACTTCTGCTTGGTGGGGTGCAGCACCAGCACTTCTGCTTGGTGCTGCACCCTACACAGCACGGCTGCTGTGTAGGGTGCAGACTGGCTTCAGGATGAAGCTCTTGTTCTTCTTGCATTGTACTACAAGTGCCTAGTCTTTGCTCGTTGTCTTACTGGGTCCTTGATTTTTTTTTCTTTGTATTCCCTTTGTCCTCTGAGCATCCATATTCAACTCTGTTTCCCTCTTTTGACATGTCTTTGGACTGTTATGCTTATCCTGTGTGTGTGTGTGTTCTTTATTTACTCACATCTCCACACATTCACACTCTGATTGCCTCTGTCAGTGGCTTACTTTTCTGAATCACCCAGTACAGTGGCTCATTTCATTTTCTGCAGTGAGTGCTCCGGTCCCTGCTTTCTCACTTGCTTTTTCACTCTTTTCGAAGCTCTCTTTCTCTCATCCTCTTTCCCCCATCTCCCAGCTCTCCATGTGCCCTCTTTGCATATTCTTTTCCTTTCACTGTGCCATTATCATCCATCTTTTTTGCCTTGGTTGTCTCAGCTACCAATATCACTTCCATCCCATCTCCACCCCTCATCACCTCTCCTGAAAGCAACCCGAAATGTGATGCATTTGTATAACAATGAGACAGATGTTGACATCTGATAGCAAGTAGTTACTTCTGCATACAGAACAAGCTAAACAAAATGAGGTGGAAAGCCTTTGTTTTGAATGATGTGCATGTGCTCAAATTCTGTTTGGTCATGTGTTCCCACTCGATACAAACACTGAATAAGGTAACTTCTTTCAAAAAAGAAAGTCCATTATAGTAAACTTTTCTACTAGGCTTCGGAGCAAAGAAAACCAACCATAATTAAGTGGTGGATTCTTTGGAGATTGCTTCTTTTTGGAATGAACCTGGTCATTTATACCCACATATGTGTAAGACCGTTCTTCCAGCTCAGTGGTTCTGTGACCTGACCTAATGAAGATATCCCAAGTTTGGGACGAACAGCCAACGGAATGACATGAGTGAGCCATTAAGAGGGCCAATTCTGATGATTAGACATGATACCCTTATCTCCAAGTCTGACAAGAGATCTAGTAAGAGATAAAGTGGACATCATCTTCAAAGTCACAGAATCTTAAAAGTAATATTTTCCATCTTCCTTTAAAAAAAATCATTTGATTAAATATGTGTTGCACCATAGGGATAAAAACAAAAACATGAAGATACCTTTTTAACAGGACTAAGCTCTTGGCCGTGATTGGGCTGCTTGGCGCACACATTTTAAAACTTGAATTTATGTTTGCTTTTTTAGAATAAGTGCATCAAAAAAGGTGTCACCATGCTTTATTCACCAAATGTTTTCAGCTATCTTACCTTCTTCAGGGTGGTGTCTGAAGTTGTTTCCACTTTCCTTTTATACAATCCATCGATTAGTCATGCGATTTACAGATCAAGATAGATACTTAATATACGACACTATGTTAACCACCAAAATCCATTAAGAAACCAGACAGAAAGATTGAATCTAGTGGCAGGGAGGTGAAATCTGGTCATCAGTTACAGTCCAGTTTTATACATCTTTAAACCAGTCCAGTGTGGTCATTGCTTATGCGGCAGTGAAACCAGCAAAAGCCTCTGTGCATCAGGCCACTCTGACCAAACCCCAAAGCCACCACAGGCTGTGTCCATTTTTAGCTTAGGAAGCCCAGGACACCTCTAGAAAGCCCCCTGAATATTTTATAGCCTTGTAGCATTATATCAGGTATTATTTGGCTCTCTGAACCCTCCTTACTATTTAGTCTGGAAGGTAATATCTTGTGTTTACAGATTTATGTGCTGCACCAAGCAAAAAGGACATTGGAGAAATCGTGTCGAATTTTAGACACGACAACATGCCAAATAGCCTTTAATTTCATCAACAGCGGAACCATCAATCCGGTCCAGCCTGGAACTGAGCTCAGGGAATATGCCATTAACTTTGTTGTTTTCTGTCACTATGTTTAATTTATATCCTAGTTAAGTATATCTCATGCACATGAATAATTCATAGTAAACGTAGGAGTTTAATCTAATTTAGACTGGTATCAATGATTACCGCTGACTGCAAACCTGACAATTCAACAAAGGAGTCAGCTCATGTTCTTAATTACACTCTCCTCCCGATATGCTATCTGTGCATCATCTGCATAGCCTTGTACAGGACTGAGGGGAAGCACACACACAGCTGAATGCTGCCTATTTTTTTAAAGGAATAGTACGACTTTTTGGAAAATATGGTGTTTCGCTTTCTTGCCGAGTTTCAGTAGATGAGAAGACTGATGCCGCTCTCTTGTCTGTAAGGTAAATATGAAGCTATCACATGCAGTCGGTTAGCTTAGCTTAGCACAAAGACTGTCGTTTTTACACTTCAGTTGTTGAGCAAATAAATTAATTAGCTGCTGTAGCTTCATATTTAGCGTATAGACTTTAGAGTGGTAGCAATCTTCTCATCTAACTCTTGGCAAGAAAGCAAATAAGCGTATTCCCTAAATTGTCGAACTATTTCTTTAAGTTTCACATTCCGTCTATAAGGGTAATTTAATTTCTGTAACCTATGTTTCTCTTGTGTTACAACCACAACAAAGTAAGTGACATAGTTTGTTCCAAAACTTCACGTTTGTACAAATCAAATTACTTTTTACACATTTTCATTAAAGGAAACTTATCAACATGCAAAGAAAACTGTCCACAAACTACATAACAGCAGGTTTTTAAATGTATTTGTTTGCTCGCATACAGTATTACACACTGTACATTCTTGCACAGTTGCATTGCTATTTTCACTGATAAATTTCACATTAATGTATTCCAAATTTAATCGCCATACACATGACCAATGTTCAAGCTCTCATCAGTTTCAAATCTGCATGTTTCTGTTTTATGTTTCTGTTTCCAAGCTGAGACTTTGTCTAAATAAACCATGTCTGTTCTTCCACCGAATTCCATCTATGAAATTGGGTGCGTGTGTGTAACCAACACTGTAATTACACTTAATCTTTGCCCTGTATTTACTCAGACGGTCTACAAATAACAAAATGTGCAAGTTTACAATGAAAGCAAGTGCTGCCTTTTTGTGAGCGTGCTATTAAAAGGTTATATACTATGAAGCTCCTTCAGAGACCCCTTTCATAGCCAGCAGGAGGATGTATTATTAGTTTAATTGAGATGTGCTCATCTGATAGCAGCCCTAGAGCCATTTATTTTACTCTAGTTATTAAAACTGATGATAACAGATTTGAAAGAGCTAATGTATTTAATTGCTGCCAGAATAATAATAGATATTAGAAGAGCTAGATAACGAAATAGAGGGTTATTTGAGGTGGGTGGTATTAAATTATAGAAGTAATATACCATGAGCCTTCTTTATCTCAAGTCTCATGTGAATATCCCTCATTCATTTTAATTGACCCTCTACTGAAACATACAGTGTGCAAGACTATCAATCATAGTGGTGATATTTGAGAATACCGCATTATCAAACTGTTCCCAGTGTTTAAAAAGGTTATGTATAATTTAACCTAGTTTTGACAGTAGCTGACAGTACAGGAAAAATATAAGGCATAGTTTTATTTACATCAACATACATTTACCTACATGAGCTTGGATATACCGTAAGTTCAACCAGTAACTTGCCTACATGGTTAAGGCTTTTACAGAGAGAGAAAGAGTTACTTTATTGACCCACACATTTCAAATGTGTTATCTCAACTGAAACAAAGGCTTGCCTGTATGTATTATTGACCCAGTAACTGAAACCACATCTACCACATGGGCAAAAATTATTTAATTATTCATTATTACTATGTTAATTATTGATATTTGAGCCGTAAGCCTCTGTTAGTAGACAAAGTTTTGATGGCTGTCATCAAAATGCCATATACTGTACAGTAAACGTGCATCTTGTAACTCCCATTGCATTTGCTTCCAAAGCAAATTGGGACAGGAAGATGTGAACATATCAACCCCAGTTTTTTACTTATAGGCTTTCATATTGGCATCCCAAGAGGACATTGAAGTGCAAGCATCCAAGTTACTGAAAAACGATAAACCACTGCACAAAAATACTCACTCTCTTGCTGTAACACGCAACAAGAGCTAATTGCAGTGCTTTTGTTTTCATACCAAAATTAATACAACATACTGTAAGCGGTTATATCTCATTAGCATGGCAATTTAAGCTCCATCAACTGCTCAAAGTGAAATGACAGCCGCCTAGCTAAGTGAGTGTAAATCGATCTATTTCACATAATTTTGCACATTTGTATAAGAGAGGAAAATATGGGTACTGTCTCAGAGATAAAGGATTTATGTAATCCTTTCCTTCTCAACTCTGTGCCAAGAACTTAATTTATTTGCGGTTCTTGGACAGTTACAGAGGGGAGGAGAGAAGTAAAGAGGGAAAAAGAGTGAGAGAAAAATAAGTCCTTGAAGAGGCAGAAAAATATAAAGAAGTACGACAAAGGAAGGGAGGTAGACACTTTTCACTTTTCATCAGGCTATAGGGTGCAAATGCAAACTTATTAGTGCTTGTCCCCTAATTTATACATCAATCAAAGCATTTAATATTACACATGACTGTAATGCAACTTTTTTCTCAAAAACAACTGACCAACAAACCAATATTTATTTTGTTGTTTTTATTTTTTTTTAAGAGGAGATTGTTTGTGTAGCTGAAGGTGTTTCAATGGGCCTTACAGACCCAGAGCAGCAACAGGTGCCCAGCCCAAGCTCTCTAGGAAGACGAGGAAAAACTCCCCACGAACCTGAGGAACAACCTAAGGGACATGGGAAGAAACCTCGGGAAAGGCAATTCAAAGAGAGATCCCCTCTCCTTGGACGGCTGGGTGTGTGTGTGTGTGTGTGTGTGTGTATACGCAGTAGTATTTATATCTTTGTGAGGACCAGTTTCAGATGTACACCAGGAAAGTAAGGATATTTTGGCCTCACTTTCCAAGTGTAAAATCAAGTCTTAACCCTCAAACAGCCCGTTTCAAAGCGCTGTTTGTGGGTTAAGACTGTTTCGACTGATCAATCCTCACAAGTATACAAGAACAAATGCGTGTTTGTGTGTGTGAGTACGTGCACAAGTATTTATATCTTTGTGAGGACCAGTTTCAGTCTAACACCAGAAAAGTAAAGCCATTTGGACTTCACTTTCCAAGTGTAAAATCAAGTCTTAACCCACAAACAGCCCATTTCAAAGTGCTGTTTGTGGGTTAAGACTGTTTCTACTGACTAATCCTCACAAGTATACAAGAACAAATGCATGTGTTTGTGTGTGTGTGTGTGTGTGTGTGTGTGTTTTGTTTTTCTGAGCGTAGCATTCAGGAGCTGGGGATCAGAAGAGTTTTCTGTACCACTTCTTCTTTTTAGTGATCTGCCTCTCGAGTTCCTTCAGCTGGGACCTCATGGAGCTCTCTGTCTTCTCCCACTCCTGCTCCTTTTCCTGCAGAGTCTGCATGAGACCCTCTGTGGCCTGAAGGAGCGATGACTTGTCCTCCTGCCACTCGATACGACGACTCTCCAATTGCTGCTTAACCTTCTCCAGAGCAGCCATGACGACGATGTTCTCCCGTTTCTGCTCGTCAAGCTGAGCCACATAGAAAGCTGTGGACTTCTCCATCTCCTCCTGGAGGCAGGTTTTCTCCTGCTGCAAGCGAAGGCGCTCAGTCTCCAGCAGATCCTCTGCCTTTTTCAGGGCAGATGCAATCTTGCTGGTCTGCGCTTTGTGTTCCTCCAGCTGAGCTTGATGGGAGGCCTGGGATCTTTCCAAAGTCCTCTTAGCCTCCTCCTTCTTTTTAAGAAGCGCTTCCTCCATCTTGCTCAGTTTCATCTGCAGCTTCTGAGCTTGAGCCCTCTCAAATATAAGGTCTTTCTCTAACAGTTCTGCTTTTGTGCGAGCCTCAAACTCTGCCGTGTCTTTATCAAAAAGCTGCACCTTCAGGCAATGAGTGGTCGTCTCACAGTTGTTTTCAGCCACTGCACGCAACTGCTTTGCAACACGGAGCTCTAACTTCATTGCCCCCACTTCATGTTGAAGGGCCCCATTCTCTGCCTTCATCTCCTCCAATTTAACTTGAAGGTGCTCGGTCTGGGAAGTCTGCTGCACAAGATCGTTCTGAGCTTTCCGAAGCATCACGCAGATCTTTCTCAGGTTTGATTTCAGACTCTCCATCTCCCTCTGTGAAGAGTGGACATGTTTAGCCTGAGCCTCATCCTGCCGGGCTTTCAGACAACATATCTCCTTCTGCATGAGCTTTTTCTCAGGGCTCCACTTGTCTTCTCTCTGTTCTCTGGAGCTGATCAAGTATTTTAGACAGCGCCTCCTCTTGGATTTCCAAGAGTACTCTCCCCTCAGATCTACCTTGGGTGAGCCTCGCCTCGCTGTCCTTCAGTTCACATCTTGCTTGTGCTTCGAGGGAACTCAAGTAGAAATTAAATGAAGGATCAACCTCCCCGTAATCCTCGGAGAATTCCATGTCTTTCAGCACTGTCCCGTGTTGGACCTCTTTGTTTTGTCTTACTCTGTGTACCTTCCTTTGTCACAGTGAAATTTGTGTCTTGACCAAACTTGGGTCTGAGTATTTATAGGATTCATACCATTCCAATAGAATCCATGATGTCAATATGACATCATGCATTATATTGCTTTCATCTTTGTTCCAAATGGTTATTCCATTCTATCCTGTGATCTTGTTGTTGTTGCTGTTGGATACCAGTTTAATTGTTTGAATATATGAATGTAATGAGTTCTAAGATGAACAACAATTCAACAGTCTTTACTAAAATGCCTAAAGAATGGCAAAGAAAGTCTTTTTTGAGGATGGTCATGGGAGGGATTGCAAATAACTGCGTTGTTGCTCATTTTGTTTTAAAATGGCCAAACAATTAATTCAGTGGACAGTGATGCTGCTAGTTATCATAACTTTCATGTCGCAATCCCATATCACAAAATGTACAGGACAAGCATGCAAACAAACAAACACAAACTGCAAAATAATAATAAATAATAATCTTTGAGTTTAAATTGAATACAATTTAAGAGAATTGCAGTGAAAATTGCAAAATCAACTGTACATTCTTACCAACTTTTTTTACCCAACTTTATTTTAAACAAATACACTGAAATTGGGGGAGAAAAATCATAATGTTAACATTCAATAATTTATGTTAACCAAATACTAATTCTTGTGTGTCATAATTCAGAGCCCTCCACATGCCAGTAAAATTAGCTCCCTTATGTTTCTTCTGTGTGATTCCTGTAGTTGCCATGGTTCAACATTTTGGTGGCAGTGCCAAATAGCTGAACGCTTACACAAGAGCCACTGCTGCCCTTACTCCTTTTGCTGCCTGCATTGCTGCCTACACAGTGGTGCATCAAATCAACTGTACATTCTTACCAACTTTTTTTAACCAACTTTATTTTAAACAAATACACTGAAATTGGGGGAGAAAAATCATAATGTTAACATTCAATAATTTATATTAACCAAATACATGATCTAATTCTTGTTAGAATCACTAACTTCCGATAACACAGCAGAGTACATTCAAACTTTGTCATTTGGGTAGAAAATGCAGCTTACTTCAAAACCTTCACAGCTCCTACACAACAATCATTCTGAAACATATCTATTTAATCATGAACTTCAAAAATTATTCTGCACACCATTAAAAGCAAAAACGTTAACCTCCACACTATCAGTGTTGGGAATGTAATTCCACTACTTTTGGCAGTAACTTGACATGTAACTAATTACTTTTATTAAATTAAATAACGCAATTTCAATTTCTGAAATTTAAATGGGCTCATTACTCGTTACTTTTGTCTTACCTGAAAATAGTGGACAACTGCAGAGGACAGCAAACAAATGCAGCCTATTCCTCGGATTTTGCGGTTTATGATCTAATATCCTTCGGGTGGCGCAAGACAGTTCCGGCAATGCGAGCTTGCTTTTTATCATAGTGATTGTAATGTTTCTTATATAAACTGAAGAAACTTGGGTTCTTCAACTACTGTAGCAACGGTTAACATACATCAAGTGTGCCCACAACTGCCCCTATATTACAACACTTAGGGTAAAAAGACGTTTCAATAATTCCTGTCCACTCTAAGACGTTAGGTAAAATAAAGCAGGCAAACATAAATTGGGAAGAATACTTATATTCCAGTAACACAAAGTTTTGTAAGCGAGCAAAGGACAGACGAAACTCTCCGGACGAAAGAATGTTTACATTTTAATCCAATCAAAGAGTGAATGCATAGTGAATCTAGGCCTAACTTGCTGTCTGCCGTTGTTATTTCCTTGCTAACGCCGACTCTGGTAACATGAAGTTTTGGAAGCGAGCAAAGCACGCCAATTTCTGTGTCGTTGGCTGCAAAAATCAACACAAATAGCTTCATCTACTCCCACAGTGGAAAAGAAGACCTGTGCCATTTATGCATGAGGCACAGCAGCGTAACTTGATTGAGTGATTATTTAAATTTCCTGACACTGCAACAGGATCGGTCAGGAACTAATGTTAATTAATGTTCTGTGTTCTTCTACACTTCCAAAAGGTCACACACACAGTCCAGCTTCATACAGTGAAATAGTTTGGAGTAAAGCAGACATCCACCTGATAAATCAGGAGCTCCATCACAGCTGTCTAAAAAAATGATTTCAGAAGCTAAAAGTTTAATTCTGTTTCGTCCGGAGAGTTTCGTCTGTCCTTTGCTCGCTTATAAAACTTTGTGATACTGGAATATAAGTATTCTTCCCGATTTCTGTTTGCCTGCTTTATTTGACCTATTGTCTTAGAGTGGATGGGAATGATTGAAACTTCTTTTTACAGTAAGTGTTGCAATATAGGGGCATTTGTGGGGATACAGTGATTCGTGACTTAAAAAGATTGTGGTACAGGGGCGTAAAGTGCCCATGACACACGCTGTAGCAATATTTTTAAATTTAGGTTAATATTGAGGGACAGCCAAGAGAAATTGTGTGAATGTAAAACCTTAAAGCCAATAACCAGAGTCTTGGATGTGGGAAACCGTTTTTTTCACGTTGTATGAACTTCGTACTGCAAATGAGTTTTCGTTGCAGTATGAAGTTAATCACTTGCCCAACACTGGACACTATACCCCTCACAGTGGATCCCACAGTATGAACACACACACACTGGAGTACAGTACACAGTAAAAAGAGCCTTGCACAAGCCTTGGGTGAAATTCACTGAGCTGTGTGCGCCTCCGGATGATGTTATGAACCTAGACACGACGGCATCTGGTTTTCTGACGTATCTGGGACTTCCACAACAGGTACGTCAGAAATAGTGATTATTTCGGCCATGGTTAATGACAGAAAGTAATGTTGATATCTACATGGAGGGTTGAGTTTATCGAGTAAATAAACAAATTCGTGGTCAAACTTGCGCGAGTAACACAAGGTGAAAATTTGCTTTGCGTTTGTTGTGAAAACACCATTGCAGTTCAACTTGAAAAAAACAAATATTTCAACTGCTTGTGTAAAAATAATAAGAAAACAATATACAAAAGTTTGGAAAATAACACACACACACACACACACACTGCAAATGAAATAAAAAGTAATGTGCTTTAACAAAAACTAAAACAATGAAAGCCTGAGTCGAGGCTTGGGAGAAAAAATGGCTGCTTCACCTGCTAGTGCAAGCTACCAAAATAAAACGCACATGCAATGTTAGCTTGTACTCACAAGTCCATGGGATGTTACCTGAAGCATATGGGGAGAGATGAAGAACAGACGAGGAATGGTGGGCAAAGGCTGTCAGTCCAACACGGTGCTCTGGCTGGCAGCAACAGTTCAGAATGAAGCTGTAGCAGGTGGGAGACATCTAACATACTCCTCACAGGGTCCAGGGAGAGTTTCCTGGTCCTCTCCGTCTACTGAGTACAAATGTCTGTCTCCTCAGTCCCTTTAACCAACCAAAAACTCATGTGCTATTTAATACAGGGGTAGTTTTAGTTTCAGGTCTTAGCTAACACCAAACACACTAAGACTACAGAGTGACGCAGGCTGATACCACACTGAGGGCTATGATAATGACGTTAGCATGCTAACGTGCTAATTGTATGCTAGCGACAGTATCATAGCTAGGGCACTAGCATCACAGCCTTTACAAACTGTATTGAATTGATACAATATTTAAAATATACACACACATACCCAGCTTCTACCAGGTGGTATAACTCTCCATTAACCAAAGTTATGGACAAAGTCAGTCTCTGCTAATATCGACTGTCTGCTTCCCCTCTGACTAGCCTGCAGCTCACCCGGTGTTACATCTACAACTTGGTTAAAACTTGAATTAGAACACTGCAAAAGAGTACCTACATGTCTTGATTTGAGTATAATTCCTGGCAGACTCCAGGCACAACTGACCCCAACAAATACACAGTAGTGCAGGGAGAGTTGCTATAGGAACTTTTGATTCAGATGTTGAAATCTTGACACTTTTTAATTAGGTGTGACTTAAATAAACACAAATAAAAGGATAAGTAATCTACATTTTAAATGTTGGCAATATGAACGGTACCAGTGGTTACAGTGAATACTGAGTATCTGCTGATACAGTGTCACAGTCTGACATTGAGATTTTCCTGCAGTTGTACAGTACACACTGAGGTAGGCCTACGATAAAATAAGTAAATCATATAATGGGCTTCATATAATAAATAACATTGATCAATTAAGAAATGTCTTTTTCTAAAATTTGTCATTTTATTCTATTTACCTAAATGATTTTGCTAATTTACCAAGCTGAAATTTGTTATATTATTAAAACAAAACTACATGTATTAAAATCCTAAAATATATTGATTACTCTTTTAAAAAAAGGAAACTGATAATTGACCATTACCAAATAATTCAAGTTTGAAGCTTATGCAACTCAAAGCCATTTCTATAATGGATATTTTTTTACATTATTGAATAAGCCCTCCACATGCCAGTAAAATTAGCTCCCTTGTTGTTTCCTCTGTGTGATTCCTGTAGTTGCCATGGTTCAACATTTTGGTGGCAGTGCCAAATAGCTGAACGCTTACACAAGAGCCACTGCTGCCCTTACTCCTTTTGCTGCCTGCATTGCTGCCTACACAGTGGTGTATGAAAGCACTATGACGATTCATAATTTCTGTTCAACATTCAGAGCCAATGCAGAAAGGCGTGTGCCATTCGCCTTTGATGAAGAACACCATCAGTGTTGGCATCTTTGCATATTTAACCCTGATGATGGTATTTCCTAACCTGTCTAACCAAGTTCCCTAACACTGAGTAAACGTCTTCACACACTGGAGGATTGATAGAGATGAGAAGTTACTCTTTATCAATATACTGCAATACCCCATGTAGTCTATTGAGCATGGCAAGACAATCTAATCTACAGTGGCTTTTACATTGTTTCTTTTCATGTGATGAACTGTATTTACCAACGATTGATTATCATCATTATCATATTTATGTACACCCTGGTAAATATGACTTGGTCAACTGATATATTTTCTCTCTTATGGAGTTGACTAGGGCTGCCAGAACACAAGTGACCAGTGTGCAATAGATTTTGAGTTACTGAAAGCTGCAAAAGATACAAAGCAGTGTTAATTTTGAAGTTAACTGTCATGTTTAATCTTTCTAAATAAAGTAAATGAATCCAAACAAGGACACAGTGTGTCATAGATGCAAAGCAACAAACATTATTGCATATCGAAAATGGGATGACAATCCCCCCTCCTCCTCTCTAGAGATGGACTGCGTAACTGTGAGTGAATGATAAATGATCTAAATAAACTTAAACATTTACAACATAAACCTGTCTTTACCTGCTGCCATTTTCTCGTGAGTAGGGATGGGTATCGTATTGATACGATCGGTTCGGTTCTTTATCGATAATCTTTTTCTTTACTAAATAATTGCTTTTTTAAAATTATATTATTTTAAAAAAGAATACATTCAGAACAGGATTAGAACTGTATATATAAAATATTTTAAATATAACTAAATGTTGTTTCTAGAGTAGCAACAGTGTTTACAACAGCAAACTCAATAATATCTCACTGGAAACAAATCTAAAATGTCAGTAAATAAATCACATTCCTGACATCAAAATAATAATAATAATAATAATAATTATAAAACTTTATTTATAGAGCACTTATCAAAACAATGTACAAAGTGCTTCACAACAAGAGAATTAAAATACCACAGTGAACTGTAATGCAACTTTTTTCTCAATAACAACTGACCAACAAACCAATATTTATTTTGTTATTTTTATTTTTTTTAAGAGGAGATTGTTTGTGTAGCTGAAGGTGTTTCAATGGGCCTTACAGACCCAGAGCAGCAACAGGTGCCCAGCCCAAGCTCTCTAGGAAGACGAGGAAAAACTCCCCACGAACCTGAGGAACAACCTAAGGGACATGGGAAGAAACCTCGGGAAAGGCAATTCAAAGAGAGATCCCCTCTCCTTGGACGGCTGGGTGGGTGTGTGTGTGTGTGTGTGTGTTTGTGTGTGTATACGCAGTAGTATTTATATCTTTGTGAGGACCAGTTTCAGATGTACACCAGGAAAGTAAGGATATTTTGGCCTCACTTTCCAAGTGTAAAATCAAGTCTTAACCCTCAAACAGCCCGTTTCAAAGCGCTGTTTGTGGGTTAAGACTGTTTCGACTGATTAATCCTCACAAGTATACAAGAACAAATGCGTGTGTTTGTGTGTGTGAGTATGTGCACAAGTATTTATATCTTTGTGAGGAC
Source organism: Siniperca chuatsi (assembly GCF_020085105.1). NCBI lineage: Eukaryota > Metazoa > Chordata > Actinopteri > Centrarchiformes > Sinipercidae > Siniperca > Siniperca chuatsi. The sequence goes on from NC_058054.1 coordinate 21,520,390, forward strand.
CAGTTTCAGTTTAACACCAGAAAAGTAAAGCCATTTGGACTTCACTTTCCAAGTGTAAAATCAAGTCTTAACCCACAAACAGCCCATTTCAAAGTGCTGTTTGTGGGTTAAGACTGTTTCTACTGACTAATCCTCACAAGTATACAAGAACAAATGCATGTGTTTGTGTGTGTGTTTTGTTTTTCTGAGCGTGGCATTCAGGAGCTGGGGATTAGAAGAGTTTTCTGTACCACTTCTTCTTTTTAGTGATCTGCCTCTCGAGTTCCTTCAGCTGGGACCTCATGGAGCTCTCTGTCTTCTCCCACTCCTGCTCCTTTTCCTGCAGAGTCTGCATGAGACCCTCTGTGGCCTGAAGGAGTGATGACTTGTCCTCCTGCCACTCGATACGACGACTCTCCAATTGCTGCTTAACCTTCTCCAGAGCAGCCATGACGACGATGTTCTCCCGTTTCTGCTCGTCAAGCTGAGCCACATAGAAAGCTGTGGACTTCTCCATCTCCTCCTGGAGGCAGGTTTTCTCCTGCTGCAAGCGAAGGCGCTCAGTCTCCAGCAGATCCTCTGCCTTTTTCAGGGCAGATGCAATCTTGCTGGTCTGCGCTTTGTGTTCCTCCAGCTGAGCTTGATGGGAGGCCTGGGATCTTTCCAAAGTCCTCTTAGCCTCCTCCTTCTTTTTAAGAAGCGCTTCCTCCATCTTGCTCAGTTTCATCTGCAGCTTCTGAGCTTGAGCCCTCTCAAATATAAGGTCTTTCTCTAACAGTTCTGCTTTTGTGCGAGCCTCAAACTCTGCCGTGTCTTTATCAAAAAGCTGCACCTTCAGGCAATGAGTGGTCGTCTCACAGTTGTTTTCAGCCACTGCACGCAACTGCTTTGCAACACGGAGCTCTAACTTCATTGCCCCCACTTCATGTTGAAGGGCCCCATTCTCTGCCTTCATCTCCTCCAATTTAACTTGAAGGTGCTCGGTCTGGGAAGTCTGCTGCACAAGATCGTTCTGAGCTTTCCGAAGCATCACGCAGATCTTTCTCAGGTTTGATTTCAGACTCTCCATCTCCCTCTGTGAAGAGTGGACATGTTTAGCCTGAGCCTCATCCTGCCGGGCTTTCAGACAACATATCTCCTTCTGCATGAGCTTTTTCTCAGGGCTCCACTTGTCTTCTCTCTGTTCTTGGAGCTGATCAAGTATTTTAGACAGCGCCTCCTCTTGGATTTCCAAGAGTACTCTCCCCTCAGATCTACCTTGGGTGAGCCTCGCCTCGCTGTCCTTCAGTTCACATCTTGCTTGTGCTTCGAGGGAACTCAAGTAGAAATTAAATGAAGGATCAACCTCCCCGTAATCCTCGGAGAATTCCATGTCTTTCAGCACTGTCCCGTGTTGGACCTCTTTGTTTTGTCTTACTCTGTGTACCTTCCTTTGTCACAGTGAAATTTGTGTCTTGACCAAACTTGGGTCTGAGTATTTATAGGATTCATACCATTCCAATAGAATCCATGATGTCAATATGACATCATGCATTATATTGCTTTCATCTTTGTTCCAAATGGTTATTCCATTCTATCCTGTGATCTTGTTGTTGTTGCTGTTGGATACCAGTTTAATTGTTTGAATATATGAATGTAATGAGTTCTAAGATGAACAACAATTCAACAGTCTTTACTAAAATGCCTAAAGAATGGCAAAGAAAGTCTTTTTTGAGGATGGTCATGGGAGGGATTGCAAATAACTGCGTTGTTGCTCATTTTGTTTTAAAATGGCCAAACAATTAATTCAGTGGACAGTGATGCTGCTAGTTATCATAACTTTCATGTCGCAATCCCATATCACAAAATGTACAGGACAAGCATGCAAACAAACAAACACAAACTGCAAAATAATAATAAATAATAATCTTTGAGTTTAAATTGAATACAATTTAAGAGAATTGCAGTGAAAATTGCAAAATCAACTGTACATTCTTACCAACTTTTTTTACCCAACTTTATTTTAAACAAATACACTGAAATTGGGGGAGAAAAATCATAATGTTAACATTCAATAATTTATGTTAACCAAATACTAATTCTTGTGTGTCATAATTCAGAGCCCTCCACATGCCAGTAAAATTAGCTCCCTTGTTGTTTCCTCTGTGTGATTCCTGTAGTTGCCATGGTTCAACATTTTGGTGGCAGTGCCAAATAGCTGAATGCTTACACAAGAGCCACTGCTGCCCTTACTCCTTTTGCTGCCTGCATTGCTGCCTACACAGTGGTGTATGAAAGCACTATGACGATTCATAATTTCTGTCCACTGGCAACATTCAGAGCCAATGCAGAAAGGCATGTGCCATTCGCCTTTGATGAAGAACACCATCAGTGTTGGCATCTTTGCATATTTAACCCTGATGATGGTATTTCCTAACCTGTCTAACCAAGTTCCCTAACACTGAGTAAACGTCTTCACACACTGGAGGATTGATAGAGATGAGAAGTTACTCTTTATCAATATACTGCAATACCCCATGTAGTCTATTGAGCATGGCAAGACAATCTAATCTACAGTGGCTTTTACATTGTTTCTTTTCATGTGATGAACTGTATTTACCAACGATTGATTATCATCATTATCATATTTATGTACACCCTGGTAAATATGACTTGGTCAACTGATATATTTTCTCTCTTATGGAGTTGACTAGGGCTGCCAGAACACAAGTGACCAGTGTGCAATAGATTTTGAGTTACTGAAAGCTGCAAAAGATACAAAGCAGTGTTAATTTTGAAGTTAACTGTCATGTTTAATCTTTCTAAATAAAGTAAATGAATCCAAACAAGGACACAGTGTGTCATAGATGCAAAGCAACAAACATTATTGCATATCGAAAATGGGATGACAATCCCCCCTCCTCCTCTCTAGAGATGGACTGCTTAACTGTGAGTGAATGATAAATAAATGATCTAAATAAACTTAAACATTTACAACATAAACCTGTCTTTACCTGCTGCCATTTTCTCGTGAGTAGGGATGGGTATCGTATTGATACGATCGGTTCGGTTCTTTATCGATAATCTTTTTCTTTACTAAATAATTGCTTTTTTAAAATTATATTATTTTAAAAAAGAATACATTCAGAACAGGATTAGAACTGTATATATAAAATATTTTAAATATAACTAAATGTTGTTTCTAGAGTAGCAACAGTGTTTACAACAGCAAACTCAATAATATCTCACTGGAAACAAATCTAAAATGTCAGTAAATAAATCACATTCCTGACATCAAAATAATAATAATAATAATAATAATAATTATAAAACTTTATTTATAGAGCACTTATCAAAACAAAGTACAAAGTGCTTCACAACAAGAGAATTAAAATACCACAGTGAATGATGAAATATAAAGAAATAAAATCAGGATATGCTTTCCGATAAAAATGTGTTTTGAGAAGAGACTTGAATGAAGACACTGACTCAGACAACCTAATTTCTTTGGGCAAGTTGTTCCAGAGCCTCGGGGCCCTGATAGCAAAAGCTCTGTCCCCTTTAGTTTTCATCCCAGACTCAGGAACAGACAGAAGACCCCTGCCCGAAGATCTCAAACTACGTGAAGGTTCATACGGGATTACAAGGTCTAAAATATAGTCTGGAGCCAGGCCATGAAGAGCCTTAAAAGTAATCAACAAGATCTTAAAATCAATACTGAGTGAAGTCTGTGTTCTTCATTCTTTCTAAACATCCATCAGTATCAGTCCCTCCTCCTGTCCTCTGTCCGCCTCCCTCAGCTGCTGCTGTGTCACTGCAGGTAAGTTACTGCTGGTAGAGGGAGGAGGGGCTGGTTTGTCTCAGCCAGCAGCTAAGTTTCTAAGCTAAGCAATCCTTATTGTTGAGCCCTGCCATGGATGTATAAAGAAAACTGCAGTGACGGAGGCTGGGCCCCGTTCATTCCATGAAAGTTGCTCAAGTATGGTTATCAGACCGAATGAATCAAATGGCCAGTATGCATCACGTGATGGCCCGGAACTTATAATTACACAGTTTGACTATGTCAAATTGTCTTCAAAGCTTGACACACTTCCTGGGGGCTTGATGAGGACACCTGTAACCATGATAGCTGTATACAACAAAGACGGTGACAGCTGCAGCCGTAAAATGCGCAACAAAAATTAGACTAAAATGTCTTTCGTTGACTAAAACTAACAAAAATTAAAGGACTAATATACACTGCCTTACATTTAGACTGAAACTAAATCAAAATCAGGTTCCAAAATATGACTGATACAAAGTGCTTTAAAGAAGAAGTAGTTTGTGTCCAGTCAGAGACCTTCAATTGATGTTCAGTTAAAGCTTTCTTTTTAACCATAACCAATATTTTTACAACAACCATTCCATTGTTGCCATGATATTTTATTAAGAAAGAATTAGAAAAATGGCATTGAACAGGACCTCTGAGATGGGACAGCCTTGCTGACCCATTACAATGTATCCAGTCATGAAATGTGGACTCCCAAGGAGAAAACCCTGAATTGGGACACAGCTTCAGGCCGTCTTATTATAGCTCTGCCCGAAAATGACGTGATGTGATCTGATTAAATCAAAACATGATATGTCATTTTCTTGTGTAGCTCCAAAACCGAGCCAAGGCTCACCACTCTGTTGGTCTTTCTGAAAACATGGTGATGATAAAAAACCCTCAGGTGATGGTTATCATCTGACAAAACTGATAGTTGCCAGCAGTTGGCTAAAAATTAGAAGCCTTAATCTATGTATTTTTTTCTTTCGTGTGTTTCTGAAAAAGGGACTCTCTTCTGTCTGTATGGTGGCCATTGTTTCACTCTTTGCTCATATCCTGGGCTCTCTGCCTGTCCTGACCCAGTAAGCCATGGCCTAATTGGAGCATTTGAATGTGAGGCAGCCTCTCGTCTGGCTCCGCCAGCCTCTGCAGCCATCTGTCTGTATGATGTAGAAGTATGTCTTTGTTGGCTTAAACACATACACTCACACTGATTCATTAATTAAAGCAATGATTGATAGTGATGCGTTCCTTGAAATGATAGCAGTCATTCTTTCCCATATTTTACAGGCCACAGGTTTACTGAGAATGGCTGTCTGCTGTTACGACAGTGTGTGCTCGCCCCGGCTCCACCACCCGTCTGTGTTTCTCCTAAGGATATAAATCTAACATACCCCTTGAGAATTCTGTATTGGAAATGGAGCAGCAGCCATAGATATATTACCGCTTTGATTGGGCTCTTCCTGACCTATTTTCTTGTGTTCACTTGTTCCCTGGGCCTCCCTAACAAATGCTGTATGCTTATGGAAATTTTGACTTCTGCTGGAGATATCCAATTTAACAAATTATATTTCTTTTTGAAATCAAAAGGTTTGTAATTGGAAGTTCTGTAATTATTTTGCTTTTGTAGTTTATTGTAATCAAATTTTCTTCCTCTGCGTGACGTTTCACTCTACTATTTGTAACATGTCTATTTCTCTTCACTTTCTTCCAAGTTGGTCCTGCAAGATGTGGATCACGTCCTTGAGCCCTGGTGCAGCTGGTTCCCTTTAAGGTTTCACACTTGAATGCTTGGCAGGAGAAAGGTCCCAGACAGTGATTTCTGTTGACTCCTCACAGTCCATCTTCTATTTTTTATCAAACTTCATGTCTTGTTTAAAAGACCAGAACATTATCTGTAACCAATCAGTTTATATTGACATTTTGTGCAATCCCGCGTACTGCAGTGAACAATGAACAATAGATATTGTTTCAAAAGAATCTTCAAACAAACTGTTCAGGGGGGCTGCATATTGCTATTACCACTGCTGTGGGTTACATTTTAGAAGAGGGTGTGAAAAGCCTGGTCTAGACAGAAGAGAGAGACATTAATTCAATTTAGTTCTTGTAATTATTTTGTCCTGCATGGTGGGCACCTTTAAAAAGCAGCTCAAGACCCGCCTGTTTGGACTTACATTTTATTTATTATTTACTTTTTATCTCAATTTCTGTAGTGTGTCTATTTTATATCTTTCTTTTGTCTTTTATTGGAAAACACTTTACAACAGCTGATTTAGAAAGGTGCTATATAAATACATTTTACTTACTTATTGCTCCTCCTTTTCCTCCATGTATTTTTGCTTATGCAAAGTTGTATGCAAAGTTCAGCTAGGTTGTAGTTGGCAGCTAGGTCATCTGATTTATCTGATTTGTTGCTAAAATATCTGGGGCCTTATTCACAAAACAGCCTAAGGCTAACAGCAGCTAGTAACTGCCTGAGTTAGGAGAAATTCCTAAAAATAAGGGAGACTCCTTAGTTTTTGGTCTAAGAGGATTTCAGAAAGCATTTTAGTCCTAAAACTAGCTCCTAAGTCTGAAAGAAGTTAACACTAGAACGGCCACGACGGTCGACGGCCGTTTTGAAATGTATATGTGCAATAACTTTGTTGAATAAAACAAAATTACAATCTTGCTGGTACCTGACTTTTCCTAAAAGTGTTTGTATTATTTTTTTTTACAAAAGGTTTTATATAAATTACACAAAAGGCAAAGAAAATATGATCATTTTTACCTATTTCGGCCATAATTTCGCCCCACTGCACACACGAAGCACAACATCGGAGATGCGGCGGCCTTCTTGCGTGTGTTTGACGATGGCATGCTGAAACACATCAGGGACTGCACTGTGGTTGAGGCACATCAGCACCGTGGTGACAGCTCATGACCTGACAATTTTGGCTGGCTTCGGATGTCAATTTAAAATACATGCTGAACGGGGCTCCGTTTCTGGGAAAAGAGGAGACGCGGAGCAGAGGTCAGCTCAAGGGAGAGGTGCTGAAACTGGGGGAGCCATTCCTGGGGAAGGGAAGAAATATTACCAGATATCGCCTTACAGGCCAAGAAGACCAGCCTGGTTGGCACCCTGGGGAAAACTAAGCGTGAGTCGCCCCCCTCTGCAAAAGAGCAAGCGGAGCTGTTCAGCACAGAAGGTGTTAAATGTGTAGATGCGACGCTCACCATCTACCATTGAAAGCCGAGGAAGAATGTATGTATTCTGAGCTCCGTGCACACAAGCGTGGGCATCACCGATGGGCTGAAGGCAAAGCGGGAGTCGGTGACACTGGTGTGAATATAGCTTATGCAATAATTACAGTTTACTATATGCGACGATATGAATATTGATAAATGCATAATTAAACTTTTTTAAATGTATATTTTGGTGAATAAATGCATTAATCTCCCATTTGGGTAATTTATCATTAGAGATTATAGAGTTTGGAATCTAACGGTCAAAATGACCACTTACGGCAATTCTAGTAAGTTTAGAATTCTGGCACTTCACTTAGTGTTAAAGGGTGTTCACAGGACTCCTAAGTCACTAAGTCACTAAAATGTGCTTCATGTGGCGCCTGTCTTGCGATAGCGTTTTGAAAAAATACAAAGATAGTGTGCTCCTGTGTATTGATTTTATTTCACATTCACTGACACAGCCAGGTCACCTTTCCACCGATCACTGTAAGTTCATTCATTCGTGAAACATAATGTTAACAGCAGGGTCACCAACATCCCCTCTCTTAGCTTTGGAGTTCTCTCAGTTCAATAGGTAAAAGCTCTAAGGAGCTTTGTGAGAACGTCTTGAGAGGAAACTCTTAGGAACTTTAAACATCTTGTTGTGATGTGATTGTCTACCTAACAGCATGTCATTAAATAATTCATTGTCCACATTTGTTTCACTCTTTGCAGGTTGTACCACTGATGATGATAACCAAGTGGTACAGGAGCAGGCGTTGGCATAATACAATAACACGTAGGGTTGCTTTTGCAGTAAACAGGGCATAAAACTAAAATACACCATTGGAAACCACCAACGTTGAAAATCCTTTGTAACCCTGAGGTAGGAGAAAATGTAAATCTTCACATCTGTAGTGTTGCACCTTGGCTAATTGCTTTTTCTTCCACTACATCAAATTAAATATTCATGTATATAATTAATTTGCTGTTGGAATTGAATTTCCCCCTGATGGATTAAACTGGAGCCATACTGGGACAATCAATAATATTCATACTGAATATGTTTAAAACCATACGGAGGGGAATCCTCCTGGTAAGGTGAATGTGTGTGCTGGTGTTTTAGGCAATGAGCTATTAGCCCCCTGCTGCTAACTGATGAAACACAAGAACATAACAGCCATATTCTGTAACAATATGTGTATGCGCTTGTATACATGTGGGCGAGCATGTGTGAGGGAGTAACATTTTACAGCGTATGGTACATGGAAGTCTGTAAGAGTTTCATCGTACAGAAAGGTTAAAAGGGACATTCTACCAATTTTACATTTGAAGATCAGTTTACTCGTCAGAGTACTAATCATGTAAATAATGTCTGCATTTTGTATAATGTCTTCTGTGGCTCTGAAGGGAGCTTTTTAAAGTCTGAGAAAATAACCCTGATGATGTCATCAGAGTCTAACAAAGGATGCTGAGTTGCATTATGGGAATTATAGGTGTCAAGTGTTTCCAGAGCTTGAGCCATACTATGGACAAATGGTCCGGGTATCTCAGCCCCCTGATGCTTTTATTTTTACCATGCTTAACCATTCAGTGCTAAATCCCTGGAATGCCCCTTTAACATCCTGCTGTGTTTTATAACCACACTTAAAGAGTATATTTTGCATATGTACTGGAAACACTATGTGAATTGGGTGCTAAGGAGTGTGACCATTGAACTGGACTCCTTGAAAACTCCAACTCACTGAGGTCATTAAGTCTCTTATGTTTGCAAGGTGCTGCCAAACTTCTCTCTAGTGTGTGTCTTTGGCAGTTTGTGTGTGAATATAGATGTGACAAATTATTAGAGACGCCTCTGCAGAGTCAGAAAAAGCTTGAACTTTTTAGAAATCCTACCTCATTTATTCCTCACTGATGCCAGTTTTCTCATTTACACATTTCATACCACTGTTATATCACAAATGCATGCACAACATTCACGTTGCATAGATGGAGGCAATTTAAGGCACTAACTGTTGAGCAGTTTCTCTAGTTTATTCAATTAACCGGTGACGAGCTCGGTGAGTGAGTGAGTGAGTGTGTCCATGACCAAATGCATGATTTTAAATCTGTCTGTGTCTTTGTGTGAATTCATATGTCTGTGTGTCACTACTTGTGTTAGTGAGTTTGACTGAGCCAGCCAGGTATCGAGTCTAACTCAGGACAAACCAATCAAATGAGTTGGAATAAAACATTCACTCTTTCAACAATGCCTGTCACACAAAAAAAGCCTTCAAGGGCTCTATTTAGTTCAGTGAAGTGACAATTTCCCCATAGATTTCCACCTTATATTGAATTTATATTCTGGTGGGGTTCTTTTCCTCATTTTAACGCAGGCAGAGGTTCATACTGAATATTTTAGGATCAGGATGTGATCTTGATGTCACTTGTGTTTGTCGAAAGCAGGCATGTGTAAGGGCTGCTATGAACTCATCTTTGACACCTTGCTCACATCCAGCAGAAATAATTCATTTTTTCTCCACCTATTTTTTGGTGAACTCTATCAAGACTTCTGACATCAGATGGGAACAACGGCCCCCTGATTCCCCCCCCCCCAATCTAGTGTCTTTAGAGCTAGGGGAGGCAGGCTCTCCAGACGTTACCAAAAGCAATCTAACTGTGAAAAAAAGCCCTTTAGGTCTACAAGTCAATTCCGCATTGCTTGTACAGTGCTCCCCTCTCCCTTAGGTCCTCGGAGTGTTGTTATTCCAAATGAAAATTAATGTCCCTGCACTCTCAGTGTACCCACACACATGCACCCGCACCAACTTTGCATTCACTACATCTGCACCTGCCCCAGCAGCCCGACAGAGCTTCACCCTCAATTTGATTCCTGATTCCCTCTCTTACAAGTTGTTTGTCTGTAGAAAGCAGCTGGTGATGCTTATTCCCAAGCACTCGACAGATTTACTTGACTCTCCCTCATTCAATAAAAGGTACAATCGTGCTCCTTTTTTGCATGACCTTGCAGACACGGGGGGGGGGCAGCGGGAGGGAAAGAACACGGGGGGTATGGAAAGGCAGGGAGGAGGAGGGGGACAGTGAGTGTTTGTAAAGCGACTCAGTGGAGCGTTGAGGATTCTTGCTGAGAGAGGCCCTTTGATGGCATAGTGTTTGGCAGGCCACAGGAGACTGGTGGTGTACAGGACTAATGCAGCAAACACAAATCCTGCGATCAATCATGTTTAGCAGCCATCCGGCAGAACATCCGGGCCGACTCAGGAGCTGGAATGCTGAGGCAAAACAAGCCAGGCGAAAGTGCTGCGCCTATGTCTTTTCCCCTTCTGGGTGATGTGTGTGTACTGTGTGTATATTTGTCTACATGCCCAGGTGTGTGTTTAAATGTAAAAATAATGTGTTTGAGTTTACTGCTTCTGTTTCTGTTTTTATATCCATTTTCATATACGTTTTTGAGACTATATATGCATACAGAGTGGATGTATATGTCTGAGTGTATATTTCTGTACAGTAGGTGTGTGTATCTGTGTGTGCAAGTCCCAAAGCACTGTCAGCATAAGACTGGAGTTGTGTACAGCTGATTGGCTTCAAGTGCCATTTCCCCCCTCTCTCACCCACTTCAAGTGAGTAATTTCAGATGGGAGATGTCACTCGTACAATCGCTGATGTGACTCTCAGCATTAGTTGAACGTCTTGTCTCGGTGACTGCACTTTTATCCCCTCTGGCAGAGCGGGGGAAGATGATGGAAGGGCGAAAAGTGTGATCAGATTGGTGAGGTTGTAGTTTTCTGAGGCGTTCATGTTCTGATGCCAGGATTCGACTTAGCTTTGATGTTGTGATGCAGTTTCAGCTGTCACAGCCCCACCAACGGGTGAAAAATCATACAGAAGAATTTTTCAAATGAACACCAAGAGGGTTTTACATTTTAGCTTGTGAATATTCATCTATTATGGTGACACCTGAAACAAAATGAGCCACTTTTATTACATTTACAATTCCTGCACTGTAGGTCTTGTAAAGCCCTGGCTTTTAGTCAGAAGCCAGAAACTGGGGGTGTTTTGAAAGCGACACATGATATGCTCGGGTTTAATAAATGTTTAGATAAAGAAACTATCTGTCAGTTATGAGGAATCATAGTTTTTGTGAGGGTGAGTTGCCAGAGTCAAGATTGTGGCATTAGAAGTTCAGAAGTTTCCTCCTCATTAAATGAAGAGAGAGTTGCCCACAAAGATCATATATCTCCTATTTTGTTCCTCTCCACATAACTTCAGTCACATTCAACATTCAAGATAAGTTTTTGGCTCTCAGCTTTTCAAAGTTAAATGCAGCTGACTTACAGACTTGAAAATGGGAAAAAGGTTTCTGTAAATGATAGAAGGAGATACAGAGTCAGAATTTACAGTTAAGGCACTCAGAAAATTGCTTCTAATCTTTCTTTCCTGGTTGAGGCAGTGAAATGTTGCAAAGCTGCTCCAGCTCACCTCTCCCAGAAGTTTTAACAGTACATTCTTGCAAAAAAAAAAAAAAGTCCTGGCTTGGTAGATATTAATTGCTTCAAATGATTTGGCTTAGGTTTTCCAAAGAGGTCAGAGAAGGTAATTTGTTTCGGTTTGCTCAGCTGAGTGCACTTACATGACAGCCTTCTCTTTTAAGGTTGTGCCTGCATGTTTGTCTAACTGGCAAGGCAAACATGGCTGCAGCTGCCACACATTTCTTTCTAGCCAGGTGAATGCTGGCCAAGCTGGAATCCTCACCTGCTGATTACAGTGTGGGGCGAACTCCCACAACAACTGCCCAAAATGAGGATAGAAAGACAAAAGCAAGAGAGGGGGAACTTTTGGAACAATTGGACTCACAGGAGTCTCTATCAACAGAAATCAGTTATAAATCTAAATGCATGCAGCTCTTCCCTATATGCCTCCATTTCTCCCCCTCTGGGATTTTCACTCTCCCACCGCTCTTATTTTTCTCTGCTGCGCCAATTCGACTCCTTCCTCCTGTGCACTTTCACCTCTCAAACAACCTCTCTCTGCTATATCTCACTCTCTCAACTCTCCCTCCTCCACTCTCTCTGTCTGCTCTCGCCCCCATGTTTGGCTCACACCGCCTGCTTTCTGTCGCATCACCGCCACCACCAATCTCACAGTCTAATAGACAGTGTCTGGTGCTGCTGCGGGCAGAGAGGAGGGCAAGCAGCAGCTGGGGAAGGCGAAGGAGGTACTGACTGCCTCCCTCCAGCCTCCCAGGGCTGCAGCAGCAGCAGCCTGCTCCATCTGCGTAATCCAGTTAGCCGGCGTGAAGACTCCGAATTAACTGATTATGTGGATTAATTAAGAAAACTTAGAGTGCGCTAATGTGGTTGTGGGGGGGCATCTGGTGTGATTGTGGTGTAATTCTGTGGTGGCAGTCATTATGAAAACGTTTTTTTTCTGATACCTGTGTGTAACTCACTGACTACAAAGCACCTTTGTGTTGAATGTTCTCATTGTTCTGTTTCAGTCTGCTTTTTCACGATACAATTATAGATATCAGTGAATGAACACAGCTATATCTGTACCAAGGTTAAGGCAGATATAAAGTCAGTTGGTAATTACCATAAAATCTTTTGATAAAGTGAGAGAGAGAGAGGAGAGACAAGGAACATCTGGACTTGGATAGATGAAACTGTGAGGATAAAACTGAAATAGTGGAGAGCAGAAATACAGAGTGGGTAATGTAGGTGGAAACAAAGTTTAGTATGTAATGACTCTACAGTTCTTGTCAGAGCAGTTTCTGAAATGAAAAGACAGTCAGAGTTGTGTGTTGATTGATTTCTGCTTTGCCTGAGCACTGCGTCAACATGCCTGTCAGTCTGTCTCCTCCATCCACCTGCAGAGGTAACTTATCCTCCACACTAGGTACCACACACATGCCTGCAAGCCTGGTTCCAAACAGAGATTTATGCTCTGCCCTGATCCTCTTTCAAAAACCACCAAAACAATCAACTTTAGCCAAGAAAGTTAAAAAGATACCCTCTCAACTAAGGTATCCATAGGTTAATGTTGACAGAGGTGTGTGTTTCCTTTGTGACTTAAAGATCTAAATGATAAGCTATATCATTAAAAACCAATGATGTAATTCTAATAGCATAATACATTCCAATTGCAAAAATGTTTTTTATAGTCTATTTAACCTCAAAGAGTGCTTGCAGCCAAAGTTAAAGTTGTAGTTGAAGTGGCAGTCAAAATACAAATCTGAAATGGTAGTTAAAATGGAAGTGCTGAAAGAAGTAAAAGTTTCAAGAAAGTGTAGTGTAGCACTGAATTAAGTTATCAATTTAAATGTAAGGCCTGAGTAGAGGCCTTTTCACCCCGAAAATACGGAATATTCAATTACGATTTTTCACATTCAAACCTTTCACACCAAGTCCAACACGAATATCCGCGTTCCATGCCTTCCATCTAAAATTAAAGCTTCGCAATGTCACGCAATCGAAAAAAAAAATGGTTTTACTATAATAAATCCACACTCAACTCTACACACTGGAGACGGGCTTGTTATTCCAAGTGTCCAATACTGTGTAGAAAAGTTACAATGTATACAATCGCATTTCCTATTGGTGGCGCCAATGTTATTTTAACAAGAGTGGACTGGACTGAACACAGTCTAAATGTGTTTATCATATGTTTGTGTTTATTATATGTGATACACAGCATTTAATACAATGGCCAGCTTACCTCCGGGACTCAGTGGATTGCTCATGGAAAGCCAGTGAGCCCATATGTTTCCTCTACTTTTTTGGCTTTCTTCCTGCCTGTCCACTCTATGTGGATTTATCCTCCTTCCTCCTCCTAATGTAGGTATCACAGAGGTTTCTCCATCTTTTCTTTGTAGTCTTTATTTTATTTGTCAAACAGACCACTATGTTGTGAGACCAAATGGATCAATATCCATCTTGTTGTGTTAAGTGTGAACAGAATTATGACATTGACGTCCAGGAAAACTGATTGCTTGAGCAAAAGTCAATATTTTATTGGTTGGCTTGTTTTTAACAGCATCCGAAATTCACAGAAATTGAAACAGCTACGTAAGAAAATAACCCACATGGCAAAATATGAATGTTTCAGACTTGATGTGGATAGGCTCATAGAGATAGATGGGCTCGAATTTTTAAATTGACGTGCAATTTATTCGCATGAATTATTCGCGCTACGTCTGAAAAGGCCTTAAAGCATATGTTAAAGGGAAAGTGCTGAAATGAGCTGTAGTTTCCTTTTTAAGTTCAAGCAGTGAAAGGAGTTAGAGTGTCAGTTGAAGTGCAAATGGTAAATTGAGCTGGAAGAGTCAGTTAAGGTGGAAGTCCTGAAAGCAATGAATGCTAGTGTGTACAGTGTATAGTATAAACTGAAAGAAGCTGAAGTGTAAGCAGTGAAAGCTGTTGTGAAAGTTGTGTCACTCAGAAATGCTGAAGGTTTTTTTTGTTCTAAGAGGAGCATTAAACATTAAGAGGAGTTGAGACATAAGCACTGAAAGCAGTTGAAGCTGAACAAATAATCTGTACAATGGTGGAGACTGGTTTTAAATTTGAATGAAGTTTAGACTTCTTAATACTCTTAGATTAATAATGGCCATCTTTAGAGGCAATATTTTCCAATAAAAATATCTTTCCTTGTGACCCAGCCTGTCCTCGTGCCTAGTCCTTATAAACCACAATTTTATGGCCAACTCTACAGGGCAGTGGAAAGAACAGTAGCAAGCAATCCAAACTGAGTCAGCAGGTTCCCTCTTGCAAATTTTCTGTTATTGATTTAGCTTGTCTGGCAAATTAGAACCAATACAAATGTTCACTTTAATATTTTTCTTTGTCTGTCTCTCTGCTTAAACTCATGAAATGAAAATACTTTTAAAATTAAGATAAATGTGTGCCATTCAGTGACTGCTGAATGAAGCAAGAACCATGGTTTAATTTCTGGCTGCAAAGCCTTCAAAGCATTTAATTTCTCTTTTTAAACTTTCCCCAGTGTGTAATTCAATATATAAAGGCTACAGAATATGCCAAATATGGGTTGTGAACTATTCTCTGTGAAAACTAACAATACTAAAAAATGGATAGGATGGATGTTCTCTGCGGCACTTTCCCCCCTCCACATCACCACTGACAAGACTATAACGACTCCTGCCTGAAGCCTGCAGGAGCCCTTACTTGATTCTGGACAAGGAACTGTCATACAAAGCCCACAATGCAGCCACAACTCAAGTATGGGGGTACGCTCTCCTACTCAGGACTCTGCTTGACTCTTTGCTCAAACTTTAATCATCCCCCGCTTTGACCACTTCAACATCAACTGAAGCCAGGTTGCTGAAATATTCTTTCAAACTGAAACTCATCCATGATTCCCCCAATTCTTGCATATCCTTCAACTATTCCCTCCTTGAACAAGGCTAATAATAATGGAGCTGAGGTCTGAACTATGCAGCCCATCCAGTGCTCTAAATTCTGCAACTACCTGCTACATTCCCCTCCATGAGACGATCTGTTCATCACTACTTTTGGCTTGGTTTCGGCAAAACAAAACTTCTCATTTTTTGAAATCTCAAGTACAGCATGTGCCTCACTGATAGTGTTTTCCCACCAAATTAGCTCTGGTTCCGTTCAAGATTCTTGGAAGGTTGGTGCTATCTAGTGAACCAGCCCACATTTCCACCAGTTTTGAGCAGAACCATTGTAATGAAGGATGTGTCAACAGAGGGCATGGCACAATGCACAACGACCTGTAGAATATGGCATGCCCACTTCAGTTTGCAAGGAAAACCTGCTATTCTTTGGTTCCAGCTGGGAACCAACTTTTCGGGTTCTGAACCAATTTATACCTGGTCGAAATTCTCCGAACGGTGCAAAATTAGGTGCGTGAACCAGAACGGAGCTGGTTCTGTGCTGGTGGAAAAAGCATATGAGAGCTCACTTCATATCTGTCCAGTGCTTAACTGTTAAAGGCTTGTACAGGAAGTGATTTCACCATTCACTCATTGTAAGAGCCTTTTCCAAACATGAAGTATAAACAGCTAAATTTCTACATCAAAGTGTAACTGTCAAATTTCTCAAGAGACACAGCACACAATCCATTTTATCCATCTCTCTCTCTTCACACACCATTATTCATCCTCTTGCATGTGACATGCTGTGATTTGAATAAATGGCTTTGCCCACAGGCTGGAAGTTTCTGTGGGGTATTACAAGACCACAGAGTGACTTTTTTGCAGAGGGGTATGTTAAACCTTTTCATAAACCGATCAAACGATTAACCTGATTAATTTCTGGCTGTGTTCTTTCTGCACATGCTCTCAGCTGTGACGTAAATGTGTGTGTGGATGTACGCTTCTCCACTTCCAAAAAAAGCATGTGTTGTTATCATGCTGTTGCTTGATTAAGAGCAACAAACGATAACGGCAAATACTTTGCTGATCAGAGGATAGACATCCATCTTCAGGGAGCTGATCAAACAAATGCCCGGTAGCCTTTGAGGAAGACGGATGCATGAGTATTCATCACTTTTGCACATGTCACACAGCTGTTCCAGTTAAATGTGTTGGCACATGTAAACACCAGACCGTGTTCGATCACATCCATGTAAACAGTTGACCCAAAGTCTTCAAGCAGAATGATCTCAATCAGAATGAAAAGAAAGTGTGCATGTAACCGCAGCTAGTGTAGTACACATCTTTCCTATTCAGACAGGCACACTCATACAGCCTTATCAATGCAGCAGTGTACAGTAAACATAAGCTTTTCAGTAGAAATGTTAATCAACCAAGGCATAATACAGTTGCATCAGTTTTTTTTATCCTGATTTCCAAACCTAATACATGTCACACTTCTTTACATTGCTTGCAGCAGGCCTTGCACTGGATACAGCAAGGTGCTGTTTTCTTGACTGACTGTTCTCCATAGTCTGTCAACATTCAGTCCATCTTCTTCAAGTTTATTTCAGTAACGGCAGCTTTTATACACTGTTTGCATGGGCCCAGCGGTTTCTCATACTGCATCAGAAATAGCCCCACGAGAATAGGCCTGAATTTAGTGGAGTGGCCTAGAGTTGTAAATTGCAGGTCACATAACGCACTGGGCGTCAGTACAAGAGAAACAGCTGTAAAACTGCTGCAACACACACACACACACACACACACATTCAAAAGCCTCGTAATCATCAGTCATTAAATCACGTCAATCATGTGGGCAGAGAGTACAGAGGCTTAGTGGTAGAGCGGGTCGTCTACCAATCAGAAGGTTGTCGGTTCGCTTCTGGCTTCTCCCAGCCCACATGTCAAAGTGTCCTTGAGCAAGATGGTGAACCTCCAATTGCTCCTGAGGGCTGTGCCTTCGGTGTTTGAGTGTGTATGAATGATTAGTTAGTTTCTTAGGACTGATGAGCAGTTAGCTGCCATCAGTGCGTGAAGTGCTTTGAGTGGTCGGAAGACTAGAAAGGCGCTATAAAAGTACAGACCATTTACCATGAAATTATTGGTGGTTGAATTCCATTTAGTTGCTTCGGTTTCAGCGTCATGGTATTGTGCATGCTAGCTCACTGTCACACAGTCATGGCTTACTGGGACACTTGAATAAAACAGAGCCATCGTTAATGTTATTAGTAAAACCTGTACTTTTTGTACTATGACAAGTCAAAATGTCCATGGTCCATGGTGGTGGGGACTCACACACATACATACATACTGTACATTTACAATTTGAAAATGTACTGTATGTGGCAGGAAATACATATGCCATTTCATGCACGGACACCTTAAACTTTTTTCTTTTTCCAGGCTGTTTCTTTAAGTTTGCTTCAAAACACATTTTCTGGCCAGATGATCTGTCTGAATAAATGACAGCCCGCCAGGGACTCAAGAGGAGACAATGCTCCTTCTGTAGTCGCAGAGAAAAATTAGCCATCGGATATTTAATTTGGTCTGTGAAGGCTGTGAAGATATTCTCTCCTGACAAAGATTTCCCTGTCAAACAGTTCTTGACAAATTCTTTCCCACCCGTCTATCCACACTCTGTGAGCATCACTGCCACATTGGACCACTGCCCATAATCTACAACTCTATTTCAAACTGTCGTGACACTGAGCTAAAAAGAAAGGGGCTGCTGTTCTCAGTTCACTGCCTGCTTAGTGTAACATCATGTTATCCATCATCAAAAACCGACTGTTATTTTGATGCTCATTTTCCAAGCTTGTAGTCTGCAAAATTTTGACAAAAAGGCTGCAGAAGATTTGTGCCGTCACATGGACGCAACACATAAATATTAATTATACGGCTTTGGGGATTGCTGTTTAGCATATGAAACAGTTTCTCTGTAAGAGCAGTCAATTAGTAAGCTAGCTCCTTTCACCAGCCACCCAGCCTTTGATTGCAATCATTCAGCACTCACTCTCCATTTCCTCAATTTGTCTGTGAACTCTGCCACTTCATTTATTTAATCAGAGCCAAGATTGAAGCTATTAGCCACCTATTCTCCAAAGCTGACAAAGTGAGAAAGTCTGCTGTGTGGGAACAGACCCAAACTGGAAGTAAAAGTGAAACTTTTCTGAGCTAAAATGACAGGTGGCCTTTTCAGTTAAACAAGGATGAGTTCTTCCAAAACATGTATACCCCTGGACAGCTTACCCAGTGTGTCAGGTGAGCTCTTGGCAGGATACCTAACAATGGACATATTGGCTATTGTTGGAATCTAAAGTTATTTTTGTATTTGGTTTGTTTGAGTTTATACTCTTTCAAACAAACCAGACAAAAATAAAATTGTCTCCTCAGGAGCTTGTTTATTGGACTTTTTGTCCTGCTGTTGTCCTGCTAAGTTAGAGATTTGATGGCAGAGAGAGTCAAAACAATTTCAGTTAGTCTCAGTGGCTTCATCTGATGGACTCCTATCTTTGGAGGACTCGGCTCTTTGCCGTAATTGACTTTCCACTAAACCCCTTCCCCAAACAGCGATCGTCAATCATAGCCTAGTAACTAAGCACGGCAGGTCTGTCAAGCTTTGGATTCTTCCTCATGTTGAAGCATTGTGCACGGGGGTAAGAGATATACTTGTTAAGAGGTGGTTTTTTTGTCTTTCCAAAACTAACAACACAGGAACCAAAGTGTGAGGAATGGATTAGACACTACATCCATTGTGTATTGTTATTGTTGTATTGTGTGAGTTTAGGCTAACATTAGCGGCTCGGTTCTGCTCTTTATTGAAATTTGGAAGCTTGCACTCATTACCCAAGATAGAATTATGTTTGCCAAACACAATGTTGGTTCTCATCCTAAATGCCTTTTCTCTTAAAGTTAAACATACTGTATAATAATAATAATAATAATAATAACATAATAAATCATACATCTCATAACCATCATACCTCTGTCTTGTCCAAGAAAGCTAAGCAGCCAAAGTGGGTTATGTTAGAACAAAATAACAGTCTGATCTTGCATTTTTCCTTATCGTATAATAATTCTAATTCTAGCACAACATAGGCATCAAGTTCATATTTTAGACCCCTTCTACTGGTGCCAGCTTGAAACATTAAAAAGCCACCCACAGATGGCTTTTTAAACCAACTCATGGAGGTAATGTTAGCTTAAACTAAGAGAGCAAACACTTTAGAGTTTGAATAAAATGGTCTAAATATGTTTTGTATGAACACACCCTAATTCCCATTTGCAGAGTTGTGGAAGTCTCTTGGGGGCAAATGAGCTACATTTAAAGAGTCTGTCTATCACTGGCGTGGCTTGATTAGTCTGCCACAATGTAAAAGCATTTATTTGCTCTACCTCATATTGTGGCAGTAATGCAAACTCTCTGCCTGTCTGGTGAAAGCTGAGTGCCATATTAATGTGTATATTCATGCAAATGCCGTAGTGTGAGTGACGGCACAGGAATGCAGTTTACAGCATGGTTAGTATAATGAACTGAATGCAGGAGAAGAGCACCTAAACTGTACCATATTTTACAGACCTTTACAGCATGCATAAACATGTATACACCATGCATGTAAAATGTGCTAAAATGAAAAGATCTATAAATATGGAGATTTCATTAAGGGGTTAGCAGAGAGTGAGATAGAGTAGAATATTTTTCTTCATGATTAGCTGTCATGAGAGGGATGATGACTAATTATTGGACCTTTGGATTTGTTTTGTTCTGTTTAAGTCATGTTGTTTTTCAGCTGCATCAACTTGTATGTGTGCAACTACTACCACCACCTCCTCACTTCACCTCCCTTACCAAAAAAAATGTAAAAAAACAAAAAAAAAACCTGCCACTGCTGGAAAGTGGTTTCCTGTCAGTGTGTGTCTCCATGATGATGAAATTGAGTGACAGCTGCTGACATGTGACCATCAGGCAGAGATACAAATGGAGAAATGCTCAAGTTTGTGGAGACTGACAGTGTTTGTCAGTTTGCAAGTGTGTCCATGTGAAGGTGTGTGTGTGTGTGTGTGTGTGTGTGTGTGTGTGTGTGAGCCTTTTGGTGTCCATGTTCATGTGTGTAATCGTCAGAACACGATTGCATGCATGTGTAAGTACATACATCTGAACTTAGTATCAGTTTATTACAACGTGGGTATAATTTTTATAGTTTTGTCCATCATTTCCAACAGTTATGATAACAGTCCGACAGGGGTAAGAAACACGAGCAGTCATACAGGTTGCAAACGAGCTGAGAGCTTAGCCAGATAATGTCGCTTATCATTTCACAGGAAAAACAGGCGCGCAGAAATGTGATGTTATAAATAAATATATATATATATATATATATATATATATATATATATATATATATAAAACCCAAATTGTAATAATCCGGAATTATCCTTTGATTTGTGAGAAATTGATGTGAGAGTTTGTCTACGTTTGCACCACTTAATGTTTGTTTGAGGTCTAGATTTCCAGTACAGCCAATGATCAGTGATAACAAATCACTCTCTGTCATTCTTCTACTGCCTCTGTCTCCTCACTGATTAGAGTCCTTCTGTAGATGTTGAGATGAGTTCCCCTGCCTCCTCTTCTGTCTGTTTCCTGCTCTCTCCGCCTCTCTGTATGCCTCCAATCTCTCACTGACCTGCACTCTATTCTGTCACTCTTGCATTTTATTTCCCAGACTCCTCTCTGCCTCTTCTAACAGCTCTCTCCCATAGGGGGAAATTTGGATGCCTCATGGCAAAAGTCAAAAACCTATATGTCTGACCACACTGTGTCATCACAGGAGATTGCTAGCTTATTAAAGTCTAAATTTCTCATCTTCTCATCTCCCTCCCTTTCCCTCACTGTCTCCAGGTCAGCGGGATCAATGCATCAATGAGCAGGAAACGTGAGCAGCGCGTGTTATTCATGGTGGTGATTATGGTGGTCTGCTACCTATTGTGCTGGCTGCCGTACGGCATTATGGCCCTGCTGGCCACCTTCGGGCCGCCGGGCCTGGTCACACCCGAGGCGAGCATCATTCCCTCGCTCCTGGCCAAGACGAGCACGGTCATCAACCCAGTCATCTATGTCTTCATGAATAAACAGGTGAGAGTGGGAGGGAGGGAGGGATGAGGTCAGTGCCTTTTATCTTTCACTGTCATGAAGCGGCAGGTGGAGGTCATCTCGATTGTTTTTACGGTGGTTTGATATAATGGAAATGAGCCATTGTTTTATATTCCTGTCAGATGCTATTACGGTGCCTTCTTGACACTGAATAATCTAAATTATGTTCTTGTGTGCAGATGATGAATAAGAAGGTGGTTTTTCACATTTGAATTTAGCTATTTGTTACAGATTTGAAGAAACGCGCTCAAGCTGCATAGTAAAATTTCACACTGAAAAGATAATACGTTACTTTTGGACATGTGTATGATGGATCTCTACCTTTGTAAATTTGCTAAGTGTATCAAGAAGCACCACAGGCTCCACTAATCAGATATCTAATGACATCAACAATTCAATAAGAAGCGAGAGGCGTTCACTGCCTGTGTCCTCCTCTACTCCAGCTCCAAGTTTGAATTTAGGTGTATCTCAGGCCACATTGGAAAAAATCTAATATATTCTTCAATCGCCTACCCCAAGCCTTTCATGTGATTCTAACCAATTCCTGGTACTTACTGACTGCTTGTCAAACCAGAGGGGGTGTTTGCAATATCATGAAAGCACCCATTGTCTGAAATGTTGATAATTAAACTCACAGTAGGTCTCAATTAACCTTGGCCCATGTCCGCTTTAGACAATATGATGAATCACTTTGGGAGTTATTATCTTTAATTGGGAGCTCCTATTTTGAGATTGTTTTTATAAGCAGCCTGGGACTCTTATTTTTATGTGCTCTGCTACTTTGTTATATTTAATATTAAGTTTCCTGTGAAGAAATAAATAAAAACTGACACAATGAACCCATGTCACATGCCCCTCTTAGCTCACATTAGGTTTCTGTCATCACTATAACTGCTGAACGTAAAACAGTTTTTGAATTTCCGCGTTCCTCTAGTGTGTGATGCTTGAATAATATTAATATTAGAAAACTTGGCTTCAAATCAAGCATTTCAAGTATTTGTCTATAACATTAAAAGAAAAGTCTGACATTTTGGAAAATACGGTTATTCGATACCACTCTCATATCTATTACATGAGGCTACAGTAAGCAGCCGGTTAGCTTATCTTGTTATGACACAAGGAGATTCACGCCCCCAAAAGCACGACTGACACAGAGGAAAATGGAGTGATTAGTTTCAGTTTATTACAAACACGAGAGACACCAGGTGTGTAGAGGGAAACGGTGGACTAGGCTGGTGAGAGCAGGCAGGCAGCAGGCTGCTTGTGGAGGGTTTGAGACAGTGGTCGGTAGATGGGGTAAGCCTGGACACAGGAATTCAGAAGGTTAGTCAGGGTTTCAGAAACACAAGCAAGAGAATCTGTCATAGATCACGGGTAGAGGCCGTGGCATTATACCACAGAGGTAAACGGATGATCTGGCGAAGACTGGTGAGAAGTGTATATACTGCAAGGTGTTGATTGGTGGATGGAGAGCAGATGGGTAACAGCAGGTGAGTAGCAGGTGTGTCAGTTCCGGAATGGAGGTTCCTTTGAGGCCTCGCCCCGCCAGCGCGCGCACACACACACACACACACACACACACACACACAGACAAACACAGGAAGAGAACCAACAGGGGACAAACAAACAGACACTAGTAATGTACCATGACATATCTTAGCAACAATTCAATTACGTTTTAATTATATAGCGCCAATTCATAACAAAAGTTATCTCATTGCACTCTTCCTATAGAGCAAGTCTAGACCGTACTCTTTATAAACAAGTAGAGTTACTGTTCCCATCCAAAAAATAATCTGGCACATAACATCATGTAAAACAGGCAGATTACGTTACCTTCGAAGCCAGGCTAGCTGTTTCCCTTTTTGTGCTAAACTAAGATAACCGGCTGCTGGCCGTCGCCTTATATTTAATCTAATCTAATCTAATCTAATTATCCACCAGAAGGTGAATAAACTAATTTCCTAAAATGTAGAACTATTCCTTAAAATAGTCATGACAAAATAAGCAACAATAGCAACAAAGTAAAAAAAATATATATATACATCTTTAGGTGGTATTTATTACGAGTTTAACACTGACTGTGTGGGTGTGGTTTGATCAGATTTTACCGACAGCAACCAAACAACCCACCAACTGTCAGATTCTGATTTTTAGGTGCTAAATGCTGATTGGGGCACGGAAATATGTGACATCACCTTCTTCTCACTCATTCCCGCCCCCTTCAAACCAATTGAAGTGCTAAAAGAAAGAAAAATCTCAAATGTGAAATAACCTTAACTGTTTTAACTTTGGTAGAACATGGTGTGTTCATGTAGGATCCAATTACTTATAGTTAGACACTGATTAAGAAAATAAATTTGAGTTCACATACACCCGAAGAAATGCTGCAAACACATGACTGTCCATCTGTCACAAGTTGAAAGGAAAAGACTTCGGGCCGTCAGATACTAAACTAGACAGCGCGGGTCCCGCTCGTGACTTTTTGCCCGGAGGACCAAAGAGACAGGATGAAAGCCAAAAGGCAGTCAGGGTTGGAAGTGAGCTCCCGACATCAGACATGTTTCATCAGTCATTCCTCATGTTATGCCTCTAGTGGCCAACATGTGGAGAATCACATCTGATTATAAACTAACTGTACATACTAAATGATTAATTAAGGACTAGGGGACACAAAGCCTTTGTAGCCAAATAATTAATCACAGCAGTCCCTAAAAGTAGTGTCACATATATTATGCAACTGTCGCTTGTTTGTGTTATTTAATTCAATCCACAGATGATTGGAAACAAGCATGTTTTTGTTGACTCTATCAGTTAATAAATCAGCCTTTTTATTTTTCAATATTAGGTTTAGCCACGACGGAGCTTAGAGTCCAGAACAATGCTTGAAATGGATCCGAGATTCTCTTTCCTGTAAATTAGATTGGGCTATTTCCAGCAAAGGTCTTTGGTGAATATAAATCAGATTTAATGAGACACACTGCCTAACCAGTAGGGCTACTGATGCAGTTTTGCCCCAAAAGGATATGCTTAGAAGCTAGGTATTGTTTAATTGGTAATTCCAGTTACTTTTGACTAGGCCATAATCCCTGGTGTTTTTTTTATCACAGTGACTGATTGCATTTAAATCACTCGCTTCACCGTAGAGTTTTAAACATAGTAGCTACAGGTCACTGCTGGAGCAGCTACAACAGTTAAGTCCTAAAAGTGATTCAAACATATTTCAAATAACAGGGGCCCACAGCTCATTTTTGCCCTGGGGCTCCCTTGCGGGTTAATCTGGCCCCCCTTTACACACCTCCTTTATTTACTTTGCTTGCTGCCTTTATGTGGTTTTCAGGTTTGTTTTGTTTTTGTTTGAAAGCAAGTGTTCATCATTGGAACATCGATACCCACAATAATTTACGAATATTAAACCAAACACAAGTTCACTACAGCAATTAATTACAATTATTTCTATAATGACTTGCAAACCTCAGTGAATATAGAGCTACTATATGCTTTCTGCCCATGTTTATACAGCCATTTTTGCAGGTGTGTGGTAACAGTAGCTGCAATAATGTCAACACATCCTACTTGTAATTCCCCCAAGGAAGTTGACATAAACATTTTTCCCTGTCGACAGATTGTATTTACAGAACATCCTATATGACATGAACGCAGCATCAGCATACTTACAGTAAGCAGTCGACAGTATGTCAGCTACCTTATGCTGCAACATACACAAGTTTTAAGCGATGGGTAATCAGAAATTAGATTTTAGGTTTGACTGCTGGAGATTGTCCTAGCTCTGCGGGTGAGAGAGCAGCACTGAGCTCTACAGTGAAGAAAGGCACAGCAATTTGAACAGAATCCACCCACATCATGGAAAAACTAGGAAAATAAGGGCCTGGTTGAAAATTGCCAGAGTTAAACTTTCCTTTGTGTCCGTTCAAGCATTTTGTTTCACGGCATATTATTTGTTGCAGGATTCTAACATCCAACTTATAAAAGCGTACATAAGCTTATCACTGCATTGACTCAGTCATTAACTATTTACTGTGTTTCTACCTGATGTATTACATTTTTCAGCTGACATACAACTCCCAAGTGTAACTCCTCAGTAAAGGAGACAAGGTCGTTGGATAAAATATATGAGCTTCCTAAATGAGATTTGAGGAACTTTAGACCTATTACAAAATGATTAATAACATAAATCCACAACAAAGGTAACTGCAAGCAACTTTTGTCCTTGGTTGAAAGACGCTAATATTACTTTCACAGACTGAACGCCTTATCGTTTAAGACATTCAATGTCTATTACTTAGATTAAGGATTTATATTTTGGATGTTTAGTGGTCTGGAACTTAACTCCTCAAATTCTACTTTTTACTTTATACTTATCAAGGTCCATCCTCAAGTGAAACGCTTTGTACAAAACAATACATTTACACTTAAGATTTAAGATGTTGTGTTCCTTTCTGAAACGCTGTTCATCATGGTGAGAAAAAATAACCAAGATTGTCCTCCAGTCCTACTGGGGCCAGCTTTTTTCTTCAATGTACAGTAATCTTCATCATCTCATTCTGTTGTATTAGCTGAAGCACAAAATGCTGTGGTTTTAGAAAATATTCCCTTCAGACTCAGTCAGAGTGATTTTGTGTACTATACAGAGAATTATATACAGTTCTGTTTATTGGAGAGTAAATCTTATCACCGTTTCCAAAGCCATTCAAGTTTAAACTTTTCTCACAGAGTTACTGCCAAGAGTTATTTTATTGTGAAGTTGGAAATGAACACAAAGTTACACCCTGTTCCAGATGTTGCTCCGTCATCTGGAGGTACGAGAGCCTCAGTTGCACTCCTGTCTGTTCCATCTCATGCCGTCTTCCTATTCAAGCCCCCACCGCAGCTAACTGACCTTACACGGACATTTTAGCCCACACATCAACTATCTCATGACAGCGTGAGATAGAGAGCGAAAGTGGGAGAAAGGGACACCAAATGTCCTGTATGTCTTTTTCAGTCTTCAATTCCTCCCAGCCCGTTACTATGGAAACTGTGAGTTGAGGCGAGTTGAAGACTAAAAATGCTGTACAGATACAAGTAGCAGCTGGTGTGTATTTGTCCCATCAACGATCAGCGGCGCTCACAGCCAAGACCTGCACGGAAAAACGCAGGAATTCTGGGTAAGTTTACACTGATTCATCTTTTTATCTCATGTGAATACTTGGTGGTTTGTACTGTATGTCCGCTGAGAGAGCTTTGCTGCGAAAACTGTTGCAAAAGTGGAAACTTAAAGGGCATCAAGGGACATAAAACATTGTTGCCCCATAAATTGTGAGTCCATTTGCAACTTCTCAGATGATTACAGCTACTATACAGCTCACTGCTTCTTTGTTCCACACACACACACACACACCTAAGGGTTAGTGTATACACATGAATCTTGAAGTTAATGAAGCAGGGTCTGTCAGATCCTTCATTGCATTGTAAGGGCCCAATGCAGAGTTGCGAACAGCAATAACAAACATTGTACAGTGGTATTACACAAAATAATGTAAATGAAAGAGGACTTTAACATTAAAGGAATCTTTGAGAAATATGTTAGATGAGAAAGTTGATACACCTCTCACATATGTCATCTAGATATGAACCTCTAAAGCTCACTAATTAACATGTTATATGTCATTTGTTAAACCCGTTCAAAAACCAAAGTGTAAAAATGTCAATTTGTGGTTTTCCAGGGGGTTATGTGCCAGACTATTTCTTGGCCGGACGCAGTGATTTCCTCGAGTCTCCCCTGTTTCAAGTATTTTCTGTTAAGCTAAGCAAACTGGCTGTAGATTCACATTTAGTTCAATCTTGCCACCCATCTCTCTGCAAGAAAGCAATCAATCATATTTTCCTAAAATGTTGAACTACTACTAACAAAACTCAATCATAATTAATTTTAATTATTAAACACTATTGTAAAAGTGGCTTAAATGAGGTCAAGTACCACCAACAGTAATTTTTAGTTATGGAACTTTTTAAGACAACATGAACTGACTAGCAGAGCACAAATTGCAGGTGCATCGTTCCAGAATATAATTACTTAGTGTCAAGAGGATCAATCATAATAACAAAATAATATGTCAAACAAACTGACAGGTGGTATAAATTCAACATCTTCCCATTTTATTGCAGTGAATTGCTTCATTGCGCTGACAGTTTGACAGGCCCTGTGATTTTCTGAGTGATTTACTGGTTAAATAATTGGGTTGGTTGAAGTCTACTATTGATGTGCATTCATATTTATCTCTACATACTCTCTTCATTCAGGTTCATTCCACAATTTGTTCGTGACAGCTAAAGCAAAGCTGGGGCCATACTGTAGGGGGCCACCTGGTCAGTCTCCAGATAGGGTCAGATATTGATCCATGAAGACCATGAGAAGATAGGTAGGAGGATGACTGTCACATTGTTATAAAAATCCTTTTCAGGAATAGTTGGTTCCACTGTGGTACAGTCTGTACTGCAAAATGAAAAAACTCTGGTGCACACAAAGCAGAGAAGCTTTTTTTTTTTCTTCTGTCAAATTTTTTTGGAGTCATTGGCAGGTTTGCTAGTATGAAATAGAGAAGGATGGACAACTGGACATCAACTTGTAGTTTGCGGTGAATAATTGATGAACATGGAGTTGAACCAGGCATCAGAGAATGGAGGAACTAGTTTAGTGTGGTGGATTTGTGGCTCCAAAACTGTTCTGCTAATATTAGCATAAAGGAAAAGCCGGCAATACTGCTGATTTTATTCATACTTTAAAATCTTGTTTATTGATAAAGTCAGATCCGTGGCGTGCAGTCTCCTTGGAATTGAACTGATGTTGATATTGGTACTGTTTGACAGATTACTGTGTGGATTACTGCCTTGCATGGCCTCTAGTTTCTCAGTGGTGAACTAGTAGTAAAGGCCATGTGACATGTGGTGATTCTGATGTGGATGTTATATGAATATTCTGCCTACTCTGTTCAGCACCTATGACTGGCAGACAAATCTCTTCCCCCGTTATCTGGAAAAACTCTGATGTAATATTATACAGATATCATAAACTCACTGTTGAGAAGCTACAAAAGAATGTATGTTATTATTATATGATATGATAAATGAATACTAAAATAATGTTGGGTATGCCACGAGGTATACGGGGTGTAATTACAACAGAGCAATATCATCAGCATATTTGACCACAGTTTATAAACTAGTTTTCAGAACTTCAATCATCATTTGACCTAAATGGAAAATGCATTTGTGACATGATTTTAGGAGCCTTTAGGCTGACTTACCTCATAGTTGTAATGCCTTACATTATCTTTATATGATTATCTTTTTAATTGGAACATTTAAATAGAACCATACTTTAATTTACCCCTCGGGCATTACACATAATACTGTGTATGCACTATTGTCTGAATTGTTACATTACTTTCATGTGCTACTTGTAGTGACTCTCGGACAAGATACATACATTCTTCAGTGAACTGAAAAGAAACAATTAGTTGAATGAGTGAACCCCAATTGAACTGGCTGAACTATAATTCTATGGCTGTACAACTTTTTTCCATGTAGTGTGTAAACCAGTTCAGCATCATCTGTTCAAGACTATTAAACAAATGATAACTCATCATAAAGTTCTGAAACCTGCCACTGCAGATGGACACTACATAGACGACTACTGTATGTTAACTGTACTGTAAGGCATAGCAGCAATATTATAAAAATGTAATGACCTCATTGCTTCATTTCTTCCTCCCAAGAACTCGCAATACTGTTGAACTATCCCTCGAAGATTTCTGTTTTATTACATGCGAAACAGAACAATGTTTTAAGCCCAAATTGTCTCTTCATCAGGTACAGTGGTATTAAAACCAAGACCAAGAGACAATATCGGTTCAAAATGTTGTACTTTATTTTTTAATATAATTAAATTGAAATTTCAAAGGGAGCACTCAACAGTTCTGCGAGTCCTTGGCAGGCAGAAATCGCAGTTACAGTTTTTTTAGACTCAGCATCTTAGTTAACTACTGCAGCTTATACAGTATGTAGCTGACTATTGTAGCTCTATGAACGCATGGTGCTGAAAAAGTTGTGAAAGGAAACAGTAACCATCAACATTGGGGAAACATTACTGCATAGTCAAGAACCAAAGTTATGGTTTTTGTTTGGTTTCCAGGGAGCTGCTTATTTATCCTTATCAGAATCATCTCACTCCTCAGGCCACTTTAAACAGGAACTTGGATAGATTTGTTTGCTGAAGAACCATGTTTGAGGCTGATCTGTTAGGAAGTATTAAGTCAATGGCTCACTCCAATACTGAAATGAGATGTTGCAGGAAATGTTAACTGTGAGACTTGAAAATTCTAGCCACTGATTGCAGTGTGAGGAAATGATTGAAACCCAAAATGTAAACTCACTGCAGCCCTTTGCCGTATTGAGAATGTGCCAGGAAATCCCAAAGGGAAATCAGATGATTGTCATTCTGTTCACATGTTCCTGTGTGACACTCATTACTTTTCCAGCTAGAGCTCTTAGATCATTTCATTTTTATATTATATTCTGTGGTCTGCAGGATACTTCACAACACTGGGGAGTTTATTGGATTAAATTAAGTCACCCAATAGTCACATGAAGTGGTGGGTTATATGCTGATGTCCATAAAAGAAGCTTAATGCTTCCTGCCATTGACTCACTTCATTAAGATCCCTTAAACTGCAATAGGTATAATGCACTGAAGTGATTGACTGTCTGCAAACTCTTTTCAGACTGTGGAAGACTGTGCAAAGTTTTGGATATTGATGTCACAAAGAACTCAGTTAAAAGAGTAGGATGTATTCATTTTTGCACCCAGCTCTGCTGTGTGGATATACACATAACCACTGATTGAATATGATAAAACGATAAAATGGCCTACCCCGCGCATATTTTTGGATTATGTGGGATTTTTATAAAACAAATAAAACTGATGTCTCCTCTTGCAAAGCCAACGTGTGTGAACTGCTAATGAAAGTCTCCTTGTGTACAGTCACGTAGAAACAGAAAATACTGGATCCGAGCAGACATCCCATGCTTTAAAAAATAGATAAACTGCAACGCCTTAGTGTCTGAGATGATGCCTGACATTTGACACTCTTGTTGTCATCCTCTACCCGTAAAGCACCAGCCCAGATCATAGAAAGCATCACCCAAACCTGATGTGACCAGTCTCAGATGACCCTTCCTGAGTCATCTCCAACCCTCTCTCTCCAAAATACTCTCTCAGTGCATCTCGCTCCTCCCATCTCCCTGTCATGATTTATCTATTTATCTGTCATTGCCTTCACCTTTCTCTTGACCTTAGCCTTGATGCCTCTGTCTCTTAACTAACTTCATCCTCCAGTTGTCTGTTGTCTCCATCTCCCTCTTTTCCATCTTTTTAAAACACTCTTCAGTGTGTTGTTTGGACAGCTGAAGGGAGCAGAGGGTTTGCATCAGCACCACAGAATCATCTCGTTTCTTTACGTCTCCACGCTAGATGACCTATAGGTTATGGACACACTGAAAAAGGGGGCAAATGTGTAGCTCAAGGATACATCGTGAGGAGAATTTTTGGTGTCCTGAGGCATTTCTCTCTCTCTGTCCCTCTCTCTCTCTCAGCATCTCTTTAAACCCAGCAAGCCTTTAACAGACAGCGATATGTAGTCGAAGTTCAATGTCGAGTCAAATGACTACAAAATTCTCACAAGATGAGTTTGTGGTGTGGTAAAAAATTCATGTTTGATAGATGTGTAAACTGAAAAGTACTAAGGCGGCTCATTTATGTTTTGGACAACATTGGAGCTCTATGACACTGATGAATAACACATACCAGCCTTTGGCTACACAGCCAATACTTGTTAATAGGATCAAAACATTGCTGGTTTTGGTCTTTTCATGGGATTTGATGATAATAAAAAATATATATATAGAACACTACCAACCGCATCCTTTAACAAAAGAATGCTGGTAGGAGCTGTTGCATAAAAGGATTATGGACATTGTCCCAACTATAATTTTGGTACTTCTTTTCAGCACTGCCACAAGCCACATTAACATCACATGTCTTTATTGTGATAAAGTTTGCTGGGCATCACCCTATTACTTTTATTAACTGTATTTTATTAAAGTATCTGTCACTACATATAATATTGTTCATAGTTGAAATGCTTTCAATGTGTGTATTTGATTTTTGTGGTATCTCTAACCAGATGCTGTGAAAGAGTTTCATCATATTTTGCACTCATGAGAAAATGTAGTAGACTATAAGTATACATGAAACTCAGAAAGTATACTAAGTATACTACGTTTACTCAAGAGTGGAGAGAGTCCACATTAACAGGAGCTGAAGAAGACAACTTGAAAATGGTCGAAATTGTGGTCCAGTGCCTGCCTGTGTTGTGAATATGCCTTGTATGTGGTTGGAAATGCCTAGAATTTAAAGTATAGCCAAATTCCCTGAATGCATTGTTATGCTTTCAACCTGCTGCTGGGGTCTTCAATTATTCAGAATCCTTCTATCTGTCTATCAGCAGATCCCCGGACTTTGAGCTGGGCAACACAGGAGCTCTGTTTTGTGTAGAGGTTGGTGTAAAACAGGAAGATCTGCATGAAATCATAATCCAGAGACTTCCAGATCTGTTTCATGGATTAAAAAATGTATCCAGGAATCCATTCACAATTTACTAACGGTTTATCTAACATCACTGAAACAATGTTATCAGTTTGAGGAAATGTGTTTATGGTAATATCTCTTGTTATCTGTACAAGCTAAAATCACTGACAAATTAAATCTTGCATAGTAGAATTTCTAAAAACCTCCTTTATGGTTGTTTATCATCATGTGTTAATGAATTATGTAAAATGGTTCATGATGAACAGCCACTTGATAAAACTTGCTGCTGATCAGGGGCCACAAAGGGGCCATACTTTGCATAGCAGGGCCCAGTATTATGCAGGGGTCTGGGAGGTTCTCCCAGATGTTTTCCTCAAGGAAAATTTGAGTAGTAGACACTTCATTTCCTGCATTCTGGTGACTTCTTATGCATGTAAATAACCACAAAACCTATCTAACAGCAAATCAACTTGGGGCAGAATTGTTTTGAGAAGGCGAACACATAATTCAGGTGCCAGATAACAATGTTATTTATTGGGGTGGACAAGCACAAGGGCCCCCAATCCCTACGCCTATGGTGCAGACTCTTCTCGCATTTTTACGCATCCCATATTGATGTAGCTAGACCTCTGTCTTGTCACACACAGTGGTTAGCATTGTACTTTAAAGTAATATGCCAGGAAGAAGAAGGGTACACATTGGAGATCACTCAAAACCGTAGTTCTATGAGCATGTGAAAAGTGTAAACTTGTAACCAACCCTTTCACCAGACATGTTGTACAATGACAGCCTTTTTTTTTTTTTGTTTTTTTTACATTTCCAGTGCCAACCTTTTAAAAATTCTCACCTTCTGCAATTTCTACGCATGGCAACTGCAGTATGGTTAAGGTTATGTAAGGATTGTGGTTATGGCAAAAAAAAATGGTTTGTTAAGGTTAGGCAATTAAAATACTTAAGTAGAGTAAGCCAAATGGTTTAGCCTTTGCAACACACTGTTGAGCGTGAAGCACAATGCTGGGGCAGTAGTGGTGTAAAGGTTTGAGAAGCTGGCTTATGACTGGAAGGTCGACGGTTTAATTCCTCCAACATAAAGCTGAGTAGTGGAAGTGAAAAAGCAGCACCTGCCCCTCCCTTCCTACCACATTGAGCAAGGCCCTTAACCTGCAAACTTCTCCGATGGAGTGGCACAGGGGCCTACAGAGCAGACTGTGGTTGTACTGAGCAGCTTCCAGGTATGAAACTGTGTGAGTGTGAACCTGAAAAAGAGAGGATTGCTCTCAGAAAGACTTTCCTGGTTGAATTAAGGTTTAAAAAAAAAACTATTTAAAAAAACCCACATTCAGTTGCGGTGGCTAACACAGGATTTCCAAGGCCTTGTTTTCCAATTTTTGACAAGATTTTAATGAGACGGAGGTCTGGACATGCAGTTATACCAGTGAGTGAAACCTGATGATGATCTTTGTTCTTCCCCAAGCCTTTGTCATTCTTTTTCACTCGTCGAGTGGTGTTTTTTTAAGTGGTTCTCTCTGCCATTTAGCAGCTTCGTTAGTCCTCGTTAGTGCCATGTGAATTGTTGCCTTGCCCAGTGCACATAGAAATCTTATCGAGGGATATTTAAAATAACCTCATGATGAGCAACATACAAATTGAACCAATTTTCTCTGTCCTGATTTTTCAACAGCCAGTATACATTATACTGCTATATTCTTCAAGTGGAAATACCAGATTGGGTGAAAAAAATGGAAATGGCTGTCTCCCATTCTCAGTTCCTTTTTCTCTCACCCTCAACTTGCCACTCTTTATAAACACACATTAGCAAAATCACTTCATTCAATTGAAAATGCAGTAATGGTTCCCACTAGTGATTGAGAATGTAATTAGTTGACTATTTAATATACTTTAGAAACTTAAATTTGTGTCCCTTGGCGTATTGTTCCACATTAAATAGCAGACGACACAATAACCCCAATGACAAAGTAGTACAGAGTGTGGGTACAGAGGAGGGCAGGGAGAGGGAAGAGGGGTCTGATCAGTCATAATTATTTACAATTTGCCTAAAGGTTCACGAGAGCGAGAGATGGGAAAATTATGAGGCAAATTAACTTCCCATTGGTAGAAGCAGCAACTTGAATCAAATTGATGTTTGGGCAAAATCCGATGATATCTGTGTTTTTGTATTCACTGTATTCAGACAAGGTCTAGCAACATATTACAGCAATTATGTAATAAAGTCTTTACAATTTCATCCTCTGTGGTCTCTTGTCTAATTTTGCAGTTAAGTACATTTCTGATCACGAGTTTGTGTTGTATGCTTGCCCCAGTTTTACAGATGTTTCCAAGCCGTGCTGCGTTGTGAGGCTCCTCGACGAGGCTCAAGCTTAAAGAGCTCCTCCAAGGTCGCCACCAAGGCCATGAGAGCTGTCACTGGTCCCCGCCGTACCAACGACTTACTATTTATGGTAGCCTTCCTGTGTCAACCGGCCACCACCATGCCCCAACTGGGTCCCTCCTTTGAACCCACCAATGATGTCACTAAAGCCCCCTCTTCAGACACCAACAAACCTGTCGTAGTATCACTAGTGGCCCACTTTGATGGCTAATGATTGGCTATAACCATGAAAAGTCCCAAAGTCCCCAGCCAGGAAGTCATTAATAATGAGAGAGGTGGTGTTACTGAGGCTTGGAGAGCAGCAGCCTGCCGGTCCAGATGGATTTAACGCAGCTGTTGCATCAGCTCTGCCCTGGCTAGTAAAGATGATGGACCAGTAACAAAGGCAAATCTTGAACTGCTTCTGGACAATATCAGCAGAAATCAGAGTAAACCTGCATAAACTGGGAGTCTGTGTTTCTCCACAGAGAAAAGGTATATATCTGTCTTGCTAGGAATATGAGCATTTGAAGGATGTTCTTATCACGATTTTTGGTCAGACTGCTATGGTAACAGAATTGTGGGGATTTTAGTATTAGTATTCACTCATAAAATGTCATAACAGAAATGTGTTCAGAGTGGGAGAGGGAGAAGATGTGTTTTTGTATTGATTGTGGTTACTAAGTGAGGTTGAAGAACACAAGTTGTTTATTACCCCAAGCATTTTGAAGTCTTTCCTAGAGTAGACAAGATTAAAAAGACAAAAGAGATTAAGAAGAGTAATGAGAATGTACTGGTAATTGTCTTTTATTCCCTGCCAGTAATTTTCATTTAATTCATCACTCTTCACTTAAAAATGCACAAGTGGTTGGTTTAATAAGTGGTTTGTTGGACATGTAGCATTGCTAGCATGCTAGCAACATTCCCAAGTTTTTTTCAGGAATAGTGACTTTAAGGTTAAAGAAATAGCACGTTGGAGAGTTACTGTATAGTTCCTTCAATAACGACTGTGCATGTGCACTGTTACAAAATAATTAGAAAAATTCAGTATCTAGTAATGTTCAGTGGATAGCACTGATATAGATACATGGTATCAGCAAAAATCCTGAAAATGTATGCCTCTCTGGACTGATTTTTTCATGGTTTTTATTAGACATTTCTACATGTACTTACAGCTGTGAAATCTGCTTTTTTAGCTGTGCTGGATTTGATCAAACCCAAAGTCCAGGATGTCCTATGTATTCAAAAAGGACTGAGAGGGCCTTCAATGTGAGTGACCTTAAAAATTATTAGCAGTTCAGTGCCTTGCTCATCGGCACGTAGTCAGCAGTGCATGTGGACAGGCATCAGCCTCTACTCATAATTTCTACGATATTCAATCTATATGCCTCCACAAAAGTCAGTCTACTGTGTTTAATAGTCTTAACAAGAAACAGAAACTATTTTGCAGTGTTTCTCAGAACACAACAAAGGACTTTACCTGAGGCAACAAATAACTTTTAGATGGAATACGTTTGTTCTGTATATATTGTTTGCCATGTACTTGTCTGCATCTTGTTCAATTTTTTGATAGCTGATTTGACACTTTTTCCTTCTTGCAATACAAAGATAACTGTGGAGTTTCTGAAAGCAGTGCATCGATGCTGTGTTGTCAGTGAATGTCTGAGCTATGGTGTGGTGCTTTTCACTACTGCATACGGTTACAGTGTGTGCAGTTTTTTTGGAATTCACTTTTAGCACACTAACTGTTTTCTATGTGCTGTCAAGATATTGTATACATTAATGTACATGAGTTGATACCAAAGCTAAAGACACTTTAATATTTTTTGAGGGGTGCTGTTCACTAAAGGTTTGTTTTTATCTAAATCAATGCGCAGTGCTTTCTTTTGATGAAGACTTGTTTAAAAAGTGTGGTGGTCAAAATTAAGGAGGTTTAAAGTGTGATAGGCAGTATACAGAAGGTGAATGGCAGAGATATGTAATATGTAAAGTAACAGCATAGTCATACTGTATGTAATTGACCATTTGCTAAGCTATGACTGGTCAATCACTTTTTGGGGGAGGAGTTAAGTGACCGGTGTGCATGGGGCTGTAGAAAGAGTGATTCCCTTTGCATAATCAAAGCAAGAGTTTGGGGATTGGTGTCTTTTTTTAGCCTTTCCAAAAACCAAAAATAGAAACGGAAAGGGTGATGGATGGATTGTGGTGTGTTTATCTTAAGCTGTGAATGTTAGCATGTATGGCTAACTATGTTAGAATTAAACACGAGTATGATTTTACACTTTTTCTTATCATATTTACAATACTACTGTAGGACTAACTAGTTCTACGCTGTAATACAAGAACAATGCTGTTTCCTTATTCCTGTGTCTTCTACGTGGACCATCACCTGGTTAGGAAGGTGTCTATATGTCTGGACATGCAGCTTCAGCCTGATACTTTTAGCATGTATGTAGCCATCAAATGCATATTTAAGAACTGGTTACAGGGTTATCATTTTAAACAAGTCAGCTTGAAACCTTGAAAAGATGGCCAAAGAGGGTGTTTTCAACCAACTCACAAAACTAACATTAGCTTAATTAGACAGCTAGCTACAGCTAGTACAGTCTGCTAGCGACTGATGTCCTTTCAGCCTGTTTTGTCTATCACTATCTGAAATCAGGGAGCCATTGGTTCAGAAATTATGAAGAATTTTGAGTGGTATATCTGCCACCATTATACTGTGATTGTAAAGTTCATTATGTGCCATGCGAGAAAGAAAAGCTTGACAGAGGAAGAAACTGTATTTAAGGGGGATGGGGCTCAGCAAATGGGTTTGTTCAGAATGTCACTATTCAGAATGCAGTTGAATGTTAAAAAAAATGCTAATAGTGAGCAATTCCATGGGCAAAATGATATATAAACAGACTTTATATAAAGGTTACCTGGGGTGAACCTAACAAGTTGCTAATGAAGTTACTGTCTATAATGTAATAAACATAAATTTTTTAAGGGGAACATTAAATTTAAAACTACATCCAACCTGGTCACAAGATATTTCTCTTCTTCACTGGATCTTCTGTCAAGCTGGAACTACCACTAAGCCAGTTTTAAACTCACACACAGAATCAAAGCAGGAGTCCTATGACTATTTAACTGCCAAATTGTCTAAGACAATTGTGCCAATTTTCCTTCTTCTTGGCTTTATCTTCAATCTCTTGCCTTAAATCTTTTAACCCTGGTTATAAAAACACATTTTTCATCTGGATACAGCCAGGGGGAGAGAAGGTTCACACATTAACACAGAGATGAGAGCAGCCAAGCACAGATAGTGTTTGGTGTTTTTAACCACTGAGTAATTCCTCTGGGACAGCTGGAGATTAAGCGCCTAAAGGGCAAGCAGTAGTTATTGAATTACATCGGATGGACATCTCGAAATGAATCCATGTAATATATAATTATATAATTGTCATTGGAGGTAATTAAGTATTACTAAAACGGTTGTGACATGAATCTAATCTTAGCACTGGAGTGGGGTTTTGGTGGCCAGTTGTGGACATTGAAAATCAATTTATTAATGGATTCACTTATCACAACTGTAACATAATGGTTATATTATATTACTGTTATATTACGAGCAGCAGATGCCACATTATGGACTATGACAGAAGTTGCCCTCATGTAACCTCTGTGTTATCAGTGGACAACAAGATTTACAAGAAATGCACAAACTAACCCAAAAGCCTATCCACTGGAGGCTGAACTTAAATTGGTAGTGGGACTTCAGGTTGAACAAATCTGTTCTCCACACTGATTTTAAATCTCTTTCAGGCTTCAGTGCACCTTCATGGATGATCTGCTAATGGTTTTTGTGTAAAGCTCGGTCCTTGGTCTCCACTGTTAACTACAAAGCCCCTGGTGAGCAAAGATCAGAGAAACGCCCCAATAACCAACATGGCTGTGAGACGGCAATGTGGTGATATACTCCATTAATCAGACACTCCGGGCATGATGTCTAGTTGAAAAGCCAGAAGACTGGACTGAAGCTGGGAGGAGAAGAATCCAAGTGACCTTTTGTTACGAACCCTTTCAGCTTTTGT
Source organism: Siniperca chuatsi (assembly GCF_020085105.1). Lineage (NCBI taxonomy): Eukaryota > Metazoa > Chordata > Actinopteri > Centrarchiformes > Sinipercidae > Siniperca > Siniperca chuatsi. The sequence continues at coordinate 21,559,004 of NC_058054.1, forward strand.
CAAAAATAAGAGCCAGTCAGTTGTCTTGATAAACAATTGCACACTAAGGGTCTGTGTCAAAATCGATTTCCCTCTCTCTCACTTTGAGCACCTCTCTTGTCTCTCTCTCTCTCTCTCTCTGACTTTTTAGCCATGAATAATGTCAAGGCCTTCTTTATTCAGTGAGTGAAAACAGACGGAATGTGATGAAAAGTTGTGCTCTTGCCAAACAGAAGATTTACCCTTTTTCTAATGTAGTGGAAACTACACTGATTTGCTTTCACTGATTACAAATTCTTTGCATAAAATCATATTTACTATGAGAGATGAGAGGGATACTGGGATTTTTGATAACTCAACTGCTTCTGTTGAGTCCCCATCTATCACGCACTTCAGAAACATGTTAGACCTTCCAACATCCAACATCCATTAATCTGTCAAATTAAAACCTTTGAACAATTCATTTTCTTTTGATTCAAACATGTCGCAACAAAAACAGGTTAACTCTGTACCCTGTGCCCGTAGTAGCACTGGCAGGGGGCATACAGGAAATACTTTTTATTCTGTTACCTTCCTACAGTTACATCTACAAGATCAACAAGAGGACCCCCCACATATTTTAAGTGTTTTAAGAAAGTCAGGGATAAGCATGGCATACAGTACATAAGCATGTGTTACCTGGCAGCTGAGAGGCAACCAGTGACTTGATTATGCAAAATGAACAGTTTTCAAGTTCTTTATACTGCAAATGCACAGTTATGCACCAGAGGAGACATATAATGTGAAAAATCACACACTTAATAATGGACTTAAATGTCATATGTTGTAGTGTGTTCACACCTTAAAAGAGATGAGCTACTCCCCACCAGGAGAAAGATGATAGAGAAAGCCACATGAAGGAACACTTAGCAATGCACCCATGATAACATTTCTCTTACCATCATAACAATACTGTTGCTGATGTTATGTTCTTATATGCATCAAACAATTTGGACAATGCTTTACTAAGTGACTAGCACTAAAGAAATTTGTTTCTCTGATTCTAATAGTCATGGTTCCCGCAGCGCAGGTGGTAGAGTGTTGGTCTTTGACTCCTGCCAAACAAGCCAGACCAAAGCGATTGTAATATCTGGCAGGCCGCCCTATAACCAGTGGGGCCAGCCTGCACTGATGATAAAACACATTGTAAATGAGTGCAGACAGCACAGGGGATTCCACTGTTAATTGATTAATAAAGTCCACTGCCACCTGAAACTGCCCACCATGGATTTTCTCAATAACATTTAAAGAACATTAGTAGATTTAACTTTCCATTTGCCAAGATGATTATGTGCAGATGATTATGATGACATCATTTTCCAAACTGGAAAGCATCATTATTAAGGAATCATGAATGTCTGTGGTAAATCCTATGGCAATCTGCCATGATTTTGATAGATTTTGATATTTCTTGTGTACAAATGATAATTTTTATCTCATGCTGGACCAAAGAAAATCATTGGGATTGGTCCTCTGGGGATTAGATTATCCTCCATTAATTTAATCTAAACTTGGTCATTTGTATTTATGATACCTTGCCAGAGCGTTGATGTGACAGCGGTGCCACAAAAAAGGTCAGGAGGTGACTACTGGTTTGTCCAGTAGTTGTTGTAGACCTGGATCAAGATCTGGATCAAAGCTTTGGACAGACAGACCAACTGAATGACATCACCATCCCTGCAGGCCCAGCCACTATTCAGGGCAAAAAGAAAACTTCTATTGCTTTGATTATGCTCACGTTTCAATTCTGTTAGTCTGCTGGTGCAAGGATGCTGTTTAACTGAGAATGAAAATGGACGACAGGGAAAAAGTAAGGCCCCATTTACAATGGCATTTATTATTCAAACTCCATTCTTGTGTGTTAAAGTTAAAGTAAAAAATAACTCTACATAACTGCTACATCAGCTATAGTAAACAACAACTATAGTCCACAACACAGTCACTCATTACTCATTATACTCAAAAGTGTGTGACATCATGTGGTACATCTAATCCTACAGTTATTTTGTAAGAGGATGCATTTCCAGATAACAACTGGTGTCCTTCCTGCCTGGGCCACTGCTGGTGGTGTGTAAAATATACTGCTTAACAATTATTTTATTACAACAAAATAATAACAGTAAGTAACGTCTCGACAAACACATCAGTGCATCTTATTTTGGTCATCCACACAGGTGAATTCAGTATAATATAAAACATGTAATGGAAAATGTTTATTTCTTGAGATGCCCCTATGGATCTTGTTTTGGTGGGGGAACCAATAGGGAGGTAAAGATCAGGATAAATAAACATGACGTGCAATTAGTGGTGTTCCTATTCAGACATTTGAATGGACTTACGCAGGATAGTCAAGTGCTCTGAGGTGTAGAGATAGTAAACTTCAGCAAACTTCTGCTTCAAAACTCTCTCACAAGTGAATTAAATTGAATTATACTCAAAAATAAATTTTGGGGTCCCTGATAACCAATACAAAAGAAATAGATTTGAGGACACTGATTGGCAAAATTTTGAAATTTTAGATTTTAGAAAAAATCTTTCTATAAATAATTCCTTCACACCTCCTATTCCAAAGTTCCTCTCCACCTAAGTGCCGCTACAAACCTCCCCAATTCTTTCTAAAAAGTGTTACGGGTGTATGCGAACAGGTAAAGGACCCAAACACAGACAGAGGAGGCAGAACAATGACTTGAATGGTTTATTAAGCAATCAAAGGAAGCAAAACTAAAAGACACTTGAAGGAAGGAGACTATTTCAAAATAACACAGGAAATAACAGAACACAAACCCAAAACCATTTCTCCAATTGGTTCCCCAATTATTTTTTGTCACTAGCCCTTGGCCAGTTCATTTTAAGTCTGCTGACTTCTCTGCCCTCCAGATGAAAGGTTTTAATTGCTAATGCTTGTTCATTTAAGGGTTTTGGTGAACTGATTTTGCATGTCTGCACTCATTCTATCATGCACCTCATCTTTCCTTGATTTATTTTAAATACATTTTTCTACTCTGTTACACTTACTATTACTGATTTACTCTCTATCATCGATATTGATACAGATATAGTGATGCAACCTATACAAGACTACATGTACAAATTTAGTAGATGATACATTTACAGTGATGGCACGCCTACTAACCTCTTTTTGCTTTAAAAACATTAACAATAGAAATGTTTAAAATTATTGCTCATGTGGTCTAAAACACCAACACATTTTGATATGACATTGACATTCAATTTAAAAAGATGATGGATGCAATGTGTTATCCGATGTTCTGCTAGTCCCTGAATGCTCCACTCTATTTGGTGACACTTTTTTTGACCTGGCGTTGTCAAGGCTAATTACTGTATTCAACTTTGAAACTTAGGTGACAATTTGGTCCAAGTGAGATTCATTAATACAATATAATATTAACTGAGTGGGAATATCTCTGCCAAGGTGACCCACAACTGCAGCCCACCACAATAAATGGCTGCAGGAAATGCTGGTAGCTGCTGGATTGCTAGATTTAATAGAAGAGCCCACACTGGTTTGGGGGATTGGGAGCTGCAGTCATGTCAGTGATGGTTAAATACTGTTGCTGTTGCTGCAGTGTGTATTGAAAAACACTTCTATAAAAATATAAAGCACTAAAGATGTCACAAGTATGAAAAAACAGATGATCTCTTTATGGTTATTCATGCTTACTTTATTCTGGTCAGATCTGGTTTGCCTCTCTCTGCTGTTCCTCTATCTTCTAAAGTGCTCTTATGGTAATGCCAAAGTCTGTTGCTATATAATTTATCTTTGAGACATTTTCCACCACATCTCTCGCACACTCAAGGGACACCAGTTTTATCAGACAAAATCACAAATATAAGCCTAACGTCCTTGACATGCCCCAGATGCACTATTTGCTCATATGAAATTCAAGTGCATACACGGTACACTCTGTATACGCTCGTCTCCCAACAGAAAGTAATAAACTGAAGGGTGAAATACAAACTGTCTGCTGAACAGGAGCAAGGGGGCATTCAACCAACAAAAAGCTGAACTCCCAACATTATATATCAAGCCTCTCAACCCCTAGATATCCTTTGGCATAAAGAACCACAGAAAAGTTTGTCGTTGGTCAGTCATACGTTTTACTGCAATATCAGACGACTTTCCTTTTTTGAATGTGCAAAATTATATTTCAATGGTTAATCCTGTTTAAAGTTATACTCCGTAAGGTTTTCAAACTATTTTGATACTATTTATGATTGGCGTTTTTCCAGCAATAGCCATTTAATGTATCTTATTATCTATATAGTAGTGGTCATTGTTAGTGGCAGAACCCGCCATTCGGGGTTCAAAATGCACTACATGCATGAGGGATTCATAGCAAATGATACAAGCTTGTAATCCAGCATTGTTTGTTATATTTCAACTTCACTGTTCACTCTCTTTGAACCATATCAGAGCTGCATTAATTTACTGCTAATGATAACCATACATTTCCTGCTGCTGCTAGTTCACATTAAAAGCATACAACTGATGGAATACGGGGTGGCTTTTATTTTGAAGAAGTTACAAAATACGCAATGTATTTGTCACCGAGGTTAGCACAGCGATTGCTGTTACCCCCAGTAACCATAGTTCAATCAACCAGGACTAAAATCTTGAGGATTATAACTAACTCTTGATCAAACATTTTCAGTATGAGTCCAGTGTAAACAAATGTCTGCATTAGATGGCAGTTGTGAGGCTTCCTGAACATTCTATGAAGTGAAGTTAAAGATACTGTAAAAGAAACTAGAAAATTCCAAGGGTGAATTTGGTAGGGACAGTAGGGACATGTCCCTACCAATATCCAGCGACTACTGAATTGTCCCTAGCAATAATTTTGATCAAAACATTTAAATATAACCACTGTTGTCCGTCAAAGTCTAGTCAATCTATTTGGTACACAAACGGTTAACAGCTCTTGTTCTCAGTGCGTCCAATGCTTTTTTAAGTTTTGAAATATTACATCCTCCCCCCCCTCATATGCATCACAGTGGTTTGGTCAACTGCCTACCAATAGCCACAGGTCTCCAAAATATTTTATATGAATAGGCCTACCACTGAATCTTTTGTGGCAAACATAGCTATCCCTGCCCCCATACACGTGTACCAGACGCACACACAGTTTTCATTACAGTCTCTGTGAATGTCTCGCTAAATTTAGCAACTTTCTTCTAATAAGCGACTAGCGACAAATCTATTCAGAACATCAGCGGGAAAGTGAGAAATATACACAAATCTATTACATTGTAATTTGTTCCCCTGCATGCTGCTCAGAGTAATCTCCCATCAGTGGCTCTTCTGGCAGCAGCACAGCGTCTCTCGCTCTCCTCTGCACATGTGCACACAGGCCCCAGGAGTGTATTGAAGTTATTATTGGATTTTATTAGTCCTGCTGGTGTAGCTAGTAGCTGCAACTCAATTTGCGGATTTCTTTTTACAGATCTGCTGTGACAAATGTCACATGGCCCAGAGGCTGACAGATAGCAATCAACAAATGTGCAAAACCCGTTTCACATGTAAAAATGGATCCACAAATGTGTGAAATTAAAATATGTTTTTACAGTGTAAGTTGCAAATCGCTCTGTATTTTTGTGGCTATTACTTTACACAACAAATTAAAAAATACGTTTATGCATAGTGAAATATTTGTGGGTCATGGTGCACATTTGTGGATTGTCTTCTGTGGATTACAACTAATAAAGTCCAATAAAAACTTCCATAGGAGTGAGTGAGTTACTATGGTTACAGGGACACTCTGTCTCTGTTGCTCTAAAACTATGTGACAACACAGGAGAAAAGTGGAGGTGGTTCGGTCACATGACTAGTGAACCGAGTCATAAACGACCCCCCCCCGTAGCTCCAGCATTGATGAGACTAACTGACTGTAGAGACCCATTTACTGTAGAAGTGTACTGCATGTGACTGAAATGACAGTCTCCATTCACAAATCATCTGTCATTAGAGTGCCTCTGTGTGCTGTAGTTAGTTTGACAAGCTTGCGGCACACTTAAGCCCAATCATGAGGCTTTAATTGGAGCCATGGGATTCAGTAAGCAGGCCAAGTAAGCAGTATCAGGTCAACATTGCTGTGAAGTCAAGAAGGACTATCTGCAAATAGATCCCACACTCTCCTCTGACAAGAGGCTCTTTCATATCTTCTGTGTTAATCATTGTATTTATAATAACAAAACAAAAGACAAAACAATTGCCCTCTATCAAAACGAACAACAACCATAGGCAGTTTCTATCAACACTAGCACAACAATTCACATTAAAGCTAGTGTAGGTAACGTTTGAGAAACTAGCAAGAGACAGTTACATCTTGACAATATAAAACCGAAAAAATCCCACCCCCTCCCTTCAGGCCTCCCTCCAAAGTCACTCCCCCAAAACACATTTTCATGTGCAATAAGTGCACGGGCAGAGTGAGCGCAGGTAGGTGGTTAGACAGGCATATAGGACTTCAGAAGCCACAGTTACCAGATTGTTTTTTTCCTGAGCATTTGATTTATTGATTGCTGTCAGGATGTAAAGAGAAATTCAACAAATACAACAAAAAATGCTTCTGAAATACATTACCTACCCTAGCTTTAAGATAATATTCAAATTTCTGTCTTCTCCATTTCTGCAATTTTTAACAACCAAATCAGCTTGTTTAACACAAGAATAGGTCTGGCATTTTAAGACAGAGGAAATGTTAGAAACAATATCCATTTAAAATGTAAAAGGAAAAATAAGTGAGTCAGCTTTCTTTGTGTGTGTGTCACAGTGATTTATGTTGGTTGCACTGTCTCTGTAATCATCCACAAGCATGGGCCAAGCTCAGTTATAGAATTTAATTACTCAGACAGCAGCTGATGGGGATTAACTGAGGAAAAGTGACATAAATTGAAGGTTATTAAGCCTGGCCATGGTAATTGTCCCATCTGGTATTATAGAAGTCCATGAGTAAATCCAAGCCTAAGGAGGGAAATTAAACTCCAATTAAACTTAGGGGAAATATGACTTCCTCCTTCCCCTGATAAAGTGGATGACGGATGGATGGGTGGCTGATCAATACATGGCAAACAGGTGATTTGGTGGATGGATGTAAATGGGGTAAATGGGGACATCTACAATATTCCAGAAATTCGAATAATGTGTTATACTTCTCTGTAACAGGAGCAGGCTGAGAGATGAAACTGAGGGTGAAACAGTAAAAATGGAACAGCACAAAAGATAATTCATCACCCACTAAGAAAAGATTATGTTTTTTCCTCTCAAGATTAAATGAACTTGGGCTGAGAATGAAACTTCATCACAGCATGTTAAAGCAGTTCTGCATTTTTGCTCATACTCATAAATTTGTAGCACTTACATATAATATACTTAATACTTGCATTGCACAGAAACTCTTGCTGAAGGGATTGTTCAATAAACCTTGGTTGCTTAAAATATCGTACATTTGAAGACAAAAAAAAAAAAAAAAAAAAAGGTATGGTTGTGTGTATTACTATTAATCAGAATCAGAAATACTTTGATCCCTGAGGGGATACTCTTTTGTTACAGCTGCTCACTATCACGTCAATGCACACTTGAGAATAGAAGAAATAGAAGTACTAAGCAAATCAAAATATAATACAGGTAAGATAAATTAACTAAGTGGATATAAAGTATAAAATAAGTATAAGTACCAAAGTGGATTTAGAGGTTGATAAGTATGTACAGTATAATACAATGTAATAATATCAGTAATACGTAATAGTGCAATAATGAGTATTGTCAAGTGTAGCTTATTAAGATGATTATGAGACAGTGGATATTGCACAGCAGTAATAGAAGTATGAATAAATTAAACTGAAAACAGCATATTGCACAGGAGTATTAAGAGAATATTGCACAAATATTTCAAGTATTACAGTGATGTTAATGATCCAATGTCCAGTTTAGTGACCTAGGGTCATACAGACTAACACTCGGAGGGAGGAGTTAAAGAGTTTGATGGCCACAGGCAGGAATGACTTCCTGTGGCGCTCTGTGGTGGGGACATTTTTTGTTTTGGGGGGGATGAGTCTTTCGCTGAAGGTACTCCTTTGTTTGACCAGCACGTCATGGAGTGGGTGGGAGACATTGTCCAAGATGGCATGTAGTTTGGCCAGCATCCTCCTCTCTGACACCACCAACAGAGAGTCCAGCTCCACCCCCACAATGTCACTGGCCTTACGGATCAGTTTGTTGAGCCTGTTAGCGTCCGCTACCATCAACCTGCTGCCCCAGCATGCAACAGCATATAGGATAGCACTGACCACCACAGACTCATAAAAAATCTTCAGCATTGTCCAGCAGATGTTGAAGATATTGTCCATATGTAATCCAAGGTACTTGTAGTCCTCTACAATGTCCACACTGACCCCCTGGATGGAAACTGGGGTCACTGGTGCCTTGGCCCTTCGTAGGTTTACAACCAGCTCCTTAGACTTTGTTGCATTGAGCTGCAGATGGTTCTGCTCACACCATGAGACAAAGTTCCCCACCACAGCCCTGTACTCATCACCACTGCTGATACATCCCACTACAGCAGAGTCATCAGAAAACTTCTGAAGGTGGCAACACTCTGTGTGGTAGCTGAAGTCTGTGGTGTAGATAGTGAAGAGGAAGGGAGAGAGGACAGTCCCCTGAGGGGCCCCAGTTTTGCTGACCATGCTGTCTGACACACAGTGCTGCAGATGCACATGCTGTGGTCTGCCAGTCAGGTAGTCAACAATCCAGGACAAGAGGGGGGCATTCACCTGCATCGCTGCCAGCTTCTCCCCCAGCAGGGCTGGCCGGATGGTGTTGAAAGCACTGGAGAAGTAAAAAAACATGATCCTCACTGTGCTTGCCGGCTTGTCCAGGTAGGTGTAGCTGCAGTTCAGCAGGAAGATGATGGCGTCCTCAACATCCAGCTGGGGCTGGTAGGCAAACTGAAGGGGGTCCAGGAAGGGTCTGACCATGGGCCGCAGTTGTTCCAGCACCAGTCTCTCCATGGTCTTCATTATGTGGGAAGTCAGTGCCACCGGTCTGTAGTCCTTGGAGCCACTGGGACGCGGTGTCTTCGGCACAGGAACGAGGGAAGATGTCTTCCACACAACAGGGACCCTTTGAAGACTCAGGTTAAAGACATGTTGAAGGACTCCACATAGCTTGGGGGCACAGGCTTTTAGCACCCCGGGGCAAACGTCATCAGGGCCTGCAGCCTTGTTTGAGTGGAGTTTCATCAGGTGTCCTTTCACCTGGTCAGCAGTCAGGCACACAGCAGAGGTCACATGCGGGGGAGGGGGGGAGTCGTCAGTTTGGAGAGGGACGTTAGGCTGAGAGTCGGTTGAGGGTGAAGTAGGACTCTCCCAGGAAGATGGAGGAGGGGGGAGTAGTGGACTCGGAGGAGACAAATGTCAGTAATGCTCCATTGTAAGACTCTGACCTGTTGATAATTTCTGAACAACTGCAGCTTGTGCTGGTTTATACAGAGCAGCACAACAGACTGACTAAAATACACACATGAAGGCACATTGTAGTGGGGCTCAAGCACTTTGACCAAATGCTTAAATCCTGTATTCTCCACAACAGAGTATGGTTGTATATCTGCAGTGATAAATAGCATTTAGTTATTGCTTGGGCACAGTCCAAATCAAGAGTGAGAGGCTGCCTGAACACTGTGGGGAGAAGGACTTGTCTTCCAGTCTGTTTTTGTCTCATTCTGCTAATCGACACATTTGGGTGAAGCCGTCGTAAATGACGTGTTTGAAGTGTTTCCACAGACATACCCAACTTCAGTTAACGAATGTTGGCATACAGTTTAACACTAATCGTTGTCTATTTTTAATGTAACTAACCGGGAAACCGTAATGCTGCCATAGAGTGGATCTAAATGTCACTGGAGGATCCTCCAGCTCTGGGCCCTCTTCGTCAAATGTGGCATAACTAATTCCGGCTATCAAGCTAAAATAATCCTCTTTATTCTCATCCAACTAATTTGGTTCTTTGTGTGCACTTATTTTGAAATAAAGGCAAAATGAATAGAGAGCTGAAACCATGAACAGCATTCATATGATTGATGATGGTTAAGTGCTGATCATGTGATTGCAGTTACATGAGGTTGGTGTGTTGGGAACCCTTCCAGCATGCACTGGAGCAATAAATTTAGTCGTAAGTCTCATTTTATGTGTTCCTTCATTTTGTTTTACATTTTGCTGAACAGTGTTTCCACACTTAGATCACTGTTAAACATTAGATTTTATTGGGGAATGTGGTCAGACAACAAGTGATGTTGGTGCATGATTTTTGAGGTTCTCCCCTATGGACGTGCAGAGACTTTTAAGTGATAATCGCAAGCCTCATAAGCCTGCTATGAAAATGAAACTTTACTAAAATCTCTCTAAAAAGCAGCTTTAATTGCATTAAGAACTCTAAGCAAAGTGAGTTCTGCAGTTAATCATTTAATACGTTATAGTGTTCAAATGACAAATTGTAATTTCAAATCAAATGCCATATCTTCTGGCTCCATTGGTCTTTTAACAGAATATTTTAGTTGAGTTTATGTCTTTTTTTCTCACAGTTTTTCAAACTACATTTGGATTGGTTCTATTTTAATGTACACACTTTTATTTGGTTGTATATCATGATCATGTATAGGTGACTCTTCACTGTGAAAATTAAATTGTGATAATTACATCAACAGATTATAATGATTTCTCATTAACCTCCATGTTATCTTTTAAAATCATTATTACATCAATAATACATCTCAGAAAGTGAGCCATATGTATTGGAAATGAATTCATGTATGGGGTTCACCCTGCAACGTCTTGGTCATGATCCAGCTAACTGTCAATAAGTCTGCACATTTGACAACAAAGAAAGAACAAAGACAAACAAAGAGCAGAAATTAACCAATTTAAGGCAAAAACATTTCACAAAAATCTGATTGCCTACCTAAGCGACAAGGGATTCACAACAATGCATGCATGTAATCCAGCACAATCGTATCTTATTGATTACAGCCTCATTGTTCACTTTTTTCTTAGTGAACTTTTTTATTACACCGTGAGAGCTGTATTAAGTTACTAATTCTGTCGTATGGCGAGGTGCTATATGCAGGTATGTGGACCCAAAAGCAGATGACGAGGAAGCGGAAGTAGCTGGATGACTACCGTGTTTATTGTTGGGTGGAATGTAGGCAAGAACAGGCAGAGGTGAGCAGACAGGTAATGAGCAGACAAAATCCAAAATCCAAAAATCACCGGAGAACAAAGAATCCAAGATAACACAATCACAGTGCTTGGCAAGGACCAACACCATGTGTACCACAATGATCCGACACAGAACAAAGAAAAGACCCAGACTAAATACCCAAGGGGAGGTGAGACAACGAGACACAGGTGCAAACAATCAAGGGAGGACCAACAATCAAAACTGGAGGGAAAACACAGACAGGAAGTAAAAACACAAGACACACAAGGGAAGGAGACTACTACAAAATAAAACAGGAAGTGTCAACACCAAAACTACCACAAATTCACAAAGCATTCAACTAGTGAAACACAGTGGCTTTTGTTGTGAAGTAGCCATTGGAAAAGCAATGTGTTTGTCACCACAGTCAGCGCTGACCGCGATCATTCATAAAACTGCTCTTACAAAGTTACGTGCTGTTACCATGGTAACCACTGGATTCACCAAATCAACCAGGACTGAAATCTTAAGGATTGTAACTTATGCAAACATATAAGCAGTGTTGCAAGATCAGCTTTTCATCTTTAAAATAATAAGGAGTTTCTTATCAAAACCAGGCCTGTGGAGACTAAATGTACAAGTCAAAGTTTAACACTGTCAGTGGAATATTTATATTACACCCAGAAAAGCAGGACCAAATGTGAAGTCTGACACTAAAACATTGTTCTGGGGCTTTATCTGCTGATTGCACCAGTTTTCTGCCATCAAACTAGAGGCAGCTCAGTTTCCACTTGTGCATGAAATGTGCTTTATAATTAAAAGGTTGTCCTGCCTTTTCTTAATTGCCTTGCCTTGCCTGTAGTGCTGCCACACCTCCAGAGAAATAAGCCTGCACACCAGATGGTGGTCCCTCACCGCCATAGGGCATCAAATGCTCCTACAAACATGTAAGAAAGATGCTGTTTAAACCCCTTGCTGGGTTTGCAAAGTGCACAAACAACAGGTCACTTTGACAGTGGGGTTTCTGTCTCTTCTCTCCTTATAAAGGTGCAATGTTCTCACTGGACACAAGTTTTAAGCCTTCGCTGCTCTGCAGAAAGAAGGAAGTGGGATGAAAGACAGAGAGCTGAAAGGCCAAACAGCTATCATCCCTGGAAACCTCAGGGTGCAATAAAACAACAGCACCAGCTTTTGCAAGGTATATACAGGAAGGATGAACAGAAAATGCATTTCACATGCTCATCCAATATGACAGCAAGCAGTAGAGTAGTAATTTAATCTCGATTTCCTGCAGTGAAAAACAGGGCATCATAGAGTGCCGAACTTGATGGAATAGTCCAGCAGAGGTATGCCACATTATCAGCCCAAACTGTTATGTTATGATAGCCTATGAGGTAGACTGAATAAGCACAAAAATTTACCCATAGGGTTGAATGAAGCAATCATTTCCTGTAGGAATGTAAGAATATCTGCAGGGCACTGTACTTAAATTAAATTAGGTCTTTTACCCAACACCAATCATCTAATGCTTTTAACATACTGTAAGGGCACAAACTGAACTAATTTATTCAATTCTCGCTCTCATACATGGTCCAAATTGCATGGCAATTGCAAGAACCTGTGTTCCATTTATGGGAGACAGGTTCCAAAAATGTTGTCTGTGTCCCTGTGCTGAGTTTGAGCTGCCCCTACAGTAAACCGGGGGCTATCTAAATCAAGGAAAACTGCTCTCCTTTCATTCTCTCCAACATCATGTAATGAGATGTGATGAAAAAGAAAAACACATAGGGAAGGACATTTGGATGGAAAGATACTCATGGCAACCCTTGTGTGACAGACAAGGCTAAACTTTTTCATGTTTATTATGAAAAAGTCCCTCCCCACAGGAGTCACCCATGTCCCGGTGGCAGGGATGAAAGCTGCACTCAGACTGACTTGATTTTAAGTTCACAATGCTCCACAACAAAATCAGTGAAGCTGGCGGGTGTGCATGCTTCCCTACCTATTTGTGTCAGAAACCACTGACACATTGTCATTGTCAGATATGCAAATCAGTACATAGTGGCTCTGCATGAAGTGTCAAGGCTAGAAACACTGTACATAGTTGCAAATAATTTATGTGGGACTTGCTCTGCATGGCTGCCCACATATTGTTCACTCTGCTGGAGCTCTGCTGGAACCACCAACAGGATAGTACAGGCCTGGGAGGAAGGGTGGATATTTGAGCCCACCACCAAATAAATGGGCTACTGCAGGTATGTCATTTTCCACTCAGTCTCCTGAGTTGGCCTAGATGTTACTACAGTATGCAAGTACTCTACACAAGCAATTACCTTTCAGTGGGAAATGTTGCCCAGGATGCATTTATATTTTATGTAATTTGCCCAACAGAGACTATGTTCAGCAATAATTGACACAAGGTGTTAAGGGAGTCCTGCTATAGGTATCTCCTTGGGTTTTGATTTATAGTTCAGGACATTATTTTTATGAACATATTTTACTTGATCAGGACATATTGTGCTTAAATTACATTACCCAGGTGATAACAAGGCACAGTGGTAAGGATTGTCTCATTACTGAATATGAGACTATTCTGTGAAATTGCTGTATTTATGTTCTTTCATTCGCTGTGACAGATGTGATCGCAGTGAGCAGAAGGCTTGCTGTGGAAATGGCTTTGCAAGATGGGTGTTACTGAAAGAAGACAATAACTGAGCTTCTTTCAACTTGTAACATGTTTTCTTCACTCTCAACCGGCATCAGAAAATTGTAGGAGAAAACGTAAGCAGCCAATAATGTGTAATCACATTTCTGAGACCCACATTAGCTTAGGCCAAGTGCTAATGCAGAAAGTACATGTTGAGATTACAGTAAAAAAGGGTGTGTGGAGGTTCAGGAGGTGGATAAAGTGTTATGTCTAATACGATTTCTCAATATTAAAGTGATCATATTATGCTCATTTTTAGGTTCATAATTTTATTTTGGGTTTGTACAAGAATAGGTTTACATGGTTTGATTTTCAAAAAACACCATGTCTTGAATGCTCCGTTTTAGCTATCGAGTGAGGAATTTCCCTTCTATTCGATCTTTGTTGGGAGTTGCACATGCAACCTAGGTTGCAGACTACTAGCCAATCAGAAGCAGAGTAGGGCGGATCCTGACAAATAAGGTAGTGTGATCTAAAACAAAGCCGCTTCAGCCAGTAACTATGGCTTCAGTTCAGCCACTGAACCAGCTTCACAACCGAGACTCGAGCAAGACATTTCAGAGTGGTAAGTTATTAATTTGTAACTAATTTATCTTTCATAGGTAACATTTTAACTGTGCACTGTCTCTACATCACAGTAACAACTTTATTGACTGCCCGGAGGGTATCTGATGTTAATTTAATTTCATATTTAGGTGTACTTGTGGAAACTGTGCAATTTGTGCATTATGACGTGTGTTACATAGTGACATAGATACGTTACGGAAGTAAAGGCTGGACTACAATCGAATTGGTTTCAGGCAGTTCAAGAGCAGTGTTTTCTGTGGAAGTCCCTTTGAGGTGGACTTTGGCAAACCTATTACATGCACAAAAAAGATATATAACACAATAAAGGAAAGGGGAAAAGCCAAAAAGCATAATATGACCACCATTTATTATTTAATATTGACTATGATCTTTGAAATGGTAAATAGTAAAGATGGCTACATTTTATATAGCGCTTTTATCTGAAACGCTTCACAGGGCTTTTGCCACTAATTCACGCACACACCGATGGCGGCAAACTACCACGCAGTGTGCTGGCCAACCATCGGGAGCAATTTGGGGTTCAATGTTTTGCCCAAGGTCACTCCGACATGTGGACAGGAGGAGGGGATCGAACTGCCAACCCTGTGAACCATACCCTAACCAGATTGTAGTAGTAGTAGTGCCATTTTAAGACTAAAATAGAATAGTCAATGTGTGCTTGTAAATTGAAGTTTCTACATGTAAGCATTTCCAGAACAAGTCCTACAGCTTCTGACCAGTAAGTTTACCTGGAGCACATACAACCAATACAGTTGGCTAGATAAATCTGTGGCAATCATGACAGTGAGACTACAGTAGGGTGTTGCTGACTGTATGAGCTGTGCGAGGTAGGAAGGAAGATGTTTCAGTGATGGCTTCACAGAGCTAGATAAATGACCAGATCATTCATCCAAGAACGCTTTAACATTAAGGTATAAATCTGTATAAGCACTATAATGGATGTACTTACAGCGAACAGAATTAAGCCAGCATTGGCAACTTAATGACTTGTGAGCCACTGACTGGTTTTTATGTTATGAGTAAAATCTGAAAATTGATTCTGGACTCTTCAGAAATCCAGTGCAAGGAGTATGAGATGAGGATGATGTGGTCTCTTAACTATTTTTTAATCTTCATATTCCTTTAAGTGAATACTGTGTTTGTTTTGTAGTTATCTTCCCTTAAAGAAAATGAAAAAACCAAAATCATTTTGCATTCCAAACTACAAGATAAATTCCCCAAATGGCCTTGATGGTGACAAAAAAAACAAAACAGACTCATCAATAGAGTCATAGTTCACTGCTCCAGTAATCCCTCTGGACGGTGACGGCAGTAATGTTTACAACAGACAGCAATCTTCCCAGCTTCTCCATCGCACCCTGTGGTCCCCAACCTTGTGTGATAACACTTAATCAACTGTTCCTCTTTACCTCAATACCTTCTCCACTCCTGTCCTCCAACCCTCCAGTTTTCCCTCTCTTTCTGCCAACTGCCTCCAATTTCTCATTAACCACCACAATAGTATTCCAGTATCAGCGGTAAATTGGGCTGTCCCAAATTATTGTAGCTGCCTGGCAAGGCACAGTGGAGTGGGAGAAACACAGATTCAGTGGGAGTATCAGGAAGGGCAATTTCTGAGCCTGAAGAGGAGAAATTCCCAGGGAAAACAGATGACATTCCATACTTCATTAATCACCAGCCAGGATGACAGCTAGACTAAATTGGAAAGGCAGGGACCCTGATTCAGTCTCCATCAACCTCCTCGTTTTTTCCCTCTTTTTCCTTTATACACCTTCCTCTGTTGTCATCAGCTGTACCTTTCCCTGCTTCAGTCCCACTTCTCTCCATTCCCAAATGGCATAGGTCCAATAGTGGATCAAGGCAGATTCTGATGAACACTTTGTATCTTTTATTGATAAAAAATTTAGGCTTGTCTGAAAGTTCTGTCCACATGGCCTCTGGGTCATAAAACCAGCTCTGCGAGGACAAAAAGACGTTTCCCTACATATTTTACTACAGTCCATTTGTAACTGGTATTAAATTTTTGTAACATCTTCAGTAATGTGCAGCTATTTGTGCACTACACTTCCCAGAGATCATATGGCAATTAGTCGTGAGCTGGATTTACCCTTACATTTGCAGGTATGGCACTGTCCAGTGTTACCAATCATTAACTATCAAATGCTGTCACAATTTGTCTTTGGCAGAAAAATCTACGAGGGTCACCTTGTCCCTGCTGACCACTGTAGTGTCTGTGATCAGGCTACTTCATAGCAAAATAATATGGCAACATAGGTGTGAGGCCACCAAAAATAAGAAATCGCAGTTCTGAAATGCCAAAGACTTGACTTTGAATTTAAGAACAGTGCCGCCATTACATAGTATGTCCACCATAGAGCAGTTTATTTTTTCAACTGTGAGATTCCCCACTTGATCACAATTCTTTAAATTGGAAAAAAAGGAATTCTCAAAAAATTGTTTGTTATATTATGTGTTTATATATTAAAAAACAAATGTTAGCCTATATATCATTATTAGATTCCAATTAGCAATTAGATTTCTTGAAAAAACTTGCGTCTTGCTCCAATGCAAAAATACATTGCTGAACAGAGGCTAGGGGAAGAAAACCTAGTGAAGTAGGATGGGACTGCAGCTCTCCACAGCCAATCAGAGCAACAATGTAATGAGCAGAAGGTCACCAGGTGCAGCAAAACTTCCTTATGGAGTGCATGTTAACCATGGTTTAATGAGTAAGGCCGAGTTAAAACAGACAACATCGCTGCATGAAAAAGCGCAGCCTCCTGATTCATTTTAATGAGGCCACTACATTGGCACAGTAGGTGTGCCGACTGAAAGCTCCGGCAAAAAAACAAAACAAAACGCAGGGTCGCCGCCAAAAAGTTGAGCCTGGTTGCCGCAATGCATTGGCATCCAGCAACACGCCAGGCTGGCCAATAAAATTTATTTAAGCAAACATTCCGATATGTCACAACAAACGATAAAATGGATGTTGTTGTGATAAGTTTTCAGAGTTGTAAAATCATTCCACATGGTAAATTCTGGGGTGCACGGTGGCAGAGCGGCTACAGCTCCTGCCTCCCAATAAGGAGATCGTGGGTTCGTGGGTTCGATTCCCGGACCGGACCAACATCACACAATCTCTCTGGGTGGAGTCTGCATGTCCTCCCCGTGTTACCGTGGGTTCTCTCCGGGTTCTCCGGCTTCCTCCCACCGTCCAAAGACATGCATGTGTAGGTTAATTGATAACTCTAAATTGCCCGTATTGAATGAATGTGTGAGTGAATGGTTGTCTGTCCTTGTCTGTGTCTGTGTTCGCCCTGCGACGCAGTTGGCCACTGTCCAGGGTGTGCCCTGCCTAAGGCCCGAAGTCACTGGGATAGGCTCCAGTCACCCGCGACCCCCTAACGGGGACCAAGCGGTAGAAAATGGATGGATGGATGGATGGTAAATTCTGTGCAGCATCTGATTCGCCTTTAAACTCATGGAGATACTTCTCAAACCGGCCTTCCTTGAATTTTGTTGTCTCGCTGGCATCATACCCCACCAAAGCTACATATTTAACATAGCACTGGTTTTGGAATGCATTAAATGCACTATAGTGCACTTATCTGGTAGGGATACATTAGTGTGGATCTTTATTTGATAATATCAACACAGAATCACATAATTAAATGATTAAAAGATTATTAGCCTGCACAAAAATGATAAAACTAAATGGGCTCAGTCAAGTGCATGCTATGCAGATACACTATGGCGATTCCAGATTCCATCCAATAATATTAATAATAATTTAATTTCACATTACCAAATTGTTTGGATTTGGCCAGTTTAAGGGTTTGCCATTTCTTGCAAGTGCAAGTATGATGAGCTACTGATTATATTCATATCTCTTCTTGTGTCACTTTCCATGTTGTGGTGATAACACTGCATGAATGCTACTGTAGCTGAGCGCACAAGAGAGACAGAGGTTTCCCTCAAGCTCCAAATGCCACTCAGTAGAAGAAGGTTAAGCGTGGAGCTCAGAACACGGGGTCAACAGAAAAGAAAAGAAAACAAATGGTTAATTATATGGTATGTTTACCACTGAAATGGGGATGTGATGATCAAGGGCTTCAGCAAGTTAAAAATGTTTTTGATGAACGTGCCAATTTGATTTCAGTGTGAAAAGGTCAAAATGTCACAAAACGGCAAAATTTGAGTAAAATTAAAAGTGTGTGCTTGTGTGTGAATTTCCATTTGTGTACAGTTTCATGTTGGGCTGCACCTAGCTGATACTGTTTTGGTTTTTTTTTTATCAAGTAATATGTTGAATACTTTTTTAGATTAATCAACTAAAGGTTTAGTTGATAAAATGCCATAAAATAGCGAAAAATCCCCAGTTGCAAAGTTCCAAGAGCCCAAGGTGATGTCTTCAGATTGTTGGCTTTGTTCAACAAACAGTCCAAAACCCAAAGATATTCAATTTACAGTGATATAAAACAGAGAAAACTAGAAAATCCTCACATTACAGAAGCTGAAACCAGTTTTTTATTAGCATTTGTGTTTGATAAATGGCAAAACGTATAGCAATGTTTACCATTTTGGATTCCCACTTATCATTTCTGCTTCTAAATAACTGTATGGCCCCTAAACTCATTCAATCAACATTTCTTTAAAGCTCCACATTCTGTCCCTATAACTACAGGCTGCAGTGACAGACGGTTGAAATGTTCTTCAATTGAGACAGATCTGCTTAGTATTCAGTGCCGTTATTACAGGCAAGACCATTTACAGAGCCATTGGGAATTTTTTTCCTGTGGCGAAGGTATGACCCACCCTACTCTGCCTCTGAATGGCTAGTACTAGTTGCCTTCATTGGTTGGGTTGGTTAAGTTTAGGCATGAGGAGGCAGTGATGGGCGGCCCTATATGCTCACTATGCAAGTTGTGTTGGACCCTGCAAATTATGCAAGGGGCCCGCCTCCCCCTCGTGTCAAAGCGGGTGTCAATGTTTACAACTTCAATGAGAAGATGAAGCGGAACTTTTCTTCTGGTCACGAAAAGAGAAAAAAAAAACACCATGAGAGTGAATTGCAGGAACAGCAATCAGGTAAATATGCGTTCTCTCCTCTCCAAGTTTGATGTCAGCAAATAACTATGTAAATGTGCTAGCTTTCAGTGCATCTCTCTAGTCTGATGAACTTCAGTGGGCAACAGTGTTTATAAATGAAATTAAACCTCGTGCTTTCCAGCAGCAACCTCTGTTTGGACCAGTCCAGACGATATATGGGCGTGATGACACTCCTCATGGGTGCACATAATTTTAAAACAAGCCAATGATTATCTAGTCTTTCAGTCAGTTACAACTCTGGACTAATGCAAGATGGAAAGCAATGGATTGACACTATTATTATTATGACTATTGATTAAATATTGAAATTAAATTATTTATGAACTGCATACTGGGCAATATGGATGCACATCTCTCAGTAAATAATAACCATCAAGTATTCAGCCAAGCCATAGTTTAAATAATATTTTATATTTGACAGTCTGGAGTTTTGCAGAATTGTTCAACATGAACATTTTGACTGGTGAAAGAACCAAAGCAACAGAATTCTCCAATGTTACATGCAGTGTGGTTCTGCATGTTGTCTGATCTAAACAAATAGTATTATTTACCTAAAGACCCATAATGCCATTTGGAAGTCGGCCTGGATATTACCCTAAAAAAAACATTGCTAAATACTCATTTTTTGTGGTTTTTCCATCTACTTTCAACCTGGATTTGCTCAGGCCTGTGGCTGTGGCTCCACTGAGTTTCTAGGCCTAAATACCACAGGCACAGGTAACTGTCTACACTCAAATATGTTTGTTTTTTTTATTTCAGGCGAGAATTAAATTGCAAATTCCAGTGTGTTTGAGCTGGTGTTACTCGTTGTCAGTAACACCTGGAGTCATTCTGACAACTAGAGACGAAACTTCCAAGGCTTACTCACAAGGGTTCAAGAACAGTAACCATTTTATTTTGGGTAGGTCATTTTCAGGCTTTTCGTCAGAAATAGGATGGCTAGTCAAAAGACGAAGGGGGACGGACGGACGGATGACGGTAAAGGCTATTGTTTGTGGTTCACGTTTGATAAAAAAGAACAATAAAGAATGAAGGTAAAATTAAGATCAAAGATGGACCAGGCAATGTTAGCAGCTACCGTTGGTATACTTTACTGAGAAGCAGAAGAGGAGGATGCTGAACTGGCGACGTTATGATTGACAGCTGGGTGAAGTAGTCTCGGAGGCACCTGCAGACTTCTTTTCGGGAATTGTACGTAGAGTAGGAACGTCGAGAGATGTAACTTTAACTTTCCAAAATCGTGATTGTCTGTTTCAAACCGACTGATTTGTTCTGCAGTAAACTGTACTAACGGATCTGAGGGATCTTTGCAGTTTTTTCGGTAAGTTAAATTTGTGTTTTTAAAGCTATTCAGTAAGTTAATGTTATTAGCTAAGCTAGCTAAAACACCAAGCAGTCTATTATTTTTAGAAAATAATAAGGTCAAAATCTGAATTAACTTAGTCTAAAGAAATCGTTCTACTGTGCTTGAACTTAAAAAGCTAGTACCGTAGTACAGCCATTAGTTCTGCAACGCTGACTGTACTGGCCAGAAGGATTTTAAGACGTGCAGCAATTAAGATGTGAGGTGAGGTATTGAAACTGTTTTGATGAGAAACAGTCAAAGAAAAGTCAAAAGTAGTCTGATTACTGGGCTCCACCCCTCGATGACTACTGTGCAGACTCCGGCTCCAAATGATGTCACCAGCGCAAGATGATAGCACCCGTATCAGGGATATTTTGGCTTCATTTTGTACAGTGGGAGGAAGTGGAGACGCGTCGTCCATCTTCATATACAGCTTTCAACCAGAGAGGGCAGCGAAACACTGCTTTTCAGCCTGGTGTTACGTTACACTTTAACCAAGGTCGGAGGCACTGCATGCTCTCTGCTGTTATTTAATTTATATGAATTTATCTATCATGTACATATTCAATTCTATTGTTTTGTACGTACACATTTAACTAAGGGAGTGTTCTAATTTATTACATTGATATTGACTGATTTATTTGTATAATTACATATTCATTTCTTATCAATATATTTACTCATTTCATATTTATTTCCCTGACTATTAATATAATCTGTCACATCTTGTCTTCGATACAAGCATGATATCAGAGAAGGACAGAAAATGATGGTATGCTAATGAGGTCTCTGTAGGATGCTTCCCTCCACTGAGTGACCTTGCTACCTGAACTGGACACATCTGACAAAACACAGAACAGGAAGGGGAGAGTACGCCAAGGGAACAGAGCAGGAAGTTAATGAACAGCCTTCACAACTGACTGGGACTGTTTGTAGAAGCAGACCCACGAACATACTGTAAATAGACGGATGCACAATCACGCCTGTGCAAGCTTACAGATCCACAAGCCGTCCACATGAATGCACACACACACACCAGTTTCCGCAGCCCCTCGTGCCATCCAATCTTATTCATTTTTTTCACTTTCTCCTCCCCATTCACTAAAAAAAAAAAAAACATCCAAAGATTTACACAGCTGGGAAATCAATGTGCCCTGGGGTCCTGAGAAAAAGGGGACTGAGGCTGTTGCAAGTGGGAGAAAGAGAGCTTGTCATATTCAGGCGTTTAATTAATTTCCCAGGTCCCCAAGGCTGAAAGCTGCAGGACTTGGAGGAGGAATGGCAGTAGTGAGGGAGGGATGGAATGAACAAAGGTAAAAAGTGCCCTGTTGAGGTTTGATGCTTCATATCTACTTTAGATGTACAAAACGGGTGTGTTGTAGGAACTGCATACAGTGTTCCATTAATTTCAATTTTTTTTAAAAATGTCTCTTCTTTGTTAGAAAAAAGTCAATTTAAAAGTAGGAATAGAAGTAATTGCTAGTTTTCAATGAAAAAAAAAAGATTTAACCCGCAATGCTTTGACAGCTTCTATAGTAAGCTTAAACCAATCGATGTGCTTAAAAGTTTAACTGTGAGATTCCACCTACTGTTCACTATCCACCAGTTGCTCTAAACTACTGACAAGCTAGCTGTTAACTACCTGGCTTAAAATGATGATCTCTGGACAACCATGAATAATACAGAACTGGCATGCAGACTAGACAAAAGCGAAGTGCTTAATATTGTGGTATGACTAACTCACAAATTAACGTTAATTAGCTTTAGATGGCTAAATTTACCACTGTCAGCATTGCCAACCATACTTTTTTACTAAACTTTTTTACTGCTTAAGATATAGTTCATAATTTAAAAAGCAGCTTTTGCAATTTAATGCACTCTTTCAAATAGCAGTTTTAGTAGAAAAACTATACCTCCATGGCTTATGGGTTAAGAGGCTGACCATGAGTTGTCCTTGGTTCGATCCAGCCGCGGACCTTTGTTGCATCTCTCTCCCTTGTTTCCTGTCATCGCTCTACTATCACTCTCTAAAAAAATAATGAATGAAAATATATCAATCATTCAGCCCAAGAAGGCATCTTGGAGAGGTCGGCAGCCAATTAAATGGTCCACATCTGATATCTCTCACACATGCTATCTACACAAAACCAAGAGTCTTATGACTACTGGTTAGAACCACAACTTTCAAGTTAACTGAACCATAAGTATTACGTAAAACACATTATTAGGCAATTACATCTAAGACTGTAATGGAAGAAATCATTATGTTGAGACACAACTATCTCTTTGGCCTTCTGTGTATCAGGTAATGTGGCTACAATACACATAGGTCTAAACTGAAATGTTTTTCCTCCTTACTGCATGAATTTCATCACACAAAATGCAGAAAGTATTTTTTCCATTTACCCTTTGTGGTATCTAGCCATGCAGACTCACTCATGATCTGCAGATATTGCTGTGAACCCTTTCTCACTCAAACTACGTTCTACTGAAGACATAGTTACAATGAAAACTGTTAACAGTGTTACCAGAACATTGCTGCTGGAAAGACACATTTCTGTTGAGTTATTTTTTCCTGTGCTCTAAGGAGCACAAACATGATTTCAGTCACCTTTGTTGTATTGGGATGGCGCAGAAGTTTCAGGAGGAGATAACTCAAAATGTCAGTAAACAAAAACTATCTGTATTGTGGGCAATCACAAGGTGAGAAAATATGTTAATGCTATAATCCCCACTTCTTAAATATCAAATGTAACCTAAAATAATAAATCCAGATTTACTGAATTCTTGTTTATTTTGTTTTGTTTAGTTCATTTTATTTTTTAATACATGTTTCATGCTTTTTCCCCACCAAGATCATAAAACCTTAATCTTTCTTGAATATGAAATATGGGTTTCATATAACCCACACATGTATCTTGTATCTGTCTGACAAACTTTCCTATTTCCCAATTCCCATTAAGTACAAGGACATCAAACTAATTACAACGACCAATACTTTCACGTCTCATTGTGTCTCACATAATGACATAACTGAAGCTCCGGTCCACTGTGCTAATTGAATATGTAGCGCTCTGAAGGAAGCACCTAAAATACAGCCACACTGTGTGGAAGTGGATCAATAAGCCATCTAAATACAGATACAGAATACAGATATAGCAACGGCCATACTTCTACGTTCCACATCACTGTAAATCAATTCCCCCTCACAAGGGCCCATCATTATGCTGCCACAGCTAGACTGTATCCACCTTTTTTTCGAATGCGGAAGTGAACAGTTGGTCAAACTTCTGGTTTTGTGCCGCACTTCCGTCTGATTGTTTACCTGAGCTAACTAACGTTGGCTTGACTAACTTTTTTAACGATGTCGTGGGAGCACTTCCAAAAATCAATTAAAAAATCGAGATGGCAGGTTGGTGCCGCAACCTCAAACAAACAAGTGGGAGGATGACATTAATGACACTAATTGAGACCTGCGATCTTTGACAAAATGTGTAGCCACACACGACCAGTAAAATGACTCTGTTTAATTGGGGCTCAGCTTTTAATTTTAAGTTGTACGGTACTAACAAGAGTTAGCATTAGCTAGCGTACCCATTCAAACTGCGGCTGCTAATCTCCTGACAAGACATCGCCTTGGGAGTTTTCATTGGGGCTTCAGTAAGTTAGCCTAGCCACTTCTCTGAACACTCCTGCTCCAAGTAAACCTTTTGTTTGTACCAGTTATTATGGCAACCCCTAACTGCACAAAACATTCCGGTTTTCCTCGAAGCCATAGTGATCCAAAGAGTTAGCCAGGTTAGCTAGCCAATGACTGGAAGTGCCTGACCTGAATTGTCGCACAAATAAACGTCAATTGGCTGCGTCCGTATTTCCGTTGAAAATAAGGTCAACAATCTTGTTAGTATGTACCATTCCTTTGCTAGCTTTATCTGGAGGGTACTTCACACATATCGTAAATAGGTGATTTTGAAATGTTGTTTATTATGCTGAATCATTAACATGCATGTTTAGGGATTAAGTCATTCATGTTGATATTTTGTTTTACTGATTTTAATCCGTGTTGCAGGATATACAGTAGATTAGTTGCTTTCACTGTTATCTGTCTATCTAATCCAGCTGTATGGAGTAGTCCGTTGTTCTCCTCTGGGAGGCTGAATGACTGGCACTGTGAGTGTTGTGAATGGACTGAGAAATTAGAAGTAAATAAAAGCTGTGTGCTTGCCGTACCTCTGTTCTATAACCCTGCAGTGGAGGGTGGATGCCCGTGGAGCTGAAATATGGAGCTGTCAGGGAGAGGCACATAGCAGCAGAGAGAGGACACTGTGACCCAGCCAGGGTGTGTTGTGGAGATGTGGCTGAATTGCTTTAGACTGCCTTGTGTCTGATATATCTGTGCTTCTATTTCAGTCCGAATTAAACAGTACCTTGATCACTTTCTGGAATAAACAGCCACCATAGCTGAACAAACAAAGACAGGACTGTCACCACAGAAAAGGATGTCTCAGTACCCATGACTGAATGTCAGTGGTTTGGCACTTCACCTCCCAGAGTTGACTTCTTCAAAGTTAATATAATAAGCTGTGCTCTTATAACAAATAAACCTTAAGTTGAACCTGTCAATTATTCACTGTGACTATATGTTCTCACATTTAACTTTCTCCAGTTCCCAAACTTCGCTGTGTGCTGGCACTCAGATACAAGGCGGCAAATACCTCAAAATAGACTGGAAACGGGGGAGGAACAGCTAGCCTGGCTCTGTCAAAAGGTAACAAAATCCACCAACCAGAACCTCTAAAGTTAAATAATTAACATGTGTTAAAAAAACAAAACATGGTTTTATGGGGGGTTACAAGGCCTTTTTGTTAAATAAATGAATTCAGTTTTTAATTTTCAATTACAAAGAAAAATCATTTGTATTAGGCTACAGACTACACTCGTCAAAAAATGTGGCTTAGTTAAGAAAAGCAGCTTTGACATTACAAACATCAAGAACAAAAAAAAAGTCTTAGTTCACATCTCGACTACAGTAAATATATAATAATAACAATGGATTACATTTATATAGCGCTTTATCTTATATACTCAAAGCGCATCAGGGAAGGGGAGAAACTCACCTCAACCACCACCAATGTGTAGCACCCACCTGGGTGATGCACGGCAGTACATCAGCTTGAGGTGGAGAGGGAAGGAAAGCAAGAGCCAGTTACACTGGTGGATGATTAGGTGGCCAGATGGAGAGAACCAGGTTGAGAATTCTGCCAGGACACCGGGGAATGCCCTACTCTTTATGATAAGTGCCATGGGATCTTTAATGACCACAGAGAGTCAGGACAGCGTCTCCTACAGAACAGCGTCCCCATCACTGCACTTGGGCATTGGGATTTTATTAGGACCAGAGGGAAGACGGATATAGAGTGTTGCAGGAATGTGTCCTAAAACCCAGAAATTAGTTAGCATTTTAGCACTTCCGGTTCTCTCGTCTCGAAGTCAGAGGGTTTGTTGAATGGGTTTTTAGTTAGATGCCTGAAATTAGGTCTGTGGATAACACAAGCTTAAAGAGTAACTAAACCCGAAAACAGCTGAAAACCAGTGTATATGGTTATTTAGTAGTGTTGTTGATAGATTCAGGTCCAAATCTTGACATTTTAGTGCAAAGTATTTAAATTCTACATATTGTGTTAAAAATATGCATAGCAACTGCCCTCTACAAGTTGAAACCCAGCTATTGCAATTGAATTTTGCTATTGACTGATCTGGAGGCAGGTGATGCTAAATGTCATCACGCCAAACATGAAAACTCATCTACTCACGAGTCCCCCTGTACAGCCGAGTTGTGTCATGTTTGCGTGATGTATTATTCACGGTTTATACTCACACTTGCAAACTATTCTAGGTCAAGCTAAGAGGAAAGGCAGGTAAGTGCCCAAAATCAAATTCCAAGTTGGAAGCTTAGTGGTGGTGACGCTGAATTGATGCGACAGTGTAGTACTGGGAAAAATCATAAAAGTGGCGTGAAGATTATCTTGGTGAACAAAACGTGTAAGTGTCATAAACTTTTGTTTGCCACAGAGCTTTTCTGCAATCATCCAAAATCCATGGAAAAATTCCACTGGCTTTTTGTTGAGAGAACTTGGGTTCTACTAGGGAACTAGGGTTGGCCTACAAAAATACGTCATCCCTGCAACACTCTATAGAAGAACACAGCCAAAACGTTCACTGAGCTGGCTGATTACACACCAGACAAAGAATGTTTTGTACAGGTTCTGCTTGTGTATAGGCATTTTGAAACAACAACCAGAAAGGAGTGCAGCTGCAGTGGTCGTTACAACAATTAACTTGAAAAAAACTGCCATGTTATTTTTAATGAGGGTGTCAGGACATGCGTCATATGCATAATGATGCCGGTTTTCAAGTTTAGCATTTTCGGAGCTGATGGTTTATAACACAAGGCAGTGCCCTGGAAGGGATTTAAATGGATGCTGAGAGGAGGACCTTTAGAGTGCTTAATTCATTTCCTAATCAGAGTAATGGCTTAATCGATGTGTCGAACCACTGAAATCAGATAATGAAATAGTCCTCTCGAGTGCAGCCAGCAACAGGGATTAATCAACACTGAGGTCCAATAAGTCAATAATAGAACTAGTGTGTGTTTGTGTGTATGGGTGGTGAAACTACCTAACAACGTGATATAGTGTGAATATCCATATGCTTCACTGACTAATAGCCCATGCATGTTTGCAAGTTGAATAATTACTCTTATGTAGAATTGCAGAGAACGTTGAAATTCAGAAATCTGAACTAGAGGAACCAAGACTTATGGTGCAGGTTAAGATTGGCTAAATGGCCAATAATGAAAGGAGAGCGTAATCGGTGTTTGTGTGTCTGTGCAATTGTGCATACGTGGAGGTGTACAGTACATTATTGTGTCAGCTACGTGAATGTGTGGAAATGTATGCATGTGTGAATGTGCCGTGAGGAGCAGGCGGCAGAGGGGCACGCTGCGGCCAGGTGATAACAGCGATGAATGGCCCCACCAAGTATCTAATGAAGCATTAGTGACAGACTGAGGGAGGACACTCTTCGCTCCCTCTGCAGCCGATGCACTCTTTCACATTTATTCATCCAGCGTGCGAGGGGACTGGACTGAAGATAAAGGGATAAACAGAGGTGCAGAGAGCGGCATGGAGGAGGCGCTTTTGATGAGCGCTCACCATAAGGCGGCGGAATGTCAGCTCAGCGAAAGCATGAAAAGGCTGCAAAAATGTGGCATCTCATTTATTACGCTCGTTAGGAAGGAGCATTTGCTGAATATGCAAAATCCAGGACGTCTCTATGTATCAGGAGTGACATTACTGGGTGCTGCCTGCATCTCCATTCCATCCATTCTCCTCCTCCTCCTCCTCCTCCTCCTCCTCCTCCTCCTCCTCCATCAAATCAAACAATGGTAGAACTGCTTGAAAAGAGGAGGAGCTCACCTGCCCCTGTCACCCATAATTTCAGTAGTTATGTGCTTCTTTTCCGCTTCTTTTTCCTTTTCTACACTCTCAGAAAAACGAAGAGCAGAATTGTGCACTAGCTTGTTGCTGACGCTATTCAGGTGTAATATGGTACCCTTCTTGCAAACCAATTTTGCACCCACACAATTTGTGCCTTCATAAGTACAATTATATTCCGCTAATGACCAAAAAGTACTAAAAGTATAATCATTAGGCAATGTTAAAGGACATGCACACTTGAGATCTCTTCTCAGGACTGTGTGGGTGTGTGAAAACTGTGCTTGATTGACACCTTTGTTGCACCTGTTGGGGCGGGACAAATTACAGCATTATCATTCTTATTAATACATGGAGTCTGGTGAACTCATTTAATAGCTCATCATACCTAAGAAATGCCAGCTGCAAAGTCATTGCAGCTGGCATTTCCTCATTCACATCAAAACACTGTATATATTAAATAGGCTACATGTCATTCCTTATCTATAGGATACAGAAATATCCTTCTTACAGTATTCTGTATATAACTACAAAGCTCTCAGAGCATCTCAGAAGTCCAAGAAGCATGAACCAGACCTTTAGCAAAGGCTACAAACAAACACACATAGCCAAGTAAGTTAATTATTGTTACTTACTTAACTTATAAATGTAAAATTTGTGAAATTCTAGATTTCTCTGGCCCTAGTGGGTCCTGTCCATGGTGCTAAGTGTTTTGTTTTTGTTTTTTTTGTTGTTTTTTGTTTAGACAACACGCAATTCTGTATAATATTACACAAACAGCTTAATCCAGGCAAAGAAGGAACATTAGAGCAACATATCACAAAAACAACTATTATCATGCTTTATGAAAATAACTTAAACAATAGCTAGTCTCTCCTGCTCTTGCAGGACAAAACACAACTGGGAGTCACTAGTGCTATGAGAAGTACACAATCAGGGGAACTGTTGGTGGGCCCTAATCCGTGAGGGTTCCAAAGTGAATCTGAAAAACATCTTGCCCTGCACCACCCAGGTCGTTTTGTTACCTTAACTGTTATTACACGTTATTACATTTCTTTCAGGGTCTTAAAGCAAGGTAAGTGAGCTTATTCAGCCTGAATTTGTACAAATTTGTACCCCAAACTATAAGAAAGTACTTGGAAACTTAATAGTGGATTTAAAGTACACATTTACACTCTTGAGGGCCCATTAGTGTTACATCTGTGAAAAACCTAGTTCTCGGTATAAATGTTCTCCAGAGGTGAACAGTTCAGTTTGGGCATCGCTTCACATAAGCATCTTTTTAACTAACTACTGCTCTGATTTGTAGCCAAGCAGGACAGAAATAACAACAAAATCAGAATTTTTACTTTGTATCTTTTTACCTCTCGCCTCCAAAAATATTTCAGATTGCCAGGATATCCCTTCTTACACTGCAGTACTGTTCAGTCGTGATGCACACAGTATGGATACTTACATGTAGCAGTTTGAGAGAAAAAGCAAAAAGACACACAGACGAGAAAAGGTCATGGCATATAATGGTTGAATAGATATATATGTGTAACAGACAGAAAGACAGTGTGAAATGATTGCCACTTTTAAAAATGTCACCTTTCAAGAGCTCAGTCATTTCAGTTTCCTGCTTTGGAGACGCCCCTCCCCTCACAATACAATCCACATTAGTCTCAAAGATGTGTCCGTGCTCCTCAGCACAAATGACCTTTGGATTCCTCAAAGAAGTCAGAGGAAAAAGCTCAGACTTTGATTGTGCACATGAAGGTTTTTGCTGAGGGGCGGGTGTGAAGGAAAAACAGATTTGAGGGATTTTGTTCAGCTCTTTGATAAAACCACACGGACAGAGGTTTTGCTGACATAATTGTCTGCATCTACATGTAACTGATGATACCTGGCTAATAGTGTTAACCCCTGAGCCAGATCATGAACTCAGGGTTTCCAGTACTCTATACTTTAGCATTCCTCTCCTTTTTTTCAAAGTCAAATCTCCATCCCGTTGATTTTTTCCGAACCTGTCTCTGTGCTGTCGATAGTTAAATTCATTGGGGCAGGAGTGGAAAAATGGATGGACTGTGCTTTGTCGACAACCTCCTCTTTTTCTACCTGCTCCTCCTTCTCCTGCTCCTGCTTCACCTCCTTAGCTTCTGCTCCAGAATGCAGACCAGTCAGCTGAAATGAGTAACGGCTGGCTGTTTCTGCTAGATCGACATGCGTTACCAAACCATCCATCAAGCTGCTGACAGCTCTCCGATGCTTTCTCCAGAGGAAGAGTCCATACCCATGCACATACACAAACACACACACACACACACACACACACACACAACCACAAACCACCCATCAGCCATTTTGAGTTCCCTTACCCAGCATTACGCTGGCAGAGTTGGGACTGAGGGAAGGAGAGAGCTGGATAGAAAGCTATAAGGCAAACTGTAAAAGCACAGAGATGGCTAAAGCTGAAGTTGTAGCGTATTCTCTGTTGATGCTGTTATGCCAAGGAATCAAATGGGAGCTGTATTGTGCCCTCCAACAGTGTTTCCCTCTCGGTTGGCTCAGAAGCTTAGATGATAGCAGAATTGCCAGGCGTCAGCACACTATGGCCCTCAGTACCACTGTGGCTGCAGAGACGTTTTTTCAGGAACTTATACTATGTCCATTTTTCTACCGCACATCCTTGCCAACCATTTTAGCAATGTTTAGCAAGAGAGACTAGAAATTACGTTTATATACTACAAATTTTCTTTGAAAAATACATTTTGACTAAACTTAATTGCTGCCCGGATTGTGTGGCAACATTTTTTCCAAAGAAGGAAGTGCAATGTGGACGCACAAAGTGCAGGACTTTGACTGGGGTCGAGTAGGGTGTCTCTGCAGACCGGAGACTTTGAATGGGCGGGGTAATGTTAATAATTTTTTTATCTAACCTCTATGGGAAATTACAGTAGTAAGCTAATAGGCTAGAAAAGCAATGGCAACCGGCAATGCAGTAGTGCCCTTGCCTTACGAAAGCCAGAACAAACTTTTAAATTAGGCCTTGTAATTGAATTGAATTGAATTGAAATCTAATATGAGTGAAGATTCAGTAACTGGATTGCTTATTTCTCGCTTCAGATTTGTTCAGAAACAAATCTTTTTTTTTTTTGGTGGACTGCTAAGGTGAAATAAGTGAAAGTTTACGTAGCATGCTTCATACAACGGAACCCTACTACTCATGCTCATACAGTCTGTGGCTCAACCCCCACTGGCCCCCATTCTCCTCCCACCAGGCACGATCCAGGGATTATGAAGGCTCGCTAGCTACACTAGCTAATGATGGCAGCCAGAAACAAACATCTATGATCCATTGTCTGTTTGATAATCTAAACAAAGAACATGTTTTCTTGCGGTGGCCTTTCTAAAATGAGCAGTGGTGAGTTACTATATTCTGTTATGATCATGAGTTGATAATAATAAAGCTCTATAAATAAAGTTTTATTATCATTATTATTATAAGCAGACAGCGTTAGCTAGCCTAGCTAGTGCGCTAGCTAGTTGAAAAGTTTGTACAAAATAAATGATCAAAGATACTCTATAACAAAGATAACGCATTACAGGCAACGTCAATGGTATCAAATGGTATACAGAATTCCCCAGTTAAATAGTAATAAATAGGCTATAATAGTATTACTAAGCAAAGAAACACAAGTTTCATTTTATGTGGTGGCAATGCGATGCAGCATTGCACTGAAACCAGACTGACGTTTAGAGAACAGATGTTGCATGATCTCGTGAGAGTGTGTGGTTGAGACAGAGACAGGTCTCGATCAAAGTTTATTTTCTCCTGATTTGTACGTCTGAAAATGCCATTTTAGTGTCAGAATGTCGGAAGATATGTGGCTTGTGAAAAATGGGTCCGATATTTACTTTGATGACTATGGGGCGAATCATAATCAGTCATAACCTGTGCTAACATTCACTTCTCCCATTGGATTTTTTAGATTCTGCTAGTCTCTTAAAGGGGTGGGGCAGTGGTGAAACCCACGTGACACAGATACAGCAAAGGGCTCTCAAGTGAGCCATCTCCCTTCTAAACCGTCTCTGAAATGATGGATGGAGCATGAGTTGTTTGTTGAAATTAGTTTTTGACTGACAGTGGATTGTAAGCCTCTGATTGGTCAAATAAAAAAATGATTGACAGTTACCACGTCCTCTCAAAAGTCTCCGGTCTGCAGAGATACAAACTTGTCGGGGTGGACATTCTGAGTCCCACATATGGTTACGTTTAGGCAACAAAAGCACTTTGGCTCAGTTTAGGGAAAGATGGTGGTTTCAGTTGAATGTTAATAAAGTAAACACGTCATGACTCATGCTTCAAGTCTGTGTGTACAATATTTAACCAAATCTACTATCTTTCCTGATCCTTAATCAAGTGCTGTGAGTGCCTAAAAATAACCATGAAAATGTTCTATCTAGCTTTAACTGCTACAAGCGGATATTGTTTTGTAAGAGTGAAAATTGTAGGAAAATAAATGAGGTATATTATCAGTGAAAATTCTTACAAAACATATTTGCTGTTGCAGATTAGTTGGATATAAATGTAATTTCTAGACAGGGTTGGATTTGCCACAAAATACAATAAATATAAGAATTTAGACAATCACAATAAATTTGGTGAAACAATCCCAACTCAAAATGTCCAAAAAGCCCCATGGGTGAAATCACAGCAGCTATTGTCAACAGATGTGTCTCCATGACAACTGAGCAAACTCCATCTGTTGATGAAGGCAGCACAATATGGATGAAAGCTACGGAAAAACAAATGATTGTTTTGTCAAACTATTATTTCCAAGGTCAAGAATGAACAATAATGTATTTGACAGTCAATTATGGACTCCTTCTGGTTATTTGCTACTTAATCCTACAATATGGGTATTTATAAACTGTAAAAAGTCCTGGGCTGATACTGTAAGTATAACATATGGTATATAATGAACACATAGGTCATTTGAAAAACAACAGCACTGCTGGTTAAAAACCAAAGCAAGCAGTAGGAAGTAGTGTCTCTGACAATTGTATTCAACAACCAAAAGAAATTTTTTTTTACATTCTACACTGGCTGAACAGTTAGGTAAAAGCATATTAGTTTGTTCCTCAATTTTTTCCAAAGTGTTCATAGTGAATCATATTCACTCAGTGATGTTGCTAGGTACGCGTCCTGCGTGTCTGACGCATTCAAATCCAAAACTATTAACGCATCCAGGGGACACACACAATTTCTTCCCTGACAATGCTACATTGTGAACAATGTGTTGTAATGATATTAATAAACTAAAGTAACCTCGCTGTCAGAAACATTGGTGTAATTTATTATCAGGCTGCAGCCTCTCACCTACTCTCTGCGTCAGGGCTGAGCACACACACACACACGCACACAGAGTGCAGTCAGAACAACAGAGAGGCGGTGGAGATTAGTCCAGTGGACAACAACTACGCTACTGTAAGTGCAATAAAACCTTCACAATTAAAAAGCCAATACTTTATCAATACACCTGTTCAACAAGCATAAACACATGAACAGAGTGATATTTTAATCTGCTCTGTCCACAGTCTGATCCACTGGCGCTATATTTACACAAGCACTGCGCGCTAGCTCGGCTAATAGTGAATTGTTACAAACAGGCTTAAATGAAAGCCGTCTGTATGTAGTCTGACGGTTTATGTTAGTTTGCCACATATCTTAAAATTAGGCAAATTCTTGTAAACTTACTGCTGGCTGAGACAAACCAGCCCCTCCTCCAACTTACCTGCAGGCAGTGAATCACAGCAGCAGCAGAGGGAGGAGGACAGAGGACAGGAGGAGGGACTGATACTGACCAATCAGTATTTTGATGTCAAGAATATGACATTATAGATTGGTTTCCAATGAGATATTATTGAGTTTATATAGTGACTCTGCTGTTGTAAACTTTACTGTTGCTGCTCAAAAAGAAACATTTAGTTATATTTAGTTCTGAATTTCTTCTTTTTTTAAATAATATATTTCTTAAAAAGCAATTATTTAGTAATGAAAAAGAACCAATAAGAGTATAGATAAGAGCAGTAGTAGGATAAAAGCCTAATGATACCCATCCCTAAACATGAGTTTAACACTAGGCCTACAATTTGTCAAAAAACACACATTTTAGTGGGGACCCACACAAATGACCACCTCTTTGGTCAGGGGGACACACTACATTGAAAACCTATCAACATCACTGTTCACTTTTTATATGAAACACTCAACTCAGGTGCAATTAAATAACAATAAAACAGAGGGGAGCGAAATGTTTTGATTGATGTTAATGTAAAATTTGCAGCACTTTGACAAAACCAAATTAAGGATTCATGTTGAGATGAATTATGTAGCCCTGGCAATTTTCTAATCTGTGTGGAAATTGCTTTCCATTGTTGGAAAATATGAATAAAAGTGTGGTCGAGAACACTGTCAGTGTCTTGAAGGGGTTTAAAGACACTTGCCGGGTCATCATCAGTTGTGTGTGATAATCAAAAAATGTCTTAGCTAACTGTATTGTTTATTGTGCTTTTATTCCAGTCTTGCTTGAGTGAATGAGTTGATGTATTACTTACCATTCCTATCCCAAAGCAGGCTGCCAAACAATACAGTTAGTTTCATTGTACAGTGTTGTTGGTGAATGAAGTTCATAAATACCTTGTCTATTGTAGTTCTCCCAGCTGCTGTTTTGCATTTTGTCTCCTGTTTCGCTGTGTTTATTCAGCTCCTTAGTTTTGGCTCTTTTACTGTAGCCCTTTGTTTTGCCATAAGTATTATTTTCTTCTTCTAGTTTGTCTGTTCAAACCAGATGGGTTTCTTCCTATTCATATTCTGCATCCATTTTCTCATTGTTTTCTTTTGAGTTAATCTGTGTGATTTGTCCTCGTTTGTTTAGAGAAGCGATTTGCTTGGGGAGGCTACTCACCCTCGAGGTCCTCTCCCTGCACGCTGTTGTTAAAGAGCAATGGGAACTGTTGGCCGCTGTGTTGAGCCCCTGTGTGTGCACCCGTAGTGAGTGAATGGTGGCGCCCCTAGGCACACCTCAATGAAGTCTGCCTCTCACAAACAAAAGCCCTGGAAAAAATTGTGGTCGCACTTTATTTCACGGTACACTAATAAGACGTTATAAGCCATACTTTGTATCAAATTAGACCAAAACTAGAAATATGTTCTCAATTAGACAGTAAACAAACACTGTTATACCCTAATTAGACACCATACACCTAAATTAAGCTGTAATTATAAACCGCATATAATGCCATATTAGACCCAAAATATGGTATACTTAGACACTACCAAATTATACTCTAATTAGAAACCACATGGAAGATCCTAATACACAATTAGACTACAGTTAGACGCTATTCTACCCTTACTACCAAATTATGCTATATTAGACATCACATTTAATGCTGCCAACATGGGCCTATGATAGCTTAATTAGACAACACAGGCTGTAATTAGACAAATTTAATGCCTTTATAATAGTCGCACACCTATTAATAGTTCTGGGAGGGTAACAACAAGCGGGAAGTGGGTATATGAAGATACAGAGTAATACATAAGGCCACAACAACTTATAAAGCAGCTCACATCATCTGTGTTCACATAATAAATAATACATCCATTTTGTGTGAGTTGCATGAATACAAGAATTGCACAGAAAACAAAGCTGCTCAACATCATCTTGAAATATCAGTACATAACTTTACTAACTGTACACAAAGTACAATTTGAGCTTAAATGTATGCATATTCTGTTTTCAGCCAGCCATGGCTCCAGCCGTGGCTGCAGAGCAGAGATCGTATGGAAGTAGAGCTGCAGGTCAGCTACTTGAGTAGAATGATGGCTCTCAGTTAAAAGCTTGCTCGCTCTGGTCCTATATCGTCTCCTAGAGGGAAATGTTTGGAACACCTGGTTAGCAGGATGTGCAGGTTCAACAGTAATCCTTCTTTTCCCTTAGTTCACCATGGTGACAGCCTGCTCTTTCACCCTCCTGCAGAAAGAGGCAATTCAGAATGACTGTTTCTTGCTAGAAAAGCCCAAGCACAATGTGAAACTTTTGAGTAAGCCCTCTCTCTCCATGTAATTTAAATGAAAAATCGGTCACTCCAGCTCATTATCAACTTAATTTAAAGCCTAAAGAGATGTGTGCTATGATAACCGCAGGGATTCCCATGTGCTGGTTTTGAATCTTGGCAGTGGCTCATTATTTGGTGAGCCTGTTCACTTATCAGAATCAAAATCAGAAATACTTTATTGACTCTTTCGTTACAGCTGCTCACTATCACATCAATGCACACAGGAATAGAAGTGCTAAGCAAATCAAAATATAATACACTATAGTACAGCTAATATCTGCAGGACCAGGGCAAATCTTTTTTGTTTCAATACACACAACTCTGTTCATGACCGGTGCCTTACCTACATAGTGTGAACACACAGAGTAGGAAGAAAGGGAAGAGTGGATGTGTCTATTTTTCTTGTGTTTTGTGGATTAACCCGCTGGGGGCCCTGGGGCAGAAATTGTTGTGGGCCCCTGTTCACCGCATTCTCTGCCTATTTGTACCCTGTCACGTTCAAGTGACCATCAAATACTGTTCACACAGGGGACTACTCATGGCGACTTAATTATGTTTTGCCTTAAGGCAGAGAAACAGACCAGTACGCCTGTGCTGGAATACTACCTTCATTCAGGTTTACTATGTGTCAGTTAGTTTGTGCTAATTTGATTAAACACACATTTATTTTGAAATATGGACCATGTAAGCAAAATGTCAACTAAAATATCTATCCATTCTATCCACTCATCTGTCCATTTTAAGCCACTTATTTGAGTCCAGGTCGGAGTGGCAGTAGCCCAGACGTCCTTCACCCGAGCCACATCCTCCAGCTTTTCCTGGGAGTTCTCGAGGCACACCAAGGTCAGCTGTGATATGTAATTCCTCCAGAAGGCATCTGGATCAGATGCCCGGACCACCCCAGCTGACTCCTTTCAATGCGAAGGAGCAGTAATTCTACTCTGAGTTCCTTCCGTTGCTCCTCACCCTATCTCTAAGGGTGAACCCAGCGACCCTGCAAAGGAGACTCATTTTGCCACCTTGTATCAACAATCTCATTCTTGCGGTGATTACCCAAGCCTATTGGCCATAGTGGAGGTTTAAAATGTGGATCAACCGGTCAATCGAAAGCTTCACCTTCAGGCTCAGCTTCCAGTCCGGTATAGGATCTGCATTACAGCTGCCAGCACACCAATCCTTCTGTTGATCTCATGTTCCATCTTAGCCTCACTTGTAAACAGGACCCCAGAATACTTGGGGCAGTGACTCTCTCCCAACCCATAAGGAGCAATTCACTGTTTTCTGGCAGGTGGTTACCTTTATCACCCGCCACTTCACACTTTGCCGCAAACCGTCCCAGTGCGCACTTGAGGTCACAGTCTGAAGAAGCCAGCTGAACCACGTCATCTGCAAAAAGCAGAAATGCCATCTTGAGGCAATCATACAAAACACTCTCCACACCACAGCTTCGCCTCGAGATTCTGTCCATGAAAGTCACAAACAGAATTAGTAACAAGGCACAACCGTGGAAGAGCCCAATGCCCACTGAGAACCTGCTTGACTTCTGGCCAAGAATGCATATATGAAGGTATTAAAACTAGATTTTGGTATTACAGTAAACTAAATTTGGCCTAAAAATTTGGTATAAATGCAAGACCCACCTACTTTTTTTGCTTTAGTAGTGCATATTTCTAAACAACTTTGAAATGAATCACAGTACCAAACCAACCTGGTGTCATCAGACTCCTCTGGGGGTCTGGGACAAGAGCAGCTGCCCACTTTGTCCACTTGATATTCCAGATTCGGTTCCGAGAGAATCAAAGAGTTGATGTAAGGATACCAAACATCTTCAACTTAATCATCACTTTAAGTATTCAGTCTGTGTTTCTGGTGATGCCTCAGGCTGGGTGGTCCTGGAGACCCGCCAGTGTAATCAAGAAACTCCAGTGTAGGTTTTTTGGAGGATTTAGGAAACCCACAGAGAGGTGTCTGTTTGTCACCCCCTAAAGTGTGTTGAAGACCTGTTGAGTAGTAATATGAAAGCTTGTGCAATGCAGGGGGACAAGTCAGAGCTGCAGCAGTAACAATATGCATCCTTGGAGACTGGGAGAGTGTGTCGGTCATATAGCCTGCATCACCCCTCTGTGAGTCTGACAGGTGAGACGTGAGATTAATGGTGTCTTTTTACTCTCAAAGAAAGTCACTGAAGGGCGTGGTGATTGGCAGAGAGAGTCAAATGTGAGATGAGGCTTGGAATGTAAAGAGAAAATCAATTCTAAATCAACTTTGAACTATGTACTCTGAACAACTGTGAGTCACTGTAAATATGCATTACATCAGATTTTATTGCTAAAAGGCATTAGGGGTCAACAAACTTATCTTCAGGACTGAAAAAAGTGCACACAGTGATTAACACTCTCACCTCACAGCTCACAGTACAAGGGTCTATTCTCAGCTCCTGCCGTGCTGTATAGAGTTTGCATGTTCTGTTCAGAATTCCTCTGTGTGCTTCGTTTCACTTTACTCCCAAGATGAAAAGACAGCCTTGAAAATGCCCATAGGTATGACTGTGAGTGTGAGTGACAGTCTGCCTAATTGTATTAGTCCTGTGATGGATGCGTGACCTGTCCAGGGAGTTAATTTTGCTTCATGCCCATTGTATGCAAAAGGCTGCACCTTGTTCCTGAAGAGAATAAGTAGTTAAAGAAAATGAACAATGTTTTCTCAAGAAATCATGTTTTATTGTTGTTTAGTTTTTGTTTCTGCTGACTTTCAGCCTCAGTGAATAGCTGGCAAGATATCTGGCTAGACAGACAGACAGACAGACAGACAGACAGACAGACAGACAGACAGACAGACAGACAGATAGATAGATAGATAGATAGATAGATAGATAGATAGATAGATAGATAGATAGATAGATAGATAGATAGATAGATAGATAGATAGATAGATAGATAGATAGATAGATAGATAGATAGATAGATAGATAGATAGATAGATAGATAGATAGATAGTCCTTACATGGATGCATGCATACATAAAGACAGTAGGTGTAGAATCACATAACAGATATGCCACAAGTTACATTTTATACATTATACATTTTATATCAGGCTTCTTAAAATATACTGCTCTATGCATTCACTTTCTAACTTGTGTGGAATCAGTGTCACAACAGGAAATGACAGAGAATGCCTGGATGAAACATTGTGTCGCTGTGTAATTTGTCATAGCGATCTTGTCTAAAGAAGGTATTTGCTGCTGGGCAGCACCAAAGCATCAAAACATATTAAGCTCTGACGTCTGTAGCCATCTTCTCCATCTTGAAAATTGAACTCTAAAAAATAGTCTTGTTCATTTAGAATTGTTGAATTGATTGTTGTTCCTTCTTCCATTTTTTCTGAATCCTTTGTGTTTTATCATAAAATAAACTACTAAAAACTTATAAAATGTTTTCGTCCCTGTACATTACATTGAGTCTCCAAACTGCTGTTTTATGAAACATTGGCCTTTCAAAGCCCAGCTAAACTGAAAAAACCTGAGAGGCAGTCTGAGTCAATAGCCAACTCCCATCAGATTCCCTGCCGCCCTTGAAACACAGCCTGTGCCAGGGGAATAATGGCTGTTAGTAAAGGCCTCTTTGGATGTGTGAAGCTCATAGATCCTGCAGCTGATGAGCACATGGGCAGGAGGAGGCAGTTTCATGGGATTTATATGCCAGCTGCATGGCAGATGAGGGTTAGCTGAGACTGGGTGAGGACAACAGTGCTGTTTTAGATGTCACAGCTGTTTGTTCTCACTGGTTCAAGGCGTGAATAACATTTCTTTCCACCCTGACAGACCTGACTGTCATAAATAAAGAGAGATTCGCCTACAAAGTCTCGTACACCCATGTACTTCTGTTCTTACATTATAGTACTACCATTAACAATTGCAATAAAATGCAGTTTATCATGACATTTGTCTGTATTCTGAGTGAGGTACATAATCTTAACTTTTTTGTCAACACTACCCTCTTTTAGTTGTGTTTGCAATCATTTCATGTTTACAGTGTAAGATGAGAGTCTGTCACAGTCTATTGTAAGCTTTTACTCAATAAAGAACAAATAGTTCTCAGTTACTTTCACTTCCTCTTTGGCTCAGGGAGTTTATACAGTGGCTTTGACGTCTAACAAATACCCACTGACATTTCATTTGGTCACACATAATGGACATTCCTCTGTGTCTTTGTAGACAGCCATTCAATCTTTGATAAATAAAAAAACAAAGAAGTCTGGCTTGTCTTTCTGGCATTATTTCTTAAGTTCTGAAGGCTTAAGTTGTGAAGACAAAGAGTAGTGTTTACATGAGAAATGCCTCTAACAACGAAAGGTGCACATCAAGGCCAACTTAAAGCTGCATTAATCATTTTTTTAAATATCACGACTCAATACTCTGTTATGTGAAAGGAGTCGCTTTTAGTGACAAACCCAGAGAGAGCCTTTTAGCAAACAGTAGCTTATTTATACATATAGCAGACATGGAGCAACATTATCATTCACTTGGACTCACGTTTCTGGCCACCTCATGAATGTAAGTCCAATATTCACTCTCCTTTTAGCTCTGTTTTTGGTCTCCAACAACTCCTGAGGTAAACATCTGGTTCTTCAGCTGCTAAATGCTCTGTTATGTTCTCCAGCTAGTCGCTAACTTTGGCTGTCTGCCATTTGGTGCTAGGCAGGTATCCTGAACATGGTTTTTTGAACTGCTTGCCAGCTGCTTCCTACGGCAGGCGGATGAGAGCAGTGAGAGTGAGCCAAAACAGTAAAGCTGAAAGACGCTAAAAATCTCCATAGAGCTGAGGGGAACTGCATAATTCTCTGAGTTCATCTCTACACAAGACTCCTTTCGCATACAAGTCACCATGAGATCCATTTTTAATATAAAAAATATTGACTATAGCTGCTTTTAAGTCTACTAAACTCTTTCATTTTTTACAAAATATACAGCATATGTAATACTCAGAAAGATATTTGTTCTTCCTCTGTTCATTTGCTCCCACACACTGGTGTTAACAGAAGGTGTGTTACGTTACACAGAGATTCTGGACCCAAAAGCACGACTGACGCAGAGAGAGGTGAAGTGATTAGTTTCAGTTTATTGTAAAAGCAAAGAGAAACCAGGTATGCAGAAGGAAAACGCTAGGAGCCCGTGGACTAGGCGATGACGGCTGGCTGGCGAGTGACTGATGAGAGCAGGCAGGCGGATAGAGGACAGCAGGCTGAGGTGGAGCGACGGAGAAGCCGGTGAATAGTTTGGAGGCAGGTGTCGGTTGACGGAATGAGCCTGGACACAGGAAGTCAGAGAGTTAATCAGGGGTTCAGAAAACAAACAAGAAAATCTTTCAATGATCACTAGTCAGAGGCAGAGGCATTATACCACAGAGGTAAAAGTACGATCTGCTGAAGACTGGTGAGAAGAGCCGGGTATATATACTGCAAGGTGTTGATTGGTGGATGGAGAGCAGGTGGGTAACAGCAGGTGAGTAGCAGGTGTGTCAGTTCCGGAATGGAGGTTCCTCAGAGGCCGCCAGCACACACACACACACACACATACACACACAGACAAACACAGAACCAACAGGGGACAAACAAACAGAGACACTAGGAATAGTACAGCTGTACCATGACATGGTGTGTGTTTAAAGTCAACATTTTTACACATTTAAATGATGTACAGTATTCCCCTGGCACTGTGAGAAAGTTAAGTGGATAGACATTCCACCACAATTTATCACTGTGTTGAAAAAAGGATAGAGACCACCATTTAAAAGCTGACTGGACGATATGGATGTGATGCAGATTGGCATCACGTGTGGATTCAAGCAGCAGAAGCTGAGCTCAGTAGAAAACCAATAATCCCGTAAAGCGTGAAATTTGTTTTGTGCTAGAGTAGTTGATGATTTTATCATTTGCAATTTTTTCAGTGTGACATCAGAGCAGTTACATGGGTCATTGTCTCTATACAGTACACAGTACAGTTGATGTCAGTCTCTTGTGCAAAACAAATCAGTGTAAGTGCACTTTGATAATAAAGCAGCCTACTGTTGTGTACTCTTTCATTTAGCTTTTCAATATCACTTCATGAAGACCAAAGGAAGGATGTGCACTGTGCTGAGCCCCTAAAGTATTTCCTAAATTTAGCTTCTTTCTTTTTCTGAGCCAATACATAAATGCTACATCAGTGATATTTTTACTGTTATGTAATCTGGGTATTGAAATATCTTTTCATTATCTTATTATTTATTATTACCCTTATTACTGATCCAACTTTATGGCTTAATTTGTCAAAACATCGTCAGGGACAAGTGTTGGTCAGGTTGTCATTTAGCTAATCGTGTCATAATTGAAAATGTTGATCTGTATTTTTGTGCCATCCTGTTACTGCTTCGATATTGACCATTCTAATCTAATCTTTTGACCACTACTCATCTGTGGTGAAAATGTAAGGATTTTTGAAGGCATTGAAATTTTTGTCTCCCAATTTGGTGATTTCAGTGTTCTCACTGAGGGGGTGAGATTTGGGATGTCGCAATGACAACAAAGCTTATTCCATCATTGGATGCTGCCCCCAATTGTAGATGACAAAACAATCACTGCAATTGTCAAAGACTGAGACGTTAAGCAATAATGAAATTAGATAATAATAATAAATTGACTCATTATTTTGTCTTTTGTATTTTATCAATAAAGTACTGTAAATACAAACATGGAAATGAAAAAATACTGTAAGACATTGAGTTTTTGATTTGACAGTGGGAAAAAACATAGTCTTTGTGTTTTAGGTAGCGCTCACAAGAATGCTCAAGATATGGTTAAGGTCAGTTGATGGAAGGCCTTATAAATCAATGTGAGTTGGTTAAATTTCCCCCGGGTGATGCCGGGGAGTGCTGCTCATCAAGTAACTAACAACCACAGGGCCTAAATGAATCCCACAGAATTACTCGGAGAAAATGAGAGGTCCTCCAACTGTGCATGCTGCCCAAAAGCACAACAGTAATGACTACACAGAGGGAAAGTGTGACCTGGACTCGATCTCTGGTCTGCAGGGCTTCCAACAATGAAGGTGAATGAGATGCTGTGTGAGTCAAATGAAGGTTGAGGGAGTGAATTCCATATTTGGCAACAGCTGAGCCTCAGCTGTTCAGTATTTTGAAGAAAATGGCGATTCATTTACATGTTTCTAAACAAAAATGGCAATCAGCTCTGATCATTTGTGAGACCTACAACAGTTCATGTTTAATTTAATTACTGAAGGTCTTTCTCTGTGGTCTCTCATTCCCTCTTCCTCGTTGTCCACCTGCCTCTGTTCGTCTCTCGACACAGTGCTCCTTCGATCTTTGTCTCTCTTTGATTGACTCTCTCTTTCCCGCTCTCCCTCCCTTCCTTCCTATCCTGTCCAGTCTGTACTAGATAAATGAAAGCCCATCAAGAAGATATCAAGATAAAC
Organism: Siniperca chuatsi; assembly: GCF_020085105.1. Classification (NCBI taxonomy): domain Eukaryota; kingdom Metazoa; phylum Chordata; class Actinopteri; order Centrarchiformes; family Sinipercidae; genus Siniperca; species Siniperca chuatsi. The sequence goes on from NC_058054.1 coordinate 21,603,052, forward strand.
ATAAAAGTAGTCTGAGGTTGACAAGAAAATAAGAGTCATCCATCAAAGGGCTTGGCTACTTACACAACATGTCAGAGAAACCCTTGGGTTCTCAACACACTGCCTGGCTCTCTTAAATTTAGGACACTGAACCGGATCACCACATCAGACAACTGGACAACAAGCCTGAGAGGTGGTGTTTTTTGTTAACATTGCTGACCAGTTTGGGGTCCTGGAGAGCATCACACCTTTCAGGGAGATCGTAGAGGAGAAAGAGAAAGTTATCATGTTTATATCAGACCTCTGGAATCTGCATCATCCTTCTTTCTCCAGGTTTTCCCTGACATATTTGACGTCAGAGCTTGTCATTTTTAAAAAAACCCATCAGCCTAATGCTCCATTTCGCTTGCACAGGTGAATGAAAATTGGTGGTGCCACATCATTTCTTGGCCATTCCTTTGTCACAGATAAGCCAATGTTTATACAGTTTTGTCCTCCCTGCTAATGTACACCACCGTCCTGATAAATGCTGCACGAATGAAACCATGTTGATGACTTAATCTCACTTTTCACTAGGTTATAAGTCATTCTTTGTACTGTATAAAGCTAAAGGTTCACACTGTTGCAGCATTAGTCACTGGAAACATCTAATGGTATTGGACATTTAAAAAAAGACAATTATACAATTTCCCAAAAATCAATTCAAGGGCAATAACACAAATCAATTAAGAGGGTAATGATGTAATGTACTAGGTTTGGCTACCTGTGTATTCAGTGTAATATGAAGTGGTCATAAAAGAGGGATGACTTTGCCCCAAGCATCACAAAATCACATTTATTGATCATTTTCTTTAAGTCAATACTTCATTATGAGGAAGTGTTAATGCTGCCACTGTGGACAAGATCAGCATGTAGCTTCAATAACCAGTGATGGACTTCAGTTCCCGATTAAATTAGATAGTAAACAGAGCAGGTGTAGTGAAGCATAGTTTCAGTTGCTGCTGCACTCTGACTAAACAAAAATAGATTTATATGCATGGGGTTGTCACCAGTTCCCAGAAAACAAATTACATCTGGCTGTGAATTAAAAATATCTCCAAATGAATTATTTTAGTGCAGACTGTGTCTGTGGCAAAGAAAAACCCTCTCAAACTTAGTTTGTGTAATGAGCAGACCTGCTGTGTTGCACTATGTTTGGTTTGAGTATATTAATATTATACATAATATTAAATAAATAAAATGAAACAAAATGAAAGGCTCTTACCTCTCTGGGAAACAAGACTGACGGTCTACTGACACGCTAGCGGCTCTGTGAGGCTGTACTTAAACACAGCGGTGCATTGAGCTAAATGCTAATGTCAGCATGCTAACAATATCACCGTGACAATGCTGTTATGCTGATGTTAAGCAGGTGTTAAGCAAGTTCACCATCTTAGTTTAGCCTGTTAGCATGCTAACATTTGCTAATTAGCACAAAAAACAAAGTACAACTGAGGCTGACGAGAATGGATCCTCTAGAATTGATCCTCTTTGAGATCCTTGTTAAATATCTGTAGCAAATTTCATGGCAATCCCATACTTTTCTAGATATTTCAGTCAAAAACAAAAAAATCTACCTCATGGAGGCGCTAGAGGAAAGGGCAGGGGATCATGAGTGTGTGTATCAAATTTTATGGCAATCCATGTTGTTGAGACATTTTACTTTGACCCAAAAATGTCCACCCGCTCTTGGCATTAGAGGAAACTCCAAGGGTCATTAGAATACACCATCTGGGGACCATGAATGTCTGTATGAAATTGTGTGCCAATCCATCCAACAGATGTCAAGCTATTTAACTGAATGAGTCAAAACGTTGACCTGCTGGTGGCGCTACAGGAAATGTCAGGGGGATCACAAAATCATTAGAATTTACCCTCTAGGGACACTGAATATGTGTAGCAAATTTTACAGCAATAAATTCAATGTTTGACAAGATGTTTTACTCTGAACCACACCTATTGGTGGTGCTTACAGGAAAAGTCAGAAGATCCTCAAATCTAGTCAGAATTACTTCATTGGCTTCCTACACCTACACCACAGCACTTCATTTCACGTATTTTATTTTCTGTCCACATTGTTTAATTAATTAGACATTATTTCTGCGCAGTCAATTTTCTAATGGACCTCCACAGTGGTGCCAGACGTGGTTGCTAGGTGACTTGTTACATATGTGGAAGTCTAAAAAAGGAGATATATGCCAGTGTATGTGTTTCACTGTGTGCAGAGTCTGAGGTGACATTGTTAGGTATGTACATTTTTTAACCATGGAAGTGATTCAGCAGATGTGTAGCTGTACATAAACCATTGGCTGTCGGACAATAAGGTGGGATGAAAGCTGAAATGCAATGTGGGTTGTCAGGTGGGCACTTTGATGGCAAATTAAGCCCCTAAAACCTCAAAAGCTTTCATCAGTAAGTTATCCATACTACTATATGCAGTGGTGGAGGAGGTATTCAGATCCTTTACATAAGTAAAAGTAATACTACAACGTAAAGATACTCCATTACCAGTAAAAGTATTCAAAAGCTTACTTAAGTAAAATTATCAGCAAAATGTACTTTAAGTATTAAATATAATAGTACTCATTATGCAGCAGACCAGACCCCATCAGTGTTAATATTATATATTATATTATTGGATTATTATGACATATGCAATACGTGTACTGTATGCAGCATTTTAATTTTCTAGCAGGGTAAGGTGAAGCTACTTTTAAGTACTTGATATACTGTTGGGTAGTTTATTCTATAACAATTCATCATATTTTATTAACTGATCACATGTTTTGTGTGTGAAATCTTCATCTGTAAAGCAACTGTACAATATCTTCCTCTGAAATGTAGTAAAGTAGAAGTATAAAGTAGAATAAAATGGAAGTACAAGTTACTTACTTAAGCACAGCACTTGAGTAAGTGGACTTAGTTACATTCCACCACTGACTATATGATCAGATACAAGCAGATGACACATTAAAGGAAAAACCTGAATAAACATAACACAACAATAACAAATGCAGATGCATCCATAGAGGACATGAAGGGTCACTGAATGCTTTGATGAGTATGAAAATGATGGGAATGATATGCTATAGTCATCAAATCTCAATGTAATTTAACAAAAGATTTTGGAGTGAAGTGTTAGGCAGCGCTCTCCACCACCATCAAAACACCAAATAAGGGAATATATTTCAGAAGAATGAGCTTTGTCCCTCCAGGAACGTTAAGGAGAATTGAAGCTGTTCTGGACACTTGTGGCGGCCCAACAACTAATACATAAAAAAATGCTTTGACCTACACATCTGAGATGATTGAGCTTATTATTATGCAGCCCTCTTCATGCCTCTTCTGTGAACCAAAGGAAAGAACACAGTGTTCCCAGGAGGGAGGTGAGATCTGCAGCAGGTCAATAACGTTAAATGCAAGTCCTAACATTGATACTAGTGACACCCAGTGCTAGCTTTTCAGTCTGAGTGTACACAAGTTGTAGCAAGCTTGAGGCCTGTGTTTGACTGGTCAGCAATAATCAGCACTACAGACTCGCTTCATTGCTCATTGGAAAGTATTACCTTGCCCAGGAACAAAAAATAAAACCTGGAAATACCTGAATTTCTAAAAAGGTTTTCTGGAAAAGTTCCTGTGGTTGGAAAGGGCCATTACTGTAAATCTTAGCATAAGCCAGCATGTCAATATTTCATCGAATGCCATGACATTTATTTCCTTGGTATCTATGATATCCATTTATATTTCTCTCTGGGGCAAACTGTAAGACGTTGTGCAGAAAGTTTATGAGAAATGCAACAAAAGGCTGCTTCCTCTCTAATTGGACTGCTTAAGGTTACAAATCCTGTGACAGAGGGGTCAGGATAATGAGCCCAAATATAAAGGGCAAGGCAAGGCTATTCGCATCGTGACTCTTTGGCAGTGGACAAAAGGCTTCTGCCACTGGCAGTGAAGGATCTTGGCAGAGATCCACAGTCACCTTTTGACCTCCACTCTGTTCTACTCACAAGCGCTCCTCTTGTCTTACCAATTCATACACACTTAAAATTATGTTAGGTAACACCCAGATCAGTCACATCTGGCATCATAACACACCCTGAGCCCTGATGATAATGAAATGGCCTTCAGATGACACAGAGTTATCTTCACATGACTGCTACCAGTCATGTGAAGATAACCTGGCTTGTTGCCATGTTTGCCCAGCACATCACACCGTGAAAAGGCATTAAGGACTATACAGGGTTCACAGGCTGAACACATGCTTGAGTGTAGCTCAGCTCACTTTAGCCCTCCGATCCTCCAACTTCTCCGTGATAATCCTAAAACCACAGCAAGGACCTACAGCACCATTCATCACTGCCAGGCTGTAGGCCACAACCCATTAGTTAGGAACCATTCGCCCTTCCACACCAATACTCACCACTGAGAACAACGCAAGCAATGGTGCAAAAAGGGTAGCATGAGGTAACATGCTGCTTTCTCTACTTCCATTCTGGTCAAAAAGGGTAGTTCATAAGTCCTCAACACAATAAAAACTAGAGCTTTTCTCACACATTGTTGCCACACCAGCATCCAAATCACTTGACCACATCCTGCCAGGAGAAACAATTGATTATTGAGCAAGCCATGCATTCATGTGTAATTAAATATCCAACATAATTAGTTAAGGGGCAGGTTAGAATTAATTAGGGCCAATTAATCAACCCTTCCCTTATTTGTCTGTTTGCAACAAAAGAGATTTTGACGTGTAAGCTCATTCAGGCTTGCTTCCAGTAATCTATTTTGCTGTCCATGTGAAAAAAGCTGGTGTGGAAAGAATGAAGATATATGGCTTCTATTAGCTGTTGTGATTTGAGGTAATATATCAAAAAAAAGGTGTACTGTGGCACTTTGAATAAAGAGGGGTCAAAGGTGGTATTGTGTAACTAAAGCGATCATTAAAGGAGGTGAAAGCCGCACTTTTTTCTTCTTCTCAGCAGTGTGAGCAGTGATCCGAATGGGTGGAGGGGGGCTACAGCACCCTTTTTCCACTTAATATGCATTCAGTTGTTTTCATCTCTTATATGAATTTATTGAATTATATTCAATAAATTGGGTGGAAAAGGGTGCTTGAGACTGAAACAGTGGGTTGTTCCTGTCTATCTACGCGAGGAATCATGAGGTCTGTCAACTGGAACTGTGCTGACTGAAACAAACCCGACCAATCATGGTGTGTAAAATGACTCCAACACTAAAAACTCATTTCCTGACATTGTCTCATGCAATCCTCGTCACAGCCATGTACACAGAAGGTGGCATGAAGCAAACGACATACATTCAGCTAATCTAAATCCAAGCTCGGTTTCTATGGAACCAAGAGAAAATGTTTCCATAACAGCAGCTCTATGTGTGTTGTTCATCCACAGGCAACACATACAGTGCATGTGATTACCCATTATGCACCGCTTACCAACTAATAAACTTAATGTCCAATCATTTGAAGAAAAATAAATCCAGGATATCACTCGAAGTGATGGACAGTTGTTAATAAATCATTTCAATTATTATTGGATAATTGAATTGTGTATTGGCATGTGTGCGTGTGTCTATGCATCTATGCATGGCCATAAAACATGTGGCACGTGTGTAATAAAATCTGATGACTGTGATATGTAATGTAAATCACTCTTTCAGGCCTCATTGTCCCACAGGGTGTGTCGGCTTTCAGCGTCTACAATTTCAGTGAATTCCTTAAACATTGCAGTTACTTTCTATTTAAACAAGTGTCTATACCAATTATTGTCTAACTCCTACATTTCCATCCAACTGTTTCTGTGCAGTTTTTCAATTTGAGCACAAAAACCTGGGTCAGAAATTTGAAGGCAAACGATTTTACTTTCGGCTGCAGCGGAGAGGTTGGCAAATGGAAAAAGATTAAGAAAGGCTTATGGAAACATATTGTTTTCACATGTAGACAGTGCTGTACATGCTTCTTCTACTGTATACAAAGCCAGTCAGCGTTTCATGCCTCCACTCTACCAGAGAGCCTGAAAATAAAGAATACAGCCGGGTGTAGGCACGGCCAAATGAACCTGCACCCTGGAGCAAAAATGAGCTGCAGTATTACTAATGTGTACAGCATTCCTATGTTGGCCCCAGATTTTCTGTGAGGTCATTTTATTAAACACAGATTCATTTAGGAATATGCATCATGTAAGCACAGTATCAGCTCAAGTAACAAAGGTCTTAAAACTAGATTTTGATATAGGGCCCCTCTTCAATACTTATATATAAAGCAGCACCCAGTTGAAAGCCCTGTCATGGCAGTTGATATTGAGCTTCAGTAGCGTACATCCCCATACTCCCAAACAGAGTTGCAGCATCAAATCAATCTCATATTGTCATAATGTTTCAAATAACGATAGCAGAACTGCACAATATTTGATATCACTTTTAAAGGTGGTAGTGGCATCGTGTTTGTTGGTGGCTTTTCTACAAAGTAATTGTAATGCATCTGGTGCAGTACAGTTAGTGTACATATATGGGAATATACCAGAAATTGACTTGGCCAAAAATGATAGTAGGCTTTTAAGCCTCCTGTTTTGTGGAAGTACAGAATTTGACTTTTTTATACTTTTCTTCTTTCCTCTCTAAACACCCGGATGCTGAAAGGCCTCCCGATGGGCCATCCCCCATGATGACCAGGAAGAGGAAGAAGAGATTGACTGGATGATGTGGATGGGCTTCAGGAGGCTGAGGTTGAGCCTTGTGGGCATAATAGAGATTTGAATGATAATGCTGAAGAAAATGCCAGACCTCCTCTCCAGCAGTTCCCACCACCACACTATGGGATGGAGTGGCAACAACAAGTTCCTGCTGTTCCTTTTCCTATTCCCTATGCTGTTCCTATTGCTGTTCCACATCCTGTTCTTTACGCTTATCCTTATGCTCATGCTTTTCCTCGTGATGATCCTTTTGCTTTTCATCATGCTTTCCCTCCTGCTGCTCCTCATGAGGATCCTGCTTTCCCTCCTGCTGCTCCTCCTGCTGCTCCTCATGAGGATCCTGCTTTCCCTCCTGCTGCTCCTCCTGCTGCTCCTCATGAGGATCCTGCTTTTCCTCTTGCTGCTCCTTATGGTGTTCCTCATGATAGTCCTGCGTTTCCTCCTGCTTCTCCTCATGAGGATCCTGCTTTTCCTCCTTTTCCTCCTGCTGCTCTCCATGATGATCCTGCATTTCCTCTTGCTGTTGCTTATGCTGCTCATCATAAGCATCCTGCTTTTCCTCTTGCTGCTCCTTATGCTGCTCCTGCTTTTCCTTTCGCTTATCCTTATGCTTTTCCTCATGCTTTTCCTCCTGCTGCTCCTGCTTTTCCTGACCCAGCCCCTCTTCCTCACGCTGAGCCTCATGATGTTCTTGAGGAACTGATTGCCAGGTACCGGCACAAGCAACCTGAAGAGGATGAGGACTCTGAGATGGATTTCTCTGAAAGAGAGGATGAGGACTCTGAGGTTGATGTCTTAGAAATAGAGGATGAGGACAGGATTGAGATCCCTCAATTTAATGTTGTGGAGAACATTGGGCCACTCTCCACAGAAGATTCTTTTAAGGAGGACTCTGTACCTCCCTCAACATCTGGCCTCAGCTCCTCCACAAGGAGACGCAGGGAAGAAAGCGACGGGGAGGAGGCTGCTGCTAAGAGTCCGAGGTGGTCTGATGAGAGTGACTCAGATTGACTCTACAAAGGATGGGCTGACAATCCTCCTGGAGCAATCATTGAGTCCACATTTGCCCTTCATCACTTCCACATCACAGCTATCAAGGACTTAAGCATACTAAAACATCTGCCGTGATGGATGCAGTGACCCTTTTTGCCACTGACGACTGGCCTTTGCGTCTGGCAGGGCCGGCGATGCCCCAGGTAGCCCTCGCGTCTGGCAGGGCTGTCGACACCTCGTGCATGGAGCCTTCACGTCTGGCAGGACAGGAACCTTTCAGCTTGGTCTTGTGGAGAGAGGAGCAGTTTGGAGTTTAAAGGAGTTCATGCAGCAAGGAGAACCTGGAAAGCAACCCACCAACTTTTATCTTACTCCATCACCTGTTCACTGTGGACAGAAAGTAAGGACGAGAATAGGCTATAATATAACAAAATGCTATTGTGTAAACTAGCTACATACTGTATTCCACACCTGTGTATTCATACACATATTCAAAGATTATTTGTCTCTCTTACTAACCATCATTTACTGTTCCCTCTCTTACACCACGACCTGAGCTGCTGCTGTTCACTGTCGGTGAAAAGGTGAGTCTGAGCTTCTGACATGTAAACAAAGTGACTTAGAATAGGTTAGAATATAGGTAAAGAAAGAAAAATGTGTTATTGCAAATCAGTTTATCCATTTAGTATAATTATCCATACTTTTACACTAATTCAAAGATTGTCTTACTAACCATTTTTTATCATACTTTTATCTTATTCCGACACCTGAGCTGCTGCTGTTCATCGTGGACAAAAAAGGTAAGAGCTTCTGACTTGAAGTACTTATTTTGCAATTCACAGATTATTCATCTTACTAACCATTATTTATTTTTCTCTCATCTTACTCCGCCACCTGAGCTGCTGCCGTTCACTGTGGATGAAAACAGAACAGGATATAATGTAAGGACAGCAGATGTAATACATGTTATTGTCTAAAGTAACTACGTACTGTATGCTCCCATTTAAACATATGATATCACTTATACAATAACTCCAGCTTATTTAACCATTATTTCTATTTCTCTACTGTACTCCACCACCTGAGCTGCTGTGGTTCACTGTGGACTAAAAGGTAAGTATGAGCCTTTGTGTTTCGCAGGGTAAACGCATAAATGACAATGAGTCTTTGTTAATGCGGTTACTGGTCACTTCACTCAAGACATCAAAATTATGGTGTTATGCTGTTATATGACTTCCTGATCTGTTGTTTTGCATTTATGAACTGATTGTAATCAGTGCATGTTTTATTGATCTGTAACAACAAATTAGAGTTCTTTCTTCTTTTAACAATGTCACTGTAAAAGGGGGTGTATTACACCTTTAACTAAAGAGGTGAAAAGTCCCTCTTCTTGTAATCCAATCCATTTTGTGTACTGCATTAGCGCCTGCTGTAAAGTTATCACTCTGACTCAGCGTTCCTGCAGTACATCCAGGGTTTCCTTGATGACAAAGAAGAATGCTGACATCTGACCGACAGGACAAGTTGGAGAGCAGACAGAGGTATGATAATAATTAATGCCAACATTAACAGACGTTTCCTGTAAGTCTTAATTATTTGATCATTCAAAGATGATAAATCTTTCATTCTACTCTACTTTAAATGATTTGTATACATTTATTCATTTAGAGACTCAACATTTCTGCAGTACATCCAGGGTTTCCTTGCCAAGAAAAAAATGTTCCCACCTGACCAGATCAGAGGGACGGCTGACCACAGGACAAACTGGAGAGCAGTGGTTATTTGTGTTTCAGTCGACTGACTAAATAGCTTAAGATTAGAAAAATAGTAATGTTAACATATGCAGATGATATTTCTTATCGCTAACTTCTTTAAATATATTTCACTGTTCCAACATTCAGTGTAAAAGATGAAGCCTATGAATGTTTTCTAGACCAAAATAACTTACAACTGTGACAGATAAATATTAGAGTTGATTTAGTCTGCAGGCCTGCACTTAATAGTCCATTTGTATAACTACAATATTGGACAGTGATGCTGACAGCAGACAGGGGGAAATAAACTTTATATTAACTTTTGCATTCATTATATTTCCTTCTTACATAAAACAGAACACAAACATTGTTTCTTGTTTGCGACACCACAGGGCAGGACTCCTCTTGTGTCTTTGGCAATCCTGGGGCCCGTGACAGAGGACGTCAGCCAAACCACTCAAAGCCAGCCTCACAGCAGTCCACTGCACACTTAACTGGTTTGGTGTTGCATTCAATAAAACATTCAGCAATCTAAAGTGATACAGTGTATTAACTTCAGTGATGTCTGGTTAATGTGAAGCTTTTTAAATAGTGACTCAGTTGCAGGTGTCATAACATTTGAGTGTCTAAGCTGCTCCTGAAACATCTTTGCCACCAGGAGCCTCTTTCAACATGCAGGTATACGGAGTCATCTGGATTCCTTTCCAGAACCCCAAACTTAAATCAGCCAATATACAGATTAAAGCCTTGCTACTAACAGTCCTGAGAAACAAAGATCAGGGGAGCAAGAAGACGATGGCATTAGACAGGTTGTAAGCACTTCAGAAAGGAGAAAAGGAGCATACTGAGGCCTCAGTCAATGCAAAAGATGTCTGTCAAAACATACACACAACTCGTTTCTATCAACACAAATCTATATGGGAATCAACCAACAGTAACAGGACATTTAGAAATTAAATTTACATATACCTATATATGATTTATATTATAAATTATATATATATATATATAAGTTGTTGTCAAAAGACCTGTCTTATGATCTTAAGACCTGGATTTATCTTAGAGAAAAACTGTGGGTTACTGTGACTCCATAATATTGTAATTTTGGGACTAAAAATCAAAAGCATTATCCACAAATCTAATCAATGTATGCATTCAAATTCAAATTCCCTTCTCAGAGATTTTGCATGACTTTCCCATGTGGACCCGGATTTATATTAATATTTATATTATATTATTATATTATATTAAGTATTGATGTTTGGCAGAAAGACACAGAACCGGTCCCGGTGCAATTAAGCCAAGCACAACTAGGATTGTCTTCCATCGGCAGCCACCGACAGGATTAGTTATAATGAGGACCTGTAGGGACACGTAAGAGAGGCGGACAGAGTAATTCATTCCTCACGATGATGCCCTCTTCATTTATTCAGCACCACAGTGGTGAGGCTGAGGAGAGGAGCTGTATCTCTTCTCATGTCTCTGAGTAAAGAATGAAGTGTCTCGGGGTATGAAGACGCTGTTTAACATAGTCGTCTTTTCACTGTTGTACAAATCCTGGGCGTTAGCAATACATTTTCTTCAGCTGTTCTCAATTTGTAACTCAGTGTGCTTGGCACTATATTACACAATACTGTAGGGGAAGACTGTGATTGAATACTGTAATTAAGTATATAATATATAGACTGCTGTCCATATTTCAGAGGCATCTATTTTGCTTCCTTATTCCCATTGGTTGTTACTGGTACTTCTATCAAGTGAACACACAAGGCTGGAGGACCCAACATCTGCAGGCAGGAGATGATGGGATCTTGAATAAGTACTGCAATTGAGCAACCAGACCATTCTTTATGTGTTGTGTGTACACTCTGAAGCCAGACGGTAGATTTAGAAGAGCATCCATTCTGTGTTTTCACCTTGAGGTCTAGGTTGATTTTTTTTAATCACATGAGATGAATATAGAATTAAAACAGGCTGTCATTGGTTACTGGGCCAGATTCACAGCGTTATCTACACTCACTGGCTTTTCAAGTGACGGGGACATTAACTCTTCGTTCACGTTGTGGGGGGAAATTACACTGGAAGGGAAATTCCTAATCAGCTGTTTCCAGACAGCTGGCCTCAGCTCAGTTCGCATCGTGGAAGTGATGTAGTGGACAACAGAGAGGCATCAGCTAAACGAGGGAAAATGGAAAATAAAGTAAACCTAAACACAAGGAACAGCCAACCCCTCCTTCTCTTCTTCTTCTTCTTCTTCTTCACCTGTGCACATTAGTTCTGCAGGGCTCCCAGCTCAGGGGAGCATTCAGCCATCTTTAAGAGCACAAACTTCATTTGATTGTATTGCTACAACAATGTGACTCCTTGCATCCTAAATTACTACCACAGAGAACACTATTTTTTTTCCAAGTTCAATTATTTTTCTTTTGTCTCTATCTTTATGTCTGTTTGGGCCTAATAGACTAAGAGAATATTTTGAATCACATTTAAAGTTTCTCACTGTGATCAGATATCTTTGTTAAGGGAAGGAGTTGATGCAAAGTGTCCAACACTTATATATTTAGCAAGTCTCTTAGAATTTGTGTGACTGCTACTCTATGCATTGTACAAGTAAGCCAGACATACAGCAAGTCTTTTACTTTGCAGAGTAAAAATGCTTTTAAACCACCAGAACTCACAGTTTATCAATAAAACTTCCATACAGAGACAAGAATGGCAGGTGAAGAAGTGCAATCTCAGTGCTGTAGGTCACAGACACTCCGACAATAGACCCTGTAAGTCTTCCTTCTTTTTAACACTGCGTTAAAGCTTTCTTCCCATTCGCTGAGCTTCATCTTGTCCAGTCACGCTGATGTTGGCAGGTCAGAGGTCAAGGAGTGCTTCAAAAGTAGCTTCACACTGTGATAAGTGTTTTGTTGTTCCACTAAGTGTTTTCTCGCAATCAAATTGGTTTCATCAGACTATTGTTGTGCAAGCCTGTAATTTGGCGTAAGGACTACATGCTAATCCATTCCACTCTGAATCAAATTGTTGGTGGGGCAGCTTCACAGACACATCACAATGAATCAGCATTTAACGTTGTTTTGTCCAACAATCAGAAAGCACACATGCCCCACAAAACACAAACTTTAGATATAATTATTTAGTCCTTTTCTTTCTATTTCCACCCGTGGCCTTCGTTCAGCCTTGCCAGAGTACAAATCACAAAGGGACGTGAGTCGCGAGTCTCCTGGTTCACTGACAGTTTTTGGTTTTTCCGAGAAATATATTTGTTTGTTACAAACAAGGAAAGGAGAAAGAGGTAAATAGGAGGCAAAAGGATATAATCAGGTAGAGCTACGTCCCTTTACAATGTTAAACATTTGTTCAGAGGTAAAGATGGAGAGCAAAAGAACTTGGATGAAAAAGCAGGAAGGCAGAGCACAGCTGCTCAAGAGCCATGAAGTACAGTCAAACCAGCAGAACTTTTGATTGAGCCTTTAAAAAAGTAATTCCTTTGATTAGACCTTAAAACAAGTCTTTTATGTTTGACAATCTTTCATTCCTAAAATCTCTTAAATCATGTTGAACTGCACTGAATGTTTAAACGAAAGTGCATGGAACATTTATGGCCAGCTGTGGGACTTCAATCATCCTAGCGTTTGCTGGAAATCAAACTAGCGTAAAGTGGGAGGGAATCTGCTGATTGGACTGCACATAGCACAACTCGTTGATATTTATTCATGTGATGACATAAAATCCTTTTTGAAGACATTACTCTTGTAACATTTATCACATGTAAACACAAAGTTGTCTGATATAAAGGGGAGACTGTGTAACTTTTGAAAGAAAAAATAACACAATCTTCCTCTTACAAATGAAAAGTTGAATTCATAAGCGATAAAACACAGTCTTGCTCAATAGAGACAGAGCGCAAGTCCCGCCCACACCCGGAGGGGAAAACAATTCATTGCCTTTGCCCTCCTAGGTCATGACAAATACGGGAATGGACACGAAGGGTGATGATAAATTAAAGGTATTTATTGAAATAAAGTGCACGACTTAAGAAATACGGGGTATGTCAGTCAGTGGCATCAGTAATGCAGATGTGGATGGGTGAGCATAATGAAGTGTAAGGTGTTGGGAAGCGAAAGCAAAACAAGTGGCCGTCACACTTTGTATTACGTGAAGATGCCTCCTTGTCACTTCCGTCTGCTAGCAAACAACAGAAAAATGCCTAAAAGCTGCTGTGTGGTGGGATGCACTACCAACAGGGTAAAAAACCCAGGACTAAGCTGCCGAGCTGAAAAACTGAAAAAAAAAAGTGGATATAGGCAATAAGACATGAGGCATCAGCAGGAAAAATGGGAAAACTGTGGGATCCTGACATTCAGTATGCCTACATGTGCAGCAAGCATTTTGTTACTGGTAAATTCTTAATAATAATTGAAACAATGGATCCTTGATTTCAGACAGAAGTTGACAAAAGCAGTTTCTCATTTCTAGCCGGTGATTTTGCCGGCTGAAATGACAACTGTATTTTATTAGCTGCAGTTAGCTAGCTAATTAAGCTAATGTTATCTCTATAAATGGGTTGAAAACACTGTATCCTGACTGACGTTTTAATGTTTCTAGCTGACTCGTTTTAAAACAAGAATCTTGTAAAATAGGTCTTACATATGCACTAGATAACTACATACATAATATCATGCTAAAAGACTGACGTTAAATCTGCATGTAACACTAAATGAAACAGCATTGTTCTTGTATTGAAGCATATAACTAGTTAATACTAATATAAGTATGATAAGGAAAATTGTAAGATCAAACTGCTAATTAGCTTACATACCTGGTCGCATTTTCAAACAGTATGTTTTCACTTTTAACGTTACAAGAGAAAAGGCGTTTAGGATGACGACTAACCGATGTGTTTGGCCAAGGTAATATTGGGTAAAGTTGGCTGGGGTTGCTGGAGTATAAACTTTCCAAAATACAAAGAGCAAGACACAATTTGAAAATACTGTATGCTACGCATTGGATGTGCTAATCACAATTGGTGCTAACTGGGCCAGCGTGAAAACACTAATGCACATGTGCAGTGGGCTGCACAAAGCGGAAGCAAACCTGGAAACCTGGTGTTGTATAATTCAATGTTTAAATTTAAAAAATAAAATTAAAAATGATTTCCATTCCCGGGGTGCCATCTTTGAGTATGGTATTTAGTTCTTATAATACATCTATGGGTATGATTTGTATCTTATGGTGGCTAATCTTAGTTTATGTTAAGTAAATTAAGCTAGATATTGCTGTAACTGACATTACAGAGTCAGTTTTCTGACTTTCTGGCACTTCTATACATGTACTACTGTTACACTACCTTTTAGCATTTGCCTTTAACCTGTAACTGCCACTTGTGGCCACAGTGGTCCCTGTTCACACTTTAAAGTAGAAGAGGGCCCACTGGTGAGGCAGCAAACTCTTGGCTGTTGAAGCGCTTAATTACACTCCTCCCAAAGTAAAACCTTCCTTAGTCACACTAAGCAACTTGGAGCCCCATGAGCTGTACAAAAGTGCTGTAACTATTTAAAACAATAACAGTTTTGCCATGCAATTATCCCCCAGCTAATTGGCCATTGTTCTCAGAAGGCTAATTGGTCCGGTCTAGTGCTGTCTGAGGATTTATCAGCTATTTATTGTTATTAAGCATTCAAATTTACAGTTGAGCTGTGGGGTACAATGTCATGGCATTTTCAGTTCCATTAATGTACCTCTGCTAAATATTGTCAGCTCAGAGCTTTTTTAAATGACTTACACACATTGTCTTTGGGTGAAAAACATATGGGGCCTGGGGTGGAATGAGTTTATTGATCCTTATCACTAGTCACTAGTTACTGAAAACAGGTTTTACAGTGCATGTCATACTTTAATCCCAGTACTTACTTGACTAGTTTCAGGGATTACAGTGAAATTACAATAAAGGAAGTGGACAGAGTTCCTATGGGAAATTACAGGCCAGGCAGCCTGTGCAGAAGCCACTCGATGAGGAGCGAGAGAAAGTGTTGTTGTTGAACAATCATTAAAAATAAAGTACACATGACCTTCATATAAAACTACTTGGAAAGGTTAGGAAAATACCACATATCTCGCCTACAATTAATCAAACCAACTGTATTGCACTGAAGTGCTCAAAACCTCCCTTCTTTAGGAGCAGCAACCAGCCCTGCTCCTAGACTCAGAGACACAGAGTTATGCTCTTAGTGGCTCTCATGTGTATGTACATGACTATATAAAGGTGGAATATGACAGAAGGCAGGTTTCTCCAAGCATGTTTTTCTTTTAACATATGGCTATTGATGGATAAGAAAATATGTAAATGTCAATATTAAGACTGTCTAGTATTGGCTGGAGGAAACGATGTAAATCTATAAATATCCAACTCCTTTCTTCCTATCTTAGATGTATGCACTATCATGATAGATAGTCAATGTAAGTGAAATATGGCTTGCTAAGACAAATGAAAAATATCTAGCACAATATGTAAGACAATTCCTTCTGTAGAAATGAATTGAAATGAGCCCCTCTATCTATTATATGATGAAGCAATGTGATTTATACATATTTATACAAACACTGCAATTGGTGTAACTGAATGAAGAAGACCCACATTAGGTTTGTTAAGCAGGCCTGTCCAGTCAACACAAGTAAGAGTTGGGTCAAATGATTACATAGTTAATTCTAATGCTTTCTTCCAAACCCACACACCTCCAACAGTTCAAGCCTGTACGCCTACACTACTCAGCACAAATGTGTGCATGTGCGCTTTCTTCCGGAAGACCAGAGGGATTGTCACCTTCTGGCTTGCAACAACCAACCAAATAGCCAGAAAACTATGCTGTATCAATAAACAGTCTTAAACTATTATGACAATTAAGACAACAGAGGCCCTACTCAGGACCCAAACATGCATCCTTCTCAGTTAGAGCCACTGGTGGCTGTTTTTGGCTGCTTCAGTAACTTCTTTAATGGTCTTAATTTGTAAGTTTTGATGGGCTGCCTGCCATAAGCCCAGACCATGAATCCCCCGATGTGAGTGAGGTGGTAATGGCTGTGATTCAGATCCACTGCAACCTCCCGAGAGCACCCGACTTTCCAGCCTCACTGTTCAGATTTGTCTGGTTTCATAAAAACGTAACCTCTCTCCATCCACTGCAGCATCTTTGTAGATTTATGCTAAATGCCAAAGAACATAAGAAATCGACAATATTCGAATACAAGCAAGGTTTGATCTTTCTTTTAAGGTGTTCTTATCTCCTATTTAGAAACCTTTAGGATTCTTAGTCTACCTTCAGGCTAAATACCAAGAAAACATTTGATAAAATATCTTTATAGTTCCATGTTCATTGCTTTTTTAAAACGTGGTTTAAGCACTAATATACCCTCTGGATGCACGCCAGACAGTAATTTGCTCATGGACGTGTCACACTTGGACCAAAGCAGCCCATGAGGAGCTTGTTTTCTATGAAACTTCATCAGTAGGTCTAACCACTGACTAACAGCACCCCCCTGTGGTGAGCCTCTGTTATTGCAGTTTCTGACAGTCATAATGAGACTAACAAGAGCAATGTCCTGCCCAGTTGAACTCTTCACCCATTTCCATGTGTTTATGTGGATTTGTATTTATACAGTATATGCACTATGTGTGTCCTCTATCTTGCACACAATCAGGACTAAGGTAAATGTATAAATACGCAGGTTTATATCAGGCCATATTTATCCACTGCTACTCTAAATTGCACACCACCTCTGCTCTCTAGCAGATCTAACTTATTATCCTGTCTTATTATTATGTTTTTGCAAAAACATCTTGCCTCTGTGATTTCTACACAAACAATTTTTGCTAGGATGTGCGCCTGGTTACGCAACAGAATCGTTCTATGCAATTTAGGTTTGGGGCAAAAAGTCATCAGCTCTGAAAAATAACTGGATGTTTTTATGCATTCTGTGTGCAAGTCATTTAAAAGAGTCATCAATGTTTAGCTAGACAGATTTCAGAAGTCCCTGGGCTGGAAAACATAGATTAGTTTGGGAAATAAATGAAAACAAATAAAAGATGGATACAGGCATTCACAGAAAGGCAATTCCAACTGTGAGAGCGTTTGTTGTAACTTTTTGGGTGCTTCACTGCCACAGAGAGGATGAGTTGTGATCTGAATAGTTTCTGAGACAATGTTTCCATTGGTAAAACGAAAAAAATACTTTTCCAGGTATGTGTGGGTTATACTTAAGGTATTGTAGGAAAATGTGTGCATTACCCCTTGCAATACCCCTTTCTTGCCTTTTCTTTCATGTATCAATGCAACTTATCATTGTGTTTTTAGAGCCCCTGAAAACGTGGTCTGTATCTACAGTATTTCTCTATAACAGTAAATAATGGCTTTTTATGGCCACTTGGGGACAGTGGAAACAAGCTGTAAACACAACACTGACATATTATCACCTTTTAAGTTGATGTCACGACTTTATCACATTTGGAGTTCTTGGAGTGTTTCTGGCCACCTGATAAATGTAAGTCTGAATAAAGAACTGAATGTTTCCCCTTCTGAGGAAAATATCTGGCTCTTTAGCTACTAAATGCTCCACTATGTTCACTTGCTAGTAGCTAACTTTTCTGTCTGCTGTTTGGTGCCAGGCAGGTAGCATACAGTTGGTTTTTAGAGCTTTTTCTCTCAAAAAAGCTGCCTATTGACGATGATGGTTGAAAGTGAACCAAAACATTACAATTGTGGACCGTAAAATTGAAACAACGAGCTGAAAGATGCTAAAAAGCTCCATAGAACTGGGGGGAACTGCAGAGTTGAATGATAATTCTCTGTGAGTTTACCATTAACAGCGACCCCTTTCACATACAGGTAGTCATGTGATCTATTGTTGATATAAAATATTGATTATAACAGCTTTAAAGTTTGAAAAAACATTAATAGGTTTTATTTATTGAGTCAAAAACTCAGCTAATCTGCTTCATCATGACTGTGGGTATGGTTTGATCAGATTTGATTGTCAACATAAGGTAACTAACAACCCCACAAATGTCATCCAATTTTGATTCAAAAGTTGCTAAATCCTCATTGGTGTACGGAAATATGTGATGTGTGATGTCACATAGTTTACAATATCAAAAAAACATGCAAAAGCATGGAAATCTCTAAAATGATCAAAAATGTTCTAACTTTGGCAGAAAATGTTGGGCTCATGAAGAAACCTGACTGAGAAAATAGGTTTTTCAGGGCCTTTAATAATGGCAGTATTCTTAATAAACAAGACCATGGGAGTTATGAGACTTTAACATTTTCATAACAGGTTTGGCTGCCCATGCCTCTGTTACATATCACAGCTAAGGTGGCCTCTGGGTTTTCAGCAGGCCTCAGATATTAAATCACAAGATATGATTTATAGCTCACCGACATATTTGCAATAAGACTGCCAACCCCCACCTGTGACCATCAATCCACAAGTGTTACCATTCTAATGTAGAAATGATAACCAAAGGTACAGTGTGTACTAAAATCTTTACTGCACATATCATGATATCGACTTCCATTACTACACAGATGACACCCAATTGGATGCCCCGATAAAGCCTGGTACTACGGATACATCCTGTATTATGTCCTGCCTCACCGAGATTAAAAATTGAATGCCCAAACATTTTCTGATATTGAATGACTCCAAATCAGAGGAAATTATAACTACCCCATGTGGCCCCTGTACTAGCAGCATTAATAATCTCTCCTCTAGTCTGGGTGCCTTATCCAATAATGTTCGAAAAGAGGCCCGCAACCTGTCATTTTTGATTCAGAATTGTCCTTTGATGCTCAGGTGACTAAAGTAGTGCAGTCCTGTTTTGCACAACTGAGAAAGCTAACCAAGATCAGGTCATTCCTTTCCTCTACAGACTTAGAAAAGGTCAAACATGCTTTGCAATGGACTATTCTGGTATCAGCAGGCGGATCATCCAAAGATTGTAGCTGATACAAAACGCTGCTGCCGGGCTTTTACGTACTAAGAGAAGCAACTAAATTACACAGATCCTTGCTGCCCTTCACTGGTTACCTGTGAGTTTTAGAATTGATTTTAAGAGTATAACGCTTGTTTTTAAAGCCTTGAACGATCAGGTTCCTGCCTGTATCTGTGATCTGCTAACTCGATCGCTGTTTGAGATCCTCTGGCAGGGCTTTATTTATGGTTCCAAAATCTCGACTTGTCACTAAAGATGGCTGGGCTTTTGCTGTCTGGGCCCCTCAGCTGTGGAACTCCCTAAAAAAAATAATAAATAATAATCTCTTCTTAAGACTCACTTTTATCGTATGGCTTTTTCTTAATCTGATGGTATTTGTTGTAATTATCTAAATTATTTTATCATGTTTATATCTTAAGTTCTGGATCTTATTTGCTTTTAATATATGTTTTTATTGTAAAGCATTTTGTAACTTTGTTTTGAAAAGTGCTATATAAATAAAGTTATTATTATAATTATTATTATTATTATTATGTGCTACATATAGAGAAAGTGCATACAATAATGACACAGTCTCAACTCACATGTCTCAATGACAGTCTAAACAATCCAAGCTTTAAAAGGCAGTGGCCATCAGCTCTTTCATTTATCAAAAGTTTTACAAAGTCAACCAAAGCTTACCCCCCCCTTCTGCGTTCAGTTCAGTTTGAGGGGAGATCGGTCACTTTAATGTAACCCCCTGGCAGTGACGAGGGGAGGAGTAGTAGGGAGTTGATGATGTCGGAGGTGTAAATAGTCAGTGGAAGGGTGAGAAAGATGACAAGGACAGAGGGAAAGAATGGAAATAGAAAAACAAGGTGAAAAGGGTGAAAACGGAGAAAAGCCAGGAGGGTTAGATAAGAAGCGAGGCGGACGAAGGTGTGGTGGACAGGGAAAAGAGCTAATTGAGGGGAGGGGGGGTAAATAGAGAAAAAGGGCTAATGGCTGAGCCCACAGCTGGCTCACTTGGATCAGGGGGGATCATAAATAAATGTGTGACAGTGATAAATATAGCATGACAGGTCATCAGCACAGTTACCCATGTCCCCCAAGGACATTGCTGGCGAAAGGGGCCAGTGTCTCACACACCCTGACTGATGAGCGGCTGATTGAGGTTCAGTGTGTGAGGAAACGTTAGAAAAATCCCCAGAAGAGAATAAACTGAACACAAAGAAGGTAAGAGTAGATGAAGATGACCTTTAACCTGTGCTGTATGAAGCAAACACTGAAGGATTGAAGGCAGCAGCAATGGAACCTATCAATCAACTGGTGTAGAGATATATTGGCTGTTATATAAGGTGACAGAGATCAAGCCTATCAGGGTTTAAGGAATGATGAAGTGCAATGCGTCTGAGCTGCAAAATGGGTAATATCTTGTCCAGAATTTAAAATTCTTGCTGACACTGGAAAAATAGTTCACCCTTGTAATATAGCATGATGAAACAGGTCGGTAAAAGTTCAGTTTAACAAAAGTGAAATGACAATGCACGTTCCTATCCCATACAACTGCTAGTTGTTGCTTTGTCATTACTTTGGTAGTAACGTTTCACAATCTTGTCATATACTACAAAGAAGAAACAAAAAAAGTGAATCTCTCCACAATCTTGTGATCAGAATTGTTAAGGCCCAGGAAGATGAAATGAAAGTGGTGACCATGGAAGCAGAGGAAGATGCACAACAGTCGAGGAGCCTGTAGAAGAGGCTCTAGCAGAATGGCAGAACCAGAAGAGCCCTGGACTGAAGTATGCTCTCATCCAAGCTACAGTAGAAGGCACATTCTGGCACGATATGGCTAGTCACGTAGATCCACATCCACTTCTTTCTGTCCTTCAAATGAGCCGTCTCTGAGCACATCCTAAGAGACTGCTTCTCTTGAAAATATGGAAGTTAAAAAAACATGCATTAAAAGACATTTGGTCAGAGGACTTGAACTTAGTACTGACTTTTCCCCTGAACAAAATAATAAGTTTACTTCTATTTCACATGTAATTATAGGAGACATCGTGCCATATGGATGGGTTGCCAGGGGCACCAAGGGCTTAGAGGGCACTCAGGGAGAGGTAGAAAACATGAACACAATGGCCCTCAGGAGAGAAGGTGCAGGCATGCAGGCATGTGCCAATACTGCAGAAGAAGTCGTGATTTGTAAAAGCTATTCAAGGGTGAAAGAGAGAGTGTTGAACCAGTCAGAGGGTAACAATGGCCCAGTATGCGGGGTTTTATTTTGAATTTTACAGGAAGCCAATGCAGGGATGCGAGAACAGGGGTAATGTGGGACCGACGGCTAGTTCTAGTTAGCAGCCTGGCAGATGCGTTTTGGACCAACTGTAAAAGATTTAGAGCAGCTTGACTGACGCACGTGTAGAGGAAATTACAAGAAGACAAGATACAGCTGATTTTAGCGATATTTCTTAGCTGAAGAAAACAGGTCTGGACGAGCTTGGTAACATGATGGTCAAAAGTCATACACTGGTCAAAGATGAATCCAAGATTCTAAGCAGTAGAGTTGATATTAGAGTGAAATGGTCCAATAAACTGCAACTGCAGTGGCAAAGTTATCGAGTCCAATTAAAAGAACTTCTGTTTTGTCAGGGTTTAGGTGGAGGAAATTATGAGACATCCAATCATTGGTGGCGGTTAAGCAATCATGGAGAGAGGACAGTTGATTCAGGTTATTAGATTTGGCCGATAAATAGATCTGTGTATCATCGGCATAACAGTGATAAGACATGTCATGAAAGCAGCTGAACAAATGACACAGAGGAAGCATGCCCAATGACAAGAGGATGTTTAAAAAATGTGTGGCAAATGAGTTTGAAGGATTATCAGTATGAATATTAAAGTCACCAACTATAATGGCCCTATCAAATCTAAGCACAAGAGCAGACAGTAAATCAGAGAAATCATCAATCAAAAAACCCATATTTGAATTTGGGGGTCGATAAATTATCGGAAAATCACACACAATTTAAAAAGCTAAGATTTCAAAACTGTCAAAAGAACCAAGACTGAGTTGAATACAAGTGAGATGGTTCTTAAAGACAGCTGCAATATCCCCACCACAGCCGGTTAAGCTAGGTGTATTCAGAAAATTATAACTGGGAGGGCAGAGCTCCACTAGAGGGCAGCACTCGCCAGGTTTGAGCCAGGTCTCAGTAAGAAATAGGATGTCAAGGTTATGGGATGTCATTAGATCGTTGAGAATGAACGATTTATTAGACACAGACTGAGAGTTTAGAAGAGTAAAGACAACTGGAAGTAAGGGCTTAGCTGAACTGGAATTACTGGAGCAGAGTGTAATAAAATTATCTGACCTAGCAGTTGAAGACACAGAATGCATAAGGTAGTGGGTATCATATCTAGGCATGAGCCTAACAGGAATACTATATGAGCCCAGGGAGGTACGGTCAGCTGGACCCAGTACAGGTCAGGAGGTATGAGCCTTACAAGAGTGCACAGCCAGTTCGATATTAGTTGACAGAAGGCGTGAGCCTTCGTGTGAGGGTTGGTGAACATCTAGCTTAAAAAGATGAGGCCTATTTAAAAAGGCAACAAAATTGTCAACAAAGGGGATATCTCTGTTGATGCAGTAACCCTTTAGCCAGATATGGAGTTGGCGTAGGGCTGGAAGTAATTACCTGCTTTTCGGTGTCTAGTAGACTATCCACGAGGCGCATGTAATTCTTTTTGAGAATCTCAGACTGTTGGTTTTTGATATCGTTGGTGCCAACGTGGACGACAACTGTAGAGGCAGCATTGTGTTGTTGAATCAACTGCAGAGCGGTGGATGTAATGTCCTTTACACAGGCACCTGGATAGCAGAAAGTCTGGCCACTGCTTACCCTTATGTGACCATGGAGGTACCGACAACAAGCACCGAGGGTGGGCGCCACACCTAAGTATGACAGCCTGACCGCCTAGGGGGCAGGGCCCGAGTGGGAGCAGGTGAAGCGCTGGCCGAGGTGACGGCAGGCAACCAGGGAGAGCAGTAGCCGAGGAGTCAGTGGTAGCAGGGCGGTCCCAGTGGGCAGCGATCCCGCTGCCAAGGCTACAATTGTTGCCTTGGCAGGCTACAATTGTCACCTGGGTTAGAACGGTGTAGTCCCTCATTCGTCCAGGAGTGTTCTATCATAGAAAAGGTTTCAGTCGTAGTCATCTGGACACTGTTCACGAGGCGCACCTGGGTTAGGCTACAATTGTCATCTGGGCACCTGGGTTAGGCTACAATCGTCACCTGGGCGAGGCTTTAATTGTCACCTGGGCGAGCTACAATTGTTGCCACGGCAGGCTACAATTGTCACCTGGGTTAGGCTGAAATTGTTGCCTCAGCAGGCTGTCACCTGGGTGAGGCTACAGTCATCACCTGGGCGAGCTACAATTGTTGCCACGGCAGGCTACAATTGTCGCCTGCTCAAGGGGTTCATTAAATCTGCATTTTCTCCTGTGGGATCCCTTTATTATTATTATATACTGTTTGAATATGTGCATCAATTGTATATTTAAATATTTGTTGAAACACAGGCAAACGTACAGATACTTTCAAAATCACATCATTTAAGGTATGGATGGATAGCAGCTGCAGACATAATTGTGCTAAATGATAATATATGGGCTACAAAGGTCCAATGCCCCCCTTTTTTCTTAATCAGGTATATATAAGTAGGGATGTAGTCAGTCTGCTTGAGTAGACATGAAAACTAGGAGGTTCTTTTTACTAGACCATTGTCAGGTAGGATGAATCTCTAACGTGTCTGCAGAATTACATTGAATTGATTGGGTTTTGCCAGTTATCAAGTGGCTCCATGTGATCACAGCTGATTGAAGCTACAGTCCAGTGAGAGCTTGATTCTAACTGATACTACCTGGATGAACAAATTTACTGCACAATAGTTGAGGCTTCATATCACGCTCATTGGCTCTGTAGATTATTCACTGCATAAACACCTGTCTGTAGATGCCTGTCTGTTTTTTGTTGTTGTTGTTGTTGTTTTTGTCTAGCTGTCAAGATATCCACATTTCTATTTATTTTTTGAGACAATGAGTGTACAAGCCTGTTGATGAGGAGGTTCACACTGTGCAACACCTGCTGGTCATTTTTTTGTAACTACTTTTGGCGCGCTTGTTGTCGGTTCTATGCCATTGATCTTTCTAATTATTGAGAACAGACTTTACTGTCCAAAGTACATCCTGAGAAAAACTTAAAATTAAAGTGCTTTCATTTTCAAAATAGACATGATGCGTTAGGGTCACTCAGCTGCACATGAACAGGCAATACAATAAAACGCTGTTGCATTACTTTATAATCCATGCATCAACAACAGAACATTTGAAAATGAAAAACATTTAGGTCATAAAACAAAATTATGTGTGGCACCTCTCAGTAAGAGCATAATAGTAATTATTATTCAATTATAATCATAAAGGCTAAAGGCCATCATAGCCGCTTAGAGTACTTTATTAATTCTAGCAGGATTGTTTTCTGTTACAGCAGCTTAGAGCATTTAAGACAAGATAAAAAGCAAAGAAACACTTATCAACAATGCAATACTTGTAAACAGTAACTTTAATAAAAAGGGAGACTTTTTTATACTGTACATACAGTAGCCTACATGTGAAGTAGACATGGTGCATGTAGTGCAAAATTAAATTAAATTTATGCTGTAAGGTTATAATGCAGTTATGGATCAGATCATTTCATTTAACATAGCCTGGTCTGTCTGTATATATATATATATATATATATATATATATATATAAATATACTCATATTGAACTTATTTCTTTGCACCTCGGTGAGCCTACAACTCGACAGGCTACAATTGTACAATTGTAATTTCCCTCTAGTGGTGTCGAGCCATGCAGATGGCCTCCGTCTCCAAGATTTCTGCTAGAAAGCTCTCACAAGTATATTTTTTTGTAAACTGTAAATGCCCCACTCAGTACATATCTTGGTCACAATTCTAAAACAAGGACTAAATCAATCCTTATCAAAAGTTTGTGCTTATGTAAATAAATTGATATTGGCCAATATTGTCATTTTTTTTTAACTTCTCAAAAATCAATATAGGTATCTGCCTCAAATCCACTATCTGTAATCACTATCATCACTTAGTGTTTTGTCTAGTTTCTCATTCTCAAGTGTAACAGGGATATTTTGATATAGCCATTGGCAAAAGAGCTGCAGCTGGAAAAAAATCCCCAAGTATATCATCTAACATAGTGGTATAGGTATGACTTTTCTGAAAGGGCTTGCCAAGAGCGTGAATTCAGAGGGTTGACAAAGCAGAAGGCTCACAAAGTCACTGTGGAGCTGTGCCAGCAGGAAAAGCTGCTGAGGTGTTCTACCTAAAAGGCCAAGTTCAGTGTCATCCTAGATACACCACTCTGGTGAAATACTGCAACGTTTTCAACTGTTTTATCATGCTTTTGTCTCGTCAATCAGCAGCTCGGTTTTATCATCATCTATGTACCTATGTGTGTATTGCCTCAAGAGTTGGCCCAGAATCATAACACAGGTCAACTCCATTCTGATTTTATCCAGCCTTCTGCTTTTGTTTAGGCTACATTTTAAATGTGACATGTACAGTAATAGGTTTTCAATCTGATTGAGCCGAGAGCAAAAATGCACACATAAGCAGAACCAGACTCAAGGTATGATTGTTCACTGTCACCATCTTGTGGCCAGAAATTGAGTTGTACTCTGTCAGACACTCCACAAATACTCGTGCGTGTGCGTGTGCGTGTGCGTGTGCGTCTGATCCCATAGCGCATACATTTCCCAAAGCTGTCACCCTAACCCTCCTCCGGCTGCATAATTACACATTTTAATTTAGCAAAATTACAAAAAGCATAATTCATCAGAAAATGTACTCGAGGCATACATCACACACACAACCTTAATCAAAGTCTAGAACAACTGAAGTAAGTAAGTAAAAGTCAAGCAAGAGGTGTGGTATAATATTTTATTCTCATTTTATGGAATACAAAGCCCCCCCACCCCCACCCACCCCAAAAAGTGTGCACATCAGATGTGGTGAAAACTATTCAAGGACAAGGAAAAGAATAGCTGAGACAAAGGAAGTTGCTTTATGGGTGTAGAAGTGTACGACTGCAGTTAAATGTGATGTTCATATAAAAAGTATACCCTCTTATCATGAATGAACCCTTAAAAAAAAAAAAAAAAGCAGCCAAATCTGGCTAGAGTCACTTGATAAAAGGGCCGCAGCCATGACAACTGAACAAAAATGATTAAACAAAACACGAGTTTCCTTTTTGAAAAAATAAATCGTCTTTCCATTGGTCTTTTTCCATTATGACTACAAGGATGTAATCAGTCATGTGCAACAATAATTTAGCTTTACATGACTGTAAATTCAGTCGGTTTTCTATTCTTTTACACAATCTCTTGCAAAGCTGCACAAAAGGAATGAAATATTTCCCCAGTCGGACTTGGGAGAATAACAAAATGTTGACAATTATACAAAAAAAAAGACAAATAGCAGAAGGGATAAGAAAATGGGCTACAAATGAATATAACCTCATATGCACTAGCAGCCAACCTAGGTCCAATAATGTAGGCTTTTTAAAAATGGCTTTGAAACATGTGGAGTGTGTTTGACTAGCCATAACTTCTCAGTGAATTTGTACCACTGGAACCATAACGCAGATTCCCATCAACTGGGACAAAATAACTGAAGCACAATTAAGTATTTTCAGAAATGTCTCGCCAAAGGTCTTCGCTAATCCCAAGACATGTAAAACCAACCAGCTTGAAGACACACTGGGATGGCAAAACCACTGACAAGTATAGTGAATAAAAAATAACATTAGTAACATCACTGCCATTGAATCCATACATTTCAATGCATGACAAAGTCCATTTCAGAAGATGGGGGAGCGAACAAGTTTGTTCAAACACCCCCCCGGGAATTGTGTCACACCAATTATTATGAGATGGTTTGTTTTAGTTCATTTTCCCAAGAA
The DNA here is from genome assembly GCF_020085105.1 of Siniperca chuatsi. NCBI lineage: Eukaryota > Metazoa > Chordata > Actinopteri > Centrarchiformes > Sinipercidae > Siniperca > Siniperca chuatsi. The sequence continues at coordinate 21,630,537 of NC_058054.1, forward strand.
TTAATCTTTTCCTGACCACTACACATCAAAACACACCAGAAAACAAGTTAACCCATTACAATACACACAATCCAAGGTTCACAGTCCGAAAAGGTGCTGTTTGAAAAGAGCCTCAGGTCCTCTATGTCCACTGGTTAAAGTGTCCGACTCTGCGAACTGTCAGTTTCACCTTTCAGCGAGAGCAATTCATGTGGTGGACACTGGAAAAAACTAATTTAAAAAAAAGAAAAGACATGTTCGGGATGATGGAGCTTCACCTTGTCAGCCGCTGTTGTATTTGTCTTCTAACAGCTTTTCTCAGTTGCTCTTGTAGGGAGAATAAACAGGCTGTAGCAGCTTGCCTGTCCATGTCTACTCATCTTTTTCCAATCATAATTTTAGTCCATCCATCCCAGTCCTTTTCTTCTCTGGTCCTCACACCATGTAGGAGTTCTGGTTCTTCAGCTTGTCCAGCTCTTTGCTCTGCTGCCTCAGAAACAGGATTCTGTAGTTGACGGGAAAAAAAAAAGAGGTATATGAGTGTGTGATGTGAATGTCTGTGTTAGTTATTGTGGATCTCTGTGCAAATGTAATGTTTGCCTCACCTCTGTTCCCTCAGCGTGGCCTGAATTTCACATACTCTGACCAGGGAGCGGAGGTTTTTCATCTCTGTGCAGATCTCAGACATGTACAAGCTGCCCATGTTGTGGATGTCCTCACGCAACCGAGCCGCCTGACAAGAAAGGGATGAGTGCTTATTGTCAAGTCATGACTATAGATTTTCACAACAAACATTCAACATACTTCGAAAACATTAGCTTACTGATTAAATTAATTAAACAAAACTCAGAAAGATTACCATCACAAAGACCAATTAGCAAAGCTTTCAACCACAACTAATGGCCTTCTGCTTCAGATGGAGTTGCTCAGTTATCATGAAGATGATTTAGCTATTATGGTTGATTGCAACCTCTGATAAAAGACACAAGATGAGTCTGAAAGCTCAAGCAAGTGGACCTTGTGATGAAAATGTAGATTAGAAATATAGACTAAAACTCTATATTTGTGCTAGCAGCCCCATGAACCTGTACTGCTCACACACACTGTAAAACAAAAACAAAATGGAGAGACTACCTTTCTTTCAAGAGTGGCAAAAAATGCAAAGGCCTGAAGGTGGTGCCAAAGAAAAGACTTAAAACGATTCAAGTGAATATACATTGTTGAACCAATTAATGGATTATCACATATGTATTGGCTAAACAGGTACACATGGATTCTTACATATTATAGCTACACAAAATGTGGTGTTTTCTCCTGGCATTTTTAGATGCCAAGCCTCTCTGTGAGGTGTAGGTGAAACTCACTCACTCACAGGATCACGATTAGCTGGGCGCGCTCCAATACGTTGTTTGCAGTCACATGATTCTGATGACGCTCGAAATTCAGAATCCAAGTGAAAGGCAGAGTGGAAGAGATGGAGGAAAGCCCGTACTGCGCTAGTTATTGTTCACTCATTGCGTCGTCCCAGTCAACATGTGTTTGAAATCTGGAAATCGCCCAATTCATTCTTAAATCATGGCTAAAAACCTATTTTGAGGTCACAATGACCTTTGACTCAAAAGTGTCGCCTATTCAGTGTCCGACCAACTCTGAAATATGGTCACAATCTCCCCTTCTATTCCTGAGTTATGGTGTTGAATAATGGCCAAAAGAAAAGTGTTTATCCAGTACATTATGATATCACAGTGAAATTGACCTTTGACCCTTTGGGTAAAAAAATGTCATCACTTCATAGTTGTATCTCATTAAACATCTGTATGAAATTGTGTCATAATTACAGCATCCCTTGAGTCAAAGTGTCACCAATTCATTGACTGACCAACTGTGAAATATAGTCATCAATTCTAGAGTTATGGCCAAAAATGTTTCAGGTCATATGTCAAAGTGACCTTGACCTTTGACCACTAAATTCTAATTAGTTCAGCACGGAGGCATAAAAATAGCCAAAACCACCAACGCTCTCGGCTTCCGTAGCTCCATAATGATGCTACAGCTATTAAAACCAGTGGTAAGCGCTCCACTACTTAACGTGAAAATCTCTGAGGTGGACAGTACCTGTTTCTCAGTGTTCTCTGAAGGCCATCCTTGGATATGTCTGATGAGGTTCTCATCAAAATGAGCTGCCAGGGTGGGAGTGAAGGAGCCGGGGGCGTCGGCTTGGGTTTGGCTGGTGCTGCTGGAGGAGACATGGGCCAACGCAGCTCCAGATACATTTGATCCCGTGCACAGAATCTCCTGGCTGGTGGAGCGAGACAAACTGATTAACTGTGTAGACGGCAGTTTCACTAATGTTGGAATACTGACGTTTTGGCATTTTAGTCATGGATACTGTGGATTATTCAGTCTATACCATTTATTTGTCCCCATTTATTATCATCTCAGAAAAACTCAAACAATGTTCATCATATTTTGATGAAATTTGGGTTAATAACCAACCTCACCGGTTTATTTTAGCACTTAACTGCCATGATAAGTCCAAGTGGGGCACTATAATTGTATGTACAAAAATAAAATAAAAAAAGGTAACATACTTGTAGTCCAGAGAACTGCATAATTAGAAGTGGAGAAAGTGTTTTTAAAACGTGACATGCATTTATCTAATAGTATGTCTCCACATTGGATTCGTGCAGCAATAAATGACTTTCCTTATTGTTTACTTGTCTTTCCAGAAAACATTACTCTAGATAATACACAGCGTTCTTTGTAACTACTTTCTACCAAACAAATGGCCCCTATGAAAACTGTTTGGGACACATACTGCTGTGTTTTTGTAATTCAGGTCTTGTCCTTGTCCTTTTAGCTGAGAAAGACCTTCTTGGTTTGTTTGCTTTACCTCCGAGCAATCTATCATCACAAACAAAAATGGTGTGTTGAAGTGATTCCTGACTTCTACCTTCTCTGCTGCAGAGTTCTGGGGTCCTCTGGACGCTTCTCTGTGGTCTGAGACAGGGGGACTGATCCTTGTTTACCTGAAGACATACTGCCCTGAAGAGGGAAGAACAGACAGCGAGGGAGGAAAAATAAGAATGAAAACAAAAAGGGCATAGGCATGCAGTAGAAAACCAGAAAGAAAAGATGCCACAGACGTGGGTAGTCATAACAAAGTGGGGAAGAGAGCGAGAAAGAGAGTGTGAGTCATAAACAAAGGGAAGTACTCCTCCATTCTTCAAACTTTTTTTGTTACTTTTGGTTCTGCGACTCACCCTTGTTTGTGAGGATGTGATGCTGCCAGGGTGCACGCCCAGAAGGGATTTCTGGTTGCTCTGCGGTGTGCCGTTCCGTGGTGAGACGTACGGCCGCGGTGATGATGCATCCGACGTCAGAGAGACAGGGGACTGACTGGAGTGCTGGGCTGAAACAGGAAGATACAGAATCAGTACAGAGGAAAAGAGGATCATTACGATGCTTTCGATTCAATCAGCTTACACGTATACAAATACAGAATGTTAGCCTTGACGAATATCAAGACATGTATCAACACTGGCAGTACCAGCCCTCATGGAAATCCAAAGCCTGCAGTCATTGGAGTGGAGAATAGCACAATAATGATCAGTTTAGCAACAAGGCAGCAAACTGTCTGACAACAAGCTAATTAAAAGGCTATGGTCATGGAATAGGGCTTTCAGGTTCTGCAAGTTCAACTTGTGTCAACTCTTTCTGGCACTTGTTGCAATTGCTATGCAACACATCCTCTGTTCCAGCAGAGGAGGCTCATTGGAATACAAGACAGAACGTCTTTTGTTTTTCCATTCAAATCCTTCCACCCTTAAACTATACACACAGTTAACTTGCATAAAATGCATTAGTTCATTGACTGAAGGTCAATGACAACAAATTGGGTTTTACACCGCCTTTAAAAAAACTGATTTGTGGGGACAGGGAGAGCAGGATCCTTTTAAAAAAAAAAAAAAAAAAAAAAAAAAAAAAAAAAAAAAAGGAAATTAGTTTGTGTAGCAGATGGTGAGAAACAGCGAGTAGGCCGTACCTTGGTTGGAGTGCTGAGCAGCTGAGAGCAGAGCAGTGACGTTGAAAGCAGGTCCAGCAGTGAGGAGCTTATGAAGCACAGACCGCAAGGAAGCTTGGGTGACAGCAGCTGCCAAGACTGGAGGGAGGAAAGAGGAAATGTACACACACACACACACACAGGTGAGTGAGCAAGGACACACAACAGGTGAGTGCACGCACAGTTAATTAAGAAAATACAGTTGAGATAAGACACAAATCAGTGGGAAGATTCATGTTAATGTCATTTTACCAGCAAACAAACTGGGGGAACAACGAGCACACATGTATGTCAGGTTCACACAGAATAGCAAGAAATGAACCATAAATGACAACGCCCAGGTTAGGAAAAGAACAACACAGTCACCCTTTAACAACGGGACCAAAAACGCACACAGATAAGGGATGGAAAGACATCGACATCTACCGTATTGGCCTAAATATAAAGAACACCTCCCTTTTTTAAACACACTTTTTGAAGCTACAACACTTTCATACTAGTCCTGTTAGGAAAGTTTCCCTGAGATAATATTAATCCAAATCCTCATCCTGAAAACATTTCCGCTTTTAAGAGTGGAAAAAAAAAAAAAAACAGTCACATACTCACACGTGCCCTCCTGTCAGACAACTTGAAAGCAGTCAAAATTATTTTCTCTGGCACTTAGCATTTATCTTTTTGAGCTCATCATCTGTGACAGCGGTAATTCTTGGCTGCTTGACAGATGATTCAATCCACAGTCTGTTTCTGCACTAAAGACATCATGAGTTTATGTCCTCCGTGGCAGCAAAACACATTACACTAGCCTTCAGAAACTCCTGTAGGTTAAACTGGGCTAACAGAACATTTTTAGGGCTGACCACCTCTAAAAGACACACTATATAAGCAGACACTCGCTAGCTTAGCAACAATAAAGTTAAAAACAACCCATAATACAAGAGGAGGAGTGTGTAGGAGCCCGTGTTATACTGGTACTCTCTCCATTCAGTTTTCATAACATCTTTTGTTCTAGCCAATACTAATAATGGAAGACAGCAGTATGTGTGGAAGTGGAAGAAGCGTCAGTCATCTTGTGCTTCTTTGATCTTTTGTTCCCTCACCCTCATTGAGTTTAGCCATGTCCATACTGCCGTTGTTCATCTGCAGAGTAGCCTGTAGCGCTGGGAGGAGCTGATGCAGGAGGGCTGGGTCCTGCAGCAGTGCTGGTGACGGGGATTGGACAGACTGAGGCGCCTGCCCCGATGACGAGGAAGAGGAGGAGGACATGGTGGAGGGGGTGGAACCTAAAGCACCAGGAGCAGAATTCAGGCTCTGAGAAGAAGAGGACGAGGAGGAATGGCCGGAGTTGGATGCTGTGGACTGGTCCCCTGATGTGGTCTCTGTGGAGACAAGCAGAGCAGGAGAACACAGCATTACTTAACACAATATGTAATTATTTCTCAAGGTACATTTGGGCAGCAGACACATCTAGTAAATTACAGTAAAAAACCCTCTCTGCATCTTAAATGTTTATCCCGAACAGAAGCTAGCCACAATGTTGGGAGAGGATGACTATGTAAACACTTGAACCACATTGTTTAGGTTTTATAACTCTGCCATACTTACTTGTTGTGGCTTTGTCCTGCAAGGCCTCTTGTCTGTAGTCCATGTCCCTGGGGAAACTGTTCGCCGCCATCTTGACTGAGTCTTTCTGTCGTTGTTCTCTGGAGCAGATTAAGCAGAAAGCAACAGTGACAATGTGCAGGATGCCATTAGACTCTGTACCTTAAGCTAATAATATTCTGTTAACATTGGTGCATTACGAGAGCACTGCGTGATCTCGATTACTGTTTCAGGTGAAAAATTGAAAAGTCTTTCAGTGTACTTATTTGTAATTTTATTTAAGTGGGCTTGCCTCTCCAACAGGTCCTTGGGCTTCTCCCATTGGGAGACCTCAGTTCTACAGTTGTAGTAGTATTTCTTCCCAGAGGAGCTGATGTGTTCAGTCCAGTCATCTGCTGGGTCCTGGTGCTGACAGAGACAAGACATGAGATGTTATAAAGGCTAAAGGACATTTTGACAAGTTAAAGGGTACCACTGAAAGAGATGTGAGCTGACTGCAGACTTTACATTCTCTGTGATGGAGTTAACGGCAATTTAATAAGCAATTTTGTCTGACGAGTCTTCAATTTTCATACTATTTGGAAGTGAGTGGATGTTAGCAACAACACATTTAAAAATCGGAAACACAACAGCACATTTTGCAAAATAGTAATGTTATGTAATGATTTGCTTGTAAATGGGCTAAAACGTGCTCAATTACTGGGATGTTTCTCTAAGGATAATTTTATGATGTCAAAAGTGACAAACATGACACAAAGCAAAAGTATCATTCCATATGAATAAAGTACATGTCTATGTTCCTGCTAAGTAAGCATCCCTCACTTTCCACCCTTAATTATAACAATAAACAAAAACAGAAAGTAGTAGGGCTGCACAATATGGTAAAAAAATATATCATACTGCGAATATTTTGACAGATATTACGATTGCAATATGATTCACCATTGGTGGGAATGGTCATTTTTGCATCACAATTATAATTTTCACTGAAAAAACTATAAACTAAATCATGATGATGTGACATTTGCTGGGGTCTGTACCAAACAAACATGTTTTCGTCCATCTGGAGAGCGAGATTTGTAGGCCAGGGCATCTCTGCAGCACTACAGTATAATGCTGCTTTATCACACATTTTACCTTTATCAAAAAAAAAAAATTGCAGCTTCGGCGATTTGGACATTGCACTTGGCCATATTGCAATTTCGATAATATGTCAATTAATTGTGCAGCCCTATACTGTAGGTTTGACACTTGCAATGCACAACTCAAAACTTTAGGGCATTAAATAGCAACAGTTTTTGACAACTGCAGGCCCACAAAAGACGGACAGTTATTTTTGCAGCAGCTAATGGCTAATCAAACTGGGCTTGCGAACCTCAAAATAGAGCAGAGAAGGACAGGAAGGCATAATTATCAGTAGGCCTCTAAACCTGAACTGTAGAGCACCTGTGCCTCTTAGTCTCTTCCTGTGCTCCTCTGGATTTCTTTTCCTTTCATCTCTCACATGATGGATGCACTAAGGCGAACAAATGAAGAAAACCCTGCCTTTAGGCTACACATTGCTTATAGATTTCAAACCATGCTGTGTTTGACTTTTACATATGCACCGCTCTCCACTGTCTACTAACTTCCAAATGATGACAACAAATAACAGTATACATCAACACCACTGGTTTACAATACCATGTTAAACCTACATGGCCTGTATTCATTATGCTGATAAACCAGTGCCAGTCAGTGTCAAACCACAGAATGTTAAATACTGAGTATCTGGCCTTATTGCTCAGTCCAACCACTGAGATATAATAATTAGATTATTAAATCTTTTAACAATGAAATCTAAAATCTAATCAGACCATCTACTCTATAGAGGGAGCCTGCTACTGAAATATGAAGTTTCAATCATGCACTGTTGTTGAGACAAAAATGTCTGCACAGAGAGAGAGAGATGCCTCTACATAATGTCCTGCATGCATGTACCAAAGTAGCGTGACAGAAATTTCTACAGGAAACGCTGACGGTATATAATAACACTGGACAACGTCTTACCCTGTCTGCAGGCTTGCTCTGAGTCGCTTGCGAGTCGGAGCCATGGTGGGAGCTGTTGTTGTGAGAGTTCTCCTGAGGAGAGCCGCTGGTCCCTGCAACAAAACCATTTATCAAGTAACAGAAAATACACCACGTCCTGCAGAGGACTGAATCCTCAGTGGCAGCTGCAACTGCCAAATGAGAAACGCTTTGTTTGTGACTGTTTTAGGTTTGCATTATTGACAAAATAATCTAAAGCTTCACTTTGTTCTCCATGACAGCTTCTAGGTTAATGTTTGGCTTTTCATCAAACTCTAGTCTGCACCCATGTCTCCTCAAAAGTGATAACGGTTAGGGTGCATATATGACAAAACAAATCCACACTGTATGTCAGAGATCAACACAAAAAGAATGCAAAATTAAGCTTGAAGACACTGATATTCACCAGAGAATGTATTTGTTGGTCAGTTAACAAAATTGATCACAGTAAGCAGAGGCTGAGAGCCATTAATTTGCCTGCAGCCACAAGCATCTGATGTTTTCTATTTGTCTGGGGTTAATGCAGGACGAAGATGCTGCCTTTTCCTTAGAATAACCCTTTTAGATCAAACTTTATATTGCATGCACGTGTAAGACCACCAGATCCGGCCTTACCATTTTTTCCTCTAACTGTGTGAGAGGTTTTTGCCTTTCCATGTCCTGTGCCGTCTCCATGTCTGCTGACAGGACTTTCGTCTGAGCGTCGCAGCATCTTGTAAGGGGGCGTGGGGTCCGATGAACCATCGCGCACCTTGTCGTAACGGTGAAGGCTGCTGGACTGGCTCTTTGGCTGAGATTTATGGGTCTAGATTGAATAAAACATGGCAGGAAGACTTGTTGAAATGTGCTCAAGCTTATACTGATGTCATTTTCTAGACGCAGTTAATACCATCATTAACTTTTCTGGAAAATACAGTGCATTAAGCAGGCCTCGTTGAGGAAATGCAACACCATTGAGACCAATAGCACAGTGAAAACTGAATTGATATCCTTAAAAATTTTGACTCATGGAGCATGAGATGTTTTGATTCAACTAGATTACATCATAAAGTTTTGCTGCCAAAAGAAACATCTGTACCATAGAAGTAGTATATTGGCTTCATCATTAAATTAGCTTCTTTATAGGCAAGAGTTTGCTCAATATATTCTTAAAAAAAAGTTAGAGTAAGTTGTATGTGTACATATGGAGCCTATTTTATACAAACTCTAAGATTGATGCTATATCAACACAACATGAATTTAAGAGCAGAATGTTTCAAGCTTTAGAAGAACATTATACAAAGTGCCACAGCCATACTTCCTAAGGAAAGTTTTATAATAGCCCTGTAGATTAATGTAAATAAAATCTTTAATGGTTTAAATCGTTCCACAGTATTATTAAGTGTCAATATTAATGGAGGTTTAACTGGAGCTGGGTTAGTGAGTCCTGACTCGAACCATAGATTTAAAAATATAAGTTTGAGTAAGGTTACGGTTGCTGCATCTCCAACATAACAATATACAGATTTCAGTTAATCATTTTGATGGAAAATACTACGCCTCGACTAGCTAACGTTACGTTAGTGGAGAGTAATGACAGGTGTCCGTACCTGATAGGATTGTGAATCCCTTCTGTCGTTGCACCTGGAGACACAGAGAACAAACGGTATTGTAAGACAGTTAGCACTTTGACGGTTAGGTTAGTTTTCTAACCTTAGCAACACATTTTCTGTAACATATTTGGCTAATTAGCTGCCGTTAGCTACGTTAGCTTGACTTGCCACCTTAGCAACAACAGTTTGCTCATTATGTCACTAGCAGAAAATACCCGTTAATGTTTAAAATACATCGTACGTAATCTTCTCTATATACGCAGGATTTACCATTAACATGTTAGTTAGCTAACGATAGTTAACGTTAGTCGATTAGATACAGGAAATACCCAGAACCCATAGCTAATTGCAGGCAAACTGTTAACGCTAGCTGGTAGCACTGATAGCTAGCGGATACACGCAAACATCAACCAACCTACCTACAAAACAAAAAATTAGTTAAAACCCACGCATAGTTTTTAAAATGTTATGGTTTGTGCTTGATTTACCCATCGCTGACTCTTGTTGGTTTCCTTGCATACATCACCATCAAGGCCGTGGTGATGTATGTATGTGTGTGAGGGGGAACCGTGGCCTCCTGTCTGTCTGCTCTCACAGTTCTCTTTTCTTCAGCTTCCTGATATCTAGACTCAGTCTATTCTACCAAACAGATTCCTACAAGCCGTGCATCGAGCACCAGCACTGCATAGCGGGTGGTCGTTATTATTAACCACCCTCAGTGCATCATCTGGCATGTAGTTACGGTATGCGCTTGGCTTGGCCGATGTAGCTCAGCGAAAAGCAGCCGAGTCAGGAGGAAACGGAGAAAACGGACTCTTCGGTAATGTTTAGCTAGAAAAAAGATGTTCCGGTTTTACCTTTCAAATTAAAAGTGCATGTATCGACTATGTTGAACCTTATCGCGTAAAGACAAATACCACATTCAAGAAAAACAGGGACAAAAGTACATAAGGTAAACTTGTTCAAGTGCAATTTTTGACGGTCTATGCTAGCCGTAAGGTCAAACTCAAACACAGAACAAAAAAGACACACTGTATCACTAAATGGGAGGGAATGACCACTAAAACATTGGCCACTATTCGTTATTGAATGATATAGAGTATGTTGTACCTGTGTCAGGTAGGCCAGAGTATTGCAGAGTAGAGCTGCCATCGTTGGAAAACACAGTATATTCCTCGTATGGTGAGAAAATAATATTTATGACAAGACGTTTCTAATTAGTAAATGTTCTTTTACGCAGATATCTCATTATAACAAGACACATTTTACGTCAAACTGACAAATAATTCGCCTTATAATGGCGTGTTTTTATCAAGACATGACAAAACGGGGTATTAAGGTTAGGCAGGAGTGGCAACCAGACTTATCGTGTATATTTGTCTCATTTTTGTTGATATATCGAAAACAATATCTCCTTAACAAGGAGAGGCAGAACGAGAAAAACTGCATGACCTCTTCAATACGGCGGTGTAGTCCCTCAACACTCTTTAATACGACAAATACGAGATTTATTTTTTCTCAGTGGCAGTTTGCGCTTTTATTTTGAAGTAAGTAGCTTCATTTCCGGTATTAGCCTAGCTGTCTCTGGATAACGTGACGCAGCTGAAAACGAGCTAGTTGGTGCTGTGGACTCCTCCTCCGAGTTCTCATCTCGTTGGCTGGCCATTTTCTGGGCCACACCCACGCCCTGTTCGCTAGTCTGGTCTGTTGTCTTTAAACAGAAATGCCGTGAACATTTTGCTTCTGATTTTGAACCAACAACCTTCACGTTGGGAGTCATGTGTGCTAACCACTAGGCCACCATATCAACTTGAACACTTTGCCCTCCACTGTCTGTTTCTCCTAAGGACTTATTTGGTATGTGGTGTGTAGATAATGTGGCAGCACAAAATACACTCTGATTCTCTGGTCAATATGCAGACGAGTAGGCTAACAGATGAAGCTTTATTTCTGCATTTATTCCACAGCACATATATCTTGGTCCCTAAATGGAAATTCTCAGTTAGCTTCCCCATAGAGAGGTCAGCAGGGATGATGCCCCTGAGGAAAAGACTTGAACCTAATGAATAGGGGTAATTGGATTTATATTGTGACATGCGTCACCTAAAATCCCGCCTCCTGTGGTTGTTAAGGAGGGTGCCCTCCCCTTAACATTCATTTTATTACCTTAAAACCTTGAACACCCATTAGTTTTATCACCAGTGTGAAATTGGTCTTTTAAAGGAAAAAAGAGAAAAGAAAAAAAACAAAAAAAGGGTAGCCTATACTGAAAGGATGACCTCAGTTTCAATTAAAATCTGTGAATGCAGTGACAGTCGTATGTGGAAAGTGAACTGGTTGATTGCTGTATTGATTGCCCGCTGGCTTGATTTAGGTCAGACCTGACACATATTGACTGAATAAGAGACAGTCTCTTTACAATCTGGCCAGTCGAACACTATACAAGCTCTCTCTACAAGTGGATGTTCAAATGCAGCGCCTACTCTTTAGATATTAAGAGACGTGGCCTGGCTGAACGGGGCCTAATAGGATGGACAGTGTCTGGTGAGTGCAATTTAAGTTTTGCTTGGTTGTGCTGAGCTGGGATTTTCTCTGCTTAAAATGTGTTGGAATGGACATAAACATGTGTGTTACACTCCTAATTTGCACCCTAGATTAGGTGTATTAGTCCGAACGTGTTCATTATTTTTTCACAATATTTTCATTTATTATCAGCTATTGTAACATTCAAATAATTTAAAAAAACTAATATCGGTGTGGATATTGTTTGTATTTCTCTAGCCAAGGTAACTGAGGGATACTGAACAATATTTGTTTACAGACCTAGATTCTATTATCTAACAAGTGCATTTCTGTTGAACGGGACCTCATGCTTTTAAATGGAATTCTGCATATGTGGATATGCATTTGGATGGTTAAATGATCTTAAGTTGATCAAAAATCAATGATATGAAAGAAGGTAAAAATGAATTCATTTGGAACAGAGGACATCCAGTATTTATCCTGTAATATGAGTTAGGTTCTTTTGTTTGATGTAATTTTAGGTAAGTAATACTACTTAATCAAGCATGAAAACAACTTTCAAGTTGAATGTCATAAATAAAAAGAACTCTGAATATTATTGATAAAACACTGACTGATTTAATAATTTCTTGACAGCCAGAACAGTGTGGTTACCGTAATGTTGAAATATCTCATACCAGCATTAGGGGGCAGTAATATCTCAGAAGAAGCATCTTTTACACACTATGTGAAAAATAAAATACATTTCTTTCCTTTCCCTAACCGTTTCTCTTTCTCTGCGTCACGCTCTAGTCTACCTCTTGGCTGATAAAAACGAAGGAAATCTGAAGCAAATAACTGAGTATGAATATATATCAATGGTTTCAATATTTGTTGCATTTTTCTTTCTTATCTCAGAGTGAGGAGGATGCTGAGCCGAACAGAGCACAGAGGTATGTCCAAAGTGTAGCAGGTTAACACTTTAGGTGTTCCACCCCCTTATCCTGCCCTTATTCATAAAATACCTGCATAAGTGGAAAATAAAAACAATGATCCCCATAACAGTGAATCTTTTAAAGGCTCCCCTATGGGAGGTTTTTCATCTCACCCTCTGTTTAACCTTTGACCTGTCTCTTTGGGTTCTTGACCTCACCTCATAACCTTCAAAATAAGCTCTGTAAATTAATAACAGGTGTGTGATGTATGTGTGTTCTCATATGTGTGGCCGTGTCCTGCTCCTCCTCCTCCTCCTCCTCCTCCTCCAGGCGTGTGCAGGCTGCTATCATCAGTGATGTCTGGAACAGAGTCTCATACAGACAGAGAGGAGGACTACAGGTTCCTCCACAGCATGTTGATGGAGAAGAAGCTTCACCTGCTCTTTAAGGTGAAGACATGTTTGTGCTGCAGTGATTCCTGCTTGTTTACTTCCACTCATTTCAGTTACAGAATCTATTTGTTTATTTTTTAACTTTTTTAAGTGGCACTTTTGTCTGCATTTAGGAGGTGTTAAAAATACAGAGGTGGATTCCATATTGAGATTCTATTTTTTACTAGTAATACCATTGTAAAAATACCCCATTACAAGTAAAAGTCCTGCATTTGAATTGTTACTTAAGCAAAAGTACGGAAGTATTATCAGCAGTGCAATATCATACATGTTCTATATTGTATTATACAGGAAGAATGGCTCCTGTCAGTGTTACACTATTATATATTATAATTATGTATTATTATTATTACTAATGTATTATGATGTAAGTGGCACTCCAGTGTGCTACATGGAGCTACATTTAACTACTTTACTGTATTGTATATACTGTTTGGTAGTTAAATGAATAACAATGTATAAAATTTTACAAGGTGATGATACAGTTTGTGTGTAAAATATTTACCTGTTTAGAACTAGTAAGTCAAGTACAAGTACCTCCAAATTAAGTACAGTACTTAAATAAATGTACTTACTTGAGTAACTGTACTTAGTTATCGTTACCCTGCCTAGTTTCACCTGAAACTGACCTAATTGTTGAGGGCAAACTAGGCAGGGTAATTAGCAGATACTCAGGAAGACTCCTTCCTGAGGGCAGGGCTTAAGTAACACAGAGTAGCTTAAATTTCTGAGTTCTCGGACCATTTTTTCACAATTGAGAATGACTTCCGGATGGCAGCCGAAACATCTTGATTCTGAAAACAGTGTCCAGATGACTACGACTGAAACCTTTTCTACGATAGAACACTCCTGGACGAATGAGGGACTACACCGTCTTGTGATTAGTTACTTTCCACCACTGTTAAAAAAAACAAAGAAACCGGTCAAATAAATGCAGTTTCAATTAAACTGATTTACTGAAATACATCTTAACATTTATTTTAAAATGTTTATAGGTTGCATTCTATCCCTGGTAATATTGCAGATATTTCAATAAATGATATTTTACTATCATAAATGAATGTCATTAGTAGTAGAAGTAGTAGTAGTGGTGCTAATGAATTAGTACTAACAGTAGAAGTTGCAGTAAGTGTCTTTTTACTCTAGAGAAAACACTGATTGTGATACTTTCCTGACTTGACAGATCCACGAGCGTCTGAAGCGTTTTGAGAAGCGAAGCCCCATCCCCGTCCAAGAGCACGCAGCGAGTCTGGCCTCAGATGTAAGTGACTCTCTCCAAACATCTTTTGCAGATACGTGCTGCCGAGGATGACAGTTTGACAGCAGAAGGAACGGGGAAGCTTTTTCATCATTCAAATATTTTCCTATGATATACAGATGACTTTCCTGTCACACAGAAGCATGAGTGGAACGTACATTCCTTCTTATGTGTACTGAATTATGAAATGTTAACTCAAAACTTAAAAGTCGATATTTTGTATCCAGGAGTTAGGTCACCGAGGACAGTGCCGAGCAAAAGGCTGCTGAAATCATTTTGTGTGTAGTCTAATGTTTCAGGTTGGAGGAATACAATTCATTTCAGATTTAAGATGAAGTGACAGAGAGTACTCCCACCACAGCTGTGACTCAAAACGGCACGACCAGTCTCTATTCCCTTCAGATGTGCATCACATTTCGTATACCAGTCCTCTTCATTCCTGTTACCAACCAATCATTCCTATATTTCCATTTCATCTCGCTACCATCTTTGTACCATTTCGATTTTCCCCCTCTTGTTCCTGGACAAAGTGTTAAACAAGAATGTCCTTTTGACACTTTTCCCTTACTCTATGCTTCCATCTTTTCATCACCAAACCACACTCCCCTTCCATTATCTCTATTCTTCCCCTTTCTCTGTATCCTTTCTCTCCAGTTGCTTTCCTTTATCTCCTCCCTATACCTTATGTACTTGATTCCTGCCATGTTTCCATACTGTTTATCTACCCCTATCCTCTCCCCCACACTCCTCTCCATCTCCTTCCCTTCACTGCCTTTGCTTCAGATTCGGTTCGACAGCCACTCTCTGCCTGGCTTAAATCATCAGGATCTACTGGAAAGGCCAAACCATGGGTCTGTTTCCCCTCAGAGAGGCTTCTGTTTGCTCACAGTGGAAACTAATGACCTTCATGCATTGTGTCTCTGGAGTGTGCCTCGACATCTTGAAGCAGTGGAAGTCATTACAGTAATATGCTTGACAAGACGTGCGACTGCACACAGTCACTCTCCGCCTCTCCACTTGCTGCTGACGGTCAAGGCTGCTCCGTTTTAGCTGTCGCCGCAGCTGCCGTGTAGCCTTGAACATTCAGGAGCTTTTTTCCAACAGTGGCTGAAAGACATAAAACCAAAACAGGAACACGGACAAATAGTTAACATCAAGAAGAGAAAAGCAAAGCTGCGATGAGGTGAATGGGGCCATATGATAGTGTAGAAATAAGGACAGTACTGATGATGTGTCACTGCAGTTGAAGTTGAATTTCACTAACCTTTTTGTCTCTCTGCTCATTTCTCTGTCTCTCTTGGCTAGTACAATGTAGACTACAGCAAACCTCACTTAGGCCATGATATAAATGTATACCTCTAATTATAAAAAAATATATCCTGCCTCTCCTTCATTATTCTCTGCTTCCAGTTGGCGGAGGAGCTGATATACGAAGGCTGGAGAGATGAAGTCAAAGAACTGGTTGCCCTCTTTTCCAAACCCCACTTTAAGGTGAAGAGTATTTCCTTCCATGGAGATGTGTTCCTGTAGCTTCACACATGTGTGTCGACCTAAAACTCTCCCAGCCAAGTCCTTTGTCCAGTCAAATCATTTCTGCCAAAGAAATACACCACTCTTAAAAGAAACAGTGCAGCATTTTGGGAAATGCCGAGAGTTAGCAGAAAAGATTGCTATCACGCATGTCTGTGTGATAAATATGAAGCTACAGCCAGTTAGCTTAGCTTAGCACAAAAACTAGAAATAGAGGGAAGGAGTTAGCCTGGCTTGTTGGGAGTCTCCCCAATAAAACTACCACTTGACGTTTTTACACTTTGGTTTTTGTACTGATTAAACAAATGGGATATAAATAGTTAAGCTAGCTGTTTCCCCCTGTGTCCAGTCTTTGTACAAAACTAAACCGTTAAATATGAGGCTACAGCCAGGAGACGGTTACTGTAGCTTAGCTTAGCAAAAAGGCTGAAAATACTTTAAATGTAAAAAATTAAACATTTGCCTACAGCACCTCTAAAGCTCACTATTAACCAGTTCTATCTCGTTTCGGACAAGCCATGCTAGCTGTTTCCCTCTGTTTTCAGTTCACTTTCTTGCAGAGAGTTAGATGATTAGATCAATACTGCTCTCATATCAATCCATTAAATATGAAACTAGAACAGCACTCGGAGAGCGCAGACCACCACCAAGACCAATAGTCCAGTCTTCTATGATATGAAAATCTGCAAGCGAAACCACTAATATGTGTTTGTGGGGTGTGGGGGTCCTCCGCCAAGAAAATTTGATGTTATTTGACTAAAAACTATGCATTTTCACATAATTTTAGACAATTATCATTTCAATGTTTATAAAAAAAAACACACAGGTTGTAGTTTTTCACATTACACTGACATTAGCAAGAAAAAAAGTGAAACAAATATGCTCACTGATGAAGTAAGCGCGATGTCCTGAAGTAGGCCAAGCTGTAGAGATGGGTATCTTTAGGAATGTATCTTCATTTTATCCATCTTTTTTTAAAGAATAAATTCAAAACAGGATTAGAATTGATTTATATTTTAATAAATATAACTAAATATTGTTTCAAGAGCAGCAACAGTAAAGTTCACAACAGCAAAGTCACTATATACAATGCAAACAAACAAATCTAAAATGTCAGTAAAATAAATAGCCTAATATTACTGACATCAAAATACTGAGTGAAGTTTAGAAAGAATGAAGAACACAGACATCAGTCAGTACCGCTTGTAGAGAGGAGGGGCTGGTTTGTCTCAGCCAGTAGCTAAGGTTACAAAAGCTAGCCACATTTTTGCCAAAGATTCGTGCTAAACTAAGATAAACAGTTAGGCTACATACAGACAGCTTTCGTTTTAGCTTGTTCGTAACAATTCGCTATTAGCTTAACAAGCGCTCTGTGGTTGTAACAACAACAGCTGCGGACAAAGCAGGTGGAAATATCGCTTTTCTACTTTTTACTTGAGCTGTCTTCAACTTGTTACCTTCACTTCACCTGGTTCACTGTCTCCACTGTACTGTCCGCTGTGTGTGTGCGTGTGTAGGAGCTGAGCCCAGCCCTCGGTCAAACACACAGAGGAGAGCACAGAGAAGCTAGCGTGACCATAAAATGTTTGTTTTTTTGCCATGGATCTGCTCCAAAATGTAATGGGTTCTTCCTTGGCTCATGCTACACCCTTCCACTAAGTATCATGAAAATCGGGTCACTGGTTTTTCCGTAATCCTGCTGACAGACAGACAAACCAACTAACGAGCTAACTACAGCCAGGGCAAGGTTAGCTTAGCTTAGCATAAAGACTGGGGACAGGGGGAAATAGCTAGCTTTGCTCTGTCCTAAGGCAAAAAATCTGCTCAACTCCCCAAAAACCACATTCTGTTGTATTTTTACTTCATTTTTTGTATGAATTAAACAAATAGATATAATGTGTTAATTAGTGAGGTTTAGAGGTGCCAGTAGGCAGATTTTGTTACCTTTGGACATAGCCAGGCTAATGTTTCCCCCTGTTTCCAGTTATTCTACACTTATCAAGCTAACTGGCTGGTAGCTCTAGCTTCATATTTAAAGGACTGACATGAGAGTGGTATCACTCTTCTGATCTAACTCTTGGCAAGAAAGCGAATAAGCGTATTTCCCAAGATGTCGAACTATTCCCTTAAGTGACTTCTCAGTATTACCGCACACACGCAGACACACACACACACACACACACACACACACACACACATAAACATGCCCCAAACTGTGCGAGAGTGCAGTTTTCTATCACTGAAGCATATCCTATAATTGCCATTCACATGGACCATTTATGAAGCAATAATGTAATCCACTCGGAAGATGTTGTTTTGCTTCCTTCTACTTCAGTGCCCCAGTGGATCATTAACAAAAAAAGAAACCTACTCATGAATGGTGTAGTAACATGTTCAGTCATTTTTCTTGACATAGCTAACACTAGAACTGTAATCTGAGAAGCTAATTTCCATGCAGTCATGCTTCATCTGAGTTATTCTGATGCCGTTCAGGCGACTGAACATTGGAGCTTACACGCACATCAAAAGGCTTGTAGTATTTTGTTTCCTACATTCGGCTCTTATATGGGTCACACAAAGTGACAAATTAATCCAACTGTAAATTTCATTTAAATTGATTTCACCTCATCATTCTGCCTGCTAAGAGGTGCTGACATCTATTAACCACATTGGCACTGAAGCTAATCTACTCCCTAGTTATGTTTATTAGTGTTCATTCGTGTAGAGGCCGAGACTACTCAAATGCATGTTTCCTTATTTCAGATCTGCTGACAGTCATATTTCAGACACACACACATACATGCACAGAGTGTATGGTTTTCCAGTGAGCTGCAGAAGTCGTGGCTTTTTTTAATGAGGAGCTGAAGCCAGCCGAGAACTAACAGGTTTGTTTAAACAGTCCTAATGACCTGTTTGTTCTTGGCCCCAATGCAGGAGCTCACACATACTTATGAGAGACTCTGGGTATAATATTCTGTAAATGAATGTTTGTTTTTTGAAAACCTGTCTCTGAAAGTGGCCAGAGACACATTGCTCACGCGTTGGCAGCTTCTGAGCAGAGCAACTGTTGATGGACACGGGGATAACAAGTAGACTAACTGACAGATGGATTGGCTGATTGTTAAAATTAAGTTGATGAGCAGATGTTTCCCCCCTCTTCTCATTCTTTCTTATTACAGTAAATGCCCTTTTTTTTGGAGTTGTACTTTGTGCAGGCTCCCAGTGAGAGATTAGCGTTTATCCAGAATATTGTTTTTCTGCAAACAAACCTGGAGCTCTCACACTGCCAAAGTAAACAAAGAATGAACTTAAATGAACTGTCAGGGCATTGATAGTGAGTCATATATCAGTTCACAGTCCTGCAATGGAAGAGGAGTTTTTTTCTAAGACGTGTGATGTTTGAGCTGAGCCAGTACAACTGCAGGCAGAGGCATTGTCAGTAGTGTGGGGGGTTGCTTTCAGGTGGCCCAGAGGCTGGCAGTACATTCCAAACTAAATCACATTTGGCATGTTGGTGCGGGCAAAATTGAAGGTTTGCGACCAAGAAGAAAGTGCTATATTTGGATTCAGTCGCTTAAGTGAGTGCAGGCCAGCCAAACTTGTTGGAATTTTTGCCCAGTCTCATTCACTAGCCAGTCACCTTTCATTAGTCAACAGCGGATTGTTGCATTTTTGCTTGAGTACCTTTTAATCTTACAATTATATTTAACCATCTCTAGCCTAACCAGTTGGTCTCAAAATGTTGGTCTAAACCTGCATTGGTAAACCTGATGACAGTGGTTCCTCAGTATGCTTCCTTCTGGAATAGACACCCTTAAATGAACAGACTTTTGCAGTGATTACTCTGGCATTTGTTCACTATGCTGAATTCGACAACAGCTTGACAGCCAACACGCCAATTTCCATTTTGTCTGGAGTATACGGCTGGCCTTAGTCAGTTCCTTTTTTTCCATACAAAGTGAGATGTCTTAGAGGATACTAGCCTCAATGCCACATCTATTGACAGCACCTAGAATTCAAAGTGTCATACCTAAATGCAAATCAGCACCTTCACTGTATTTCTGTTTCCTTTACAGGGTCTCCTCTCTGTCCATGACACAGTAGCTCAGAGAGACTTTGAGACTACTCTGCCACCAATTCCTGATGAAGTACTGGAGGAAGACGAGGATTCAGTCAAAATTGTCAGTCTGGTCAAAACCAAAGAGCCCCTGGTCAGTAAACATGTCTTCATGTTTCAACGGTCAAGTTAAAATTGGATTTATCTCCTGTTTGGTTTAAATGAATAGTTCGACATTTTGGGAAATACACTTCTTTCTTGCCAAGAGTTGAGATGAGAAGGTCGATACAGTACCACTCTCATGGCTGCATGCTGAAGCCAGCAGACGGTTAGCTTAGCTTAAAACAGAAGATTGGACACAGGGGAAATCAGCTAGCCTGGCTCTGTTGAGAGATTTTTACATTTAGTTTTTTCATTTTCTTGATACTACCAGAATGAGATATAACATAATTAATTAGTTATTTAGTCAGCTTTGGAGCTGTTGGTAGGCAGATTTTTTATCTTTGGACAGCAGGCTAGCTGTTTCCCCTTGTTTTCAATAGATATGCTAAGCTAAGATAAATATACGTTAGTGTACAGACATGAGACTGTTATTAATCTTTTCATCTAACTCTCGGCAAGAAAGTAAATAACCTAAAATGTTGAACTACTATAGCGAGAGTTCCATAAGTGTAACCTCTCAATTAGAAAAACTTCAAGACTGTAATAAACACTGAAAAATAAGTTAATTCCTTCCGTTATCACACACAATGACCCAGAAATAGTCTAGTTTACCCTTACTAAAATATATTTTTCACTCTACCCATGAGAATCCTTAAAATGGGTCTAAAATCAAGCACAACTGTACTATATGTCATCCTGTTTCCAATTTAGTCTACCTGGCCTTGTAATACACACAAAATAAACACAAATTCAAGTATTTAAGTTAAGACAACCATGTAACAGGGCAACTGCACTTAAACATTTGTAATTTGTCCAGCCACAATATCTGACATGCACAGGCAGTTCAAAGCAATAAACATATCCAAGGGAGTAAATTTATGTCATGTTGTCAAACGGCATGACTTCTAAAGCCATGCATGCCAAGGTGTAGCAGGACTACAGCCCTTGGAATGACAGGAAAGAAAAGGTTCCTGCAGCAGCCTGGATCACCTTTGCGTCTGGCCTGCTGCTCACTTTCCTCAACCAGGAATTTACAGAGTCAATTCTTCCACATCTTTGTTGCCATATATCTGCTGTGACGCACAACATAGTTTCAGCATTGTTGTGTGTGTGCTTGTCAGTGTGTATGTGTGTGCATATTTACGCATGTGTATATGTATATGCACTGCAAAACTATGTCTCTTAAATGAGTCCTTTAAAGCCGTATTGAGCATTAAAATGGATTGGGATAATTTCTCTTCTGTTTCTGATGTAAATCAACTTGTTTCAAGGTCTTTAATCATAGCTCATTTTCTTGATACTACTGAAATGATCTGCCTTATTCCACCTTGTTCCAAGCCATTGTCGCTTATTTCTGGAAATTTCCTGGATCGAGTGAAACTGGACTGAAAAAAGTACAAAGAGCACATACCTTCGCCAAGGCCCACAAAATCCTCTATATTTGTTATTTTAATAATTTTAAAAAAGTCTCGAATTTTTTGATCTGCATCTGGATCAGGATTTCCATAAAATACTTATAGTGATAGACAGCTGTGGGTACATATGCCAAATTTTTTCCCACTCAAGTAGGTCCAGTAGTTCATTAGAAAATAGCAGAAATGTTCAAAAATGCCCTCACACACAAAGTTAAAATTCCCTTAAAAAATTCCTGGATCCACATCAAAAACTAAGCATTTGTTTCTTAGGCTATAGCCTTACTTTCCACCAAATTTCATTGAAATCTGTTTAAAAGTTTAGAGATATCCTGCTAGCTAAAAGACAAACAGCGCCAAAAACAAAACCCTTATGGCAGAGTTGAGTTTAATCTTTTTTAAGAAAAATAATGATTTTAGGGGTAAATATGAGAATAATTTACTTAATGATGGACTTTTTTTGCAGTGTGTGTATGCTTGTGTGTTCGCGGTTGAGCTTTCAGGGGGAATGTGCTTAGGACCAATAATAAAGAACATACTTTTGTATTGATCCCAAAACTAGATTGGAGGGGGACTGACCTTTATCTGACATGGTCTCTTTGATCGATCCAGTATGTTCCCATTTTCCAGACAACAGGGTTACACCCGAGCGTGAGCTGATTGTAGTCAACTACATAAGATGCTCTTTCCATTGCGATTTGCTCAACATCAGTAACATCTGTTGAAAATGATGCTGATTTGGATAACCTTTTCCAGCTCTTGTGTGTTACATGAAGGCAGCCGGCTAAATGGTCCCATCTTGATACAAATAACCTTCACTGGAATGAAGTG
This sequence comes from Siniperca chuatsi, assembly GCF_020085105.1. Classification (NCBI taxonomy): domain Eukaryota; kingdom Metazoa; phylum Chordata; class Actinopteri; order Centrarchiformes; family Sinipercidae; genus Siniperca; species Siniperca chuatsi. Next base: position 21,652,976 of record NC_058054.1, read on the forward strand.
ACTCTAAATAAGAAGCTTGTCTGGACTGTAATAAAATCAACATGTTATTTTCACTGTCCATCGCTTGACCTCTTTGCCTCTGTGCATCTGCTCATCTTTTTGTCCATCATCCTTTCATTCACTAATCACCATCTTCAAGGGGGCAACAATTAAGAGGGATAAATCCTCTGGGGCTATTGTTGTGGCGAGGATCATGAGAGGAGGTGCAGCTGATAAAAGTGGTAAGCTGATAAACTCTCAGTTATTACACTTGTGGCCACTCTACACTTTCCTGTACCTTTATATTAGGTTGTAGTAACATTATGACGGTCCATAGTAAATGTACATGTTACAGAGAAGAGCATGTGGTACACATTTCCGTATGTATTTCCAACACTTTGAAGGCCTGATCCATGAAGGAGATGAGCTGAAAGAGGTGAATGGGGTCTCACTGGAGCACAGGAAGCCAAAGGAAATCCTTTCTTTTCTGGTTAGTCTCACCTCTGCTGTTCCGTCACGTTGTTTGCTTAAATTTTTCCTCATTTGATGTTTCTGTTTCCTTCTCTCCTCTTGCTCTCAACTTTTTCTGTCTTCTTTTTAATGTTGTAACTTAAAGGATAAGGCTGGCATTGTTCTATATTTTTCTTATTGTCAACAAATCTCATGAAAAGAACAAAACCAACAAAGCGTCAGTCCATCATGTCAATACGTTTCAACTTCTCCACCATGTCTGTGGCTCTCAGCTCCAACCCTATTTGTTCCGAATCAAAACGGAAAACTTTAAAAATGTGTTACAAATATATAGTTTCTTTTCTTTTTTTAATCTCAGTAATTTCCTAAAACAGCTGGGCACTGTAGTTTTTAGCAAACGTTACTCAAACAGGAGTAAATAGTGCATCTGTTTGGGACTGTTTCCTGCTGCGGATTAACCCACATTTGGTGCACACTAGTGAGTATTTACAGGAGCAGGATGGTGTATTTTGGATTGATTCTAAATAACTGCCCATGTCCATGATAATGAAGGAACATGTCACCCAGTGCAACGGTGTGACTCACTGATGTGTTTTTGATAGTTTTGGACAACAATGGAGCTTTATGGCACAGAGGAAGAAGATACATCAGGCTTTGGCTGCACAGACAATGTGTGTTAGTAAAATCCATTCCCTTTTGGCTTACTTTTTTTAAGTGGATTTGAAGACAGTAAGAAAACAATAGAACATCACCAGCCTTATCCTGTAAAGGAATTTGAAGCCACAGCCAGGAGACGGTTAGTTTAGCTTAGCATGTAGACTAGAAACAGGTGAAAACAGCTAGCAAAACAAATATGCCAAGACACAGTCTCTTTTTACTCTTTGTTTTTACACTTCACTTTTTTGTACTAATTAAACAAATGAGATAAACATGTTACTTACTGAACGTATAGGTGATTTTGTTACCTTTTGGACAGAATGAAGCGAGCCATTTCCCCCTGCTTCCAGTCTTTATGTTAAGCTAAGCTAATTGGCTTCAGGGTGTAGCTTCATATTTACCATACAGACATGAAAGTGGTATCAATCTTCTCATCTAACTCTCGGCAAGAAACAAATAAGAACATTTCCCAAAATATCAAACTACTCCTTGTAACTGTTCTTGCACAGGCTCGTTCTCAGGGTGAAGTTACATTCAAAATCATTCCTGCCTCCTCCAGGGAAGAAACATCATCAAATGAAAAGAAGGTACAGTAAATATTAACTACGCGTATTCTGTGCTGTGTGTTTTTTACGTTAGCATGCAATCTGGCTGCATGGGGAAAGCTACCCACCTGGTTTCAGTAAAAAGAGATGTTTTTAGTTATATTTTGTGTTTTTGCCACGGTGCTGTCACTACAGCAGCACATTGTCAAGAAGTAAATTCAGATCAGACAGTCAAGGAAAAGACACTCACTATCTTCATAACAATTTACAGCTTTTTATCATTTTAACACTTGATTTATCATTTTGCACACATCACGTGTGTTGAGCCGCATCAACTCAATTTAACATTAACAATGAATCTATACACCTTATGTGGAAAATTTCAAGTTCCACAATCCTCTTTGTTTAGGAAGAATTCTAGGCCACTACCACCACATACATGGAGTGGATGTCCAAGCTGGAAACTGTTAGAGCAGGGAGCATTTGTAAAGGATTAAGACAAATTATTTTCTATGATCATGGTCATTTCTCAAAAATGACACCAACATATGTGAAAAAGCACCAGACAAAGATGTTTTGCGTCCATTGCCAGGATACAGAGGAAGTCCACAAAGCGGCATTAGGAAAAGAGAAGAATGAAAAAATAGATTAAATGATTTTCTTTCCTCAGCTGTTTTTGCGGGCTCTTTTTGACTATGATCCTAACGAGGATCCCACCATTCCATGCAAGGATGCAGCAGTAGCCTTTAAAAGGGGTGACGTCCTCCAGATTGTCAGCATGGAGGATGACACCTGGTGGCAGGCCTGTCACCTCGGGGACTGCAGCACTCGGGCAGGGCTCATCCCCTCACAGCAGCTCCATGAGAGGTGGTCATTTTATGCTTTTTCGTCAATAGCAACATGTTCGCTCACTTGAAAACACTGTCATATAATATCTATAAGATTTTATTTAAATCCTGTTTTGATTCAGCCTTGTTTTATTTGGCTTTCTACAGGAGAGTTGCACTACAGCGGCCTAAAGCCCTGTTCAAGCCTCGACAAGTCAAACCACCAGGTGATGACCCAACGTTTTGTCCATAAAATCACCACACCTGAAAAGAATAAAACCTTTTAACACTTTCCAATAAACATATTAGAGCTCCTTTTGTGCTAAGCTGAGAGGTGACAGGTCATGTCTGAAGATCACGGTCAAGGTCATGAGTGAGCTCTGCTGCCCTCCTGTTGTACACACTGCTTTTGTTTTCTCCACATGCTCCACAGATGAGGGGGAAGGTACTGTCTGTTTGAATTTGCTTTTGAAAACTTACCTCCAGCATAATTTACATGATATAATACACATGTATATTTTAGGCTTTGGTTTGGGGGTTTTAAAGACTTATTATAAGAGGTGTATTATCCAAAAATAATATTCATGTAATGCTCCCTGCACCATATTTCCAAAATGGAGAGGACTCTGTTAAATGTTCCTCTGTTGTAACCAAGCAGGTTTAAAGTATCTGGCCTTCTGCAATGTGCTAGCTTTTCACTAACAATCACTTTGTAGGAGTAAGGTAGTTATTAATATTTCTAAATTGTGGATATAATTTCTAAATAAAACTATTATTAGAATTTCCAAAGCAAAATATTAGGACATTTAGGCCAGAACATATGCTAATGCTTTGAGTATGAAATTTCAGAGTAACGCACATGTCATCCCCTTGTGGTTTGTGTTCATGATTTCCTCACTCTTTCCTCTTCTCTCTTCCTGTTTTTCCAGTCATGGAGGATGTAGACTACGGAGCTATAACAGGGATCCCCATTGGTGAGATGTTTAACTTGTTCTTCTCAAATCCCACTGATACTGGAAAAGGGACCAGTATGATACAAGACAATACAACTAACATATATTGAATGTCAGTGGTGGAAGAAGTACTGAGATCTTTTACTTGAGTAAAAGTTGCACTACATAAAAAAAAGTAAACGTACTAAAGCAGAATGTCCCATTTCAGAATAATGTATATTATATTATTGAATTATAATTATTGTATTAACGTGTACATCACTTTAATGTTTCACTTGGTAAAGGTTGGGCTAATTTTATGTACTTAATACTGCTGTGTAGCTTGTGAATTTCCCCCTGGAGATCAATAATATCTTAGTATATAATAATACATCATAATTTATTTGTTGATTATATTTTGTATTATTTATCAGAATCCATAAAGTGACTAGTAATTTAGTTAGTTAGAGTAGAAGTAGCATATAATGGAAATACTCAAGTATGTACAAGTACCTCAAAATTGTACTTGCATACAGCAATTGAGTAAGTGTACTTTGTTACTTTCCACCACTGTTGAATATATATTGAACTTAGCAATAAAAATAGATGGAGAAAAACCAGCAACAAAAGGAGACCCTGGTTATATTTTCAGGACAAACCAGTTCATATGATGATGTAGTTTTGTGGTTTGGAGATTTGTGGGAGAGGACTGGAACAGCAAATGTGGTTTTAGCCTTCCCATTTATCCCATTTGTCTTGATCTCATGGATTGGATATGATGTGTGTGCATATGAGCAGCACAGGATGTTCATATGGAGGCGTGCACTTAAGGCTGATTGTAAAAAGTCTCCTTACGTCTGTACAAGGCAAGGTAATTACAGATGTTGCATTATATCAGTTCTAAGAGTCATGTGCATTTAATAATGTGCATTTCATCTTATCTTAGGCCAGCTTCCACCTGAGGACGTGGTTCAGATTCTGTGTTTCCTCTTTGTCTGGCATGTAAACGCTTATTGATGCTGCACGACCAAATGACTGCACGCAGAGTAATCAGAGGAGAGAGTGAGTGAAAGAGAAGGGACATAGTGGAGTACTATGTGTAGATACACAAGTAAAGGCATGGTGAAGAAGGGAAAAACACGCTTACAGCTTGTGCTCACTTGTCCCCCGGTGGATGATTATTTTTTTTAGATTTAAAGGAATTATTTTGGGAAATAGTCTTATTTACTTTCTTGGTGAGAATGAGACGACAAGATTGATACCACTCTCGTGTCTGTTCGTTAAATATGAAGCTAAAGTCAGCAGTTAGTTAGCTTACCTTAGCATAAAGACTGGAAGCAGGAGGAAGCACATACTCCCCTTAAAACACAACTTGTTGTTTTTAGATTTAATTTTTTGTTAAAATTTAACACATGACATATAAAGTGTTAATCAGTGCGTGTTAGTAGTTAGAAGAAGTTCTGGTAGGCGTCTTTGATACCTTTGGACAGAGCCAGGCTAGCTGTTTCCCTCTCGCTGGTTCCCAGTATTTAAGCTAAGCTAAGCTATCCAGCTCTAGCTTCATATTTAAAGACACTGTCTCCCTGTGTTAATTGTCTTTTCTCTTCCTGTAAAACATATTTTTGATGACTCATCTTGAACTCTGGGTATATACTTAAATTTACTAATTAGCTACTAGCTAACTATGTCCATCATGTAAAGCCACACTTGACCGTTAGCTTGTGGCTCACAGTAGCCAGGATAATAGAGAGAGCATCTCTCTAGTTAGTAAATTAGTATCATAGTAGGAGGTTTGTATTTGGATATCAATTGGAATTTTATTTTTTTACATTTCCAAAGAATGTTGTTGAGTTCGATAACAATTTATTTGAAGGTGGGTGCATAAGACTGACATGACATCGTCATAACCATGACATGATACCTGTCATGAACATGAATAATCTTATAAGGCGAGTTTGACAAGAGTATATATAACGTTAGAACTTTATCTTGATACCCAAAGTGCTTCACAGTGAAGGGGGAAACTCACCTCAACTAACACCAAAGTGGTCAGGTTAACTAACGTTACTTTAGCAACAAGTAATGCTATGTGTCCATCAGGAAACTCCGTAAATCACCTTGATACTGTACTTGGTCGTCAAACTGGCCTTATAACATTTAATGACAACTTTATGACAAGTCCAAATGGTCTCATGCCAATGTCGAAACCAACCACATATGACTGTATAATGTAATGTTAACGCATAAAGCTAAATAGTTTCTTTAAGTTTGATAATTAGGCATGCTATGGCATTTTTATGACAGGTTATGTTTTCTTGGTTAATGTCAAGTTGTCATAACAAAGACATTTTTATCTTGGTTAATGTCAAAAAATAAAAATATGTATTTTTGATTTGGGGGTGAACTGTCCCTTTAATAAACAGATATTAGTAATTAATGGTATCAATTTCTCATCTCACTCTGGGCAAGAAAGGGAATAAGTGCATTTCCCACAATGTCAAACTATTTCTTTAAATGGTAAGACTGAATTATTCAGTACCACTTAAGTGCCCTAAATGGTCTCAGTGTGTTTGTGGAGGACTATGATGCTTCATACTGAGAACTGCAGGTTGTGGCTCATATCATATAATCTTGACATAAGGGCACAGGCCCATTTTATGTGTTGCATGTCATCGCTCTCTTCTCAGTCTTATCTCTCCTGTCACCCTTACTTCATACTGTCCAGTTAAGATGAAATATCTTGCAGCATTTCCAAAAAAGAACTAAGGTTTTACGGCTGAGAGCATTTTCAGCAACAGATGAGAATTTCACTGCCAGAATTACTTAAGATTGACAATTACATAATGTTTTCCTCTAGACCTTATTTCATTGTAAGAAATAAGATTTATATTTTGCTGTTGCTAACATTGGTTTTATACAGTATGTATTACCCCATCACATTTCGGCATGAAATTATCAGTTTAAATTCCATGTAAACAAAAGTTTAAAATCTCTACTCATAGTGCCATGTTTCTTAAAATGAATCCCAGAGAGGAAATGGACAGATATGCTTACAAAGTGAAATTACAGCTGACGTCAAAGAAAGACTGGCACCATCACTTAGCAGCAGTTAACATATCATGACAGAGAGCGAGCCTGCCAAACCAAGCCAGACCACAGTCGCATGGCAGACGGTGGCTGTCAGATGGCCTACAAGCAAAGCGTGACAGACTGAGTTGTCTACTTCTGACATAGTGCTTGACACCACAGTTTGGGTGGCAGTGTAGATGGATTCTTAAATGGTGTTGTACTCTCCTACTCTGCCTCGCATTCTTTCTGTAGCTCTCCCTTCTGTCATGGTCCTTGTTGTCATCAGGGTATCTCTGGTGCTTTTTAACAATGTTTAAGAGTTCTAGTGTTCGCACTTTTAATCAAGTGATGTCCAGGTGGTGCACCAAGGGAAGCAAATAGACCGTCATGATGGATAAATATGGCCTGGTTTTAGCATTCTTGTGTCAAGATAAAACTTTCTCTTTCTTCTGTGTGTCGAGCTTGGTTTGAATTAAGAGAACAATATGATTATGTGTTCTTAAAGCTGCACTGATCAATATTTTTACGTTAACAATGGATCAAATGAGTTTGAATGAGTAATGTGAAAGGGGTAGTGATGAACCTACAGTGAATTGTCATCTGTCTCTGCAGTTCCCCTTAACTTTACGAACAGTTTTAGCCGCTTTCAGCTCATTGTTTTGTTTTGGTTTGGTTTGTTTGTCTTATTGCTCTCATAAACCTCACTTTGAGCCACAGCAGGCAACTGTTAAGCTCTTAAAATCCACTGTATGTTACCTGCCCAGCATCACATGGCAGACATACAAAGTTAGCTACTAGCTGGTGAACTTAGCAGAGCATTTAGCAGCTAAAGAGCCAGATATTTCCCTCAGGAATTGGTGGAGACTAAACACAGAGCTAAAAGAGTGAATAATAGACAGAAATGTGACTCTAAATCAATGCTAATGTTGCTCTTTATCTGCTGGATGTGTAAATTGGTAGGGGGTTGTTTCCTAACACATTCACCATATCAACTTTATAAGCCAATAATATGTCAGATGTGTTGCGCTGCACTCAAGTGGCCAAAAAAATCAATGAATGGTTTTTACGAATGTCATAATAAGGATATCCTCCTGCTAGATTTTCAGTAATACACCTGTCTAAGGTCCCTCTCCTTCTTTTCCAGCTGGTTTAAGAAGGAGTTTCAGACTCGGGAGAAAGAGCAGTCGGGCCAGAGAAGCGGCTCAGTCCAGGAGGTGGAGCACAGGGGTACAAGGCTCAATACGCCCCCCTACCTACATAGAGGTGATCCCCTACCTCAGAGACCCCAAGGGCAAACACCGTCTGGTCGTTCTGGTTGGTATGTATGAACGAAACATACGGCCGTGTAAAGAAAAAGACAAATTCCCATCTTGTGTGGAAAGTTTGCTTTTAAAGCACAATGCCAAAAGCTTGTAAAATAAGTTCCTATGCTGTGAATTAGTCAATGAGCAACTAGCATGATATACTCATAACATTTATATAACATTGCTATATACAAAGCTTATAACATGGTAGTTACTGTGGTGATATGTACAGTATTGCACATTATGGTCAGTTGTGTTCTGTTTTATATTATCCCACTGCCTTTTTTTGTCCATATAAAAAAATCTAAATAATGTGATCCCATTCACTAAAAGGACAGTATTATTGAAGCTGTTGTTGATCAAAAGAAATGCATTGATGAAGATTTATGTTCCCAGTTTTGAGTGCAAGAGCAATCCTTTCCCATCAGAACCACGTAAACACTGTCAGAAAACTCCAAGTCAGAATATATTGTGTTCTCTTAAGTTACCCAGTGGCCCACCCCAGATTCACTTCTCTGCCAATCCTGCAGGCCTGCTCTATGTATTTTTGAGCTTTATCTCTCCCTAGAGAATTTTACATTGAGCCCCGCTGAAGGTCTTTTTAATGTCACATTACGATACAACTGTAGGTCATCTGTGACTGTGTGGGAAATCGAAGAAAGAGCAGGAGAGATGGAAGAAGAGGGAAAGAAAATTGTGAAAGTGGAAGGCAGAGAGGACAGAAACACAATGAATTGAAGGTGCAAAAACAAAACCATATAGAGAGGAGATAAATGATGAAGGTGAATGGAGAGAAAGGGATGAGTGGATTGTGAATAAGATCCCTCATAATGTCAGCCAAGTGCTCCATCATCAAACTAGAACAGTTAAGACTGCTTGGATTTAGATTTAGACCTCTTTAATTGAGTTGGACCTTACCCCGACTCTGGATTACGTTTTACTGTCTGCTGTGAAGGCTCTTCATTGACCGGAGGTTATCATTAAGAATATATAGCTTATTGGCAATGAAAGTTATAGTGAGGAAAACCAAAACCTGGATCGCTAAAACAGGACCAGCTGGATAATGTTTGACCAGGTTGGAAATATATCCTTTTTTGTTTGCATTTCATACGCACTTTGAATGAAACAATAGACCTTTTTGCCCCAGGAAAGTTGGTGAAAGTGACTGCCAGCCACTTTAAGCCCTACAGATCGTGTAACGCTTGAAAAAAAAAGGTCAGAAGAAAGTATCCACTGAGCCTGATGATGCTCCTCTCCAGTTCTGTGGAGCAGCTGTGAAAGACATCAGCAGTGTAAGAGTGGAGAGTCTATAAACTTGATATTTTGTAATGTGTCAAGCTCATGCAACGCTGTGATGGAAAAGGCAGGTATGTCAGGAATCCTACTTTCAGAGAGTGCTCCATTAGAGTCTGATGCAATCTGGGGCTGCACAAACCTGCTTTAGAAGAAAATCCCAGATGCTACAGTGTGTGTGTGTGTGTGTGTGCTTCATCCTGTGCATCCTACACTGTAATGACACTGATACTGTGTGGCTTAGCGGATGTCACATTTAGATGTGATGCTATGGATTTTCCAGAGGGTATAGGAGCATTTAAACGTTTGATAGAGAGACACAGACAGGGAAAAGGAGTGAGGCTGGTTGGAGAATCGTTTTCAGACTGAAATCAGTATGAAATCAGAGCTCTGTCTGTCTGACTCTCCCTCGCTCTCCTTCTCCTTCTCTGATGATAAAGACAGATGTGTCACCAGATCACTAAGCCTATTTGATGTTGGACTTGTCGTGAGGAAAACATTAGTACACAGTGATATTGGGAATGAATACCCACATGCAGAACACAGTGTTTTGATCTTTGTCTCGAGGGCCCAGCGGCGTTGGCGTTAGTGAACTGAAGAAGAGGCTCCTGATATCCGACCCTGACCGCTATGGCGTCACTGTACCACGTAAGACAGACATCTAAAACTGTCACCTTTACCTTCTGCACACACAATGGTTTCTCATCTTTTTAAAGCTGTCTTCAGCCTCCCATCCTGTTCTCTTTCAGACACCACACGTGAGAAGAGAATGCAGGAGAAGGAAGGAGTGGATTATCATTTTGTATCAATTCACATGTTTGAAGAGGACATTCTCAATCATAGGTACTGTATATGCAGGTGTCGAGGTTTCCTTTCCCACGGTGGTAAAAAATAGTCCCACTTGTGTTTTGTTCACTCCTCTCCCCTTTCATGAGCGTGATGGCCACCCTTTCTACTGCTGTCTGATTACCATTTTATGCCGTCTTACTGTCTTTCCTGTCTGTCTGTCCCTGTTTCTTTCTGCCTCTAGGTTTATAGAATATGGGAGGTACGGTGGACACTACTATGGAACAAGTCTAGACTCTGTGAACAGAGTGATGGCTGAGGGCAAGGTGTGCCTCTTGGATGTGCACCCTAGTGTAAGAATAATGCCATCAAAAAAGATAACTTCATTAATGTTTACGTAGCCAACTGAATTTGGACGAGTGTCCAAGGAGAGGGAAGGTTTTGAGCCAAAATAATTCACGTGTCCCAAGTAAATCATTTTATACTGGTGCTTTAACACAAAAAAATATTAATTGTGATGATTGCCTTTTCAGTAATGAAAATGTTTTCATCATATGACTTGTTGATGTTTAAATAATAAAAATGAAGTTTCCAAGGGCCCGCATGTCACCACTACAGGGTTTAGTTCCTGGCAGAGGTGCTGCCTGCTTGGCCAGGCCCTCAATCGAACACAATTGGTAGTGTTCACATGGTGGGAAGTCAGTGAGGGATCACATGCTACTGATTTGTTGGGGTGCCAGTGCAGAGGAGGTATAGCATGGACTCCCACATGTGTTACGCCCTGCCAATTAAGGTCCTTGCAAACAAGTAGGGGCTGGTGACTCCATGTGTATCGGAAAAAGCACATAGCACTCGTCACTGCCCCTGGTCAACAGTGTCGAATTAGCAATTTCAAGTACTGTGGTATATGAGGACAGTCCAAAATTGGAGAAAAGGGGGACAAAAAGTAAAACAAAGAAAAAATGAAAATGAGATTTCTACTGTAGGCTGTTATTCTGCTGCACATTATTGCCTGGACATCATTTATACAGTCTGGAAAGTAATCCCTCATGGTTCAAACCAAGAATGCTATTTAAATCATCAATTTTACCAATCTTCTACACTGCCATATTCAGTTGCAATATTTAAGATTATTCAACATTTAGTTTAAGAGCTTTTACAAGTTTTCACTTTTGACACACACATTTTAAATAATGCTAGTAGGTTCACACTGTGTATGGATCGCAAGAGGGAACAATTATACTTTTCTGTGTTTTGATTGAACCAATGGGCCGGTCTTTTTTTCTTTAAATGCATGTCTTCATTGTTTAGGCATTGTTTAGTCTTCATCTTTTTGTCTTTGTCACCACAGAAAATACAGCATGTGTACACATCTGAATTCAAACCATACGTGGTGTTTGTGAAGCCCCCACGTATCGAGGAGCTACGCCTCACCAGACGGAGAGCTAAATTCATCTGCGATGAAGAGGACAAGAACTCAGTCAAGATCTTTTCAGTAAGAGAAACTATAACATAAACACACAAAATACATTCCACCAGGTACATATGTGAGGTCAGGTGCTTGTTCCATGTCGTGTAACATGCAGGGCGGTCTGAGGTCAGACACCCTGACCTTAATCCACCCACCAAACCCAACAGACATACACACACCTAAACTCCCTTACTCATGCGCACACCTTGCCTTACACATGGTTGACCCTGTGGTTGCATTTAAGAGACGTTTAAGAGACAGGGGGAGTTACAAGGCTGCTTGGTGGGTGGCTTCTTGTTCCGTAACTAACGTAAAGGTGAGTACATTTTGTCCAGAAGATGAAGGGTGTACCGTATTTGTGATGGTCTGAAAGAATGATTTAATGAGTGATGGATTTATAGTTTATGTTGCTCTGGTGGGTTTGTGTTCACTTGTCTCAAAACAGGAGCATGTATGTTTGATGGTAGATGTGTTTTAGCCATGACAAAAAGAGGCTAGGTCACTTTCATGATCCCCATCTGGCTTCTCATTCACTGTTTAACCCTGGCTGCCTGTGTTGCCCTTATTAAACCCACAAGGTCACACACCTGTGTTACAGCATGGCTGGAGTTTGCCCAGTGCCAAGCACGACAGCCTTTAGATAGTTCAGGCATATCTTATAGGGCTGTGCTTTCAACTCGTACTACAGCTGGTGTGAAAAGGCCTCTTATCCTTTACTTGCAGCATGTAACGATGTGTTACGCCTTGGTCTGTATAGCTGAATGGTCACAGGGATCCGTTCCATGTCCTGCTACGTTACAGTATGTGCAGATTATTGTAAAACAACTTCTTGGAGATTGGTTTTTGACACCATATGGCCAGGCTTTAGCTGTTAGCATTCCATCAGCAGTATTTGTCAGATTAACAATGAAATCATCATTAATCATCAACTGCTGTGTTTTTTAGTGCTCCTTAAATTCTTTTCATCTTTTGCTTGATGGTTAATCAAAGGACACACAAATCAAATGATGAAAAGAGCAGAATAGAGCTATCGGAGATTAAATGTGGCATCCTGTTCCAACATTTTATTTACCCAGGTGTTCTCTTGTCACAGGAGGAGGATTTTGAGGCCATGATTGACTTGGCTGAAAGCATGGAGAGCCAGTCCGGTCACTTGTTTGACAAGGTGATTGTTAACGGAGATATCGCCGTGGCGTTCAGAGAGCTAAAGGCGGACCTCGAGAAGGTAGAAGAGGCAGAAGTCCAGTGGATTCCTGCAGAGTGGATTTGCTCCTCACCAACAAAAGCACAGAGAAGTTGTGGTCATTTGGGCGGCTGGTTTTGAACTTTGAATTCACAAAGAAACAAAGAAAGAAAGAAGAAAAGAACAAAAAAAAAAACATTTCTTAATTGTATGTATAATATAAAGTTTGAATTTTTGTCATATTTTAAATATTTTTCCATTTGTAAACAATTTCTGTGATGACCACAGTTTTCCATACTGTCCCTTAGTGTGTATCTAATTAGGCAAACAGAATCCGTCTCTCTCTCTCTCTCCCTCCGTCTGTCTCAGAGCCAGTTTTTTTGTTGCCATTTGGCTGAAATAACGTCGGCTCGCAGGACGGAGAAGAAGAAGAAAAAAAAAGTAAACTCTCCAGAGCTTGTGGCTGAGTGTAATCCTTCCCTGCCAAGTTGCAAACATCAGCATGTAATTATTCTGACAGCTGCTGCACTTCAATTAACTGTAATGTACACCAGAGAAATATTATTAGTAGCAGTCAGGGAGACATTTTGCCAACAACATGCTGAACAAAATAGAGACACAAACAAGATAAAAGTCAATTAGACTGTAGATGAAGAAGGGAAACCTGTGTTATGGCTGTATGTTTCAGAATTGTGTACATATTGTAGATGAGGACTATAGAAGTTGATGTTTTAACCAGTTAGAATTATTGTAATAGACATTGTAGAATTAGCTGTTGAATATTTAAGGCTTGAATTTGTGTATTTTTAAGCACCCTACCCCACCCTTTTTTAATACAAAAACATATTGAGACACTTAAAAATAATTGGCAGATCCTCACCATTAGTGACACTCCATTAACAAATGCTCAAATTTGAGCATCACAGCTGCCTTTCGGGTGCAGATTCTACTGTTCTCCTTCACACAAGCTGCTTAATCTAATTCTTTTTAATGGCTGCATTCCTCTACATTCATGGTGTTTCCTTCCTTCCTTTTTTGGATGCTGTGCTCAATTAGGTGTGAAGGAGTGTTAATGTGTCTATCATGTCGTGTTTGGGAGGAAGAGGGAGCTGCATGATGTGGGGAGACGGTAATGGCTTTCAAGGGACTTGGGACCTCGCAGACATATGGAGAGAAAGTTACGACCGCACATAAAAGCTTACTGTAAAAGCACAGTGAGGCTCTGCGTAGTGGATTAGGCTGCAGGGAGGTATTTAGTTTACTTCGGCGGGATTATTGTCAACAACACACAGTGTCACAAATGGATGAGCGGAGATGCACTCATTGACGTGTCTTCATGTCTCCTGGTCACCAAAACGTACAAACCAGACTGTCAGGACAACAGTCACACTTCTGCCAGGCCTGAAGCCCGACCTCAGCCAAAGCGTGGCAGCATAATTTCATCACACCACTGAGAATTTGCAGGCACCCTCTGAGATCATAACGATGCCATTTAAGACACCGGAGTGATCCAATGAAAACCCACCGTTTTATGTTCACTGCAGCTCCCACTTCAAACATTACACAGAAGTATGATGTCAATTGGTCTCGGATAATTTGGCTCAATCATGTAACTGTCTATTTGAAGTATGTAAAAATAAATACGACTGATGTTAAACAATATCTTCATCTTTGCATGAGATATTCATAACTTTTAAACAACCAACGCAGTAAGGCACATGCTGAAAGTATGTGGGAGTTAATTATACAAACCTAAAGCAGGAAGGGGAAATCATTTTTAGTTTATTACAGAGTACTGTAAATCTAAAGAGTCATCAACTGATATTGACACATTAGAGCCAGACTATGCAACTTTTGAAAGAATAACACAAGCTCCCTCTTATAAATAAAAAGTTGAATTCATAAGCAATAAAACGCACCCACGCTCAATTCCCTACACTCAAGGGTTTCGTCGGTACAGCCTTACTTGGTCTGGTATGACCAGAAACATATGGTAGCTAATGTTAGCAAATTTACAATATTGCTGTTACTGACTCAGTTCATTGGCTTTATGACACAGTTGGATTTGACATGCTAACATGTAGTTTAACTTTCAACTGTTAAACTACATGTTAGCAAGTCAGAGAGAAACATTTCACTGGTTTTATTACAAAAGTAAAATGAGTAGTAAACACACCTGACCTCACCAGAAGACATGTTTGTTGTTTTCTGCTTGTGGTCTGCATTAATTGCTTTTCTTGGGCCACTTGGGGCAGCCAAAGCTCTAAACACAACACTGACATTTTATCACCTTACAGTTGTTATAGTGAACTTCTTAACAAACAATTGCCTATTTATCTAGCAGACATGGAGCAACATTAGCATTATTTTAGAATGTTTTTGACCTGATGAATTGAAGTCCAATATTCACTCTCCTTTTAGCTCTGTTTTGGTCTCCACCAACTCCTGAGGCAAATATCTGGTTCTTTAGTTGCTAAATGTTCAACTAGGCTCACCAGCTAGTCGTTAACTTTGTCAGTTTGCTGTTTGGTGATGGGTAGGCAGTGTACAGTAGATTAATCAGAGTTTTTTTCCTAAAAATGGCTGCGGCTGGAAATTAGGTTGATGAGAGCAGTCAGAGTGAACCAAAACAGTACAGTTGTAGGTGGTAAAACCAAAACAATGAGCTGAAAGAGGCTAAAACACTTCATAGAGCTGAGGGGAGAGCTGTGTGATAATTCTGTGGGTTTGTCACTACGAGCAACACCTTTCACATCACACAGTCATTTGATCCATTGTTAATATGAAAATATAGATTAGTGCAGCTTTAAAGCAACTAACTCAAGACAGTCTTGGGAATTATGCTGTAATTACTTCCTTTGGCCACAGTGGCCTCTGTTGAGCAAAACTTACAGTGCAGTGGTTTGTCACAACTTGAAAAGCATTTGACAAGTATTATCAATAATCCTCCATTTGAATCTACTAAATTAGAAATAATAAAAGATCCAAATTTGGCAAAAGTTAACTTCTTCAGGATACAATCAATTTCTCCAACACACACTTTGCTAGATGTTTGGCCCTTTGGATAGACCTGGAGTTTGTTAACCTACAAGACAGACACACACACACACGAGTACCAAACTATCCAAACAAGAAGAGATATATGTCCTTCCACAGTGTTTTTTATAGGTCTCCTGGCTGCCGAATGTAGGTGTGTTCCCAGCTAATATCAACAGTTGAGCTGGTGAACATATCACAGAGGGACAGGAGTAAATGGTGTGTGATAGCATGTAGCATTCTCTGACCACTGCTGAGGAATGTGAGCGAGGAATTTACTGCACCTAACGGGGATGCTTCTGCTCCATGTGTTTTTCAGCTTTGAAACCTTTGAAACTCAACCTCCCTACTGATGCTGCTGAATTATGAATAGGGAGGAGAGTTATGAAGTCCTTTAATATGTTTAACGGTTGAACAAGTGCTGCTCGGATTTTAGCCATAAACTTCAAAAAGTTTCAACTGTAGGGAGGAAAAACGCATTTTATCGCACATGTTTGCTTAAAGTCATTACTGTATATCCAAACAGTTTTGCATAAGAGTGTTTGGATGTCAAGAGGAAAAACATACGTTGATGACAGCTAAAGTTGAACCACAGAGTCTTCAGATACTGGGCCCAGTGCCTGCATGTTGTCGCACAGTTACACTAACGACGACGCTAAGCTTCTGTTCTAATTGTTCACAGTCCCTGTTGCTCTAAAATGGAGAACATTGACAAATATGAGCATTATGGTTGGATTATCCCTGCTCACGCTGCAGACAGTGTAAAAGATGCACAATTCTGACACTCAAATGCACATGCTCACACACTTTCTGACTCAAAAATCTGTCAACTGCATGTGCAACACTGGCTCAGGATTATATAGGCAAGGATCAATTACATTTTCCAGTGTTTGTGTTGACTTCATTATGAGCCAATTTGTACTGAAATCCGTTTCAACTCAGCAGGACTCGCTGCCTAACACGAGGCACAGTTTGGTGGTTTTGCTGGTTATTAGCAATATGCAATTACACCCATAAATTTCCAGAATCCCCTGGTAAAACATGTATTATTTGCTGACACGATTTTTGGTGAAACCGCAAGAGATTTATATGCCTCATGGAGAAAATATGAGAGCATGTCGAACTGCTTAGCACTGGCTGCAGTCACACCAGACAAAAAAAATCTCACTAGTAAATCTAATGACCGCATTTGCTGATATTCTTACTTGTGCAATATTTTTCATATGCTGAGGTGCTGCCGAGGCTGCTGCTCTGCAAGCTTTTCCTCGCAGAGCTCTCCAGAGAAGTGATTGGACAGCGGGAGAGCCAATAGGCGGCAGAGCAGCAGGTTATTTGAACTCTCCTCACACAGCTCAACTAAACCAGACAACATCCTCTGACTTTTCAAACATTATTCTCTCATAAGAGTCTGTCATCATCTGTCTGCTCAGTCACTGCTCCCGTGAGCACAGAAAGAAGCGCAAGGAACACTTTTTAACCTTTTTTTAATTACCTTTACATCAAGTGTATCCAGGATGGGAACCTGCTGCTTCTATTTACATCTGGAAGTCTACTGATGCACCTGTTGATTGAGGAGAACTCTGTGTTTAACAATGAACAAAGTTGCTGTGATGAAGTCTGATACTCTGCTTCATTTGGAGGACAAGAGGAGAGCAGAGGAGAGGAGCAGACTGAACTGTGTAGACTTACCTCAGAGCAGTTTAACAGACGGGCAGAACACAGACCTGCTGCAATGCCAGGACACCACTGAACACGGCTCTCCTATCAAGTACAGAAGATATGGGTACGCCCTTTTTGTCTGAGATGGAAATATAGTTTTGATAGCATGATCAACAGCTAAACAGGTGGTCGTATTTAGTATTAGTATCTAATTGAAGTTATACATATTGTGTCCTGCTAAAATGTTGTTTCTGTTGTGCCTTTACATACATAGCTGAATAGTTCTTTGCAGTTCTTCAGACATGGAAGTTACAGACAGAAATAATTTAGCATCGTGTTGTTTCATGTATAAATGTTATAGTCCGAACAAAGGGGATTGTAGGTGGTCTTCGGGAATCTAATAGGCAACTTCTGATTTCTTCAGGTCTCGTTTGGGTGGGGTCAAAGTTCGACACAAGAGACAGGTGCTACAGGACATGGCTCGACCACTGAAACATTGGCTGTACAAACACCGGGACAACCCCTACCCCACCAAGACAGAGAAGGTCCTGCTGGCCCTGGGCTCACATATGACTCTAGTGCAGGTGAGAGGCGAACTCGTGCATGAAAGCGGTGATGGTGGAATGAAAGAAACGTGACTTCAGGGGCGTGTTGATATTGAATTTAGTGAGTTATGCCAGTGCTGTTCTATAACAAGGTGCGTCTGCGCAGGTTTCAAACTGGTTTGCGAATGCCCGCCGGAGGCTGAAGAACACAGTGAGACAGCCAGACCTGAGCTGGGCCCTGAGGATCAAACTGTACAATAAATACATCCAGGGAAACGCTGAGAGACTGAGCGTGTGCAGTGATGACACCGACTCAGATGGTACGGGCTACAGTATTTAGGTTTATTACTCCTCCTTTTTACAGATGGAATTACGACAAAAAGTCCAAACTTTGCCTACTGAAACATCAGTATTTATCATAGTTTGTAACATCTGATATACTATATGAATCAGTACAACAGTTTTGTTTCCTTCGCCGCAGATGAAGAGTGTCCCTTACAAACTCCTATCAGCCAATCCGACTTTGGCAGGTCATCTTCCCACAAGAACGTGCTCCAGAAACAGGGCAGCGTCCTCGCCATGGCAGACTCCAACAGTGACGACAGTGCGTCGCCTCCATCCAAGTACAAGAGCAGTTTACTGAATCGGTATCTGAACGACACCCTGCGGCACATGATGGCGGCGAAGGCTGATGGCGTCACGTCGGCCCGCAAGAGGAGGAGCCATTCCGAGTCGTTCAGCTCCAACGAATGTGATCAAGATGTTGTCTCCCCAGCGTCGTCCTACGAAACAGAGGCCAACTTTGTCTACCACATGGGTGAGAGGTGTCACTTTTTGTCACTGCTCAGGACAATATCACACATTAAAGCAATAAGATGAGTGGAAAATTGTGCTTTAACACAAGATGTGCACTCAATATGTGTAAATAGAGTCAGGGAAAGCATGTAATAATGCAAACACTCATATTATGCATACAATCGTGACAAGTTAAGCAAACAACATAGAGGGTAGATTGGGAGGAAAAGAGATGATAGCACCCCCTGTCCACAGAAATCATTAAAGCATCTTCCTTGTTAATTGTAGATTTATGTTGAATGTGCGGTAAAATGACACTTTAACTACCCTGCTTCCCCTCAGTTCATTTTTAACACACCACAGCGTACAGTAAAATAAGAACAGACTGAACAGAAACTTCCACATGGCTCCTCAGAGCTCTCTGACATTAATAAATCTCTGGCATTCCACTGAAAGTCAGAAGCTCTGCGAGATTCAATTATAAAGTTAGAGCGAAACTGGGAGGGAGTTTGACACCTGGGTGCCCTTTCAGACCTATAGGGACCCCAGCACACTGACAACCCTCAAATCCGCTAAGGTACAGGAGCCAATGCCTTTACAAACATTACTAATAAAGACTCATGCAGATGCTGAAATCCCTCATTTTAAAATTGGATGGAGCTCATGCTGGCTGCCGCTGCACACCGCAAATATCATTTCCATATACTAGAATGTGCCATTTGTTCCGCTTCAGCTTCTTGCCATGGTGGAAATGTCCAGTCCAGTCTCAAGGACAATTACAGAATGTCTGAGACTTTATTCTTCCCAGGGTGAGAAGTGGAAACCTCAGCCAAATGTAGAAATGGAGCAGTCAGTAAAGCACTGAAGACGTCTCGTAGAGTGACTGTCAGAGCTGCCACTCAGCTGTGAGACAACGCAGAGCGAGATCACTAATATCCATTTGGCTTTTCCCATCAGGGTTTGAGGGTGTAGCTTTGCTTCCTTGACTCATGTGTGCTTTGGCAGGCTGCTTCTCCCAGGTGTTACTTTCCTACTCAGAATCAATCTAAATTTACATTTTATCATAAGAGTTTTTACTCTTAAGTATATTTCACAAGTTTCATTAAAATTAAACAAGGCTTGTTTTAAGTTCCCTTTTTTATTATTTTAGAACCACTTTCCTGGCAAACAGTAAATCCTGGTCCCAGTTGAAAGGTTATTTAATGGATATATTTATAGTCTGTGACAAGGCTTAATCTGTATCCGGGAAACTCAGTTTAACCTCAAACTGGCCTACGGATTGGTAACTTGAATAATTTAGATAATTCATCATTTTAACAGGCTTGTACTATACATTTAAAGTAATAGTGAACCAGTGAAATGGTATGTCGTAAGTATACTGTCTTGCTCAAATTATTAAACAAATATGGTATAATTGTGCAAATATTTTAATTAGCGTTTATATAAATGAAACAATGGTAATACAAGAATCCAAATTTACCTTTAAGGAAAGAGTTCAATATTTTGGGAAATACTCTTATTCGCTTTCTTGCCGAGAGTTAGATGAGAAGATCAATACCACTCTTACTTGTGCGATAAATATGAAGCTACAGCCAGATGGTTAACTTAGCTTAGCATTTGGGCTGGAAACAGGAGGAAACAGCAAGCTTGGCTTTGTCCAAAGGTAACAAAATACACCTACCAGCACAGTTCACTAATTTTATACTTTATATCTCGTATGTTTAGTCAGTTCAAAAAAAAAAGAAAAAAGTGTGAAAAGTTGTAACTTTCTTCCTTCCGATTTTGTACAGATTAAACAAATGAGATATAACACGTTAATTAGTAAGCTTTAGAGGGGCTTGACTGGTAAGATGATTTTTTTACCTTTGGACAGAGTCAGGCTAGCTGTTTCCGCCCGTTTTCAGTCTTTATGCTAAAAAGCTAACCCATTTAGCGTACAGACATGACAGTGGTATCGACCTTCTCATTTAACTCAGGGCAAGAAAGCAAATAAGCGTATTTCCCAAAATGTTACACTATTCCTTCAAAATGTTATTACTCTCTTACGGTACTTCAAATTGTGTTTCTTTTGGAGCATTTTGATGTCATCAAATACTATGTGGGCAGCACTGTTGAAATGTTTGTGCAAACTTTTAATGCATCCCTGCTGGTCATATTAAGTGTGTTTGCAACCCAGTACGGCTCCTCTGTGGAGGTGAAGTGGAAAGTCAAGCTGCCAGATTCATGACAGGCACTAACACCATTAACACGTTTATACTCCGCCCGGGAGACGGCTAAAACAGTCACTAAACTTCAAGTGATGGACTAATAAGTAATGCCACTACACATTGTCTTACAAGGACACTTTAAACGTACACTTCAAAAGCCTAATGAAATAGCATACTGTATGTTAGTGATGTTACTATTTACTGTACAGGAATGTGAGGATGTTTATACCACATAATATGGTACTCGCATCAACTTCAGTATTTCCCCTAAAAAGGCTGGAGACCCATAAATGTGACCAGAATAATGTTTTATTGGACGCAGAGTGGCGAAAAACATATCTGTACAAACGCCTTGCTGCGTTTTCCACCCATTTTGTTTCAAATGAAAACAAGCATGCTGAGAGGGGAGCAAATACATATCCGCATTGAGGAAATAAGGTTTTACAATGTTTTCTCACTACATGGTTGTTTTCCAGTGTGGATCCCAATGACACACCTGTGAGATGACTGAAATTCACTGACTTTGGGTCATGAGGGGATTTAAACTAATATTGTGGGAGAACACCCAACTTAAATCAGCTCATGTAGACATTATTTCATTGTGAGTTACATGAAATGGGATTTTTGGAAGCAATAGAAAGCTAAATGCCAAAATATACACAAAAGTATCGAAGTTTCATATGATGCTGGAGCCAGGAGACGGTTAGCCTAGCTTAGCATAAAGACTGGAAACAGAGGGAGAAAGCTAGCCTGGCTCAGTCCGAAGATAAAAATATCTGCCTACCAGCACCTCTAAACCACTAATTAACACGTTATATTTAGTTTGTTCAATCTGTTCAAAAACCAAAGTGGGAAAACGACAAGCTGCAGTTCTACGGGAGATTATGAGGCGGACTGTTTTTTGACTGTTTTATGACCGTAAACTCGCAATTTGTTGCTTTGTTGTCACTTCAGTTTTTGTACAAAATGAGATAGTGTGTCGATAAGTGAACTTTAGAGGTGCTGGTAAGCGAATTTTGTTACTTTGAAACAGCTAGCTATTTCCCCCTGTTTTCAGTGTTTATGCTACACTAAGCTAACCGGCTGCTTGCTGTAGCTTCATATTTAGCGTACAAGTATGAGAGTGGTATTGATCTTCTCATTTAACTCCACTCCACTTCCCAAAGCGTTGAACTATTCCTTATTTGTAAATAAATATGGTTAGTTGTAAGCTCTAACATGACATTATAACTATACTGCACCATCAAAAAAGCATTCAGCAGCTTCATTAACCTTGTAAAATGTTGTTGTAACTGATCCCTGCTGTAAATTTGAGACTCACCAGAGGTAAAACAATGTTTTTTCTTAGTAATAAATACAACAGAGGTACTGAAGTACTTTCTTGGCAAAAGCATGTTATGGCTAAAGAGAGAAATGCTCAGGGACGTTCAGTAGCAAAAAAGCATAAAACAGCAAAATGATTTACTATCAACAAGTAGTTGCTCTTGGCTCCAGCCTGGCTAAAGGAATCAGAGATGGGGATGTTTCGGGCTGTTAGAATTGAAAGACTGTGTTTCACAGTGGGCCTCTAATTTCCCTGTCTATTGCTCTCTGAAGAAAAATCGCTTTTGACCAGCTTCTATCTGCTCCAATGAAAAAAGGCAATATTCCAAAACTGAAATGGAAAATATACTCTGCATATAATGCATGCTTATGCGCAGACCACAAACAGAAATTGTGCAAGCAATATAATATTCCTCTGGAGTCCTATTTATCCTGCTCCTGCATCTGAAATAGCCAGAGGTACTGTAGTTTCATTTCAGGGCATTGTGAGAGAAAGATTGACTCTTCCTTCGTCCACAGATGTAGCGAGGTTCTCAGGTGTTAAGACACTCGCCTGCCCCCTTGGTAAAATTTAAAGTGCTCAGGCCTTGGTCAAAAAAGATGGAGATGTGCAGGGACAGCTTTTGGGAAAGGAATGATACACGGTGGACTAACTTTACAGGTGCTAGCAGAGCTTTTGAAACCTGCAAACACAACATCAGTCATTGATTGTCTTCAGAATCAGAATCAGAATCAGAAATACTTTATTGATCCCCGTAGGGAAACTCTTTGAACACTTTCTACTCTCATTTTCGTAAAGAGCGTAGTTTAAATTACACTTACACACAAGTTACTCAAGTTTGGAAGAAAAAGGAAAGTTAAAAGTTGGAAAAAGTAAGACGACGAGACGGAGCTACGGCAACAGGCAGCATGCGGGCTGGCGCATGTTCACACAATGTGAATAGTTTGCAATTTAACTATTATCAAGTAAACTGATTCATGGCATATTTAGGTGACCCTTTTTTATCTCTTGCAGATACAATGGACTATACTTCAACTAAATGTGACAGGTAAGTGTGATTATTGATCGCTCAATCTGAAATCAAATCAGCTGTTTGCACTTTTCAACTTTCATCAGCTTGAAAAGTAATACAATTTATAATCCCTCTTGGAAGTTGGTCTTGAAATTGAACCACCGCCTTTAATTCATCCATATTGTTCTGGCTTTATGTCAAGAGGAGATATCTAAGCACATGCACAATTTCTGCTTTGGATTTCTAAAATTGCCCTTCAGCTGATTTGTTCCAGGTTCATTTAATATGCAAGAGGTGAGATGATATTTAATAATCCACTTCATATACAGCAGTTTTTCTTTAATATATTCACAGGGACCAGCAGCAGGACCGAGGCCAGCAGAGACGAGTCGATCAGGGCTGGAGGGAGATCCACGCCGCCGTGGCTCTGACCAACTTGGCCCAGGGGCAGAGCTGCACAGCAGACCGGAGCGGCGTAACCGTGCCCAGCGTTGGCACAGGGCAGAGCTGCAACCGAGAGCCCTTCTCGGTTACGAGGACCACTATCATAGACAGGATGTGTGTCACGGGACCCACCTCAGCTCTGAGGCAGAGCTGCACCACGGGGCCCACTCTCACCAGCCGCATCATCCAGAAGTCCTCTCATATCTCTGAGGTCCAGACTGTTAACGTGGCCCTGGCACACAGTGTGTAGGCATTTCATTTGAGCATCTGGTCTATCGTTCCATATAGGAATACCAGATGTTTAAGTGCCTTGCAATATATGTACAGCCTCTGTTATTTTGTAATGCTGATAAACTTTGACATTTTCAATCATTTTTACATTGTAAAATGGAAAAACTGATCTAACATAGTTGAATATTTTCTACTGTTTTTGCCATGTTTCTAATGTCTTCCTATTTGTGTCTGTTGCAGTAAGTTATATTAACTTCCATGAGACTGGATTATCATCCAATGCTTAGGTTTGACAGCAGCTATTTGAATAAACCCAATGTGAAATCTTTTGACCAGTTATTTGCTTTAAATCAGTGCTTTGCAGTGGCTGAAGCTGCATAGTTATGTTTTCCTGAACTGTATTTAGTGGTAGTTTTCATGTATGCAATTGTGGGTCTCGCAGTTTCATTATATCCTTTCAAATTGCTTTTTAAAAGGTTGTGATATGGGCAGAAGGGTGGCATACTGAGCTGAGCAGGGATACGGTTCTTCAAGCAGAGCGCTGTGGTTAACGTTCTTCTGATGAGCACTGATCCAGATTCACAGTGGTAGTTAGACATGAGCAACTTCTAGAAATGTGTTGAAATGCATGTCATTAAATCAGCAGAAATCCATGAAATATGACGTATAAGGCTGAAAACTCACAGGGGACGCGTTGCAGTTTCCCGATATAAAGATAAAAGGGCTATAATCAATATTATTGTATTAATGGATCAAATGTGTATGTGAAAGAGCTAATTGTAACTAATTGTTTTGGTTTAACAGCCCAAAACTTGTTGTTTTGGTTCACTCTCACCGCTCTCATAGCGTTGTCATTGGTCACAGGCAGCTTTAACTGTTTTCAGAGAAAAAGCTCTAAAAACCGACTGTAGGCTAGCTTTTCAGCACCAAACGGTCGACTGAAAAAGTTAGCAACATAGAGCATTTAGGAGCAAGCTAAAGAGCCAGAGTTTCTCTCAGGAGTTAGCTTAGTTGAGACCAAAAATAGAGATTAAAGGAGTAAACATTGGGCATTCATCAGGTCACCATAAATACGACTCCAAATGAATGCTAAAGTTGCTCCATGTCGGCTGTATGTGTAAATAGGTTTCTGCTAGCTAAAAAGTGAAGTCAGTGTTGTTTTTACAGCTTGTTTCCGCTGCCCCCAAGTGGCCTAAAAGTCAGTTAATGCCGGTTCAAGTTTTTGGAAGACTTCTTGATAAAATTGTGAATGTATTGTAATGAAATAATAAGGTAAGTTGCTCACAGCTACAATGTGATGTCTGTCCGAGGAACAAAATCTTGTTTTTCTGTATTTTCTTACAGCAAACATCTTTCTGATAGGTGAGACACACAACTGTCATCTGTTTTTGATGTTAAAACATAACATGAATGCCAAATATGAGATCTCAGGAATTTCCTGACCTCAATATGGGGTCAACTGCCAAAAACTTGTTATTGGAAATATAGAGAACACGATAAGCCTCTGGGGAATGTCTGGTACTCTGCCTCTGAGGAGAGACTTGTGGGGAGCGTCCTGTTCCATCTGGGGACATCCTGACACCAAACATAAGCTAATAATCACGCTCTGTCCCCTGGACTATTTTATAAAACATGATTAACAGGATTTTTCCACTTGTGTCCCAGTTTTGGTCTGTTTTTTAACATTTTGTGCAAAGAATGTTTTCTGTCTTGCATGTACGACAGGCTAGTCATCAAGAAAGTATTATGGAAAGAGTACCTCACTCCTGTTTCCACTGTAAACCTGCCTTTGATTAGGTGGACTTCTACACAACATGGAAACTAAATGGCAGCTCTCAAATGGCAATTAAACAATAATCAGTCTGAGAGTGACGGCATCTTGAGGTTGTCATTTATTTCATATGGTTTGAAACAATACAAACGTTACTGCACCATAACTCTATCGCATGTCATTCAATGTTAAGGCAGATATTTTAACATATTGCTGAATATGATTCAAATAGGTGCACAGCAAAAGCAACAGGGAAAGAGTGCGGGGGTCAACATGATTTTAAACAAGAAAAAGGAATTTAAACAAATAGCAACAATACATCAGATCCATACTAAAATGAAGATAAGAAGGAACAAAGCTCTCAGGAATGCGCTCATACTATAATGTGTGAGAAGTGCATTCAGTAAGTCAGAGGAACATAATTTAGACCACAACACCACACAGAAACTGCAAAATAAATAGGGAGAAAACTAGTTTACAGGGTCAAGCGCAGACTAAATGCCATTTTGCCAGAGTACTGAACTCCAGTTAGTAAAGAGCATATTTAATTGCAGCTCTTAATACTGTAAACCTTACACTTGTAGCTGTGGAAGTTCTGGTCCAGATCAGACATGCAAAGAAAAACACAGGTTTGGTTGCAGAAAATCCTAAAAGACAAAGATGATTACTTGTCTCGGATTTTTCCACATAAAGAGGAGGGGAAAAAACAACATAAAATCAGTTAAGCCCCTATACATACATAGAATTTGATGGATATCACCATTAAACGAATAATAATTGGATTAACAGCAAAAGTGAACTAGTGTCAGTCACTGGGGTCCATTGTGAAGTGTCTCATTTGGGAGCATTCACAGTGTTCTGGTGCAAAATGACAGATTTTAAATGGAGGCCAACACACACTCCACACAAGTCTCTTCCACCACTATCCTCAATCCATGAGACATATATATGAAATTATATATGAAATGATGCTTGCAAATATATGTCTTGTGGAACACGTACTTTAACTTTGCGGCTACATATTCAGCATTCACAGCTCACAAAAGTATAGCAGAGAACTTGCTTTTTCCTGGAAGTGAAGAATGGAGGAGATTTCTGAATGGATTATAATGACTCATTCTGAGTAAAAATTTGACAAGCTATGTACTGTAACCTACAAATTGGTTCATGTTATAGGCACTACGCTATTAACCCGATGCCTTAATGTACAAGAGAATCACTGACGCCAATAAGATAAATTCAAACCAGACATGTACTCGTATGACGTACACTTGGCATGGTTTCGTCAATTTAAAACACTATACTTCCTTAGACAAGAGGCTATTTTTGCATGATCCTTTCATTCATGTTTTAAACAGAAAGAAGTGGCATGTGACAAATGATGGTTGAAAAGGAAGTGTGCAAAATGCAAAGTCCTTTCGACCGACAGAACTACTCCAACAAACTTTTAATTTTTTTTAAAGTACTCATCCAGTTCCACCTCTCCTTCTCCCCTTTCCTGTCTGTTTCTGGTCCGTAGTCATTCCCTCAGGTTGGTGCTTTTTGGTTCTGTCCAGTTTCAGGGTACGGAACAGTATCCTCCACATGCCCTGCCACTGCCCTGCTCCTGGTGCACCAGATGGATCTTCTGACCCTGGTTTTCACTCTCCCAAAGCCCCGGAGTCTGGAGGATCTTCTCCACAAGCTCCTCAAAGGCACACTGGACTCCATCTTTGGTCTTTGCACTGGCCTCTGTACAAAGGAAAGAGGGTTACCGAGATTATGAGATCAGTAAATAAACTAGTAGCACACTTTCCAAAATGTTACTAAAAAATAAAAAATAAAAAACCTACACGTCAGCTTTTAAATCCAAAACATCTTTCTCTTTATAATACAGTAAAACTAATGATAGAGATTTAAAAATATCCATGTGTTGACAAACATGACATATAAAGTATGAAATGACTTCATTAAAGAGGCAGGAGACATCCAGTGGGATGAAGACATCCTCACAGCGGATTAAATCCACGACATCTTCTTGCCCAGCCCTTTTCAAAACCCCTTAATTTAACCGTTCTAAAATGGAAACTCCACAGAAATGTTAACCTAATTTCCCAGAGAGGGGCAGATTGGAGATGAGAATCAGGAACACGTGTAGACATGGATCCGATAAATGAAAGCCCGCTAGATTTTAATCATAATGCAGTTCTTCTGGAGTGGCCGCATCGTTCCGCGCAGCGCTGACGGTAGAGACTCAAAAAATGCCAAAGCAGTATAAACAACGCAGCAAACCCAAACTAAATGCATGATGTCTTGACTTGTTCCAACTACGCAATTACAGTTCTGACTTTTAAGTACAGTATGGTTACGTTTTAATGGCTCTAGGTTACATTTTATGGCTCTATTAGTTTAAATGACCATGTCTGACCATGTCTGATTTTACTCGAACATGGATACTTACCAATAAAAAGCATAGAGTGTTTCCTAGCAAATTTCAGCCCCTCATTTCTGTCCACTTCATGGTCGTCCTGAAAACCAAATAGACATCCTGTGTTATTTTCTCTATGTGGAAGACACATGGGAAAAGAGTGTTTAATCATCAACACCCATGGCTGGTGAGCACATTTATAGAACACTTTTTAGTATTTCTGGTGTTGTGTGATTTTCATTTAATAATAATGATAATAATAATAATAGTAATAATAATAATAATAATAATAAGAGGTATTTATAAAGCCAAGGTTCACATTAAGCCATCTTCAAGCCTTTACACTGAATATCCTGAGCATAAATGATCAGAAATCCGAGATGTGCCAAGGAGATGAGCTTATGGGACAGTGACTGTAACTGTAACGGTGTAAACTTGTATTATATGTGTCAAACTGGCTACAGACTCACCCTATCAATTTTGTTCCCAACAAGCATTTTTACAATGTCATTGCGTGTTGTGTAGGTCTCCAGTTCATTCAGCCAGTTTTCCAGCTTCGTAAAAGTCTCTCGCTTTGTGACGTCATATACTGTCAATGCAAACAGAGAAAAGGAGTTAGAGGGAGCACTGGATGTAAGTATAATAAGATCTTCCTGTTATTAACAGGACACTGCAGTTATCTGATAGCTGCTGATTTGCAGTATGAGCATTTAGCTGATGCCTTTATCCAAAGTGACTTCCATTGACTCCAACAGTATAATTCATTTTAATGACTTGTTCGTAAAATTACAAGCAAACAATAAGCAAGAAGTGACAAACAGTACGTCTGTGGCCCTGGAAGGATCATGTGTAAAGAAAGTGCTACAGAAAGCGGAGAGTGGGTGTGATTCTTTTACTGGACAGAGAAAATTGTCTCTAGGTCTGTTTCTGAACGTGTTATGTGGCTTTATAAGCATCGCTGTTTACCGAGTATGACTCCCTGTGCACCACGGTAGTAGCTGGGTGTCAGGGTGCGGAACCTTTCCTGTCCAGCTGTGTCCTGCAAAAGTAAAGACATTTAAGATCAATGGCAGCAAAAGACTCCATGATTCTAAACTTTGAAGACCAACAGGTACATTAGCCAAGTCCCAGCGTCCACACTCACAGACTCTGACATGTGTTCCCGATAAGTCTGCAAGGTCTCAGGACTATCCCACTGTGAAATTGGCCATTGCCTGAGGACTCTTTATTGACTTTTTGCAATCCTTTGCATCCTTAAGTCTTTTTCTTGGGGAATTATCCACAATTCATACTGTGTTCTAATGTTAAAAACAAAGATGACCAGGGAAGTCACTAAAAAAATAACCACAAAAACAGAACACTGAAAGAGCTAGCAAAATCTAATTTACATGTACTTGTGTTGTTCAATTTTCTATGAAAATATGAGCTTACTGATTTGTTTTCATTCAATTAGACAGAACATTATAATATAAATGCAATTATTTAAAAAATAAAATAAGGATCACTCAATCGCGTTAAACCACATGCAATATGAGCCTTGCACCTGCTTCAGGCCACGTTGCATTTGACTTCACAAAGCACTTCTCTTCCTCAAAGTATTTTGAGCCCTGGTAAATAATGAAGTATATGTGAGTCCAGTGTTTAGGGCTTAGGTTATGGCCTCAATGTGTATGGCTTATTTTCATTGGACATTGCGACTGGACCACTTTTTCAGTTTCTTTCTGCGATTGTGGCTGTGTAATGTCGCCATCTTGCGGAGAAACCATGTAGGTCATCATGTTTTTCCAACACAAACTGTAAACAATGACTTCAGACTTACCCATATGGCGAGCTTTGCTTTGTTCCCATCTATTGCGAGTGTCTTGACTTTGAAATCCACACCTGATCAGCCATGAGAGAGAGAGGAAGGAGAAAGGGCTTTAATGGATCCATCTTAACTGATCAGCAGTTTCCATTGTTCTGTGTATATGTTTTCATGTACGTCTGTGTATGTGTGTGTGTGTAAAACCTATTGTCGCTGACTGCTCTGGATCAAAAGTATCGTCTGTGAACCTCAAGAGGAGACTGTTAGGGAAAGATAACAGGAAAATTAGCGGTTCATACAGTACAATAGGCTTTTGTGAGTTGGCTAAACGCTCCATCAGCCTTTCCCTGTCCGTTACAGGAAGATCACAACAACTATAGTTTTAATGTTGACAACTGACTGAGGCAGCAAACAAAATATCAGTAAAAAGTTTTACAGATGCCTATGTGACATTGACGCTATTTGTCACCTAACTGTCAACTTGTTAACCGTAAGCATTTGGCCTAAAATCGGTAGAAAAAAGGACAACACTACCAGCTAGCTTTAGCAACAGCCGCTGAGCAGTGGGGAATAAACTTACATAACTACAAGAACATCAACATTTACAACAGGCTAGCTACTAAGCTCGCTACAAACAGAGACAAACCTGGACTTCCCGACTCCACTTTCACCAATTATCAACAGCTTCAGAGTCGTCAGCACGTCTTCGTCCATATTCCTATGGGAGCTAGTTTGACTTCGACTTGGCGACGCTTTTATCGATAAAATTAACTTGTATTTAGGGCAGCAGGCGGCTAGCAGCTCCGATGACAGCCCGCTGTTCACGCAACTTCCGCCCGACCTGCGACGCGTGACGTCACGGAGGGTCACGAGGTTTGAAAATGATATGAAACGATATAATACAAAATAAAATAAATTAAAATAAAATCATTTTAAAAAGCTGAATATGTGATCAGTATGTTATCGTATTCTTGAAGACTTGGTTTTGTACCTGACGTACTGTATGGACATTAATATGACTAAATTAATTAAACTGCAGACTGTACAGAACTCAGCTGCTCGGCTGTTAAGCAGGACCAAGAAGTACGATCACACCTGTTTTAGCCTCTTTACATTGGCTCCCTGTTGGTTTTAGGATTGATTTTAAGATCTTATTGATTACTTTTAAGGCTCTTCATGGCCTGGCCCCAGATTATATTTTAGACCTTGTAATCCCTTATGAACCTTCACGTAGTTTGAGATCTTCGGGCAGGGGTCTCCTGTCTGTTCCTGAGTCCAGGATGAAAACTAAGGGGGACAGAGCTTTTTCTATCAGGGCCCAGAGGCTCTGGAACAACTTGCCCGAAGAAATTAGTTTGTCTGACTCAGTGTCTTCGTTTAAGTCTCGTCTCAAAACACATTTTTATCTGAAAGCATATCCTGATTTTACCTGAACTGGCTGTTTATTTTATTGTTTATTTTACTGCTTTTGTGTATTTTATGTATTTTATTTCTTTATATTTCGTCATTCACTGTGGTGTTTTATTTCTCTTGTTGTGAAGCACTTTGTACTTTGTTTTGATAAGTGCTCTATAAATAAAGTTTTATTTATTATTATTTATATAAATTATGTTTTGTTTGATTTAAATTAAATTAAATGCAAAATGACACAAGTGATACGGCTGTTTAGAGGTAAAAGTATTGAGTCTGAAAGTGTTAAGTGATACAACTCTTACCATTAAAGTTTTTCAGTACTGAAAAAACGTATTTGTCAGAAGGTAAAATGTAAGTTCTGTGACATATTGCTAAACAAAAAAGTGATTTTTCATCTGTCTGCTATTTTGTCCACCGGCTTTTCAATACTTAAATACATCACAAAAATGTTGGTTTTGTTTTCATGGTTTGTACATACTGTATAAACATAGCTGCCTATTCTTTTGGCTAGTTTACCCTGAAACCAGAGTGGAGGGGTTAGAGGGAAGTCTACCATAGAAACTTATTGTCAGTTGACCTTTGAATGGTCTAAATAAAGATCCACAGTATAATATGTCTTTGTTCTGTGGCTTTGCTACATTTCATCAATCAAGGACCCAACATGTTACCCCAACCACGAGAAGGAATCACCTGGGGGGTTAAGCTATTGGAAACCAGTGATAAGTACTGACATGGGACCAGTGAGCCATACTACACCTACGGTTCTTCAGTAGGCTCTTTGACTGAGCCTTTCCTCAAACCTCATCTGCTTCTGTTCATTACAGAGAGGGCCAGCCCTGTTATTATGCAAATCTAATCTCATGAAGGAGCTGAAAAGAGTCAGCGGCACAATAAATACAGCTGGTTGTGAGTACTCACAGCTCTCTCTAATGTTAGTCTAACATTTCTGAGGAAAGAAGCAGCTCTTTTACATTCCCCAAAGTTGTTTTTGTACTAAATGCCAAACAGAAATCCAGGTTTTAAGGGAGCAAGCTTTTACAGCCATGGCCAGATTCCACACAGATTGCATAGAGAGACTCCTACGCATCAGTTTTGAGATGATGGGTCATTTTATTGGATCTCATCCCTGGTGGTTCTTGATTGCCCCCCTCCTTCTCTCGACAAGTCTGGGGAGCGGATTTTATCTTCTCAAGGACAGAATGTCAAACAACATCGAACAGCAGTTCACGCCTGTCGACGGACAAGCGAAGACGGAGAGGAAATACATCCAGGAAACGTTCCCGGGAAATGATTCTATGTTTTCACGTTTAAGACTGAGCACAGATGGGAATTATGCAACTCTCATAGCTACAAGTGACAGGGATATTCTGACTGTGGAGTCACTTCAGGACATCCTAGACTTGGACTTTAAAGTTAGGAGTATGGTAGTGCAGTTTGACAACCAGTCATTTGAGTATGCAGATGTTTGTGCTGAGGTGAGGGAATCCTGCACCTCTAATGACATTTTAGATATTATTGGATACAATGCCAACAACATAGACACGGTCAATTTGACATTCCCGTGGTATTACTCTGATTTTAGGAGCTTTTCTTTATATTTAAGTCTGGGGAGTGTGAAATTGTACAAGGAGAGCTCAGTTGTTGAAAGTGCTAAAGCCATACAGCTCCATTACTATTTACGTGGGGACAACAAAACAAAAACTGACCTTTGGTTGGAAAGCTTCATTAATTCAGTCTCAAAAATCTCATCAACGTCCATTCAGGTAAGCAGAACTTTAACACATTCCAGCGTTTTAAATGATCAGCTCTTTGTGTCATTAAGTGGCTTCTGTTAAACTTTATTAATAATCTTTTTAGGTGGCGTACTCCACCTCCATGTCAATGCAGTGGGAATTTAAAAAATCTCCAGCTTCTGTCATCCATTTATTCTCCATCACCTATGCCATTGCCATCACATTTTCAATTATATCATGTTGGAGGTTGGTAAAACATCTGCTGAACATTTTATGCGATGAATTTTGGCTGTCCGGCTCTTAATGATTCGTGGTTTCTTTTTAGGTCGGATAATGTGAGGACGAAGGTGTGGGTGGCCTCCTGTGGGGTGCTCTCCACAGGTCTAGCACTCCTGAGCGGTTTTGGTGCGCTGTTGTTGCTGGATCAACCTTTTGTCATGACCGCTGCCTCCTGTCCTTTCATGATATTAGGTAGGTTCTGTCGAACATCCAGCTCTGTGAGGTCCCACTGTCCAAGGTTGAATCGAAGTTAGAAAACACTCAAAACAACATTACTTCCCGTTAACCTAAAAAGTAAAACATGCATTGACATGACATGGCATTCATTGCACAATTTTGATTAAAAAAAAAAGACATTTTCATGTTTCCATTTCCAGCACCAATAAGTTGCCATGTCATGTAATAATTTTTAGTCTTAACAATTTTTGGAACAGATGTAATTTTCATAAGACATGTCCATGTTTCACAATTTTGATACACAATGTTGATAATCTCTGATAATGAGTCTGCTAATTGACTGTCATACTGTACAGAAATGAATGGAAACCAATGGCTGCCTGGAAGAGTTGTAAAAATACAGGTAAGAGTCACATCTGCCATTTTTAATAAATCTTTCTCCTCTGACTTTTAATCTACAGGTATTGGACTGGATGATATGTTCATCATGATCTCTTGCTGGCAGAGGACCCGTGTGCTGGACAGCGTCCCCGACCGGCTGGCTGACACCTATAAGGAAGCTGCCGTTTCCATCTCCATCACCACCCTGACCGATGCTCTGGCTCTCTTCCTGGGCTACAGCTCGCCCTTTGGCTCAGTCCAGTCCTTCTGCCTGTACGCTGGGATTTCTGTTTGCTTCTGCTATTTGTACAGCGTTACTTTCCTGGGGGCGTGTATGGCTTTGAATGGACAGAGGGAAGCAGAGAACAAGCACTGGTTCACCTGTTCCAAAATTCCAGAAGACTTACCATCCAGGAACTCAAAAGCCTTCAGTATCTGCTGTGTTGGGGGGAGCTACGATCGAATCACTGGAAAGGAGGAAACTGGGCCCATGAGTCACATTTTCGAGCAGTTCTATGGCCCATTTCTGACCCACAAATTGATGAAAGCATGTGTACTTGTCATTTACGCAGGCTATCTGGCTGTTAGTATCTATGGCTTTTTTATCTTAAAGGAGGGACTCGATATCAGGAACCTGGCTTTGGATGATTCCTACATCATCAATTACTACAACAATCAAAGGCAACACTTCTCTGAATATAGCTGTAACGTGATGGTAGCAGTGAAGCAGCCCTTCCTTTACTGGGATGAGGATGAACGGAAGCATCTGCATTCATGCATTTCAAATTTTGAAAGTTTATACTTTGTCAATGGCACTTTTGCTTGGTTTCTTTCCTTTCTACAGTATGCGAATGCAACCAATCTCAATATAAATTCTCAAGAGGCTTTCCACACACATCTGCCCCATTTCTTAGAACTCAACTCCATGTTCAAACAAGACATCAACTTGACTGCAGACAATGAGATTCAGGCCTCTCGCTTTTTCATTCAGACACTCAACAAAACCACAGTGAAGGACATGATGACTGGACTCAGGAACACAGCAGAGGAATGTCCAGTAGAGCTCCTGGTGTACCACCCAACATTCATCTACTTTGACCAGTATACTGTCATTATGGACAACACCATTCAAACCATCCTGGCGGCTGTGATTGTGATGCTAGTCGTCTCACTCATCCTGATACCCAATCCTCTTTGTTCCGTGTGGGTGGCTTTTGCAATTTGTTCAGTCATCGTTGGTGTGACAGGGTTCATGGCGCTGTGGGGTGTAAACCTGGACTCCATTTCCATGATCAACCTGGTCATGTGCATTGGTTTTTCTGTAGATTTCTCAGCTCATATTTCTTACTCTTTTGTCTCCAGCCCCAAGAGTGATGTCAATGAGAAAGCTATGGATGCCTTGGCCCATTTAGGCTATCCGATACTGCAAGGAGCATTGTCCACTATTTTAGGAGTGGCGGTGCTGTCCATGTCTGGGAGTTACATCTTTAGGACATTCTTCAAGATTGTGTTTCTTGTGATTACATTTGGGCTGCTCCATGGCTTAGGGTTTATTCCAGTGTTTCTGACACTGTTCGGGGCCTGTGGGAAGTGGTGTTAAAGTGGGGGTGTTGATCTTGCGCATTCAATTTTAAAGTCAAACTGAAATTTGAATTCTTCACACCTTTTGTTTAAAGAAATATAACCTAAAATGATACTGAAGCTATTGTGCATAATTTTTCAAAAGCTGATAAAACTAGTCTGTTGGGGTGTTTCGAAGTCTGTTTCCTCGTCAACTGTGTTTCCCCTTATCTTAACCTGCGCCTATCTTTATCACTAACCCCAACCATTATCTCTGCTACGCTTAACCATAACCTATCCTAAACCCTAACCCCAACAGCACAGGGAGGGAAACGCTATAGGGGGAACGGACTTCGACACAAGAGGGACATTTCCTATGGCAGCTGTTGACTGACATTTAAGGGTCGCGTTGCTAAGACATGCACTGTCAATCTACGTGGTGCGCTATCGGCTGGAGCACGTCATAGCCCCGTACAGCCTATAAACTTACAACATACAAGAACGTTGTTCCTTTTTCTTCTTTTTTTTTGTTAAACAAACCCACATAGGGCTAGTTATGTACCGTTCATCTGTCATCTGTCCCATTACAACATTAAACATTTGGGAGGACCGTTGTGCTATTGTATTTCACTTGAAAAGTGGAAGCTAGCAAGCTAGGCTAAGTAGTATGGCAAGCCGTTTTAACATTTATTAGCTAGACTGGATATTCATTACTGATATCTGCCATGTCATTTTGCCTAGTCAAAATTCTAATTCAAGATATCTGTAATTACATTTTGACTAATAAGATTTACAACATTTAGATTTATTAACATTTGCCATTCATGTGTATGGGGTTTCTCATTACCAATATCTACAATTCAGTGGCAGATATCTGCCACTGAATTCTGACTAGTTGTAATTCCAGTTTCAGATATCTACAATTTAATTGTGACTAGTCATAATTCCAGTTCAAGATATCTTTAATTCCCCTTAATTCAAGATATCTACATTGTCCTTTTTAGATATCTTATATTTAGTTTTAACTAGTCAAAATGATGTTGATATCTGCAATTCACATTGTGGATATCTGCAAATGAATGATATCTGTAATGAGAAACCCCATACACATAAATGGCAACAGTTTTTGGAATCTTACTAGTCAAAATAAAATTACAGATATCTTGAATTAAGAGTTTTGAACCGGCAAAATGACATTGCAGATATCAGTAATGAATATCCAGTCTAGCTAATAAATGTTAAAACGGCTTGCCATACTACTTAGCCTAGCTTGCTAGCTTCCACTTTTCAAGTGAAATACAATCCACAGCGAAATCAAATAATCAAATGCTACTGGCAGCAGATGGAGTCGAGGGATTTGACCTCCAAATCACCAAATTAATGCTTTACTGGCATTTATTTTATATGAATGTGTTTTACTATTATTGTTGGAGATTCATTTTCTGTTCGTATAGCCCATTAAAGTAAAGTAAAATCCAACAAGACTCAATGATATGGAAGCCTATAGGGGACTATATTAAAATGTAAACTTGAAAATGTAATTCCTCAATAGCATTACAATTTTCCATATATGTATGCTATTTCAGGAAGCCCTGAGAAGCAAGTGAGAAAAAATAATTCAGAAGTCTGATCTAAATAGTTTTCTCTCCTGTGTTTATGACTTAAGAGGTGAAAAAAAAAGATTTTGCCAATCTTTCTAAGTTCCTTACATTTTTTTTTCATCTGTGAAAAAGGTGGAAAAGTTTTCAGTTCAACTTTAATACTTAATTTGTAATTGTTTGTGTCAGTGTCACACTAAATACTAGAGATAATGATTCTAAATCTATTATGTTTTGACATGTCAGAAGTGTAAACCTTGGGCATTTTGTCTAATTTGTATCAAAGGTATGTGCAGTGTCATTTTATAGACTTTGTAAAAATAAATCTTAAGTACACTCCTACTCAGACCCCCACACACCAGTTTTTATTTGGGCTTCTTTTTTATTTATTTCAGCTGCATAAACATTCATTTACCATTGCCATAATTGAGAGCTTTTATCAATCAACAGCAGAGAGCCATTCAATGTGTTCACAGCATAAAATCATTACTATACATCTATATACAATGCTCCCATTACATCCCAGTCATATATACAGCAAAATGTGGATAAAGGGCCAATAAACAGAAGAAAGTGTCAAATTGAAGCAAAACACAGCAGAAAAAGGTAACACTATGAAGTATAACATATACTGGGGGTAATCTTGACAAGCGCTTGAATGAAATCAATGTTCCAAAACGCTAAAATATGGATTTCATACACCGTTGTTGCGGCGAGAAAGAAGAAGAATTGAGAAAATATCTTAACAGAGGCCTAACTGCAAGTTTCTACCCACAATGTGTGTTGAAGAAACGTCATATTTAGAATCAAGGATGTCACTTCACAATTAAGACTTGTTACAGCTTAACTTCCTTTATACATAGAGCAGTGCCAGCAAGCACTGAATATTGGCATCTTTCTTCCACTGCACTGTGCAAATTTGTTCAAATGGAAAGGAATAGAGCACTAGATGTGAGAAATCTCTCTGCTTTTAAGTAATGACAAAGGAGACAGCAATGGACAATAACTGACTGAACCGGCCTTGTTGTTTGTCTGAATAATCTAATGATTAAGCGGCTATAATCCATTCATTTGCAATTACAAGAAAAACTGATAATTTGCTGAGATGCTTTTCAGAAGCCCAACTCAGACTATTTAAATAACTTAGGCCAACATTACAACTTTAAAATCCTAAAGATTCCAATGCTCTATCACTACCTAAACACAGCTTGTATTTATTTGTTGCATGCTTTTTGAGGCTGAGCAGCAGTTTTTGATCCATCTGTACACGCAGCATAAATGAAATAAATTACATGAAGAGTGCACAAGTGTTCAGTTTGTAGCCAAAGTGCTAAAACATTATAGTTTAACTTTATACACTTCCTACTTCAAAAGGAAAAATTTACACTTACAGTGCATTCCCCAAAAGGCCACCTTTAAAAATAAGTAACAGGGATGCATATGCAGAGGGGTACAGCAGGACAGGAGAATGTATATTCATGATCTTCCAATCGTCCCAAGTGCAGCACCCCATAATGACTGCGAGGTGCCAA
Organism: Siniperca chuatsi; assembly: GCF_020085105.1. Classification (NCBI taxonomy): domain Eukaryota; kingdom Metazoa; phylum Chordata; class Actinopteri; order Centrarchiformes; family Sinipercidae; genus Siniperca; species Siniperca chuatsi. Next base: position 21,691,401 of record NC_058054.1, read on the forward strand.
ACTGAGAAACACAAGAGCTAAACTAGAGAGTATAGCCTGATCTTGAAGATTACTAGACAAATAACAGATATGAATACAAACACTGGAAGACAACTGACAAATAGGAGTTCAAATTTAGTTGAAGTCTAGTTGCCATGATTACACAGTAGCTCTTTGGGTTAAAGTTACATGCAGCTCAGCATTTCTCATTGACAGAATCTATAAATACCTGGCTGAACACAATTTGACCAAATTTAAATTATTGTTTTGTAAAAAAAAAAAAAAAAAAAAAAAAAAAAAAAAAAAAAAGAAAGGAATCCTGTCTGGATGCTGCTTTTATATTTGAGGTGCATCATTACAACATTCATGTATTATTTCCTTCCTTCATCATTAGTCAAATACAATGAACCCGTACAACACACCTGCTTACCTCTGAACACAGGAAAGTCATGTTTACGTTTCATATAACAAAACTACGTATCTGGGAATATTGATGAGATTACACGAAGGTGACAGCATGAAGAAATGACATAGTCCCACATGAGCACTTGTCAGGAGACTTTGTGAATGCAGGCCATGACTTCTCACTTTGATTCACTGCTCATGAACTGAGTCCATCCCTCCTTCCATGACCCCTGAGCTCTTAAAATCTGACCCCTTACCCGTTGCTAACCCCTGATTGTTGCAGTCCTCGCCAGTTTCATCTGGTCTCCAGGGTCTTGCCCTCCAGGACCAGCTGGATATCTTTGGCATCCAGTGTCTCATACATGAGCAGAGCATCTGCCAGGTTTTTGTGCTCTTTGGCATGAGACTTCAGCAGGGCTTTGGCTCGCTCATAAGACTCCTGGAGACGGCAAAAGAAAAAGATGGTAAGAAAAGGTTTTACAAGAGCTGCTTGGGTAGCTGAGTTGTTCTTTCTTTTTGTTCAGCTGTCCTCTAAAAGATCACACAGACCTTCAATAACATCCTGACTTCATGCTCCACAGCTGCTTGTGTCTCTGGGCTCTGGGCTGTCATGTCACTATAGGTCATCACACCTAACTGGGAGACAGTAAGGAGAAACAAATCCATAAATGTACGTAAAATGACAGCAAAACTGTAGACTGCGATGCATGTGCGGTACAATTACTTTGGCTTACAGCTTTCCCTTTTTAAGTCCCTTTCAAGTTAGCCTACCTTTTCACACATTCCAAATCTGGTCACCATCAACTTAGCAATCTTTGTGGCACTATCAAAGTCGCTTGATGCACCTGGAAAACAAGAAATTACATATACGTGTGTTGCCTTTATAAATTCCAGCTTGCCAAGATGTTTCTACATTCTAACCCTCATGTAAAAACAGTTTTTGACTTACTGGCCCTTTTGGGAACTCCTTCTTACCGGTTGTGATGTAATCATGGCCAAATATAATCTCCTCTGCTACACGGCCGCCCATACTGACGTCCATCTGGGCCAGTAGCTGAGAGCGAGTCTCACTCCAGCGATCATTCTCTGGGAGCATGGACACCTGACAAGAAACATCGAAGAGAATGGAGAGGAGGAATGAAAAATTAAGGGGGATGAGAGGATGTCCAAAGTGATGACAGTTTGCACCAGACCTGGTGTCAAAGCTTAATTTAACCATTTAGTTCACAAGCTCTAGGTTTCCTTACATGTCCCAGACTGGGGCCTCTGGGCATGATAGTAGCCTTGTTGATCGGCATGGCATCTTTGGTGTAGTAAGCCACAATTGCGTGGCCTGATTCATGGTATGCTGTAATGATCTTATTCTTCTTGTCTATTTCTGCACTCCTCCTCTCAGGGCCTTGAAGAAAAGGGAAGACGGAATGAATTAAATTATTGAATTAAGAAAGAGGAAGATTAAAAGTGAATAAAAATAGACTATTGCCACACTTTCAACATGACTTTGATGAGTGTGATCTCAGTCATAATAAGTAAGCCATTGCCATGCTAGATGAAAACATACAGACAAACAGGATAAGGATTAGTAGAAAGATGAAGCATATTATAACCACTGCAGGGAAACAAGAAAGTGGTCTTTCTTTACCAACTAGCAAAGCTTCCTCTTTACTCACCCATGAGGATTTTGTCTTTAGCAAACTCCAGCTCCTTCAGGGTGACCATGTCTTTGCCATCAACTGCTGCCTTCAAGGCAGCCTGGTTGACCAGATTTTCCAGGTCAGCGCCCGAAAAGCCCACTGTGCCCCGGGCAATAATATTGGCCTCAATTGCTGCAGAGATAACACACAACATCAACAAAGATCTCACAGTGAAACAGTCAGTCTAGGCCTCAGACTGGGCTACTGTTTAAGCAAAGTAAATAGCAAACATTCAGCCTGTGATGTCAGCTTAAAAAAATACTGCTCTGTGTTGTGCCAGTGTGTTGAGCGTGTCAGGCCAATCAAACCAGGACATACAAACAATTTTGGGCTCCGTCTCACACTGGTTAGAATATCATATACTATAATAATACATTTGAGAAAAAATACTGTGGCTAAATTCAGGATTAGCAGATGCTGATCTCACACCTGGATCCACTTTAATCTTCTTTAGGTACCAGTTGAGGATCTCTGTGCGTCCTTTCACGTCAGGTTTGGGGACTGTCACCTGCATGTCAAAACGTCCCGGGCGGATCAGGGCACTAAAAGAGAAGATCAGCTGGTGTCACAATATAACTCTGTGTCACTGCACCAAAAACAGCCTCAGAGTTGCAGTCCATTCTTTGCTATTGACAAGGAAAGCTGTGACTCTGAAGATTGTAAACCTTGACATTTCTAGTTCTGACATTAGCACAGGCAATAGCAAGAGACACAGAGGTAAACATACTTATCCAAAGCCTCTGGGAAGTTGGTTGCTCCAATGATGATCACGCCTTCATTTGGTTTAAACCTACAAAATAATATCACATGGCACACGCAAGTCAGTGTCTGCAGTAACTCTCCTCTTCCTTTGGACTTCTTGTCTTCTGCTCTTCTGTGTTGACCAACACTGTACTGTATGCACTTGTGATTAAAGACTGTTCTTTAATATTGGCAGTTGTATAAGTCAATTGCAAATCAGTCGGCAGGACTGCTTGAAGGTTAGATTATATTTACAGGTTTGCATCAATGTGATGAAGTACCTTGATTTGTCATATATTTTATTTACTGGATTAACCAAAAAATAAAAAATAAATAAATAAAAACCCTTTCAAATATGGTTATAGATGGTTTATAAAATTATATACATCATGACAGAAGATTTTATCCATATCACCCACCCCTACTCCACACACGCTTTGCAAACCCACCATATTGCCAGGACGACATGCCCGATGCTTTAATCTGAATTAAAACGACTCCTCACTCAATACATTCCTAAAATGTAAAAATGCATCAGATCATTTTAGAGATTACCCATCCATCTCAGCAAGCAGTTGGTTGATAGTCTGTCTGGAGTAAGGGTGCATGGGAGACTCAATCCTTTTCCCACCCACACTGTCCAGTTCATCAATGAAGATCACACAGGGAGCATTGGCTTTAGCCTCCCCTAGAAAAAAGCAGTAAGACAGATAAAAAAACAACAACATATGTATCACAATATTCAGCACAACAATTAGAATGTTTATGCAGCCCTTGTACTAGGAGAAGTCAACTTTATACAATAAAGTTGCTTCTAAGGAAAGAAGAGGGGGAAAAAAACAAAAATTTCAATTTAGATATTAAAATAATAACAAAACAAAAAAAACCCACTGAAAAGGTTCCTGATGCGGCTGGCTCCCACTCCAACAAACATCTCATCAAACTCTGACCCGGAGGCGTAGTAGAATGGCACATCTGCCTCTCCTGCCACGGCTCTGGCCATTAGAGTCTTTCCAGTCCCTGGAGGGCCAACCAGTAAGACACCTAAAGTAAAGAGAGGCAAGGAGGAGCCCTGAATGGAAATGTGCAATCACCATATCAGCTGAAAAGTCATCATATTATAGCTTTTCATCCAGCTTAAAATGCACTGTGAAAGACAGCCTTACCTTTTGGCAGCTTTCCTCCCAACGCTGTGAACTTCTGTGGGTTTTTCAGGAACTCCACCACTTCCTGCAGCTCATTCTTAGCTTCTTCTACCCCTTTGACGTGCTCAAATGTCACGTTTTTCATCTGGACAGGGTCCACTGCAGAGTCCAGGCCTGATGTGGTTCGGAACCGCACTGTCCAAAATGGTTAGATTAAAGTTCGAAATCACACTGCATGGCACCGTTAATGAACTCACACACACACGGCCTGTTACTGAGAAATATTTAATAACCACATCTGAATGCATACTATATTAGTGTTTCAGTATTGGAGGTTAGAATTAGTTGTTGTTGTCTGCAAAGAGCAGGAAATGGGTCAGTTATATGAAGCTTAGTTCTTTTCTTTTCAGGGTTAATACACATTCACTATGCATAGATTAGTTTAGCAGGCAAATGCTGAGTTATATTATTAACATTAATATTTTAATAAATTAAAATGTTAACATATTGGAGGTGATTTCACGTATGAAATTAAAAAGCAGCTTTAGAGGAGAAACGGAGCCTTTACCCGATATGAAGGGGGTCTTGGAGATACCATAGAGCCCAACAAGGAGCAGCACCAGCAGGATTAGACGAGTCCTCCTGAGTGAGTCTGACCAGTTGGAGCAGGAAAACTATTCATCAGTACTGTTTAATGCCTAATAATGGAATTACAGTTGTGTGATTCAATTACAGTGTGTTTGCATTAAAACTTGCCTTGTGTGCGTTGTGTCAAGGCTTGGGCTTTCAGGAACCCCTCAGCGAAGCCCCTCTTGAAAGCATCCTGCTGTCCATCAGGTATGTTCTTGTTCTTCAACAAGCTGTCTAGACTTTCAACTTCAATCCCCTTGTCACGTGTCAGGAAACCCTGCAATACAAGGTAAGATTGGTCAGCAGTTCACAAAGCCAGAAAACTACTTCACTTTTACCACACCTTTACTCTGAAGGCGACGGGCTTTGTAGGCCTTTTGTCGGCCTTCATTCTTCCTGCAAAACACATCTGAAAAACTCAACAGCAATGTCTCTTTCTAGAAATCATGACCCGGTTACTCGAGATAATCCACAGACCTTGTTGTGAGCAGTTTCATATAGGAACTATCGGTAGAAAGAAAATAGTTCCTACATGAAACTGCTCACAACAAATCTGTGGATTATCTCGAGTAACCGGGTCATGATTTCTGAAAAAGAGACATTGCTGTTGAGTTTTTCCAAATGTAATTTTTTGATGCTTTGAGCACCACAAGCCGAGTGCCATTTAGTCCCATTATATATATAAAAAAAAAAAAAAATATGCAGACATCTCTGCTACAGACATCTCCAAAACTCAGCAACTCACACCAAAACAATCTAGATGGATAAATAGCGCTACAGGAAAAATATGTATTTTTGATTTTGGGGTGAACTGTCCCTTTAAGGATATGCTTAATGTACTTACTACATTAAGCATATCCATAATATGCTTAATATAAGGATTTGCTTAAGCATGTGAACAAGTATTTACCTTAATAAAAGATGGTGTGAACCCTTCAGATTCCAGAGGGCGGTCGGAGGCTGACTGCAGTCGTCTGGTTTTGCTCTTTAAAGTTTTAAAACCTCTGTACTGGACCCACACTTGAAATATATAGTAAGCATGTGATGTTAAAGCAGATTAAAAAGTTAACCATGTTTCCACAGCATATAACTTTACTAGATTAACATAAACATTGTAAATATACACATTGTTACAGGTAAATTTACAACGTGAATGTGAAAATAGGAAACCACAGATGATATTGACAATTAACTGGAATATTTGTTATTCTCTCAGTAAAGTTATTCTATATTGTTTTCAGATAACACACAAACCAACTCTAGTCATTTATTTGTAAAAACCGAATACAAAGCTTTGGATCAGTGATAAACTATTTCACCACTTATAAATGCTTCTAATCCATAGTTACATGGCAGGTGTTGTAGCTCTGTGCAGACAGACTGAAGAGGTGAAGAGTGCTGCCTGGAAAAAACTGGGCCCAACGTCGGCACTGCACCACATGAGAAGCCTGGGAACAGAGGACAAGGTATACCTGTTAACCCTGAGATACTGTAGATACCTAGTAGCTGAGCTGATCAAACAGATGAGATGCATCAGAATCTCTTGACGAATGCTTACCACCTCCACTAACTAGTTTCCTGGAGGAAACTCTGCAATTCTATGCAGTTAAATGAAACGCCATGTTTAAAATTCCTTGCAGATTGTGAAGTCCTGGCATGGTGTATTCATTCATGAATGATGATGAGGAGTCGAGAGGGTTCTGAGGTCTGAGGTGATCTAATGCGGCCCGGTGTTTACACGCGTCGATGCATTTAATCGGAACAGCTGTGTGACATGCGCAAAAGTGATGAATACATCACCACTTTTGTTGTTTTGGGATTTGGGACTTGTTTGGATAGGTCATTATTTCTTATTTTCCTACTGTCTCGGCGTCCAATAATGTTCAGTTCTTTAAGAGTTTGTATCAAAAACAAACTCTCCGGAGATCCAGTTCAGCTTGGAATGTGGCCATTTTTTGGAAGTGGAGAAACGTACATCCCCACGCATTGACGTCAAGACGGAGGGCATGCGCACAAAGAACGCAGCCAGAAAGTAATCAGGTTCAATCATTTTTACATGGTTCAGTTTTTCTTTTGATCATATGGAGCATTTTTATTCTGTTTGGGCTTTTAAAACAGAATATTAGGCTCCATGTAAACGTACAGACGGGGAGGAAAAATTAAAAAGGAAAAACCTGAATAAAAGAGTGGAGAAACATATGAAATGCAGATGCGTCCGTGCATCAGGGCTCACTGAATGGTTTGATGAGACGTCTGTCTGCTGTACTCACGTCTCTCTTTTACAAAAGAGATCTTGATCTCAATGAGATTACCTTATTAAATAAAGGTGGTATATACATAAATGAGGGAATATCTTGTGGAAGAATAGCGTTCATCCCTTCAAAAGAGTTCCACAGACTTGGCAAGGAGCACTGAAGCTGTTCTGGAAGCTCGTGGTGGCCTGACTCCATACTAAGACACTTCATGTTGGTTTTTCCTTTAATTTGTCACCCATTCGAGCTAGTGTTAGAGATGTCAGAAGCCACAACGGTGTTGAGTCATTAACAGGAATCCAGATGCCACTGATACCATGAAATGAGCACCAGCCACAGGTACACCTATTTAAGTGGTACAACGTACATTATGAGAGGCCTATTTATAACGCAGATGCACAGTCTCACCATGCTTATTGTAGAAAAAGGAGTGTGTAGAAAGATGTGAAGTCCTCCAGGCTATCTGTCCACCCAGAGGAAGTGGTGCCTCCTGTGGACTCAAGCGTGGTAACACATGGTTCACCAGCTTGTCCAGCTGCAGCGCTCCCAGGTCTGATAAGCCAAGCTCACGCAGGTTCCACGTGGCCTGCACACACATACATTACACCATATCGTGTATGAGATTTGATTTAAATTCCTCACAGTTATTCTGAAGCAGGTTTTTCTTAAGGGGCAGGGCTTGGGAGAATGAAAACAACTAAGTGCAGAATCATACTGTCTCCAACTTGATACAGCAATAACAGATTATGTCCTACTAATGTATACCTCTGTGCAGTGTAGTTCTGAGTCTGAGGCATGCTCCTTGTGTTTTCTTGATTTGCAGGTGGCACTGCTGCTGCTTCCCACTGAGCTCTTCATAGAGTGGAGGACGTTGATGAGGTGGCTAAGAGGTACAGTGACCTGTGATCACATGTAATCAAAGAGTGAGTGAATGACATGTTTTGAAGATTTAAAAATCCCGACTATCACACCTGTTACAATTATCATCACAAACCATATTTGTTAGGTAGTCCAAAGGCAGCTTACATAGGGACTGTTGGTAGTCACAGATAAAGTACATCAGCTAGCTGGTGTTACAAAGTCAACATGATCCAAATCAAGCTCATAATCTAGCTGGTTCTAAATAACACAGTAGCCATATATAATACGATTGCCATTTATCAATAGAAAAGTTGGTTAAACTGCTGATTTATTATAATATGCAAACCATCAGTAGTCAAACATGTCGCTCATTGACGCAGTTTCCCATCTGGCAGCTAAGGACACACTGAGCGCTTAACAAAACAGTTAGCTAACTCTTTGCTAACGCTAGCTGAAACTTATCTCAACGGCCCGCGCACAGTCTTTATTTCAGTTTAATTACGACTAATAAAGTATTGACAAAACGTCCACTGACATAAATGTAAGTTTCTTTCAAATCATCAAACCATAATGAAAGGTCGACAGTCTGGCTCATAAAAGAACAAGCTAAGGTTAACTTAGCTTGCTAGCAGGCTCAATTGAACGGGGTTAGTACCAAAACAACAACAATGCTAATGTTACCTTGGACTAATGTTTCTTGCTTCTCTTACCTGTGGTTGGACGGTCAAAGAAAACATTTTTAATTCTCACTGGTACAAAACGGCTGTTAAACTACGCAAGTTATACCACTGTCCCCGTGAGTTAAAGGTCCTTGTTCCTCTCTCTTTATATTTCTGTAGCAGGCTTAGCAAGTCAAACTTCACCGTTAGTCTGAAAATACACCGGATATGACCTCGTCTTCTTTGGCTTAGACAGACTAGACGCTACAATGGCGTATTGCTGCCCTCTACTGTTTGTTATTAATGTCCCTTTTGACAGTAATTCATATTTTTTAAATACTCCAATACTGTACAGATATTCCATCAGTTTCTTCATTTGAAGTGAGTAGGCTAATTCTGACACTGGATGAGGATGAGGATGAGGATGTGTCTTACTGTCTCTGAGCCTCCATACCAGAGCCAGCCCACTCCTAAGCCCACAGTGCCCAAGCCTCAACCTGCTTATGACAACTGAATCTTTCCTTTGGAGGCAAAATTGCCTTTTGCTTTTCCCACTGTTTTCTGTAATGTAAAGTAAGACCTCCCTTTCTTTTCTTTCCCCCGTGTATTCTGCCACATTTCTTTTACTGACTTGTTTATGATTGAAGTGTATTCTGACATTCCATATTGTAGGGCAATTTCTATTCTATCCTCATGAGCTGCATTGTTTGTAGAAAGGAATCTGCTTCCTCGTTTCCCTCTACACCCATGTGTGCTGGTACCCATATAAACCCACCTCACGTCCTGATTTGTGAATTCTGTATAATGTCTGATAAATCCCTTTCAGTATGTCAGGTCTGGACTTGGATTTGATTCCTGTTATTGTAGTTAAAGCTGCTGCTGAATCACTGCATATGACCAAAGGAATGGATACTCCAAATGCCAATTTCCCACTTTCTGGATCCTTTGATCCATCTGTATAAATCTGTAAATGCAATCTCTATTCATGTTGCAGGTGAGTCTTAACTTCCTTGACTATATCCTCTGATATATTTGACTTGTTATTATTCAGTATGTGTAGATCAACTTCAGGTTCTGGGATTAGCCATGATGGTACAACTAACCAACAGACTGGAGGGAACACATTAATATAGTACCAATTTCCTCCGCTTTAGATTTTAGCTTATTTCCAAAGTTTGTCTTGACCTTTCTCGCTCTTCCCAGGAATTCCCAATTTTGATCTAGCAGACAAGTGTTTCACCATGTCCTTTTATTTTCACCACGTATTTCAATCCAAGTTTATATTGTCTAATTTCCAAGGGCATCTCTATCTCATCTCATTTCTATCAACAGGGCAGGTATTGGAGAAGTACAAAATGCCCCACTTCATATTCTTAGGGCTTTAACTTGTACTATATCCAGTTTAATCACTATAACTGATCCATAAGCCATGCATCCATAATCAATAACTGATCTGGATATGCCCTCTACCGTGTTGTGACAAACTTTGCATCCCTGCTGAAATCTGTTCTCCTTTTCTGGCCTTGCTTAAGTCCCATTTATCTAGCTTCCGTTAATGTACAATTTTAACAGTATTCTGCTCATTTACAGTAGTCTAAAATGTGGTAGATGCGATATTGTCTCTGTAAGTTACCACTTATATTTTTCAGCTCACGGTTTCTCACGCTGATAATCAGGAATAACAAAGACAGCAGACAGTAAACATCCCCTATTCACGAGCAGTCCCATCGTTCCAGTCGTTAATCTCGACTTTGAGCGTCAAAACAAAAGATTCACTACAGAAAATGTGTTTGTCCCAAGAATGTGTTTATTGGGTGTCAGAATTTGCTTCATATACTTGTGTTTTACACCTGTATATTTTAAAGCACGACACCCTTGCGTAAACAGAGTATTCTTCTTCATTTTCACTGTATAGCTGACATGACACAAGAATAAATATATAGATTGTCCTTACTCTGTAGCTCACTTTTTTGCAAAAGTGCAATCTTTGATACTATTGCACTGAAGCCATACAATAAATATACACTTTTACACATAAATAACCATATTTGTCACCATGTCTATTTGGTCTAAAAAGAAATGCCCCTAAAATATTTCTATATTTTGGACAATAAAAGGCTGATGTCCTTAGTTATCAGGAAAAAATATTGTTTGACAAAAACAATATTTTTAAATTTTTAAACAAAACCTAGATAAACAATGAAATGTACAATACATAAAATAACTGGCAATGACAATGGGGGAAAACCCATCGCTTAAGGTCCACAGCTACTGTATGATCATGAATTCATTTCAATTTAAAGTTGACTCAGTTATGTGAGTTATGTGTACATTGAATTCCTAGTGATCTGAGACATGTCATAAATAAGATCACCACCTAATGCTAAGCTAACTGTAATAAAGAAAATGTGCTAGCATTTATAATGCATAAATCTTCCCTCTAAAATGTATCCATTAAGTCATAATCCAAGTCTCCCTTTAAACACCTGTGTGACTATTTGTTTATCTAAGGTGGCCTTTCCATTTCTACTGGTGTCTCATTACACTCCGTGTGTGGCGGTGGCTTGACAAAGCCACAAAGCAACAAAAGTGCAACAGTTTCATCCCGGGTTCATGTTCTTTGATTGATGCAGACGGTTGTCAGACAATTCAGCGGATTTTCCTGTGAGGAGAAAAGGTGAGACAGAGTTTTAGTAGTCTGTAGTAGGGCTATAAAGCAAACAAGAGAAATTAGTGACAACAGACCAGGGCATTTTTCATTAGTATTTTGCTCACCTTCTTCTCCGCTGTAAGTAAACCTGGACAAGCCAATGAGCAATCAGAGGCCAGAGTGCAGTCAACACCACTGTGAGTGGACAGAAGTCAAAAGGCCACCAGGAGGGTCTCAGGAACTATGAAAACAGAAACTTGCATTAAAGCGACTGTTTGTTACTTGGTCATAAAATTGCATAATAAAAAACAAAACCATTTTCAATTTTAAAGCTAGAGTGTGGGACTTTTGCATATAAATGAACGTCCGTTACATTCAAGCCCTTGCCAAACAAGTTCAAACAATGCTGATTAAGCCTATCACCACCAGGTAAATCTCTCTGTATGTGGCGGTATACAGAGTTTTTAAATCTGGTGTCTGTGTCTTAAATAAAACTTGAGAAAATACAGTATTTTAAGGACCTTTTGTGCTACAGGTAGGGAGTCCTCCTGCCTTGGTGAAGATGATCTGGACTGAAAAGTTTTAACAGAAAATATAGAAATGCATCAATAAATATATAATAAATTGTCATGTAGACTGTCATCAACAATGTAACATTTCAGTACACAGGTGCCTGAAGTAAAATAAATAAGTATAATGTGTTTTTTCTATTTAAAAAATCTGAAAAGAAAAAAAAAAAAAAATCAACAGCTCGTGTGATAGCAAAAAGAAGTGACTGTCTCGATCATCGTGGCGTTCATTATGTGGCTAACACCCCTCGTCTTTCACCTGTGATATTGTAAGCGCCTCCAGAGCGTGCAGCCTGTGCAACACAGTGGCCATGTCATGCTGAAGCCTCAGCAGAGCTGTAGCTATTTGCTCATTGACATTTCCCCTGGCAACACTGACAGGATGTTTGCTCTGTGACACACAACAGCAGGCAGCATCTACACTGGCACACCGCTGTGAGCTGCAGGTTGCCCTTGGCGATTGAGAACCTGAAACAGGAGTCAGAATGTGACATCTTAATGCTACAACATGCAACTGTGCTGTGTTTTACAGTATCTGGTGCCTTTATATGCTTAGGAGGATGAACTAAGTGCACATCTTAGGAGAAAGGTAAATTAGGGATACAGTGTCAGTATAAATCAAAGTCGACTACTGTAGTCTCACCTCTCCCTCTTCTTGACAAAGAGCTGTTGTGTTGGCTTGTACTAGTCCCTTCTCTAAGGTAGGAATCTCCCATGAGTACTTGATCCACTCCTCCATTCAGGATAGTGTTGCTCTCAAACCAAAGATCATTTTGCCTCGCTGAGGCAGCTCCTAATCCGGGTGACAGCATTTTGGATGTAGACAGCCCCTTGGTAGGAAAAGAATAGCTTGAATAGCCATAATTAGGTCAGAACACATTCAACTTTCGTTTTACTTTGTAACTCTTTATGACTTTTTTTTCTATAATGTTGACATGATTAAAGGAATACTTTGACATTTTGGGAAACACACTTTGTCTTGCCTAGGGTTACAAGAGAAAATCGAAACCGCTCTCAAATCTGTCCATTAAATATGAAGCTAAAGCCAGGAGATGCTTAGCTTAGCTTAGCTTAGCATAAAGCTAGCTCTGTCTGAAGTTCAGAAATGCACCTACAAGCACTTTTAAAGCTCTAAAACTTTGAAACTAGTTTAATCTGTACAAAAACCAAAGTGTATAAACAACATGTGTTATTTTTTTACAGGGTTTATGTGTTGGACTATTTCTTGGCAATGATTTCCTGGAGTCTTGTCGTATAGTGAGCTTTACAGGTGCTGGTAGACGTAGCTCAGCTCTTTCCCCCTGCTTCCAGTCTTTATGCTAAGCTAAGCTAACTGTCTCCTGGCTCTGGCTACATATTTAGTGAACAGACATGAGAGTGGTATCGATCTGGTAAAGATTTTCTAAAATGTCAAAGCTAATCCTTTAATGTGGTGCATACTTTGGAGTAGGGACAGCAAACCTCTTCCATGGCCAGATGTTCCATTGAGTCACAGAATTCCTCATTATCTGAGTCTGTGGATCGGCGGTTCTTCTCAGGAACAGCATTGCTATGATCTAAATGGTGAAAAACACACCAACAATAATGAACAATGAACAGCATGGCTATAATAAATATTTATATAACAACAAAGGATCGAGTGTGTATGTGAAAGGGGTTGCTCTTAGTGACAAACCCATAGAGTATTATCACCCAACACTGCAGTTCCCCTCAGATATGGAGCGTTTTAGCATCTTTCAGGTCAATCTTTTGGTTTTCCTACACTTAATTTTAGTTTTAGTTCCGTCTCACCGCTCTAATAGAATAATTTTCTGCTATCTACAACAACAAAAAGACAAACTGAACATAGCGAAGCATTTAGCAGCTAATGAGCCAGATATTTCCCTCAGGAGTTGGTGGAGACCAAAACAGAGCTAAAAGGAGAGTGAATTTTGAACTTACCAGGTGGCTAGAAACATGACTCCAAATGAATGCTAATGTTGCTCAGATGTGTAAAAATGTTTGCAAAAAAGTTTGCCATATGAACTTAAAAGGTGGTAATGTCAGTATTGTGTTCACAGCTTCTTTCAACTAACCCCAGTGGCCAAAAACATCAGTTATCGCAGGCTTAAGTAGCCTATAGAGACTGTTGGTAGCATTTGTAAGTGACAGCAGTATATTTAACCTTATGGGCTATACATAACTATACAGTATGACTCACAGTAAATGTGTTACATGTTCACACCTTTATATATTTTATAAGTTGTTCAGATTTTTTTCTTTTTGCTGATTATTTTGCATCCTTTTTGCACCTATTATTTTTTTCTCTTTTATGTGCTCTTGCTTTTGCCGCTGCAACAAGAACATTTTCTCACAGGGAAAATTTAGGTTTCACATTATCTCATTCTTATAGTATATGAGGATATAGTATGTAAGGCTTTACACAAAAGGAATCTGGAAGAGTGTAGCGTATGCATTGTCAAATCTTGTGCTTTTTTATATATAGTGTTATACAATTATATATACACTTTTTGTATTACTGTGTAATCTTACCCCCCAGGTGTCCATTAAAGTGCATATAGGAGTTATACTGCACACTGGGCTCTATGGAACAGGCCAGTTCCTCCTCCTCCATCTCGCTGTTGAGGGAGCTGTGTGTCCCATTGGTGAAGGAGGACATGCTGGGCTCCATGCTGCTGCTGGATCCCCTGGTGTCAGACCTCCACCTCTTGTCCTCCACCATCAGCAGCGTCGGGTCAGGACTCCAGTCTGAGACAATACAAAAGCGCGCGCGAGAGAGAGAGAGAGAGAGAGAGTATGACAAAGCATTCCAAAAAGTGCAGTTCTTTTTTATGCACCCTTCGTCTAGTCATATCGCAACCTGGATGTACTTAGTGCAAATTACTTTTTCCTTTATCTCCTTGAAATACTCTTCTCATTATATGAATGTATTCAGAGGGAAAACACATCACATTCAATTACTTTAAATGGAAACTATGTACGCCTTGCACCCTAAAAAAATTAACTCAAGAGTGTCATATTATAGTGCAACTTTTATTCTTAGAAAAAAATAAATGTGTGCTGGTTGGTCTTTTGTCACTTAATACTCTGCGAGTTTATGACCAACTGAAGAACACAGCACAAACACTCAAACAGTTGCTCTCCTTCCCTTTCAAACTAAGAATAAAAAGGAAAATTTAAATAAAGTAGTGCATACACAAAAAGGTCACAAATATGTAGATTCATTTTTCAAAAATTTTGTCTTGTTGGCTTAGAGTGTAACTACAAGACAGCAAGCTTCACAGAAGCTTCACAGAACAAAACAGCTAACAACTACAACTACAGGTGGTACCTTTTTCCTCCTCCTCTTCCTCCTCCTTGTCTTCGTCGTCTGTATTGTCTTCTTCATCCCCACTCTCCTCTTCCTCACTGTTCTTCCAATCGCTACTTTCCTCTTTTCTCTCGATTTCACTACTTTCTTTGCTTCCCTCTGCCTCCTTGCTACTGACACTTATGCCATGAACACTGCTGTCTTTGTCATTTTCTTGGAGGTTTTGTATATCATCCCACAGATCCCCATAGCCTGAACAGTGAGGGAAACACTCTTGATTAACTCTTCATCAAAGCATACGTTGCACAATGTAAATCTACACAAAGCAAAGACATACACACAGATGGTTGGTCGACAGAACATTTTGCGGTTCACAGCTTCTACACGCTACATCTACGCCACAAAGTGCAAATAACAACTTAAGCCAACAACCGACTACAGCACATACATGACAAGAAACGCTAACGATCTAACAATCTAATTTCTTACAGTTCCTGCAGTGTAAGACAAGGACAATGTACACTTATCTTTTGTCAGTCAAATGAAACGGCAATGAAAGCAACTTAATTAGGTTAAAATAAGCTTATACACAGTGGGACCAATCTATCAACTCTACAGCTACTACGAACACCAAAGACTTGCCTTCCATTGTTGGTTTCTTAAATGGTTTGACCAGCTCATCTAGTGATAAAAACACACGTGAGACAAGCTCAGTATTTGAAAAAACGTCATCTGTGTGACTAACAAAGTGAGCAGTTCTACACCCCGACTTAAGCAGCAGAGTCCTCCCTGGATCGTATTCTTTTTTCCTTTGATGTGCCTTCCAGTGTGGAGTTATTATGGCATCGCTGATCATGTACATTACCTGCATGTTGTGCAAAAGGCCTGGTGAAGGGTCTCCTGTCCACCTCATTTTCTCCAGCTTCTTCTCCTTCCCCATCTACCTCAGTGTAGAAGTTGCCAAGCTTCTGCACCAGGTCGGACACTTCATCTGAGATTGGGATGGTCTCCAAAATCTGACAGCCACACATAAATAATAAAGTTCATGTTAAAAATGGATTGGAAGAACACACATCATTTGAAATTGGCAGAATAAAACATGTTTTTGTATAAATAGGTGTGGTATAAGACTGTCAACAAGTCACCACAAAACAAGTTCATTAGATGTAATTATATATAGCGAAGGCTGACTGATTTATCTGTTGGAGCAGTTGATTAAAAACAGCTGGTGACTGGAGGACCTGAATGCCACACACACCATTTACAAAAGGAGTCTCTGCCGTTATAAAACACGATAAAGTGAGTCATTTTTCATGAACGAGACTAAGAGTCTAAAGCCGCTCTGCAAGGCTGTACTGAGCTGATGTTCAGCAGGTATAATGTTTACCATGTTCATTATCTTAGTTTAGCCTGTTAGCATGCTAACATTTATTCTAATTAGCAGTAAACACAAACTACAGTTGAGGCTGATGGGACATTTATTTACTGTTTATTATTATGCATGCTGCTTCTATTCGGCTTTGGTTTTCCTTGAAAGGACTTACCAGCTGGATGTCCTCGACGTAATTCTTCATGGCTTCCTCCTTTGTCATATTTCCTAAAGAGCTCCACGCATCCCTGGCAACACAAAGTCTTAGTTCAACACTCGAGCACTGAGAAGAAAGTGAACAATAACTGAAAATGTTACGGTGGCGCAGAAATCTCACCAAACTTAATATATTCTGTATTACTGCAGGATTATCCATTGGAAATGCCTGCAGTATTGTGTAGTAATATTTGGGTATTATTAAAATGGATTTGGAACAATGGCATAGCAGGCATGTGAAGTGACTGTGCCTTTGTCCTGGGCTCTGAATGGACAGGGGATGAGACTCTGATAACATTATTGATCTTATCCATCCACCTGCACCCGCTCTGCCTCTTGTGTGGCCACTAGCCATAACTCAGAATTTAGATTTACTTCTGCATTACAAGAGCATATTATAAGTACTTACCATTTAGCTTTGCCACGGGTGTCCCAGAAGCCGGTTGGTCTGGGGATGCTGCAGGGCCCCAGGGTGGCCTGCTTGTAGTAACTATAGAACATCAGCATCATGTCATCAGACGGCTGGAAAGGACCTGAGACATTAAGGAAGCAAATTACCAAGGGGAAAAACATACATGTGTAGGCCAGCTTGAAAATGTAATAAAAGCATGAGATACACGTTAGCAACGTGACTTGTTATTAGACTTGAGAAAGGACTGATTCAGTTAATCAGCTCTTGTCCTTCTAACAGCTTTATCAATAGAGGGTTAGCCAAGAGTGACAGCTCTTAAATGCTCTGCATGTAGGTCAATCACCCAGAGTGTTTCCACACTAACAAGCACAGACCGAGCACATAAAAGCACATAACTGAACACTTAACATTCATAGAATAGGAATAGAAGAAAATAGAAGAAAACATTTTTTTTTAAAGTTATCACCTTCTTCAGGCAAGCTCCGGATCACTTTAACTGCAGCAGCAAACTTCGCCTTCAGGCTGTGTTTGTCCTCCTCCTGCGCCATGCTGAGTCCCAACAAGGATGACACGAAGGAGTCCTCACATCTTGAACGAGAATATGAAGAAATGATTGGACAAAGCGAAGCCGTTCCGAAAGTGTTCAGCGAGGGACACTTCAACACATTTTGGTCATCACTGCAGCTAGCTGCAACTTGTCTTATAAGGAGGAAGACTGTTTCCTCATTGATCTAGGATATCTAGATATCTGTCCTATAATCTAGGGATACGATTGGTCTATGTAATAGGCCCATAGCGCTTTAGCGCTAATAGACTATATTCTTTAACAGAAATGATTCCCTCTGTGGCTGATTTGTTAGAAACTCACCATAAAGTTCATATTCTCCGGTGCGATAATTATTTCATCTGTCTGCAATATGCAGCAGAAAGCCAATCTAGACAAGGCTGAGCCAAACAGTCAACGTTTGATGACTAAATATATCCGGGAAATGTAGTTTCTGTTGAGCAAAACCTCGGCAAATGGTTGCTTGAGACTCAACGCTTACTCCTTCAAATCCCACAAACCCCTCTCATCTCTCGGGTATTTAAACCGCGGTGATATATGGGGAATGTAGTGCCGAGAGGTTTTTCCTTTAAAAGTAAAATAGCACTGAGGAGTGTAGGCCTTATGCAAAATCTTTTTAACGAAAAATGGTGCGCTACCCTACAGGGACAATAGCACGCCTTTAAAACTTGTGTCTTTCTTATCTCATTTAGAATCACAGAGGGGTTTCTGTACTGTAGGTTCATTTCTAATCTGTAGTTTCCAAGTTGTATTGTTAGGTTATATTTAATGCGTCGTTCTGAAAATTATAGAATTACATAGTTTAGAAAAAAGTTTTTAAAAGTGGGCCTATTTATGTAGGCTACTACCTTTCTCCAACTACAATTATCAAGGCTTATAAATATTGTGTTGATGAGTCATTTAGACTAGTGTTTCAATAAATAGGCTAAACTATTATGGAATATATGAAATTCCATAATGTTTTTAGGCTAGATATTCCATTTATGTTAGTAATTGTGATGGCTGTTAGTTATTGTGCTGGAAGTGTAAAATGTATCCTCACCTTTACAGATATGTGCTCTTCTGCGAGTCATTAGTGCCTTTATATGATCTGATCTGATTTTATGATTTTTTTTAATTGACACATTTTATTGTGTGTATTTTTGTGTATGTGTGGGGTTTTTTTTCAGAGGAAAAATAATAAAAAGGGAGGAAGAAATATGATACATAATATATAAATGAGATTCCCGCATAAATAACATATTTATAATAATAACAATAATTATTGTTATTATTATTTGAACATATTTTTTATTGCGGACTTATACGTGAGTATAACAGTGCAATGCCATTGGTCTAACTGCTCTTCTCCTTGGCCTCTCAGCCAATCACCGGCCACCGTTTACAACGTAGCTGCCATTTGTCACGGGCTGCTGTGAATCGGAAGCCAGCGGCCCCACAATGCCAGGCGGGGGAGCCCCTCTCTCAGCAACACACCACAGCATCACCGCCTCGCCTCAATATAAAGGACAGAGAGGAGAGAAATGCAAAGGGATGTAAGATGGCAGAGCTACAAATGCTATTAGAGGAGGAAATCCCTGCCGGCAAAAGAGCTCTTGTGGAAAGCTACCAGAACCTCTCCCGGGTTGCGGAATACTGTGAAAACAATTATGTTCAGGTAAGAGTTACCTAACGGCCATTAAATTTGGTAAATGTATCCGTTATCTCCGTCGTGTCTGCGGTGCTGTAGTAGAAGTGAGTGAAACCACAGGGACAGGAAATGCTGGTCGCAACGAAAGGGATCCTCAAACCGCTAGCTACACGGAGTGGCCTTTTCTCCCGGTGTAATGATTCAGTCGGTGCCGTGTCCAGGCATGGCTGTGTTTCGTTATTTTGTCGTTTTGGCTAGGCGTGTTCACATTTAAAGGCTATACTCGATGTGTAGAAAGCTGCTGGAGGCTTTTAGAGGGTGTGTCGTTGTTGTGACCAAGTGGTTTGTCACTGACTGCATTATCCGATAGGTACCTGTGACAGAATATAATCTCGGCCCCCATTTTTATTTATTTTTTTAATGAATTTGGACATTAACGTTAATTATTCTTTTTCACATGACTTGAACCAAATAGGCGCCACACGTCTGGGCCACATAACAGTATTATAAAGGAAAAATTCGCGAATGAAATCTGTAAAGAACCATTTTACTTGTGCCTAAATTGAAAGCTAACATTAGCGAAACTCTAAGTGCTTAGTAATATTTTGTAGATATTGTTAGACCAGACCAAAATAATTAGAGAAACACCATTAAACGCTTAGTCACTATAACGTTACACTCACTATAACTGTAGCATATAGAGTAAAGACACGCTACTCACTAGGGCTGTTACAGCGATTTTCATTTGGTGTTTAGTCTTTCCTAATAGCTATTAATGTGGGCTCCAAGCATCTCTCATATGTTAAGTTGCTGTTATCAGTGGATATCATTATGTAGACCAAGTCCTTAAAGACTTTTAGGGAAAAACACAAGTCATGTAAGACTCTGGGTGTGTAGTCAAGCTACTCATGGTGCAGATGTCATGTGTCTGCTACAGTGCTGAAAACATGAATCTATGGATCATTTGCTTGTAATCAAATGCAAGGTGCAGGTTAATGATAGGTGTGTCTGCTTGTTTTTGCATATACAGACTGGAAAAGTGTGAATCAGTAGTCCGAAGCAGTGATTCCCAAACTGGGGAGCTGCAGGCACCATTCAAGCTTTACTTGCTATTTTAGTAATCCCATTGGAAGTAACTGTTTTGAAGAGATTACATTACATTACAGCTAGAGTTATTTCTCCACTCACAAAATATTGTGAAATGTAATTTAAGGGAGGGGGGGGGGTCTCCCTCAGCCAAAATTGCATTCATCCATGTGTTTGAAATATTAAAACAATTTTGGGGATTTCTAGCCTGAAGAGTTACTCACAATGAACCTCATCACTCTGTTGCTTTGCCGCGGTGAGGGTGTGAGCCGACATCGTAGAGCATCACTACCATGGTTGAATGGTCTGTGGTGAACAGCAGTTTCTGTTGACAGACCAGCATGCACCAGAAACCCCACTGTGCTCCCACATGGTAATCTTTTGACTGTGGTGCTGAGAACGCCCACAGTTATGCCGATATAACACGTCAGATCACTTTTCCCTGCTTGTCATCAGAAATGCAATGTAGGTGACACTGCTTGAATGCACTCTTAGATACTGACAAGCATACACAACTCTGTGTCAGAGTGTGCTCATCACAATATCATTATGCAGAAAGCTATCTGAGAATTTCATTATTTTACTTTAAGGCTGTGCTGTTTCCAAATTCTATCTAAGGTCTATTTTAACTGCAATTTAATAATTTAAACTGCGGTGTTGACCCCAGGTGGCTGATAGATTGATTTATACATGTTCACTTGGGGATGTTTTAAATTTCAGTGATTTGGATTATTGTGTGGACATTAAACGATGATTTTGGCAGACTACATCTTGTTACGAGCACCAGGTTGATAGCTTGACCCTTCTGTGCAATACTAGGCAGAAATGAATGTAGTTTTGTTCATAAACTCGTGGATAAAACCTACCAAGGATAGGAATTATACTTCCGGCACCCCAAATTTAGTAAAGATTTTTGCTGATTGATGATGCTCACAAATCATCAGTTTTAAATTTGCTTTAAA
Organism: Siniperca chuatsi; assembly: GCF_020085105.1. Classification (NCBI taxonomy): domain Eukaryota; kingdom Metazoa; phylum Chordata; class Actinopteri; order Centrarchiformes; family Sinipercidae; genus Siniperca; species Siniperca chuatsi. The sequence continues at coordinate 21,712,536 of NC_058054.1, forward strand.
CTTTGATGCAGTGAAACTCATATCAACAAGTCACTGCTAAAGGAAATGAAAAACCACACGTGAGGCATGCTCAAATCTGATTTTTGTGTGATTGATATGTCCTTCACATACCAGTTGATTAAGAAAACAATCCCTGACATGTTATGGAAATTTTGTTGTGCCATATTGCAGGAAGCAAGGTTGGAAATGAGCAGACAAAACAGGTGTGTATTTGTTGTGGACAAAAAAGGGGGATAAAATATGTTTGGCGAAAAATGGCATGCTGGATTTCAATCATAGCTTCACTCATAGGTGTTTTGTTTTTTTGTTTGAGTCACATGATGTGACGAATGTCCAGAATGCACTGTGATTGTTTTTTGGAAATAGCTGCCATCATCCAAATAAGATTTACTACCTTCATTGTTGTTGCATCCATTTATGTGTAGATGAATGAGGCAAAGACAATGATGAATAATTTCATGCACAGTGGACCAATAGATTTGAACAGAAATTTAAGTCATAGAAGATTTGTCTGGCTTAAGTGTCAGAAAAATATCTAGGCTAATTATAAGCTCACACAGCTTTTTCTTTACTTTGAGAAAATGAAGTGATGCAATTGATAGCATCCCATTGCCTATTATTGTAAGTATGAGAAGTGGATGCGTATTTCTTTTCATCCCCGTTCTCTGCTGATTTTCAGAGCCCTCTACTGTAGTTTCACTTTCTACTGCAGTATCTAAAATATTGCCTGGAATATGAAACTGCATGTATGCTTCTCCTGAATAATGATTTCTTCAGGGACATTTAAAAACATAAGCTAGGATCCTGCATGCATATAAACACATTTGAGAAACACAACAGGGACTTAAGAGTAAGGAGGCTGTACAGGCCAAATGGCTTATGCTCAGATTGTGTGCAGTAACATTGGTTGTGGAATATGTTTCTGTATTCTGATTACAGTTCTTAATTTAGGTTATTGCTCCCAGTGGCTAACCATTTTTAAAAATCTTTTTAGTCACATTGTCATTGTTGTCATAGATGCGAAATAATCATCTTGAGGTAACATAGATATGCGTAATCCTGTGGCGATGACATTTTTTTAAGTGCAGTTATGTATTCACACTGTCAGCTGAAATAGCAAAATTGCACAAAACACCATCCTGGCAATGCATGCCCTGATATGTAAATCCACTCTGTGATGCTGGAGAAGTAGTGGAGATGCTGGAGTTTTAGTCTTAGATGAGACATTTGAAATGAGCCGTTTGACAAACTGTCATCTACAGAATGACTGGTGGTGGCATAAAAGCAGAACTCGGCTTTGTTGGTACTTTTTTTTTTAAGGCCTTTGTATACCAAAATAGCAACTCTTTGGATGATATCTGTTGTAATGTTGAACAATGAATAAGATGCTGTTTTTGGGATACAGATTGGCCTTTGCTGCTAATGGTGTGTAAACGGGTCATAACATAACATTTAGGTTTAAAAAAAAAAAAAAAAAAAAAAAAAAAAAGCTACATCTTAAAATGAACACTACTTTCTTCATTTTGTTCCAATATGACAATATGTTTGAGTGGCACTTTTTCGAACAGATCAGTCAGCATCAGTATCACTTTTGTTTCCAAGTTAAAGAGAAGTAGTTTTTCCTCTCTACAAGAACATGTGTGGAAAACGGGGTGTTAGATGGAAGCCCATCAATCTACTTAATATTTCCCTGATGTTGACCCCGCCAAAATCCCCCCCCCCCTCCCCGTCAGCTCACATGATACCCCTCTGACTCATGGCTGTTTCATTCATGACTCATGAGGTTCATTCCAGTATCACACCTGGTGTTCAGTATGATATGGCACGCTGAAATTGCTTTATTTTAATGTATTGTTAAGATTGAGAGAGGTGCTTAACAAAGAAGAAATTCCAAGTGGAGCCTTTACAAAAGGCCTTTTGTAAGCTTAATATGAAACATAATATCTCTATAAGCAGGATAAAGTGAGTAAGAGAGAACGCGCGGGAGAGATCCATAATAAATAGTGTTTTAGGGAGATTTTATTACCACAGGTTTTCATGCAGGATATTTTCAGACATTTTTAAATTTGTTTGATTCCGTTGGAAGTTTTAACCTCTCTTTAAATATCGCAGTTCACACGTCATTAATGCATTGCACTTTGTTAAAGATAACAGTGTGTAATATCTATGTCTAATGTTATTGTTTGTGTATTTTGGTATTTCTTTAAATCTTTGTGTACAAGTGACTCATGAGAATAGTAATAGGTGACTCTGCAAGGTGTTTCGGTAGTGTTTCTGTACATGTCCTTAGAAACATAAGTCAGTGTTTTCCAAGCTCGGGTATGAGGGCCTGTTCCAGTCTCTGAATGCTGGGTAAGCCAGCAGTGTTTCCTCTTCTGTGTTTTACAAACTGGCAGTCAAAGATCTGCATGGGGCGGGCCGACCTGCAGGTCCCGCCAGACATCTGCAACAGATATTGGTGCTGCAGGTGGTTTGCAAGGTAGCAGATGGACAGGTGGTCCCGTTGTAAAGTGGTGTCATGGTGCTGGCTGTTAGCCTCCTGCTACCACACACACACATACCAAATTGTTGTTTGGTAACTGCTGGTAAATCATAGCTGATGTATTTGTGGCACTGACACAGCATTTATGGGATTCTAGATTAGAGCTTTAAAAGTAGGCACAAAATAATCATAGTGACTGAACAGCTTAAGATACAGCAGCAGATCAAACTCAGTGGGTATTATCCTTTTTTAAAGGAATAGTGTGACATTTTGAAAAACACTCTTATTCACTTCCTTGTTGAGAGTTAAATGGCAAGATCGATACCACTCTCATATCTGTCTGTGAAGTATGATGCTGGAGCCCATAAGATGATTAGCATAAAGACAGGAAACGGGGAAACCACAACTTGAAAGAAATTATCAATGCTATTTTAATATTTGACTATTTTTAAGACAACATATAGTAAAATACCAAACATTTTCAGGTCATAGCATATAAAATGGAAAGATTTGCACTTGTCGGCTCATTTCATATGTGTGTAAATTGAGCAACTTTGGATTTTTTTTATTTTTTTAGCTTTCGGTAAAACAAACAATGCACTTTTCAACTTGCGGTAGACATTTGTCAGTTTTGACTTTTTATACAGTAAATGAGGCATTTTATTAATGAAAAAGGAAATAGAATAATTTATATGATAAGTAATTGCTAGTTGCACTCTAGATTCAGTTTCCTGGCAGTCCCGTGTTGGAGTGGTTCTCTGTGTGTCTGCATTGTCCCTGTTTTGTTTCCAAACTATAAATATGTTTATTCAGTCCCTTCTCTATTTAAAGGCATCCAGAAACAGATGGTTTGCGCAGCCGGGTGGAGATTTGGGATCCTATGAAATGTCTTGGCATTCCTGCTCACTGGGCTCAACTCCCACCATGCACCTGTCCCATGCTGTCCATCGGAGTTATTCGGAAGTTATTGTTGTCCAATTGCAGGCTGCTTTGCATCCACAAACTCAGTCTCTGAGAGTCATCAACTCTTGTTCACTTCCCTTCAGATCTTAGCAGGGCTTTGCAGTTTAAAAACAGTTGAGAATGAATGGTCCTGTCAAATACCATTCCCTGTAGAAAGCTGCCCTCTCACTCCTCACTCACACAACTGATAGGAGAGTAACAATGAGAGTGCGGCATTTCCTCTTGAGTTTTTTTTTGGAGCTCATACCTTACTTCCCTATGCCAACTTCTCTGTTTCTTCCACCCAGACATCATTCAACTGATTTTTCTGACTTGTGTGTTTTCTCTTCCTCTCTGTCCTTCTTTCCTCTCTGTGCCAGGCTCAAGACAAGAAGAAGGCCCTGGAGGAGACCAAGGCCTACACCACCCAGTCTCTGGCCAGTGTGGCCTACCAGATAAATGCCTTAGCTAACAATGTGCTGCAGCTGCTGGACATCCAGGCCTCGCAACTGCGACGCATGGAGTCCTCCATCAACCACATCTCCCAGGTACAATACACACCACAGGAAGATACACATACCGTATGCATGCATAATTTGCATTTATGGAAATGCATTATGGGCAGGCCTTTATTTACTTTATCTGCAGAGAGAACAAAGCCTTTAGTTGAAACAGGCCTACGTTACACAGTATTAGAGGTTTATAGTACACAATTTAATAAGACCCCTTCCTGTTTTCTGATTTACTCCTGTTTTAATTTACTGTTGGTGCTGTTTGATAATTCAAACTCAAAACTTCCTCTTCCTATGTTTGCCTGTTGTCTTAATACATTTTGAATGATGTACATTTCCACAACAGTGATGCCGTGCTCACCACCAGTTTCTCATCTCTAACAGAAATACTGTTTTCATTCACTAATTATTTCCATTAACTTCCACTTTGCCGTCCAGTCGCTCACAGGGCACAGTCCCTCCCTACTAGTACGCTTTTAATGTGAAACATCTAAACATCTGCAGGAAGACATGAGTTTCATTGATAGTAGCTAAATAGCGATTTAAAAAAAAAAAAAAAAAGGACAAAGTGTAAGCAACTGGAAAAAAGTAGTGAATGAGAACAGCATATCTGTTAAAGAGAAACTCAGAGCAGAAGTGTGGTGAGTTTGACATAACTGTTGTTGTACTGATGTAACTGGTACTGTGATAATGCACATTATCCTGATTTTTAAGTTGCCTTTATTTGTGACTAGAGAATATGATATTCCATGGTTGGATATTCAGGTTTACAAACTGTTCTTGTAGAGGAATATTGATGGGTCAAGGTTTGGTTTTAGTTCTAGTATTTTTGTGTCATAACACCAAAGTGCACAATGACACATTGACATATTATAGAGACAGACAGATATGGCAGGGGCAGGGATCATGCTGGAGCTGCCAAACCTCCACAGCCCCTCTTCAGTCCCTCTTGCTTCATCAGCAGTCCTCCCTCTATCTCTCTTTCCCCCTCTCTATGCTTCATGCAGCCACCCTGCCTGTCAGCCAGTGAATGTCCCCGTCCCCTCCCTGTGTGCTTCATTAAGCCTGTCAGGAATGAAGCGAAATCCTGACTCCAGCACTCTCGCCTGGTTAGCATTTTCAGCTCCCACTTTACTCCACAGGCTGCAGGATGGAGTAGAGTTAGGTGCAGTCTAATGAAAAACAATGAAAGTCTTTTATTGATCATTTAGAGATGGATGGTGGTGCTTTATAATATTTCTGCTTCAGATACACTAGCTCTTGTAACTTGTAGGCCCTACAAGGCTCTTGTAGGGCCTGATGTGAAAACTCAGTCAGTACGGTCACTTAACTAGAGTTGGTACTGAGAGCATATCTCTATAACAGTCAATCAAGGGAGAGACTTTCATCAACCCCAGTCTGTCCATCATGTTCAAAATGGTTAGTTTTCACAGCAGCCATTTTGACTTGTCATAGCAGTAAAAACACAGACGTAACTAATAACACTAACGATGGCTGCATTCCATATGAGTGTACCAGTGAAGCCAAGCCAGGGAGGCAGTATGCATAATACTAGACCCCTCGAACAGGAATGCAGCCATCAATAAATGTATTAATGTAAAAGTGGATTAGCAATTAACATCCTATTTCAGAAGAGGAAAGCTGGTGTTACAGTAGAGAAGGATGGTGTGGCTCTTTTTTAAAACAAAGCCCTGATAAGATAAAAACGAATTATGAATCTCATTTCTTCAAAATGATACATATTGTTCTAACTAAGACAAGGAAAGGCACCACAATATCTTTTGGTGTTTTGCATACAGTAAACACACACGAGGCTATATTGTTAACTTACCAGACCTGTGTCTAAGTTAACCAAGTTGACGTCATGGAGGCCAATAGACATGGGTGCGTGAAAATATAAAAAAGGTACTATCATATGGAGATCCATGTCCTTAAAAGTAGCTGTCTCAAAGTAGACATCTCAGGCACAGATGGGTTGGAAAAGTTCATTTACTTTTACATGTATCTCATACAGGTATATCCCCAGGGCTTTGATTCTTAATTCTAGTAGTGATGTGTCCAAGAAATTATATTACAACTTCCTCAGTTGTGCCAAGTGTTTTCCTGGGTTAGACTGCGCAAATTGTCTTGACTTGAAAGAGTTAAAATGGGAATAGAAAGAGAAGATAGCCATACATTGCTGCCAAACCCAAGTCCAATCTCTGTAGGATTTAAAAGCCCACAGCAGGGGAGGCTGTCACAAAATTATACAAGAAATGCTACTACCCAAATGCAAAACAGCATGTTTAATCAAAGCAGAGCTGTTGTAGCCCATTTCTCCTCTGTGTGTGTGTATCATTTGTATTAAATGGTTGTGCCTAAATATGTGTGAGTATTCAGTTCTGGTGTCCTAACCCAAACCAGTGCTAGGGATTCTGTTGCGATGCAAAACATAAAGGACCTTCCCATGAGTCTCTTTACTCTTATTTTCCATTTTCTTGAGTCCCACTGTCTGCCAATTTGTTTTCTGATTCATCTGTTCCTTTTTTCTCAGAAGTTGTCGTTCATCAGCTGAGCTCAATGACACATGTGTGCCTCTTTCTGTTCCTTTTCAATTGGTCAAATCCTCTCAGGTGCAGAATGTACCTAGAATTATATCTGAGTATAAATTTAAAAAAAAAAAAGATAATGACACAGATACGGACACATGTGAGGTTTCATTCATAACTGCAGGATTTTATGTCCACTGTAGAACTGTCTGAATTTGTAGACTTGTTACCAAGCCATATATGAGATCATTTATGTATGAAATCACACATCTGCTGACATGCCTTGGACTCTCAATACAGACTACGTCATATTTTCCTCTTGCCAATAACACGTCAACAAGACTAAAACAAAAATGTACAACTTGTTCCACTGTACTGCAGAGACAAATCATTTGTTAAAACACATTTATTAGGCTGAAACTACTATATAGATGTATAATATAAATTACAGCTGTACCATCTGCTCAAAAACACTGCAGAGGTTGAGCAAACAGCCAGATGTTTATCAGAGTAAAGAGATTACAAAAGAAAATGAGACAGAGAGTGCAGGAAGGGCAGACAGAGGCCTGTCATCAATGTTTAGGTAACAGTTATTGTATCTAGATGTTTCATAAAGATTACTTCACTTAGGTAACTTCGTTTTGAGCAATGTGCGTCTAGAGGAAATGCTGAAATGATGCTGTCAGGGTCCAGTCATCACTAACAGATGTGTACCGTGCTTTTTGCACTGCTGCTTCAATATCTCCTCATTGTCAAGATTGTTCTGGATGGTTCTTTAATGGTATTACAGTATAGACATGGGATGGGCTGTGACAGCATCTGTTTGGTAAAAGTACACATTTTAAGTCGGCTTAAATCTAGAGCCAAAAAATTTTCTTAGCATCTATCCCATCACTGCTTCACTTTCTTTTTGATCATGACAGCCCACCAGAATCAGCTTCTAGTTTTCCATACAGTATTTTCTCTCTCTATCTTGTCTATCTAACTGTCTGTGCCTTTCTGTACTTCTGAGTTTTGTTATTCTCACTTTATCTGCACTCCACCTCTACTCGCCTATCACTGGCAGGAAATAGGCGGGTCTTTTTTTTTTTTTTCTTGTCTTACTTCCCAACTGAACCTGGGCGTGTCACTTCAGTTTCCTCTCCAAAAAAAAAAAAAAAAAAGACCTCAGCTTGCTGTCTATATATATCTCACATGCAGCACACAGACTTTGCGTCAGACACAGAGAGAGAGTTTTGCACAGCAGGAGGGAGCGGCAATCGCGGGCTAACGTCACAACACCTATCAGACTTTCAATCTCTCAGTTGGATTCTTCATCTCCTGCACTCAGAGAGAGGCGGCCGCAGCCGCGGAGCTGTCGGGTCGACTGGATGAGATGTCTGAGTGGCGATTGATGTGACCTCGTTGCTGTGTGTGTCTCGCGCACACACATATGGGCACACATCTACTTACAAAACATGCACACACACACACACACACACACTTATATTTTTTATTTTCATTTCAAATCAGTCTCTTTTACAATCTATTATGCACCAATGCAGCGAGAGGTACAGTATTTACAGTAGAATTAACAACATGGATTCCTATATGTCTCACACAAGCCTTAATAACACTTACACTCGTCAGCACTCTTCTCTCAAGTGTGACCTCATATTCCAGAGATGAAGCCGTCCGTCCTGCCCTCTTTCTTTCCCATGTTTCGCTCAGCTTTCCCTCCCTCCCTTCATCCCTCACTCCTACCATTCATAAATTGAAGGCCAGTCTCTAATGCGCCTGCTGTGAATGGGTGCTGTGAGCGATAATGACTGTAATCACAGAAGAGATGGAGGTCAGTGGTATTTTCAATCACTCCTGGGAGGAGTTAAAGGAGGGCTTCGTTAAATGGGCCCCAGGGTGTAGGCCAAAAGAGCAGAATAGTGGGTCAGTACGAGTTCAAAGGATGAACCCAAGTGTGTGTCCAAGCAGTGGGAGGCCTGGGGATTTAAAAACCACACAGGAATGTACTGGGAGAAATTCATACACTATGATTATCTTAATATAAATACATGCTAATTTTGCTGCTTTCTGTTGCTAATTGATATAACACAGCATGTGCTTAAAAAGGTCAAGCTATGAAATGCTTCACTATAATTGTAGTGTAGCAGGTATTAAATGTAGATTTGTTGTGCACAGGCCAACAAAACTTTGCCTGTGAGGAGACCAAATGAAAGCTGGCACTCAAATAATACAAGTAAATATGCTTAAATAAATAGTAAATAAAGCAATAATAAACATACTTAAATAAATAGTAAATATCATAATAATGAATATGCCAAAAAATAAAGAGTGGGAACATGACATGATAAAAGGCCTCAAAAGGAGCCCTGAGGGACTCACAAGTGTTCTTATTGCAAACTTGGCCATGTTTTCCTGCTGCAACCGTTATAGAAATAAATAAAAATTCTACACAAACGTTTGTGTTTTTATTTTTTTATAAAAAATGTTTTGCTGTCCTTTTCCAATGTTTAGCTGCTGTTATGAAATTGAATACTTTTCAGGTATTTAATAATAAAATCCTACCAGGGAAGGTAAGGGAGATGATTATGCCCCCTGAGCTCCTGGGAGGCTTTTAATGTGAAACAGACGGAGGAAGTGTTGGGTTTGCATTAAGAGCAAATTACTGTAACAGGCACTGGGGAGGCCTTTTAGTAAAATATGATCCAATCTCTTTACAAAACAGGGGAAATTAGAAATCATGCATGTCTCTGATAATAACCTGTCTAAAATCAAGGCAACTCTTGTGTTGAAGTGACTACATTTGGAGAATTTTGAGTACTTGCAATATGTGAAGTGAAGCCTAAAAATCTGTTGTACCCCACCACCCGTGTTTCCCTTCATTTCTCTCTCCTGCAGACAGTGGATATTCATAAGGAGAAGGTGGCACGTCGAGAGATCGGCATCCTGACCACAAATAAGAACACCTCTCGCACCCACAAGATCATCGCCCCGGGCAACATGGAGCGGCCGGTGCGCTACATTCGAAAGCCCATCGACTACACACTGCTGGATGATGTGGGACACGGCGTCAAAGTAAGAAGGATTTTGGTCATTATGTCAAAATAAATCCCTCACAGTTTGTTTTAATGTAAACAAAACAGACTTTAGTGAAGGCTTAAAGACAGAGTTAGACAAAGACAGACTTAAAGGTCAATAAATCTCAAAGCATGTATTTACTCATAAGAGCATCCTAGTTTCTGTTCACTTTTTAGCTACTGGGTTTCATAAAGCAATTCCACACTATCCTAGCTTCACCGCAACCAGACTGTTGCAGCTAAATCCCAAAGTCATTACTTTGATATATCTCCTTGATTCCCAGTGTTAATCAATTTTGCTAGACAGGAAAACAAGCACGTAGTCGAGTTCACACCAGGCACCTTCATGTGAACAAAGTGACTGTCTGCTTTCATAATTCACCCACACACATCCAGTCATACTGCAAGTCAATCAATACACTGGCCTTTTTAGTTGATTAAGTACAGAAACACGAAATGTAACAAACAAGAATAAGATGCTATGTTGGTAGCTGACTGTGGCTAAAAAAGCTTTGGTTGTCAGAGCTTTTGTTCATGCCCAGTAACAACGTCCGTAGCTGGAAATTAATAGAAAAGTGTGTGTGTGTAGCATCCAGAGTGTGAACAAGAGAGAGACATCTTGGCCAAGTGGTACTCACACCATCACATGCCCTATTGAATTGTGGGAAAATATTCTTTCAACCCTTTTCCGGCTCATTCTTCAATTTTTTATTCTCTCTCCCCATGATCCATCCACCGTCTCCTCTCCCCTCGTTTTCATTTCCTCTTTAATATAACATTCTGTGTGTTTTTGCTTGTGTGCGAGTGTGTACACACAGTTATGTGCATTGATTGCTGGTGTCACACATTTTCTGCAGCGTGTTTGAGTCGGGCCCCTTCATCCCTGTCTGTCTCTTTTGAGATAGTGGCTGTCTGCTGATTTTCAAACATCCGCTGATTCAAATTCAAAAGCTAGTGTTTCCTCCTCTGAGAGCTGGCTCACACTGAGACATATTTGGCTTGGCCCACTATGCAAATTAAGCATCATTCATGGATGCCGCAAATGATGGATCTCTGCGGAAATCGCTGCAGATCAGTGTAGATGCTCGAAAACGTGCAAGCTTTTTTCCGTTTCAAATATACCTGCATAGGAAAACAGCAGTTCATCCTGCCAGCAAAAACATGACAGACATCTGTAAAATGACTAATTTTGGGTGTCTACATTTGGGGATCGCTTTAATTTAATCAGGTTTAGTTGTTTTAATAAGGGTTAGATTTTGGGAAGGAAGAAAACTTCTGGGAATTGAAGACTCCCTGGCTACTGGTTCATTTTAAATTCTCTGTGATTTCTGTGTGTGTGTGTGTGTGTGTGTGTGTGTGTGTTTCTGCATTTTTGTTCATGGATGTGCATTAGTCTGGCTCGGTGCAGACAGAAATGCATATCATATTCCATATTTTTGCCCCAGAACACTTTCTCTCTCACACACGTCTGTGAATAATTCAAAAGGATTGATATCATTTCATGCTCACTACTGCATCAGACACTAGATAGAAATGTACAGTATTCTGAGAAGTATATTAATGCACGGGCATGTTTGTCTGTGTATTTACTTTTGTGTACATATACATGTTCGTGGTGTGCTGGTGTCGAGGGAAATAGTACCTTTTTTGGCACTCCTCCGTTACAGCCTATTTCCTCCCGGCTGTGGTGGATTCCCTCGAGCGTTCAAGGCGTGATCATCACCCCTCTGCCTTTCATCCACATAACCAGGGGAACTCACCCATGGATAGATGGGAAGTCAGACTTGAGCATGGAAAGACCCATTCACACATTTACGGATGACTGTGCTCACCCCTCCACCATAACAGCCTTCATTGGCATTACTGGCAGTTACCAGGGTGGCATAGTTTCAGCCACATTACAGCCACTCCGCCAGTCTGAACACCTCACTGCTGTTATTTATGACCTTGTTGTGCTTTACTGCCCAGTGCCCAGTCTTAGTGCAACACTTAAAACGTCAGCACAGCCACATGTAGCTTAGGCACTGCTCTTTATTTCTGGTGTGTCTAGCGATTTTTAAGTGATTCTCATACTGATTACAGTCTGTAACAAGTCTAGACACTAGCCCCTTTTACACAGCCTGTTCAAGGTGGGATTGTTGCGCCGTTATTCCGTCTCACCGTTCTATATAAAAACGTATGAACAAGGAATGGGGGGGGGCGTTGATATTCCGCCTTTGAGCCAGCAGCGGAGGTAGTAACACAGCCTAATTGACGTCTGTGTAAAGAGGGGAGAGCTGGCAGGACGGGACACACGTGTGCCTAGTGAGTGTGTGTGGTTGAGAGAGAGAGTGACAGTGAATGCTGGTGGTGCAGAGGACAGGGTGAGCAGTGACGTTGTCAATTTAGCAGTAAATGCAGTGTAGGTTACAGTTTGTCAGTGAATAAAGGCTGCAGCTTCTCAAGTCCAAAGCAAAGCTCCTGTATGTTGTTTCCCAACTGCTGGAATAGCGTCACTATGACGTTCACCTCTGCCTACATTGAGGGGGTACTATCTGCAGTGGAAAACAAAGTAGATGTTACGCCGCTTTTGCTGCCGGGACGCACTGGGGCAGCATTATGCTGCTGTTGTTTGGTTCAGTGTAAAAAGGCAAAGCCAGCGTAATGACAGCTCTTCTTTACGGCAGTATTGCAGTATCTCTGTGTAAAAAAGGGCTACTGAGGCACACAGAATAGACTCGTATACACACATAGACACAAACAGGGTTGGGGAGTAGTTTCACTATATGCAGGCCTATTTGTACAGTGGTAGTTTCACTTTTTTCTGCTAATTTATTTTTTTCAAACTGAATGAATTACCAACAATTTTGCTAATCAATTAATCAAGTTGTTAAGCAAGTTATTTGCAGGTGCCAGCTCCCCAAATAAAACAATTTGCTGCTTTTCTCTGTTTTATGTCATTGTAATTTGAATGTGTTTTGAAATGTTGGTCAGACAAAAGAAGAAATTTGATTATGTCACTTCGCGCTCAGGGAAATTGTGATGAGGATTTATTTTTTTTATTTTTTTTAATTTTCTGACATTTTATAAGCAATGAAAATCAGCTTCAGCCTTAAATGTGATAAAGCCTGTTAATTACTTCATTAAAAGAATGACAATTTATCTTATAATGTAGTATATCTTTAACAATATAAACTTGCACACATTCAGCTTTATTTGTTATTATTATTATTATTATTATTATTATTATTATTATTATTATTATTACATCATCAGAAGAAAATGTAAATAATAAATAAAGTGTCTTAAATAATGATTACCAAATGCTGTAATTCAGCTTTGCCTGGTGTGATGACACATATTTTTTCAAGCTAGGTTTTCACAAACACATCCATACAGTGGCAGCTGGGCATACTGACACATCACATCTCACAAGAGAGGGGAATAGACCTACTAGTCTAAGACAGATTTTCAGCCCCTCGTCTTTTTAAGTATATCACTTGGCCGGCTGGTCCGTTCAAACCACTTGCGTCTGTTGGGTGTAACATGGGGCGCTCTGACTCATAGACTTGTTTTTACACTAGCATGTTTCCTAATATTAGTCTCCTAGATGTCCTACTCCCTGTCTCTACTCCCTCACGTTTTTCTCCATGGTGCTCTTTCAACTTTACATACTGTATATAAAAATGATAAAAACAAGAATGGAAGAATGAAGATGTAGGATTCATGCATAATGCTTAAATTTCACACTTGTTCTCACTAAACTCACTTTTTGTAACCATTAACCAATGAGCATATCTTGTTTTCTGTCTTCCCTTTTTGCCTGCTTGCACTCAGTGGCTTAAGGCCAAGGTAAGACATGGTTGTCTTTCCCTTCTTTTTGTCGTGTATTGATAAACTCCAACCAGTCAAGGTAATCATGCACCCATTAAAACTGTCTTGCATTTGTAAAAACATATACAAGAATTATAGATTTTGATAACATGGAATTAAGTTTTCACTGAATAAATATGATTCCATGAAAAAGCTGATTTTATTAGTGCAACATAGCAGTATCATTACACATTAGAATATTTTCATCTCTTGTTGCCTGTTTTTAACTGCAATATTCACAAGGTCACAAGTTGTCATTAATCCAACTTTTTAACTTTACTATTGTGAGTATAAACCTGGTGTGAAATTCTACCATGAATATACTACAGGTTCACTAATTATGTACAGTAAATGTAGAAAAATGGTAACAGGAGATATGAAACATTATATTTAATTCATTCCATGTACCAGTCAATGAATGACATCCCATTTTGCATGTACAATTTCTCAACAAAGGCAGCCAGTCACCTACTTAGTGCTGCTTTCTGTTCTCTTTCTCACTTCATATCTCTCTGTGTCTCCTATTCTATGTCTTTACATTTGTCTGTGGACAGAAAAGTCTTTGTGCCAGTGTCTTATCCAAAAGAATTGTGCTTAGTTGAAATTAAAGATGAGATGCTCTTTTGAAAGTTTTGCTTAGTCATTATATGTTTAAGTGACTCCTCAGCCGTAATATTTATTGGCAGGAGAAAAACTGGTGTCAGCGAATCAGATTATACAAAAGCAATATTTTAACCTGTCTTTGCTCCTCTAGCAACATGGAAACAATGCGGCAGGACGAGGAGGGACCCTTTCCAGGACCAACCCACCCACACAGAAACCCCCAAGCCCCCCCATGGCTGGTCGCGGTACCCTGGGGTAAGAACTTACAGTTGCGGTAGTAGTTTTTAAAGTACTTTTAATTCTTCTTAGTCTGTGTATATGTTTTCTTGCACAAACATTTCACAATGGTTGTTTATAACAGGACCACCTGACCATGATTCCATAAACAGTGTCTGTACTGTGTCAAGTATTTTCTCTCACTTCATGAAAACACTGAGAATTAACTGTGTTCTCTTTGGATATGTTTATCTATAACCAGACGTAACACTCCCTACAAGACCCTAGAGCCAGTGAAGCCTCCGGTGGTGCCCAATGACTACATGACGAGCCCGGCCCGGCTGGGCAGCCAGCAAAGCCCCGCCCGCACAGCCTCGCTCAACCAGAGGCCCAGGACACACAGGTAGCATAGACCCTCTCTCCTTATAAGCCACAGTAGGAAAGGCACAGGTGTTACTAATAAAATTAACAATGGCTCTGTGCCATTCAAGTGTCCCAGTAAGCCGTGACAGTGAACCAGCATGCACACAACACCAGGACCCTGAAACTGAAGCAGCTAAATGGAATTCAGCGTGTGAAGCATTCACACTAATGATGTTCTTGTAATCTTTATTATTATTATTCAGTCTTCTGTACGTTTTTTGGTCAACTACTACTCCTGCATACTTTCAGCTACAGAAACCATTCAAATATCAATGTCCAGCTCTTTAAGGATGTGTGCTATGACTTTACATCTTTCTACCTTTTTATACTTTTTAAAATAGTAACCGTTTTCCATAATTTATTTGACTGTGTAAATCAATGGAACACATCTTCAAATCCTCTTTAAATTCCTCCACTTTGAAGTTCTACTGCTTCTGCATACTTTTAGCTACAGACTTTCAAATGGCCACAAGACTTTGAACTATTAAAGTAAGATTCAGCTTGTTGATATCTTTTACAGTTTTTGAACTATCACGGTTTACATTTTATGCTTAGTTTCAGTCCTCTTCTGAGTTTATAATTGGTGTGTATTGCGCTGCTTAGAGTGTGTCACATGAGCCACACTGATCCTGTCTGCTGCTCTTCTTTTCCAAAGTTTTCTGACTTCAACCCTTGACACGTCCACAACTTTCACTTCTCACACACAATTTATACATCAAAACGTAAAGAAATTTGTCTTATTTTAGATCATGTGCTTATTTAAGCAATAGGACTTACAGTTTTTGAATAGTCTGCCTCAAAGCACCAAGAGAGTCTTTCAACTGTCTAATTGACTGTCATGTTATAAAAAAATTGGATGTCCAAAAGTTTTCTGCAATTGAATGACTCCAAATCAGATCTTATCTGCCCTTGATTGCTTATTATGTCCACACAAATATGTCAAATTCAGAGCAATAATAATTTATTCATGTTCAAATTTACAATTTATCATCCAAAGTCTAATTACTCCTTTACTCTGCGCTTTTGAGATTTGAACGTGTTTTTCCTCCTTTTGCATCCCAAACAAGCCTTGGCTCTCGTATTGTTTTTGTTACACAGTGTAACTGCAAATGTAACTGTGTGCTCCCATATTTGTGCCCAGTATTCATGTGTGAGTGTGCCAGACAGTGCACAAAGCATATTCACAGAACTGTGAATCTGTTACCACAGTGATGAGAATATTGTTATGACGGAATGGCATATGAGAGAGTAATGACAGGATGTCAAACGCTGTCATGTAATTAAGTTTGTCTCACACATCCTCTAATGATCACCGCAAAGACAAAAGTCTCTCTCTGTCTCTCTCTCTCTCTGCAGTGGCAGCAGTGGTGGTAGTGGCGGCAGGGAGAACAGTGGAAGCAGTGGAGTTGGTATCCCGCTAGCAGTTCCCACCCCCTCCCCTCCCAGTATGGGGCAAGGTGAGTCTCAGCATCTGTAACCTCACCGCTCATCACAGGTGTCCACAGTGTGGACTCACTGCTGTTTACTGTGGTAATGGATATTTGCAGGCTCGTCACTGTATCTCAAACTGACATTTATCAGGTCAAACAGTAGGGATTCAAATATTGACAGATAATATTATAAATGATACAACACAATTTCATACAAATGAATGTTACTTTTATAAAAATTTCACTTAATATTGAAGACATGTATGTAACTAAATGCTGGAAAAATCATCTGCATTTAGCTTTACTCAGGTCTTATTTTAGTGTCTCGGCTAGTATATTAACCTGTGAAAAAAACATTGCAGGTACACAGTAATATTGTAAAGGTATATTCCATAATTAGGTTTTTTTGTTTTTGCTCAAACACACATTAAATAGACATTGAAGAAAATGCTGTGCAGGCAGATGTTTGGCCCTTGCAAGAAGGAAAGAAAGAAAATGAGAACTGGGCCCTGAGAAGCGAGAAATAATAAAGTGGTTAAGACTAAGATGATGAGTGTTTTTGCATAAAAGTTATTGTATTGTACTGTTTTTGGTGGGATTTTGTTGTTGTTTTTTTGTTTTGTTTTTTATCTCTGTGGACCTGTAGTGTTAAAGTAAGTTTAAATGCTCTTGTTATACCAACAGCAGCTTATTATTTGGAAATATACTGAAAATGAATGCGTACTGTTCCAAAAACTGTTTATGTTAATTACAGTCCCAGCCTGCATTGACTTATTAGGCTGAGGTTTTAACGCTGTGTGCCCATGTCTCTCCTCTCCTGCAGTGGCAACATCCTCGGCCTCCGTGCCCCAGGGCCCCGGCTTGGGTCCCATACCCATGTCCCAGTTCGGCACCATCTCCCGCCAGATCTCCCGTCACAACTCCAACACCACCTCCTCGGCCTCCATGGTGTCGGCCACTGGCACCTACCGCCGCGCACCTTCCGTCTCCTCCCAGCAGCCCCACATCAACGGGGGCCCTGCCTACCCGCAGAACTCAGGTGGAATACATTTATTCATCAATAATGAATGTGTGTTAGAAATGGTGTGGTTTAGTAGATGGTTGGTGTTTAGAAATAGTCTTATCTAATCTGATGAAACTATACATTTTGGCCACTCCTAGATATGTATAAAGCAGAGAAGACGCTTGTGTCGTACTATTTTACTGTCCATTCTGTTCAGTTTTTTGTTCTACAATCCATAATTATGTGAAACTGCTAAAAACTGGATCTAAAATATATGCATGGGCTAGCCCTTCCAGAGGTTAATGAAAATGAATAATGAGCCATAATTACTGAAGTCAGGGTTGTTGAAACCTTCCCACCTCAGCACTGCTGTGCAGAGTGTTTCATTACCATTTCTAATTGAGTTATGACATTATCGCTTTAGTCAGCTGGAGAAGGCTTTTTGTTCAGGAGAGACAGGCAGGCAGCAGGCATTTCAGGGAAGAAAACACAAACAGCTGCTAGACAAGGGGAAACCCAGGACATATGCGTATTTTCTGTCAGAGTAGAATTTATTTTGGCAGCCATCACTCTGAGCCATTCTCCTCTAATGGCTTCTCTCTCAAAGGACAAGCATCTTCCTTGGCACAGAAGGAGGAGGCTGTCTGTCTTGTCTTGGAGGAGAGAGACAATGATGCAGAGCTACATCAACCAGGGACTTAAACTGGGACATCATATGATCTCCATGATGTCTACTCACTGAAATGTAATTAAAGTGAAAGATATGCTTGGATTTCTGGTGAATGTAATAGAAGGTTTACAGCAAAAGCTAGTTCCCATACATGTGGGAGCTCATTGAGCTCACAGGGTGTAGCTGTGGATGGATGTGGCTCTGCTGCAAGAGCAGGGTGAAGTAATAAGACATTACTGCCCAGTGAGATTACAGACGCTCCTCCATTACATGTGATTTATGAGTCAAACCTGGCGTGAGTGCGTGTGACATCATGTCTTTGAGTGAGGACAGCTGTGTTTCTTTTTGTTTGTCTATTCACGTATCTCCCTTTTTAAGACAATGTAGCAAAAAGCCTCATTTTAGAGGCAGAAGATTATATGAATGCTAGGCCGTTCAGTAAAGGGTGTGATTGAACTAAATGTTGCATCTGATCCAGACATACCTCGCTAATTTAGCATTTAATTAAATTCCCAGTCAGATTGGATGCAGATGCTGCAGCTCTACCTGTAAATGCTTTTTTTATTTTTTTTTTGAGAACAAACATCTGAGCTGAGCTGTCACCTTGCCACTGTCATGTGTTTGGGTCTGTGTAGTGCTTTGCAGCTCTTTCACTGTAGCAGAGACCTATTGCTAGCTACAGCATTTGCTTCTGACTTAAAGCAGATGCTGATGAGGTAGATTCTCAGACTGAGATGAGATGAATGCCTCTTTAGCCCAGCTTGAAAAATCGCAGCACAAAAGAACACTGATTGGAAATGTGTACATGAGTTGCTCAGCAATGCTTCCTGCACTGTTTCGCTCACTGACAAGCTTTTTCCCCCCTCTCTTTCTCCATTCTGGACTTTATCTCCTCTATTATGTCTTTTTTGCTCTTCTCTTGTCATTGTCTTTCTCCCTGTCCACCACCTCCATCGCTCTTTGTCTCTCTGCTGCTTTGTCTGCCTCGCTGGGTGTTGCTGCTCCAGTGTCTGTGGCTCCTCCACCTCCTCCTCCAGTGGTCCAGCTGACCCCACAGATCCCTCTGACCGGCTTTGTGGCCAGAATGCAGGAGAGCAGTAAGTAGAAAATCCATACAAACACATGTGCATACACTTTGTTAAGCACATGTACATGCATGAGTACAACTGAGTCGACTATATACACGCATCTGCACACTCACTTGTGCACATACCTGCTGTGCATTTCCGAAAATCTCAGAATGTAGGCTCACACACAAAAAAAAAATCCCATACTTATAAAGATGACACTTTACAAAGCTCTTCACATTCACAACCACTTACTCGGAGACACATTCACTCCCACACATTTGCACAAAACACACATACTAAATGTGCATAAAGTAAGAACAGATACAGCAGCCAATGACATGTAACCAGATGTTCAACCAACCAATAGCTTAATAGCCTGCCAGCGCCTGCTTAAGAAGTGAGCCAGCATTAGAAAGGAAATGCATACATTGGCGTATAAAAAAGGTGATTGGTAGATTTGTCATCATAAAATGTGTTCATTTATCTTGATACAGATTTTAGGTGATATTGCCCATGTTTTAGGTCTCTATATATGCAAGCTTACATACATAGAGACACCTTTCATCACATCTCTTATCAATCCTCTGAGATTGTCTCAACATCCACACACATTTACTCTCCTCTGTGGCTTGCTACACTCCGCACACATTTTCTTGCACTGTATTCAGGGTTGAGGGGGAGCACACGCCCCTTGGATGTCTGTCTGTTGCCATGGTGATGGAGCACTGAAAGCGTGCGTCCTGTACTTTCTGTCCACTGAAGAGAGAAGAGATGTGACCTGATGCCGTGTCCTGATTCACATCCGCCTGTCTGGAGAAATGCAGCTGTGTAGCGATCTAACTGTCTGTATTTGTCTGGTCAAACATAATGCAGGCCGCCATCACACTGTACTGAAGCACACTACTGGATATGAGTCATACAGTCAAATAAAGAATAGATAATGCCTTAAACCTTAAACCAGGTTTAAGGGATTAAGTCAATAATTAGCACATTTTTATATTTATATACCTATGTCCATTTTTATGAAAGCTTTGACCTTTGTTCTTCTAAACAGCCACTTTCTGGAAAGTCTTTTTCAATAGAGGCCATCTGGCACACAGGAAGTGATGCATTTTGAATTTCCAGCAGCAGAAACAGGGATTAGTATGTAAATAGAAGAAGAACTGGGTAGTTAGTATGACCAGCAACAGCTACCCTGACTGAAAAGACAAAGAAAAGAGTGCCACAAACAAAAAGAGGTCACAGCATTGAACACACGACTGTTTAACAAGTGATCACCCGTGCAAAAACACTGCAACTATGAGCCAAGAAATAATGATCTCATATGTTACCACTTTAATAATAATAATAATAATAATAATATTGACAGACAAGGCAAAGCAGAAACAGGATACCCAGAAGGAAGTATAACAGCAGAAAGCAAAACAGAAATGCCAAACAGAGCAAGACAAAATTAGATAAAATTAAGACAAGAGACAACTTAAAAACAATGAAAAATATGACAATGGAATTTAAACAAATGGAAACAGTAAAAGCAATAAAGAGACGAATAAGAAGACGACCTCACATAAAAGCAAGTCTATAAAAATTGTCTCCTCAGGCAGGTTGTTCCACAGCTGAGGGGCCCTGGTGGCAAAAGCACGATCACCTTTAGATTTAAGCCTCGACTTTGGAACAGCCAGAAGGGCCCCACATGAGGATCTAAGGCCGCAAGCTGGCTCAAATGGGGTCAACATTTCGATTATGTAGCTTGGGGCCAGACGCACACATGCTTTAAAAGTGATCAGTAAAATCTTAAAATCAATTCTAACAGGGAGCCAATGGAAATAAATACTGGGTAACACTTAAACAGGTACCCACACACATGCTTCTTTAATGTTTTTTTAATAGAGAATGGCTTGCCAGAATTGTCAATTACTATTATTACACTGTTGTTTTTATAGGGAATGGTTGATATTCAGTCAGATGTAGTCCTTGCCAACTGCATACTTAAACTGGCTAAATGTAATGTATGCTAGACCTTTAAAGGGGTAATGGATTGGACTAATAAAATCCAAGACAACTATTGTTATATATTGAAGCATTTTCAGCTCTTAATGTCTAAACAGATTTAAAGTCAGTTGTTAGACCGGTGGGGAAAAGGTATGTAAGCGGATTGGAACTGAAGGGATGCATTAAATTCAGTCCTTTGGTACATTAGTGCAGTTTATTTAATTCAAGAGCAGGCTTATGAATTAGCTGGATAAGAGGTGTGATTTTTTTATTTATTTATTTTTTTTCTTGTGGGTATAATCCTGCAGGGAGCATGCTCCAAGATGATGCTTATATCACAAGCACACATGTGGTTAAAAGACAACTGTAGCACCAGTGGAAGAGTGTCAGGACGCACGCAAGCTTTTAAAATCACGCTTTCAGCAAAACACTGATCCATCCATTAAACCACCTCGTACTTGTGTGAACATGCAGATAGAAATGATGGGTCCTTTTTCTGCTGAACCTTTTAGCCTTCAGACACCCTGACTCACACACAGGCTTGATGACCTCAGTATTTCTAAAATCCTTTCCATGGCAAAATCCTTTCCATGGCATCTGACTACTACTACTACTACAAGTTGTAGGGTGACTGCCTTACTAAAAAGTAAAAAGGACCATAACCTGCCCTCTAGTGAACATATAAATCACTGCACAACTACTATGGCAGTTACTGTCTGCATTGGTCTTCACAGTAACAACGTTCATAAAGGTTTCTGTTGGCCTAGATAATTCTTGTCAATATGGAAAAATGAACTTGACAATATGTATGCTAGTTTAAAGTCTCAAAAAGTATGTTAGTAGAAATATCACCCCATTGTCCTTCTACACAGTGACATGTGGTGTTTCCAAAAATAGTTATAGAATCAAATATTGTTACGGATTGCTTTGCCATGTTGGACCAAAAAATAATAATTATGATAAAAAGAGGTTTTGAAAAAGAATTGAATTTAGAAATGCAATATCTACACACATTTTGCTGCAAGAGATACATTTTGAAATGTGCTGCAGTGCCAGATCAGATCAGCGGAGCAAACGCGTTCTCTGTGCACTCCTTCTCTCGCTTTTTTTCTCATTTGATTTTTCTGATTTCTGATTCTCTTTCTCCTCCACTGTCTGTCTTCTTTCAGTAACAGACAGCCCCGCCCCACCTCCTCCACCTCCCCCAGAGGATATTGGTGTGTTTGAGGAGCCCTCTCCCCCTCCTCCTCCCCCACCTGTGGACTATGAGGAAGAGGAGGCCGCGGTGGTTCATTACAGTGATCCCTACTCTGACGGAGATCCCCACTGGGCCCCCAAGGCTTATTTAGAGAAAGGTTAGTGACAGGGAATACAACCGCCCCAGGAGGCCACCCATTGAAACTACACTCAACTTAATGTTCGTTTGCATTTTTGTAACGATAGCTTTCTTCGATGATGTTTTTTCCCAGTTGTGGCCATCTATGACTACTCCAAGGACAAAGAGGATGAGCTGTCCTTCATGGAAGGAGCCATCATCTACATAATCAAGAAAAACGATGACGGCTGGTTCGAAGGTGTCTGTAACGGCGTCACCGGACTCTTCCCAGGAAACTACGTTGAGTCGATCATGCACTATGCTGACTAAAAGAAAAAAAAAAAAACTCCCAAAATGGCACTGCAGTTTTGAACAGAGGTAAAACCGTGACGATGTACAGATGTATGCAGTCCAGCGATTGCAGTTCATACAGCTCCCATTTGAATGAATGAAGTGCCATGGTGAATTTACAAATGGTTTTCTTTTGGGGGCTTGTGCTTGCACGGTTTTGTTGTGCTCAAAAAAAAAAAAAGTGTCTCACAAAGAAGGAGGATGCTGAAGCTTTGGAAGACCGGGGTCTGTTAGTTTACACTGGACGAAAGGGAGGAGGTATAAAGACCTTTTTGCTACCACTGTTGCACCTGTGGTGGTCGGTAGCACTTTTCAAACTTTAAAAGTCACATTTTGCCTCACAAGAAATTACATACAATCAGAATAGTTTAAAGAATGCCAAGTAGATCTAGATTTAGTGATAACGTGTGTATGTTCAACCAACATTTCCAGTATTTCCAGTATGCAGTAGATACAGACAGTGAAGTATTACTACGATTTCATGAATAGATGAGGCAGTGTAGCATTCTCATGATAAAATGCTGCACAGACACTCCTAATCCTTTTTATTTGCACTGTAGACCAGCAGACCAACCCTTCCCTCCTTTTACTTACATCCATCTTACCTTAAAAAAAAAAAACATGAAAAGGACAAACATCAACAAGTGCATTAGGACACGACTGAATGTTCGATGCCGTCGATGTCCAAATCCACAAGATGTTTGAGAGGGAACAGAAGCAACCTCGAGTTGTGTATTTACTATGCTCTGTCGGTGGGGATGCCGTTTAAAAAGGGTGAACTGAGTGTATAGAATGCATTACAAAAAAAAGACAACAGTTTCTTCTTTCTGGTGGAATTTCTTCTTCTGTTCTCTAACTTGTATATAAACCGTAACGTGAGAAGCTGCCAGTACAGTACATTTGTCAGTTAGTGTGTTTCACCTGTGAGTTTCCATCAGCGTCAGTGAAGGTGATGCCAAGATTGGATGTTGTTTTTAAAAATCGATTTGTTTATTTTTACTTGAATATTCATTTTATTCATCACTCACAGTGCCATTTTAACTTGATCTAAGGTAAAGTGGCCGTGTATAAACATTTATTTTTCTATGTTCAGTCACAACTATATCATTTTGATCCTAGTTACTATATTTGGTGATGCTGTCCAGCTACTGTAGCAGAGCTCTGAGATGTTTCGTGCTTCGAAATGTGAAGCAGAGGAAGGACTAACCCGTATGTTTCCATGCTGTTTTCCATTGCGTTGGAATAGCTGCACTGATTAGTTATCAACAAGTGTGATGACTTCATGATTACCGTCATTGCTTTGATTTTTAACAGAAGAGTTGCTATCCAGAAGTATCAACTAACCTTTACACTTGTCGTCTGTTCTTTCAGTGGTTGCTGGTGTGGTGCTTTACACTGGTGCTCAATAACCATAATCACCAACCCAAACAACCTCAAAACAAGACTGCTCTACTCGATATATACTGTAGAAATGTAACAAGGGGTTTTAGACTCATTACTTTGTTCCAGAGGGTGAACATCCATCAGATTTGATTGTAATTGTCTTCAATCACCTGTGCATTTTAGTGAATGTAGGCAACCCAGCAGTAATGTATTAAAGCTCCAATCAGCCTGCTACTCACAGTATGTTTTTGTCTATCTACACACAGATACAGATAAAACAGATAAGTGTGTGCTACATATGAATGACACCTGCTAACTGCAGTGAAGGAGTGAATCTTAAAAACAGTGCTGACTTCTGTTCTGATTTCTACTACTTTTGCAAAATAAGATGCCTGCTGTTACAAAGTGATTGTTGGTGCAAGTAAAACCCGCTGTCAAATATCATTGAAGCTAATGTTGATCGCAGAATCTGTTTGTAACAAGCCACATAAACAAACATAATCATATATACTTTTGGAATAACATGCATTGAACATGCACTCTTATTTTGAAATGGATACACACTTCCTTATGTTGTGAGGGGAATATGATCCAGAGAGAACGTTTTCAGGTTTCCACACAGACTAGAAAAGACAATGACTCAAATGAACAGTATTCATTGAGACTCTGTGCATGAAAATATCTTAACGTCATTACAGTGAATGATTTGCCACTACATCCCTTTCTTGATTGTAGATTGTATTTTTTCCATCATGAGGTAATTTTTTGTGAGCAACAACCTTTTCTACCTAATGTATTTCTAGCTTTGCATTCGAGTTGTTTTTGTGTCAGAGACTGCTGAGGAAGGTTCACTAGCAGTTTGTATGTAAAGGATTAATTTATACTTTTTTCATAGAGAAATCATGAGACAACCACTGATGTGCAGAACTTTGTAATGTTTACCACTTAACGTCTAGCATTTCAGGGCATCACAGGTCAAGGCGCCTTTCTTTGATGTGTGTTTTCTTAATGATGAAACGTGTGGGGGGAAATAATCAGTAACTTAAATGTTCATGGGAACAGAATCCAATATTTGTCTTCTCCTCTCAGTTTGTACATAGGATGTGTTCATTGAAATTTATGTACAGTCTTTTTGTAATAAACAGCTCATTGAAACAATGAACAGAACTGTGTGTTTTGGGTGTTTAATGCTGTTGGAACAGGTGTAAAAATGTGTAAGTTGGAGAATAATAGAAGCTTTTAAAATCTGTTCTTTTGCCTCATAGGCATGTAACACTACTACATGTATGTGCATTACTAAAACATCCTATTATTGGCTCAATGTTAGACATTTGTCCAGACGTGTGTGCACAAGGGAGGCTAAAATGGGTAACCCTGATGCACAGGAGGCGGAGATGTGTCTTAAACTTCTGTGTGTCCAGGAGGAGGAGGAGGAGGAGGAGGGATGAAGTCAGGTGGTGGCTCATGTGGATAGTCTTCAACAGGACTGTTGGCTCTGTCTGCAAAGACAATCAACAGAATTAAATCCAGAGATTTGGGTTTTAGAGTTTAAAAATGCAGTATTTTAGGCAGACGAATTCCTATTTCATATTTTTGTTGAAAATTCCTGCTTTCCTACATTTTTCTCCATTGCTGTTGTTCAAAAGCAGCAGTATTCTGACCTGGGCCAGTGTATATAAAACTGCTCAAAGTAAAATTTTGGTCTTGAAGGTCCAGTGTGTAGGATTTAGTGGCATCTAGCAGTGAAATTGCAGTTTGCAACCATTTGAATACCGCTCGCATCACCCTCCCCTTCCAAGCGTGTAGGAGAAACTACGGTGGCCGTGAACAGAACGAACGGCCCTATCTAGAGCCAGTGCTTGGTTTTTCCACTCTGGGCTACTGTAGAAACATGGCGGTGCAACATGGCGGCCTCCGTGCAAGGGGACCCGCTCCCTATGTAGATATTAGTGGCTTATTCTAAGGTTTTGAAAACACAATGATTTTTATTTTCAGGTGATTATACAATAATTAAAACATACTTATAAATATTATATTCCATTTCTGCCAGTAGCTCCTCCTAAATGTTACACACTGGTCCTTTAAATGCCCTACATCAAAATTCTCTGTAATTTTGCCCTTATTCTTAGAGTTAAGAATAAATGCAAATGTTTTATTTTCAGGGAGAGTTCTGTTTTGGAAAAAGTAAAGGGGGGGAGGCAATTAGGAGTCTCTGCAGTCTGCACTTAATGTAAGAATCGTATATAAACCTTGCAAAGTGGCCTACTTTTACAAAAAAAAAATTCCTCATAAAACCATTCTTATTTTTTTAATATAGTTATGTGAGATAAGTTAAAGATAAGTCTAATGTGTAGACTTACCTTTGTGCGCAGCAGAGTGGAGAGTTTGCAAACTGGCTCTCTGCATTGCAGCCTGGTAGTTCTTGTACAGGACGGTCCCATACTGAACACAGACCGAGGACACTCTGTTTAAGTCTTTCCCAGTGATGAAATGTCTGTATATACTTTTTTGCAATTAGGTTGTGAACATCACTGCTCACATTAAAGTGAGTTGTGTTACAGTGTTGAATCTGACCTTGGCTGTTCTGATGGAGTTGACCCAAAGCAACAGTGTGTGTTCCTCGTCACAGCACAGGAACTTGATGTAGTGTGACTCCTTCTGGATGCAGGGATGCTGGAGAAAGAGTACAGGCAGAGAGAACAGTAATGTGAGAGGGGCACTCCCATGATTGAATACTGCACTTCCATAAAGTTGGGGGACTTGAGACATATTAAAAAAAGAATGGTCGAAACTGATGCAGCACAGGCTGAAATATCCTGACTTTTAGTCCCTATGGGTCAAGCTCCAGGAATACTGCATCCCACACTTCCCATAATGCAACTCGGTATCTTCTGGTACACTGTGCCTCCCTGGTAAATGCCCACGCCTTTCAAACTCCACAGCCCCAGTTTGTAACACAGGCTTTCTGTTATAAATGTGTAGTCTCAAATTGAGATAATGACATCACTATGACATCTTTGGGATTATTTTCTCAGTTTGACGAACCTCTTTCAGAGCCACAGAAGGCATCGTGCATCTGTTTTCGCAGGCTGAGTGGTACTCCCCATGACCAGTAAACTGAACTTGGTGTATACATTTGGTGGGAGTGCCTGTTTAAATGAAGACGCTGTATCTCTACTCTGAGTTGTAGTACACACCAGAGCCAGCAGAGGGAAGCCCATACCAAGCTGTTACTGCACTGTGGACCACGAGGCACAAATAACACTGGTAGAACTGTTAAAAGACCATTTTTGGTACCATTTTTTCACTGGGAATGTGGCTGATTAATTTGATTAAAAACACGCAGACAAAAATTGGGGATGTGACTATAATTCTATAAGACAAGAAACAGCACAACTATTGCAAACACTATATTTAGTTCCCATGGTTGAGGAGCACTTGTTTGACATACTGACAGGCTGTCCAAAAAATAAAATACAAAAATATGCAGTGGTTTAACAATCCACAGAAGAAACATACATTACATATAAGTGCTCTTTACCTCATTTTGGTGATCTTACCTTTAGCATGAAGCAGAAGTTGGTGGGAGCTCTGTATTTCTGTTTGTAGTTGTTGGTGGTGTAGATGTTGACTTTTTCAAAACGGACAAAACAGGCGAGATCACTGGAAGACTGTCGGACAGAGAAAAAAGCAAATAATCCCACTGACAGGTAGAAATCTGATAACATGGAACATATTCATATCGGAATACAAGTTTGGGCTAACTTAGGTGTTTATAGATGATAGTAAGTCTCCTGCAGTTATCCTGCAAATGTGCTGTGCACAGCAGTGCTCCTCAAAAAAAAATTCACACATCGGCACAGCAAAATATGTGTATAAATTACATTCATACATAAGATGCAGTTTTCTTTTTAACGTTAAAAAGCATTGCCAATCCAGAACAGTTTTACAATTCTATTTAAGAGGTAGCATAAATTAGAGTAGTCTAAATGCTGGCTGTTCATTTTTTTTTGCCTTGAAGTTTCCTGTCTCTCAATCTCATTGTATGGTAGGTATTAAAAATTAAGACGCTTAAAAAAAAACAACAAGTTAATGTGAGGCCATTTGTCTTTATTTCATTTTCAAAGAAAGTCAACATTTCAGAGAAACAATTTAGTTTTTCTCTCTAAAGCATTTCAACATTCCCTCCATTTTTAAGCAGAAACACATAATGTTCACACATTAAACAGCACTGACAAAGATGCTGTTTCACACTACAGTCTCCTGTAAGTGAAGGTGACCCGCAGAGGATGACTCATGACTGTTTTTCTGACTTTTTTTGCTCTTCCTGACTTTATCTTACTTCTTTATAAGCTTTTCTTCTTCCATCTCTTACCTTTTTTCCAACTCTGCCTGCTTGCTGGTCACAGCTCCATTATTCTCTCTTCTTCATATATGACAGTAGCTTTTGTGTCTAAGTCTTGTTGTACTGTAGTTACATGTGGTGCATTTCAGACTGCTGGAGGACTTCAGTTGTGCTTTTTTTCTGTCTGATTTTGGCCATTTCTCTTTCCCCTGCCTAATGAACTATCCTTTCCAGATCTTCCACTGCTTCATCCATGTGTCCTTGGCCTTGTATGATTCCTGCAGCTCTCTTATGTTTGTGATTTTGACATCTGCCTCGCACAGCTTCCCCTCCATCTATTTATCCCTCTTAGATGATTTTCTTGAGTTACCCTGCATGGGCGGCGTTTTTTTGCTCTGTCTCAATGACACAACGACATGTTTCTCTTTAACAGCGACGAGGCCTCAATTCACACTGTCCATCTTAATTTCTCCGGCTCTTCCTCTTGCTAGGCTGCTAGTGCTCAGATGTAAGCCATCGTATACTTCACATAGGGAAAAAATCTCTTGTCTCGTTGTATAAGGACTGCCGCCATATTTGTCTTATCCAGTTTTTTCTTTTAATTTTCTCCTCAACTAGACAGTTGTTAATAGTCTGCTTGAAAAAACCTGACACCATTTGTCAACATTGCAACATTTGGGGAAATTCACTTTCCTGATCCCTTCAATATGTAGCCTGGTTAGCTTAGCTTCAAAAAAATTGGAAACAGGGGGAAAGAGCTAGCCTGGCTAGCACAAATGAAGCTCTGTAATTAACACATTATATCTTGTTTGTTTAAGCCATAAAAAAGGAAGTTCAAGACTCTGTGAGAGACTATTTCTCTGTTGGCCCAGCTTAGCCTAAAGACTGGGAGCAGGGGTAAACATGTGCCTCGTGTAAAACCACAACTTTTCGTTTCTGAACAGAATAAACAAACAAATAAAATGTGTTAATTAATGAGCTGTAGATATGGTTGTAGTTGCCTTTTCTTTAACCTTTCCACAGAGCCAGGCTTGCTGTTTCCAGGCTTTATGTTACGCTAAGCTAATCGACTGCTGGCTGTAGCTTAACCTGCAGATGTGAGAGTTGTCAGTCTCTCTGCGTATTTCCCAAAATGAGTCAAAAGGAATATGTATGGCTGTACTTATGAACTGTATTTATGAACTTCATGTAATGGTTGTGTAATTGTATGCACCTCTCTGATCATGTTAACAACAGTGTTATCTAAAGATTACCAGGAATAACATCGGATAACTAAAACTGAGTATTTACCAGTTTCACTGTCACGACAACAGCCCACCACAATTTTCCCCAGGCTATGTGTGTAGGAGGTGGTTGCACTTACACAGGTCACTAAATGTAATCTCTCACCTACCTGTTGTCTCTAGAGCAACAATACATTGGTGTCAACAGTGCACCATCAACATCCCTGCATTTAAAATGAAATAT
The DNA here is from genome assembly GCF_020085105.1 of Siniperca chuatsi. NCBI lineage: Eukaryota > Metazoa > Chordata > Actinopteri > Centrarchiformes > Sinipercidae > Siniperca > Siniperca chuatsi. Next base: position 21,742,194 of record NC_058054.1, read on the forward strand.
GTTGTAGAATGTTTTTACTGTTCAAAAACTTCTTTGATCTGCCATACCTTTGTCTTTCCTTTGGGTACATAATAGATGCCAGAGGCCCTGAGCACGAAGTAACGAGGTTTCCAAACCTTTTTCCCATCTTCCTTTAGGTACAGCGTGCCCTCAAGATCAGGAACAATCAGAGTAGAACCTCCAAAATGCTCCTGCAGGGTCAGAGGACATGCAAAACTGAAATTAACACAGGATGGAGAAGAAAAAATCTTCGATTTGTAAAACAATGCACTCTTAGTCAAGTCAATGTATTTATAGAGGACATTTAACATTCCTACATGGAGAGAATTGCTATGGTCTCCAAATCCTTAATCCCTGAATGCCAACAACATGCTTGGATTTAGGAGTGAGGTGGAAAACATAATGGGCCAATGATCAGATTAAACTGACATTATTTATGTGGATATTAGAGACCAGAAGGCCACAAATCAAAATAAGGTTATGACCATGTACATGTGAAAGATGTTATAAATTGCTTTTATAAATTGTAACCATTTTCAGTTTGTGTAATGACATACAGCAACTTGACATATAGTTCCAGTGATATGGTAAGGCGTGAGCGTGGCACTGTAACTGACCTCGAGTAAGAGTTGTTTGGCTTGCTCGTTAATCCCACTCAGACATGCTGTCTTCTTTTTCCACATGTAAAACAACTTCAGGGCGAGAAAAGCATTGTTCAATTTACGGACTAAGAGTTAAACCGTGTAATCAAACTTTGGCAAGTTTATTTGTATAGGCGAGAAGAAAATGCATGCGCGTTCACATACCTGAGGGTCTGTGAACATCACATACTTCTGAGGTCTTGACACAAAATAGATTTTGTTTTCACTGTGGCGAGTCCACGCGGACAGAGGCTCCACTAAATATTCATGGTCCTCAAAGCCTCTTTCTGAAATGATGAGAAACCAGCCTTTTGAAAGTGCGTATCAATCTTCAGTCCTGAAACATGTGTGCAACAGTGTCTCCTGCCTCTGTGGAGGAGTTTACTCGCACATGCTACATGTGCTCGCCTGCATATGTGTACGGCATGTGTTCATCTCACCAATCTGCAGCTCAGGGTTGGTCTCGCAGAGGCTCCAGTCGATGCTGCAGTCACAGTGTGTCTTCTCAAACAGCTTGTCCAAAACCTCGCGGACCGTCTGTCTCTCATCCACCATCAGCGTCTTGGAGCTGCCGTCACTCATCAGCACCTTTACAATCAACTAGGAGAGGCAGCAAGCTCACTTACTTTAACTGTGTAGCTGCGTGGTGAAGAAAGACGCACAAAAACCTCCTGACTTTACCTTCCTCACTTTGGCTTCTTTCAGCTTCTCCAGAGCCAATTTAATTTTGTCTGCCTTTGTATGGGGTTTGCTCTGGAAGCATAATATGACAAGATCAATCATATCATTTTTTTTAAATAAAATTACAACTTCATTTTTTATGATCAGTGACAGATTCCATGTTACCATCTGCAGCACTCGAGGGGATTCAGCAGTGTTTGATGGTGGAGGAAGGGCAGCTGCTGGCTCAGATTCCTGAGTCATGGCTGACGCTGCAGTTTGATTATCTGTACCACTGCTGGTCTTTTTGGTTGATTTTGATCTGAGGTCAGCCACCAGAGCATCCAGGTCGTGGTCCTCCAGTTCATTAAGGGACTCTGTGAGGAGATAAGGGCGCAGTTGTGGCCTAAAGGTTAGAGAAGTGACCTTGTAAATGTCACTGGTTCAATCCCTGGACTGGCAGGACAAATCTACTTGGGCAAAATGAAACAGCCGCACTTGCAAGCTCCCTCATTAGCACTGCTGAGGTGCCACTGAGCAAGGCCTTTAACTACCAACTGCTGTAATGAAGCTGCTCAGTAGCCAACTGATTGTGGTTGTTCTGGGAAGCTCTCAGTGAAACTTCCCTGAAAAAATAAGATTAAAAAATGTTCATCCAGTTATTACAAAGGCACAACTCAGAGATGTGTGAGGAAAATAAAAAACTAAAGATTAGTTTCAAAGGTTGCGCTTACACAGCCAATTACGTTCATTGATGCATTCCCAAAATTTAAGACTGTTTTTCATTTAGCGAGACAAGGTCAACACATCTATTTGTTTGTACTGTAAAAAAGGCGAGAAAACAACATTTCAAGGCAAAAAACTTCAAGCTTCAGCTTTGCCTTTGAGTTTGTCCAACAGTAACTTAGAATTGTTTACTGTCACAATTTTTCATGTTAGAAATGAAGAGGCTTTCTGGAGAACTTTAACCAAAATACAATGCATGCTAGGTATATGCTAATCAGCTAACAATGTTTCCAATTTGATGAAGTGAAGTGAACATTTAGCTTGACAAATGGTCAACTCATCATTTCAAATAAAGGGACTCAACCCATGACTCATCATTAGGTTAGCTTAGCTTAAGACTATAAACAGGAAACAGCTAGCCCGGCTCTGTCCGAAGGTAGCCAAATCTGCCTACCAGCACCTTTAAAGCTCACTAACTAGCACATTATATGTCTCGTTTGTTTAATACGTACAAAAACCAAAGTGAAAAAAAATTGTGGGTTTTTTACGAGGGGCTATGTGCCGGACTATTTCTTGGTCGGGCACAGTGACTTCCTGGAGTCCCCACTGGTTGCCTGGCAACCTCACACTGACGACAAGACCCTCAGAGCTAGGATAGCTGTTTCCAGTCTTTATGCTAAGTTAAGCTAACCGTCTGCTGGCTGTAGCTTCATACTTAACGGACAGACATGAGTGGTGTTGATCTCCTCATCTAACTCTTGGCAAGAAAGCGAATAAGTGTATTTCCCAAAATGTCAAACTATGCCTTTAACTATTCCTTTAACACAACTTTCTTACTATGTATTGATCAAAGGTATACATTCTTTTCCTCACTCCCTTTTGTTGAAGCAAGAGGCTAGCTTGGTTTGTTCAGTTTGTTCAGTTTTTTCCCTCATAATTAAATTTATTTAGTCCCAGCAGTTTATAATCCTTATTTATGCCAAAGAATATGGTGGTGGTTTGTTTTTTTACAGTTGTGCCACAAGAATCCACTTATCCTTCATTTCCCAAACTGATTATATCCACCTGGTTTCTAGAGGTTGGCATGACCTTCTGGTACAAGAAAAAACAGTCACTCCCCATCTTCCAACAGAAATCTTATCACTGGAAAAACTGCCTCATATCTCTCCCACTTGCATCCTTCTACTTCACACTTACTTTCAGGGCAGTGTGACACTTGGTTGTGTAACATTTCTGGAACATCTGGAAACTGAAGCTTCATCTACCGTTCTTGCTTTGGATGAGAGCATCATCATCTGAATGAGCACTTACCATTTAAGTCTGTGAAGCCAATGGAGAAGGTGCTATCTATCTGTGAGGCACCTTCCACTTCTGGTGTGTCGGCTGCAGGCACTAAACTCTGTGATGAAGTAATGTGATGATAAATTAACAACATGTCACACCACCAGGGTCCCACTGTCTTGCGCGTAACCCAGAAATGACAGTGAAAAATGTGAAAAATGTAATATAATTGAATGTTTTAAAATACATTTTTACTCAGAAGTCATATCTTTGACAGAAGCTACACTTTGTAGTTTCAGATAACACTTGTAATCAAAAAGCACCCCAAATATCAGAGTGGGCCATATGTGTCCTTGAACTGCTCTGAACGGATGTTTAATTATGTAACATGAGCCTGTTATTTATCAGTGACTTTGTTTCCCTTCACTTTATCATGCTCCATTTTAAAGCTGTACCAATAATAGAGAACACATTGTACTCAGCTTACTGTGTGCATAGATAATAAATCATACGTCAGTTCATTAAGAAAAACTGATTTGTCAAAATTGTTCAGTTGCAGTCTCTCTCTCTCTCTTTTTTTTGGGAAGAAGCTGTATACATCTGATGCACACATCCAGACTGTGTCCCTGTTGAAGAATTTGAATATCGTGAAGAAAAGGGCTGATAATCCAAACTGCAATATTTTAATCATTAACAGGCTCAATCATATTCTATAAACAAGCTGGGCACACTGCCAGCATGCAGTTCAACCCTGATGCCTGTGTCTGAAAACACGTCGTCATGCTGGAGCTGCTTCTTAAATGACACCTCCGAGCTCCGTAAGTCAGGGTTTTGTCTTCTGGCTCCAAGGCAGTAAAGCAGAGAATGGACCCAATCAAGGCAATAAGTGGAAATACTTTCAATCCTCTTGTTTCTCAGACTCTAAGAGGATCAATGCTTTAATCAAAATGCCTTTTTTTGCAAACTCTGGTAATAGTCTGTGGAGTGGTGTTTGTCACTGTGATGGCTTTCCAAGAGGACGCATGCCAAAGTGACATATAGAGCCTTTTTCTGGTATGTCTGATGTAATGTTTTAAGATTGATCCCATTCTCAGGGCTGCACTCGTTTAGCATACATGGAGAGATTTGAAATGGACAATAATGAATTGCGCCTCAGGCTGAGGTTGCATCAGTTAGAAGCGTGTAATGTTTTTCTTGGCGAGCCGCAGATTTGTGATGAGCAGCTTATGTGTGCTTAAGGGAACCTGCGGCGATCGCCCACGGTCCAATCCAGATGCGATGACTTCACATCTCAGCGTCGCCTTGCATTTTTCTCTCTGAGGCTCAGTTTCACAACAAAGACTGCCATGTGTAATCAGATAATGTCCAGATTAGTGAGGTAAACATCAAGTGATTTGTCTGATTCACTTCTTGTAACCTGTCCCTACTTCAAAAGCACTGATGGGAACATTCTGCGAGAGTGTAAGAGTCTCGGCTCATCTGGTCATGTTTTGAGAAAGAATGCGACCAAAGATGTTTGATATCACACTGCTGTTTCTCACAGTTCCAGATGAAATTTACTAATGAATAATGGGACATATCGTCCAATGTATTTTTAGCCACGTTAGCAGCGTGGCTCTAAGGACGGCAATGGCGTTCGGTCAGTCCACCAGTTTTATTCAGACTGAAATATCTCAGCAACTGTTGGATGGATTGCCATGAAATTTTGTACAGACATTCATGGTTCTTAGAAGATGAATCCTAATGACTCTGTTGATCCCTTGACTTTTCCTCTAGCGCCACCAGAAGGTCAACAGTTTTGGTTTTCAGTAAAATATCTTAAAAACTATGAAATTTTGACATTTATGTCCCTATTAGGATCAATTGTAATAAATGTGGTGATCCCTTAACTTTCCATAGCGCCGTCATCAGGTCAAAATTGGAATGTGTCCAATACTTTGGTTTATGACCAAATACCTTCAAAACTAATGGCATTCCCATCAGCCTCAGCTCTACTTTATATGTAGTGCTAATTAGCAAATGTTAACAGGCTAAACTACAAAGGTGAATCTGGTTTATACCTGCTAAACATCAGCATGTTAGCATTGTCAGCATGTTAGAATGTTGATGTTAGCATTCGGCTGTGCTGTACAACTCACCTGAGAGAGGTGATCTATCTCTCCAAGCAGGTGACTGAACATGGCATCTATGTCGTCCATCTGAGAATGGTAGAACCAAACATTTTAGATTTTAGCAGCAGTACAGGGATTTAACACAATGTAGAACTTAGTGGCATCAGGAACTGAAAAACTTTAAATGTCACTTCAGTTTGAATTCGGTTTCTACCAGCAACACTTCTTGAATAGTTTGTCATGAAGCAAGCGGAAAAGTTGGGAAATAAACTCTACTGAAAGGCTTTCATAACAATTGACATTTTTGTGGTATGGAGATACAAACACTCTTGGACACTGCATGCACATGCACATATACACAGTTTGGATATGCCTTTCATAGCTGTAAAACAGAAAAACAATATGCAAAGAGTGTTTACTCATGCCACAGAAAAAAACTGAAATGTGATCAATTTCTAAATATGTTCACAGTTCCGAGCACTGCATTGTCATTGCCATGACTCTACAAAGTGACAAAGCAGTGTGTGCGGCAGATTAAAATGGTTTCCATGTTGCAAAGTCACACGTGTTTTTTTTTTAATCACCTTCCAGCAAACCAATGAGCCTCATCTTCAGTAAACTGTAGAGCACAGCGCTGGAAGAATACAGAGCTAAATTCACCTAAATCTGTTAAATATGTCACAGGTGAAGAAAGCAAACGTACCTCACTGAACATGATTTAAAACCTCCTCTGCATCATTCCACTGGCAGTACATACAATTCAGAAATACTTTCACATAAACTGCAACTTTAAAACGGCTTTTTTTGCTGAAAGACACCATGTGAGGTGAAGGCAAGCAGTGTGACGTTTCCCTTGAAAATATCCTAATATGAAGACTTATGAGCTTAACTCACTAAATAATCTGTGAATTTTGGGTGATGGCTCAAGCCAAAGTACATCAGGCAAACCTTTGAGGAACTCCATATTGCGGCGGCACCTTGCCAGCTCAAAAATACATCTGGCATGTGGTGCGGCTTAAAAAGCAAACTGAAGAATGAGCTCCCTGCTTAGTCTTTGAGACCGTTGCTATGTGTGGTTATCATTACTGTAAGAATAGATATTTATATATTGTAAAGCCACAGCAACATGCATAGAAACTAGAAACAGTACATATAAACAGAGGAAACAGCTAATATAGAGGTGGTGATGGTGGTACATTTTGTATACAGAAAGTTGCTTTTCGATCATCACCTGCTTCTCATCTGCATGTTAACTTATCACTTCACATATTAGAAGTTTTCTGATAGCTCCGCTGTTGTGGGATGCATAGAGTAGCGTGGACAAGGTGGACATGGTGCAGTCCTGCAACAAGCAAAATATCTGGAAGCACAAATGTACATGCATACGAATAACAAAATATACACAACGGACTGCAATGCCTATAAACGATCCATCACTGACATTTAAACTGGTGTTTGTTTGCAGTGTTTTCTGAGCTGAAATTAAACATTGTTTCTGTACATTTTCTGTATATAAGTTCACATATGTATAGTACATTTTCTGTTTGTATGGTTCCACCAGATACAACTTGACTGTAACCATGTTAATGTGAACATCACAGTTCATGCATACTGTGTCTGTTTCTTCATGTGGTAACGACTTCTCGCTTCTGGCGTTGATTATATTTTATGAAATCGCATTTTTTATCATATGCTTTGTTTTCATTCTTCTCTGTATCTCATTAAGTTGTTGTGTTATGTTGCAAAGCTTAATTCTGTAATTAATTAACCACATTCCACTTCACATATCGTAGTGATCAGTTTGCCTTCTGCTCAGTGGATGCTGGGAAAGGTTCCAACCCCCTGTGACCCTGAATACAATGAAATCTGTATTGAAGCAGTCAGTTGTATGTCAGTTTCGGTCTGTAAAGCCAATCCTCATTTCCTGTTTTCTTGTTAAACCTGCATTAACTAATTTTTTGGCCACTTGAAAGCAGCAGAAACAAGGTATAAACACAACAATGACATTTTATCAACTTTTAACGTGATATGGCGAACACGTAGCAAACAGGTGTGACATCCAGCAGACATGAGGCATCATGGCAAACCTCAGTCCAATATTCACTCTCCTTTTAGCTGTTTTGGTCTCCACCACCTCCTGAGGGAAATGTCTGCCTTTTGGTGCTGAGCAGGTGTACAATGGGTTTATCAGAGCAGCCTGCTGTGGCTGACAGAGCGGTGAGAGTGGACCAAAACAGTAAAGCTGCAGGCTGTAAAACCAAAACAATGAGCCGAAAGACGCTAAAACGGTGTGAACTACGTGATAATTCTCTGTGGGTTCCCTACGAGCAACCCCTTTCAAATACAAGTAGTCACATGATCCATTGTTAATATAAAAATATTGATTATAGCTGCTTTAATATAATGTTTTTTTTAGCCTATTTTGTTTTTCTTAATACTTGACAATCTCTTCACCAAGACTGCTATCATCTTTTCTTTATGTACCTTTTTCATAGTTGGATCACATTGTGATCTAGCTGGATATATCATAAAGAGTGAATACATTCTCAGAAGTGAAAATGAGTCTGTTTGGCTTTGTTTAACTTTACGCTGATATATTTTATACATTAAAGCTGCAGCTCGAGGTATGCAAAGTGCATACGTCCATCTGTCCTGCTCTTTATTGCTGTCTGTACCACAGCTTGTTCTTCTTCATACGCACACACACACACACACACACATATCTACACATGCAGCCTAATGTGTATATACACAAACAGAAAGACATACAGTACACAGTCCTGCCTGTGCTGTTCAGTCTCATTTTGTGTTTATGCTGAACAGTAAACAGACCATCCATTAAAATGTAATGAGGTAGAAGGGGAAGAGTGGAGAGGAAGGTTAGTGGAGTAAGTATTGTTTCCATATGAAAGTGAAATTTTTGGAAGGTGAACTTCACCTTTGCGGCCTCTCAGAACTTCTGCATCACATTTGAGAGAGTCAGTCTTTACCTGTGTTTCCGTGACTTCTTTCTCATATGAAAAACACATAGGTATATTTTCACTATTAATTACTGGTACTTCAGTGATACTGTATTTGCATTCCCAGGCATGTGTTCATCAAAGCATGCATTACACAACCACATTTGTTTATGAATTCCATGCTCTCATCAGGCATGTCAGATCGTTGCTGCCGTCTCCCACTGTGGTCTCACACATCAACGAGGCACCGCCAGGAGACAGGCAGGCAGGCAGGCAGGCAGGCAGGCTAACAGGCGGACAAGCCAAAGCCTGAGCACAAAAAGCGCTTTATTGAGACTTATATGCATGAAGGGAATCAGAAAGCATTGCCTGCTGACAGTAAACCAACATGTTTTCTCTTTTCTTGTGGTCGAGAGCTTCTTACCGTTTTCTAATTAGTTGCACAACCATCCATTGGCTGCTGTGAGAGGACATGTGTTTGTCCTAAACAAAGCTGATGTGACTGCTCAAGTATTTAACTCTTAAAGGGACTAACAGAAGGGGGATATATATATATATATATATATATATATATATATATATATATATATATATATATATATATATATATATATATATATATATATATATATATATATATATATATATATATATATATATATATATATATATATATATATATATATATATATATATATATATATATATATATATATATATATATATATATATATATATATATATATATATATACATACATTTTTAACATAATAGTTCTAGATGGGTCATTAGCATATTTGTATTTTATTGATTTACTATTCAGTTGCCATGATACACATCTATTACTCATAAACTTCTTTTAAAAAAACCCATTGAAAAAGTCTTACCTTTTCTGTCTCTTTCACACATGGGAGCATTATGAAGTGTGTGTAAAACTTTCATAGGCAAGTCTATAAGTAACCACATGACTTTGCCTGCACTGCCCCTGCACATAGTTGAACTTCCTGTGAAATCAGGAAGTTGACCATTATATACTTGCCTCTTCTCCTCATTTCTCACAGGTGTTCCCACAGATTTTGCCTGATTAGACCTATCCTTGATTGCCTGTTAGTTTTGTTGTACCTGTCAGGAGGGTATATATTACACCTTTGTGATTCTTTTTAGTATCATTAGTTTGCTGACATCAGCAAACAAACTTTTGTCTTTGCCAGTGCTTTAAAAAATAGTAAAACTATTTATTCCTGTCTTGCACTGTATTGTAACAGCAATATAATTCTTATTCTCCTGTTTATTAATGTGTTTTAGCTTATTTTTATCTTCTATTTTATGTTTACTTTTAAAATAAAATCCTGTTTATGTCTTTTTATTTCACCTTGTGTTTCTTTTATATCTTGTATTAATGTCTTTTTATGTCTAATGTAAAGCACTTTATATTGCCATGTTGTTGAAAGGTGTTATGTAAATAAACCAGCCTTGCCCTAATGAGGTCTAATCAATCAGCATAACTGAAAACACCTGTGTGAGTTTCCAGGGCCTTTATTCACTTGATGTAAGGCAGCAACGACTTACAGGGTTTGATAAAAGAACTACTCCACTTATATATATATATATATATATATATATATATATATATATATATATATATATATATATATATATATATATATAGTGAAATGGACAATCTCAATTAACTGTAAAATACAGAAAAAAGACTGTTATAGTATAACTTTTAAAGTATAACTATAGTATAACTAGAACAACTGACTCTGGTGATAATAGCAGCACTATGCATAGTGCAGACAGTGAAAGAAATGTGTGAACTCCCATAGTGCGAAAACAGTTGTTGACACTGACAGCCTCATGAAGTTCTGTGGTGGTTGTGGACTGTCTTTCAGTTTCTCTGGTCTCTTTTTAAGCATAGAATTGATGTCAGTAGCTGCACTCAGAATCATGTGTGGTCTCACTTAACCTAAGTGAGTAAATTAGTAACTGTGTCTAAATGTGACCCTGTTATCACCAGCAGCATTTGTGTGTGTGCGTGCACATTGCAAGTTTCAGCCCTTCAACAGTCGTTTTAGAAAGTCCAAAATCCCCAACTCAATATGTTCATTATGTAACTGTTTATGAGCATTTCTGAATGATTTATAACAAACTACTTCTGAGAGGTGGAGGATATACATACTGACTTGCATATATTCAGTGTGTGTGTGTGTGTGTGTGTGTGAGAGAGAGAGAGAGAGAGAGAGAGAGAGAGAGTTCCATTTTGCCATGAAAATGACAAGAGAGGGAAACATTTAAGTGTTTCTAATGTGGGTTAAAGCTTTAATCAAAGCCATGTGGGGTCAGGGAAGGGAAATGAGAGTGGTAATAAACTGTAATAAAGTTTACAGGAGAGGCAGTTTTGGCTCCAACTTTACAATATTACAGAGTTGTGTTTTAAAAGTCCTACAACTGCACCCTAATCCAGTACTACAGAAGAGATCAAAGCTTTGAAGCCATATAAAGCAGAAATTTTAATTCTGACAGGGCCTGTTAAAAACCCACAGGGCTGATCCTGTCATCAAAATGAAGGAAAACAGAAAGAAAGAGCTATTTTCCATTTGAATAAGATAGTTTTACATGTGAGAAACCCTGTAAACTGAATCTCTGAAATTCCACTGGACCATTTAGAGCTTGGTATGAAGTTATGCTAACTGTGCACACAAAACTGCTCAAGAATGACCCGCTGGAGTGTGAGAATAAAAATAACATGAGCATTGTCCAAATATCTACCACATGCACAGCTTCAATTGGAATGGAGTGTCTCGGCAGAGTGGAATGTCCGGGAAAGCTACGGGTTAATTTAAGACTAGGAGCAAAGCCTGTTGCCAATTAGGAGCAGTGAGCGCCACATGTGGGCTAGACGTAGCTGTCTCCAGAAGGGGCAAAGGGGGCAGAAACCGCGGTGCGCGCAATGGAGACGAGCTGAATATCTGTGCAATCACTTGTTCAAGATCAATTGGCAGTTACATGTATGGACAGTAAGTTGAGGATTTTTTTTCTCTTAAAGAGATGATCAAACAAGATCTACTGGGCTGAAGGATTAATGCGCAAAAGGGGCCACCATTCACCCGTGGCCTGTTTTCATTTTTACCTTTCAGCGTTGCAACATGGCACACATCTCCACCATATTTTTACTCTGTGTAACATCTGTACTCAGTGGAGCAGAGAGCGTACCTGAGATCTGCCGGGGGGCGCGCTGCTTCTCTGGCCAGGACTGGAGCAGACCGTGCGTCGGAGCGCACTGCCAGGGGCGCACGGAGACAGTAGCGTTCCGGCGGCAGTTTCACCACGTTGCACAATCCAGACAAGGGCAAGTCCACCCGAGTTACCAACAGGATGCTCATTTCAGTCATCACCAAGCCCAGAGCGCGCCGTTAGCACCGTACACCATCATCCAACCTCAGCCGGGAAGCTTTGCGCAACAAGCGGGTACGGATGGCACCAGGAGGACGAACCCGAGAACCATCACGGCGGAGGTGTTCCATCCTGGCTGTGCCGGTGGAACCTGTCCGACCACTGTCTCTCATCGCCCGACGAGTGACGATAGTGCAACACGGGAGTGCAAAGGGATTGGATGTAAACTTCCCCTCCGGATGCGCCAGAAGCCCAAGCCTTGCGTCGGAGAAGGTTGCGGTACGCACGGAGGAGACGACGGGAGAGCAAACTCTTCACCGGTTCATGTGACAGACAGAGCGGCGCAATTTCTGGATGAGCTTCCAGACTTCGGGTCGGAACCTGGTGCATGGATACAGTTGACATGTGACATGAAACCAGGTCAGTATCAGCCTGTGAGTGATTAGCCACAAAATGGAAAGAAAGATTAACTAATCAAATCTAAACTGCAGCTTTCTCAGTGAGAAAATAATTATCACTTAAATTGCCATGTAATAGTTTTTTTTTTTTTTTTTTGCCACAGGGAACAATGAGGTTCCCAATGAGGATGCTCTTGTATTACAGCTGCAGCTGTCTAAGAGCCAGGAGAAGCTGGTTGAGGCCCTCAGGGGCCAGCAGGAAGAGGTTAGGGAGCTGCAGAGGCTCCTCAGTGAGCAGCAGGGGACGCTGGTCAACCAGCAGAGAGAAATACTGGATCAACAGAGAAGGATGTATGAACAGATGGAGCAAGTAAGGCTGCTGTGGTGATTGATAATGAGGGAAGTGTTAATAGCTGGTGGTTTTGTTATTGGCCAGTGATTAGAGAAACATTTATTTAGATGAGGTGGATGGAAAACACCTGACCTACAGAAGTTTTATTTAGTTAGATGACGCTGACCTCCCTGTGGAGGAGCTATCCCATATGGGGATCAGAGGAAGAAAATGTTCTGTCCCATATTCGAGCTTAAAATTAGGACAGTTATGCACAGAGCTGACTAATAAGGGCTGCATAGAATAATCATACATTTTGTAGTTTAATTTGTGTATTCATATAAGTTAAAAAATTATACTTTGTTATATATATATATATATATAAATATATATATAAACAATTTTTGTTTTGTTTCTACTTCCAGGTTAAAGCCCAGCACAAAGCATTGATGGACAGCATCAAACAAACATCTTTCCAGAACCTGCAGGGGGAGCTAGACAGTCACATGGAAACCTTGAGTGGGCAGGCTAGAGCCCAGCTAGCACAGCAGGCTCTGTCTCTCCACAAGGTGGACATGGAGGCCAGCGTGATGGAGGTGAGCTGCATATTGAATCAGGAATCAAGGGTGTACTAGTGTGTTCAAAATGTAGTGTATTAAAAAAAAACAAACCTGACAGTCAATATGATACCAGATGTTTCCATCTTCACAGACCTAACTAATTTGTAAGTAAAGGCACTGTGATAAAAGTTATTTGTAACTAAAGGAATGAACAAAAACGACTTTACTTTCATGCCAGCCATCATTTTGTGAGAATATGTGTCTGTTTTTGTTCAAGTTTGGAACAAACTCTATATACACAGACCCAGAGGTGGAAAGTAACTAAGTACATTTACTCAAGTACAATATTGAAGTATATACTTGAGTATTTCCATTTTCTGCAACTTTATACTTCTACTGCACTACAATTCAGAGGCAAATGTACTTTTTACTGTACTACATTTATTTAAATTTGATTCATTTGACTCTAATTACTAGTTACTTTGCAGATTCAGATTAATAATACAAAATATAATAAAAAAAAAAATGTATTATTGTAGGTTAAGATAAGACTTTACAAGCTACCCAACAGTATCTAAAGTAATTAGAATTAGCCCCACCTTTACTAGCTGCAATATTAACATGAGGTACACATTAATGCGTCAATAATTATAATTCAATAATATAATATACATTTCATACATAAAATGTGCCATATTGCTGAGTACTTTTACTTTTGGTGCTTTAAGAAAAGGTTGCTGCTATATGTTTGTACTCTTACTTAAGTAAAATTTTAAATGCAGGGCTTTTACTTGAGTATTTCTACACCGTGTGGTATTGCTTACTTTTAATAAAGTAGAAGATGTGAGTACATCTTCCACCACTGCACAGATCTGCTGCAACAGATCTACTGCAATAGATCTGTGCAGTATAGAATAATCTAAAGTTCTTACATTCATACTAGCATGTTGATATTCTTTATCAAATTTTAACAAAATCGAATTTAATTTAACATAAACTTTGTCTCAACCTACTTCAACTAGCATATATTAAATGGATTGGACAAGTAAATAAGATGTCGGCAATATATGACATCTGGTTAGCTGCTCTACATTGCCGTCTTTATGTGATGTAAGGACCTGACTGTGATGGTTGATGCCATCAGGTGGGTCGCTCCCTGTTGGCCTGTGGGAGCTGCAGTCCTGAGGAGTACTGTGGCTTCAGCAGTGGTCGGCCTCGCTGTGAGAAATGCACCATCTGTCCTGCCGGCTTCTTCCTGGTCGCCCAGTGTTCAGTCCACGCAGACAGAATCTGCCAGGTTAGCACTACTATATTTTAACAGTATGACAGTTGAACACGTGGACATAAACAGGACGCATACAATATGATTTTAACTTTAGGCATGGGGAAAAAAACAAAGCTTGTGGTGATGGGTCCCTGAGTTACTTTCCACTGTTTCACCACTGAATACTATCTAAAGTAGAATTGTCTTGACAGATAGAAAAAGACTAAAGAAACAAGAAGCAGAAGACAGGACAAGAACGCTATCAGGTTTAAATTTTAACCCCCCTATAGATGGCAATGAACTTTGGTGACCTGTTGGTCCCATGGTAAAAGGGTTCCTTTTACAAGCCCCAGGGTTTTTTGTTATATTTTATTATTTGCACAAATAAAGAACCTAAGACCTGCAATAACTGATTTTTTGGCCAATTGGGGGCAGTGGAAACAAGCTGTAAACACAACACTAACATATTATCACCTTTTGAGTTGAAATGGCGAACTTGTTAGAGAACAGTTGCTTATTTGGTGTACACATATAGCAGGCACGGAGCAACGTTAGCATTAACTTGGAGTCGTGTTTCTGGCCACCTGGCCAACAAGTCCAACTTTCACTCTCTTTTAGCTCTGTTTTGGTCTCCACCAACTCCTGAGGGAAATATCTGGTTCTTTAGCTGCTAAATGCTCCACTATGTTCACCAGCTAGTCGCTAACTTTGTCTGTCTGCAGTTTGGTGCTGGGCAAGTACTGTGCAGTAGGTTAATCAGAGTTTTTTGCTGAAAACAGCTGACTGCTGCTGCCGAAAACTATGCTATGAGAGCGGATGAGAATGAACCAAAACAATAACGTTGCAACCAAAACAATGAGCTGAAAGACGCTATAAAGCTCTGTAGAGCTGACGGGAACTACAGACTAGGGTGACTTTCTGTGCATTCACCACTATGAGCAATCCCTTTCACATACAAGTAGTCAAGTATTAATTATAGCTGTTTTAAAATGTATTCAAAGTATACATTTATTCATCATTGCAGGACAGAGATGAATGCCTTGAAATAAATAATCTGTGTGGAGATCAACAGAAGTGTCTCAATACTCCAGGTAACATGAATTACTGAGAACCTTTGTCAATATTGCCTGCATTTGATTACAACTCTAATTTCTCTAAAACTGTACAATTACAAATTGCCAACATTCCCACATTTTTTATTTTTACTGATTATTTATAGTTAGAGACAGTGCTTTCAGACATTGAAATAAGGTTTGAACTAACACTCAGCTCTTTTTTCCCCTATCTTCAGGTGGATTCAGGTGCCAGGGCATGACAGAGCGAGAAGCCAACTCAGGAATGTGCGGCCACGGATACTTCTACAACTCGGACATGGATGAGTGTCAGGCCTGTAATGAGTGTGATGGAGAGCCCGTGGCTTCACCTTGTACCTTCAACACAGACACTGTCTGCTCTGGCCCTGCTGCTTCTGACAGTGCCCTCTCTCTATCCTGGGCCGGAGATGTGAGTCTACCTGGTGCAAAAGGCCACATCCTGGCTCACGCTTTCCCTAGTGTGCAGCTTCACATCCAGGGAAGAGGTGATGTAGGTCTGGTGTCCGCTGAGGACGGACGCCTGGTACTCAGGCAGCATGGTCTGGTCTGGCTGGATGAGAATCTCTCGGTGAGCCATGGCTGTCGTAGCTTCATCCAGGTGTGTCTGCGTATGAACAACACAGACGGCTCTGAGGGTCGTGACCTCAGTGGCGTTAGGGTCGAGCAGCAGGAGGGAAGGTCGCTCCAGAGCGTCAGCATCAGCGGCGTAGCAGAGGTCGCTCCAGGTCACCATATCTCCCTCTTCTTCCGGAGCGCCAGCCACCACTGTAACCAAAGCAGTGAAGGTCTGCAGCTGTACGACACTTCAGCATCTTCTCTTAGTCTCCTCTGGCTTTCTCATGACACCGGGGCTGTTGCCATGACAGCACAGGCCACGGTGTCTGCACATTACCATACAAACTATCGCCCGGTCTTCCGCACCACCTCCACCTCTGACCCTTACGTAGTAGGGCTGACTCACGACGGCCGAGGGATCCGTTTTGCAGAAAGTGGCACTGTGCGTTTTGTATTTCAGCAGGCGTTGTACTCTATGGGCCAGGCGTGTGTGAGTGAAGGCTTCCAACTGTTGGCGTACCTCAACCGTAACGGAACCGGCATGGAGCTGTGCCGTACCTTCAAACCAGGCGTCCACTATCGAGACACATCCATATCTCTGTCTGGAGCGGCTAAAGTTGGCCCTGGGGACACACTGGGCTTTGAGATCCTCTCTCCTGCTCAATGCAACGTACGTTTCTTTGGCGATGAGACGGGCATCAGTACTCTCAGCTTGGTTTGGGTCCCCTCTGCTATCTCTTCCTCTCTGTCTGCCTCCGTGGCTCACACCGGCCTTCCCTCAGGAGCAGTTCGAAACAAGCTGCTGTTCTTTCGCCAGACCAGCGCTCAGGTGTCCCAGATGGGGCTGCTAGGGAAGGGATCCACAGATCAGAGACATGATTTTATCTTCAGGGAGAGTGGCACAGTCAGTGTGGCTCTGGATCTCAAACTCATTCACTCCTGCAACCTGGTTAAGGTGACTCTTCTAAGGCGAAGTGATCCAGAGGGGTCAGGAGGAGGCCGGGAGGCAGAGGCAGCCCGACCCGTCCCTCTGGCCCAGCAGGTGGGTGGTCAGATGCCTGAGGGCAGCCATTGGGCCAGTGTGAGCCTGCGGGCATCTTTCCAGGTTCATAACGGCACAGCAGTGTTCTTCATACTGGACTGTGTACGCGGAAGGGTCAACCAGATCAGCCACCAATCAGGAAGTGGAGTGTCAATCCTCTGGGTGGCAGCATAACCTAAGTAAGACAAAACTACCATGTTGTTTTTTTAATATGATTTCCAGTTCAGTAGAACAGATGTTAAACCATTTATATGATGGACTAGTTTCATTGGTTTGATTTTAAACGAATAAGACATTTTGGGAAAGACATTATTTGTTTTCTTGCTGGGAGTCAGACGAGAAGATTGACACTACTCTCATATTTGCCTGTTGAGTATGAAGCTACCACCAGCAACCTGTCAGCTTAGCTTAGCATAAAGACTGGAAACAGGGGGAAACAGCTAGCCTGGCTCTGTCCATGGCTCTGCTATATCTTGTTTGTTTAATACGTACAAAATGCAAAGTGTAAAAGCAACATGTTGTGATTTTATGCCATGCTAGCTGCTTTCCCCCAGCCTTTGTGCTAAGCTAAGCTAACCGTCTCCTGGCTTTAGCTTGATATTTAACAGACAGATATAAGAGTGGTGTCGATCTTCTCATCTAACTCCCGGCAAGAAAGTGAATAAGCATATTTCCCAAACTTTGAACTATTTCTTTAAGCTGCTTAATTTTGTAGTGAGTAGCCAACAGCTAATTTGTGTTGAAAAAAAAGCTTAAATATGGACTTTTATTTAAAAAAATTTTTAGCATTGTGCATCAATCATTGTATTTATATTAATGCAAGTATTAGTATTGTGTAATGATTTCTATTGAAGTGCAAATGATTGCTCTAAAAAACTGTGTTTACCTGATAATACAGGAGGACAGTTTTGAACTTTCTCACACTTGAGTTTTCTGCTTTTTTATGTTCAGAAATTCCATGTGTTGTACTTTGTCTGTCTTTTATTTATGTAATTCAGTTATTCTGTTGACGCCAAAGGACCTGTAGATCATTCCCACTGTGACTACAGCATTTTCTGCTGTCACCAAAAGCAGTTTGCTGGTGCTGGTTTCATTCAGGAGTGTGTTTTTTAAGAGCATGTGTTTCATGTTAGCCGCCATTTTCTAATGTGAATATCTACTGCATGCCTTGTTTAATGACCACTTTCTGCATATTATGGACTTAAAGAGATATGTGTTTCACTAAGCCCCTGTTGACATTAAACTGTCCTGGAGAGACAGCATCCTATTCTAAATATTAACACCTTAAGATATAGTTACTGGCTACTCAAACTAAACTGTAATAAAGTGTATATTTGATGTTTTATATTAAATACAATACAAATAAATTAGTTTTGCCTGATTTTTTGCTGCTGCCTCTAGACTCTGCTCACTGTGACATGGAGTGTCAGTTAAAGCGAGACTAACTTTTTAAACAAGAAATAACATTTTTTCTCTTAAATAAAAACTTGAATTGTTAAACACTCAGGGGTTTCACCTCTACAGCCTAACTTGGTCTGGTATGACTAGTAGCTAATGTTAGCTAACGTTAGAACACTTTTAGAGAGATATTGCTGTGTAACTGAGTTATTTGACTGACTTGTGACTCTACTTGTTTTACTGTTACTGCTATTACATTTTTGCATTTTCCATTATTAGCATGTTTTAGCAGTACCATTTAAAGTAGTTATTAGGACACACCCACTAGTTATAAGTGTGCTTTAGTAGTAGTAGTAGTAGTAGTATTAAGTATCCACAGCTAGTCCACAATTGAATAGAATATTTCATAAACTTTCTAAATTTTTCTTACTTATTCTTTTTAAGGTAAGCTACATCAGGATCACAATCACAACAAACTATACCACGTAATATTTCACAGGGATGCACTTGTTCTTTGCACAGAACATGTTTCATCCCAAATCTCTGTATAGAGCATTTAGAGACTGATACTCTTGCACGTACTAATCCTATCATGTATGGGTTTTTCCAATGTGCCGCAGTCTGAGACGTGGAGACTGAATTGCACACGTTTGCTCTTGGCAGAAGCTGCCAGGTGTTTCCTATTACACATCAAAGCAAAGAGGTTCTTTATCATGAATTTAAACAGTTGAAATTATATTAGCCGGGTAGTTAACCTCTTAATGGCCTTCCTACGCACGTCCACCAACAACCCATCTCATTCCCAGAGTGCTGCTCTGCTTTGGCACAAGATCAAAAAGCATATTACGATCGTGGGCATATGTTCTATGAAAACCAGTAGACCAGTTGATGTTACTATTTCAGCCTTTGAAGTCATGACCTCCAGGTTAGTGTGTGCTATAGACTATTAAATAAATCATGACTTTTAGGGAATCAGTGCCATTAATATGCAGGTTTGTGTCTCGAAGGTGCTGGTATGGAGTCTCTGGGATCAAAAGAGTGCCGACACAACCATTTCCCACTTCGGTCATCTAATTCTCTCAAGTTCAAGGTTGCTTGACCAGACTGTTACCATGAATAAAACATGCAGCACAGTTTATGAACTAAGCCTAAATCTTTCTCACGACTTTTGTCAGAAACTAGACAGAAGAACAAAGACAATAACCAAACCTGAGTTGACTAACAGAGCAGAAAAAAAGCATATCTTGAGACAAACTGAAGCCACCTCCAGGCTGATGGATGACCGGCTAGGTGAGTTATGGTGGTCTGAGGATGATAAACGTTTAAGGAAAAAGGTCAGAGCCCCACAGTATAGAGAGGGGAGCTACGTCTGGCAGGACTAGTTGCCCTAACACATTAGCACTCTGGATAATAGAGTACAGATGGAGGGAAAGACAAGTGTGTCGAGTAGGTGTGGGTGTGTCTTTAGGCAGTGCATGCGTTTGTTTGTTTGTTTGTATGCATGTAGGCTTTTAGAATTTAGTTTACGATTCTCAGTTAATTTTCACGGCCTCCAAAATACAAAAGAAACATCCTGTGTGATATATTTTTAAAGAAGAATGACTATTTAATTCATTAATCAGTGAAGTCTTGCACCATGTTAACTTAGCAACTGTACAAAAATGTTTAGGGAATGAAGAGGGTCAAAAAGGGGGCGAACGTTATCTAATTTTTCCCTTTTTGTTGAAGGGAGGGTAGTCTGACTTTTATGGGAGAGCAGGAAGGTGTATTTTCATTTTTTTCTCACCAGATTCACATTTTATTTCAAGTTTCCCTTTCAGATTAATTGTACAAAAAAAAGGAAAGACAAAGAATTTATTATTGTTTACTATTATTATAATACGGAGCCCTACGGAGCCCCCTAAGGGACACAGCAATTTTTTTTGAGAACTACTTTTGCATTACCTCGCAATATTTTGCGTTCCCTCGCAATACATATGGCTCAGAAAGAATTTGAAGAAGAAAAGTATTGCGAGGGAATAGGTAGTCCTCA
Organism: Siniperca chuatsi; assembly: GCF_020085105.1. NCBI lineage: Eukaryota > Metazoa > Chordata > Actinopteri > Centrarchiformes > Sinipercidae > Siniperca > Siniperca chuatsi. Next base: position 21,762,643 of record NC_058054.1, read on the forward strand.
AAAAAATCTCGCCGTGACCTTTGGCGGCTCCATATTATTAGGCTCCCCCTAATATTTCAAAATAACACATTAGTTAAACTCCATAATAATTAATAACTGAGGCAAAGCATGAAGAATTTAAGATGCTGCACTGTAACTTCAACATTTAACCTTAGTATGTTAATGAAATAATAATATATATATATTTTTTTACAATTAATCTAAAAGGAAAACTTGAAATAAAATGTGAATCTGGGGTGAGAAACAATTAAACGACACCTTCCTGCTTTTACATAAAAGTCAGACTATTGCAGCTTTTTTCTAAGTCAAGGGGAGGGTCCAAATACCAATAATCCTGTGGAGGGAATAGCTTTTTTTAAAAAGTGAAACATAAGGTTCAACCCCCCTCCCAACACTGATACTTTTCCTCCATTCCCTTATTTGTTTTTATTAAGAAATTAATCGGAAAAATGTTATAATAGGGTTGCTTTCCCTCCAAAAACTACAATATAGAGACTTGTGTCCATACATGGAATCTACACCCCCCACCTTTGTCTTCTATTAACAGGAATGTGTGGTGCATGGTGGGGCTACTGGGCTACATATGGTGCACAGACTGTGGATATACAGGTAGCAAGAATGTGCAGAAAGCAGGTGTACTCCAAACTTTGCCCTTGACACTGAAACAACATCAAGGCAACAGAAAGAGAGGAAGACGCAGAGGGATGAGTGGGAGAAAGAGAAGAAGAATGCTGTGGGAAAGAAACTAACAGTGGGAAAGAAAGTGAGCAATCGGCTGCTCCTGTGTCAGTGCATCTGGAAGCAGTTCTCACTTGTTTTGAACTTTTCTTCTCCTCCATCCACTTTCAACTCACCCAGAGGCGTCCCACAGTTACTCTGCTCTGCAGCAAGTCAAAATGTTTTGGGGTAGATGCTATAACAAAAAACATTTTTATAGCTTTTGCTCATAGGCCACCAACACGAAGATTATGAAATGGTAAGCAACCCTGTAAATCTTCATATTTAACATCAGAGCAAAAGGTTGTTTATAAATAATATAATGTTCATTATACAGTATGTTAAATCACAGGTTATACATTTTAGAAGATCTAAAATAATATTATATCATTGATTTCACAAGGATTTCATCAACCGTCATGTCATTCCTGAACATATACAATATTCCCAGTGGCGCAATGCTGCCCTCTACTGGAGATGAAGAGAATAAAACATAAATTTTTTGGTGGAGTTAAAATTTATTATCACTGCATATGTATGCCACAATTTTTTTATGCCATTACAACAGGTTAACAATTACATCTTTCATATGAATTAGTGTATTAATTTGTTATATAACAATACAACAGTAGTAATTTATATCACTGTAATCTTGGTTTTAAATAAAATGAGTTAAGATACAATTCCATACATGGATGCAGACAGTGAGTCCATTATCAGTGATTGTACTTCAGGGGTTACAGAGCAAAATGAGTGTCTTTTTCAAAATTATTATCATCATCTAATGATCTTAAATGCACAAAGATCTCAAAGTAGTAAATTTAATGACTGCGTGACAACAGGAAAAAGTCAACTGTCTAATAAACTGTGTAAATGTGAGCTGTGATTAAAAATAAGACTACAAACCGTCTGAGTTAAAAATCCCACATAGCATTTAGGGATGTGACTACAAAAACCCAATAGTGTGTACTTAAAGAGTTTAGGCTTTTGATATCAGGGTAATAATATAGACATGTAAAATTAATCAAACGTGATAATTCGGCACTTATGTGTTGAGTGTTTGCAGCAAAAAGGAAATTACATCGCTATCATCTTAGGAAAGGCATCTTTGAGGCAAATAGTAGTGAAGTCAATGGATGACGATGAGAAAAATGAATAAAGTGACAAATACACGAGGCTACAGAACATAGTTTATGTTGAGCAGCAGCAGCCTCTTAATGTTTACAGCTTTGGGATCAGGTTGAAATGGTGAACTACAGCTGAAATTTAAAAAAATGACTGTAAAGCAGCTGATTGCGAATAAAGAACTGGACTAACACTATCTATTTGGGTAAATATATTAGCATGATGCTCAGCTGCACAAGTTCCATGTAAGTTCCACAATGCTGCAATAATATTATCAAAGGGATATCAAATATTCAATGCACCTCTATTGTATATTAAACTAAAACAATAAGAGAATTCCCACTGAGTGTAATGTTCTTGGCAAAACTGTGTATTTAAAGACTATAAATGTAAGTTTACCGTGTGTAAAACACTGTATAATATAATAATGAGTTGGTTTTTGGTCCATGCTGCAAAGAGAACTGACTGTCTCTAAGATGTGAGAAGGATGATGGATAGAAAGACGTTCACGAAGCGAAAGGAGGATGAAGAAGAGGAGGAGGAAGAAATGAGTGGGTACAGAAGAGAGACTGTGTCATGTTGGTTAAATAAGGCCTGCAGGAAGAAGGTGACATGTTTTAGTGCAGGATCTCAATGAGGAGGCGTTTGAAGTCTCCACCACACTCTGAATCCAGAGCGTCTTTCAGGGTAACATCGTATTTCTCCAGGTACATGTCCTTCACTGTCTCCAGGTCGATCTGTGGGTTAACCACATAACACTGCTGTCACCATTAAATCTCTTTTTGTCTTTGAATTGGATGTCCTGAATTACTTTTAGAGCACATTTTAAGACCAAAATTTGGTTTTAGTGATCTGGAATCTATCTGGTTCATTAAACATCATGACTACTATGCGGTTACTCAGTATGATGAGACATCTGGCCATGCGGTTACAAACACAGACTTGCCTCAGAGCGGCCTACAATGATGCGAATGAGGGTGTCTTCATCAGTGCCCACTCCCTTCATGGCGGCATTGAGGCGTCGGGCAAAATACAGCTGCGGGTTCTTAGCACACCTGACTAGAAAACACACACACAAAGGCAGCAGGTGTTATTACAAGAACTGATATTTGATTTGATATGAACGGCCCTGTTACCCTATAACCAACCCAGAGTAATGTAGCAGTCCTTGAGAGTTCCTGTTGCCTCAGAGTCGATGGTGTCCAAAATGTTTGTTCCTGAAAGCTGCAAGACAAAAAGTTAACGTGAGAACTTATAATATTAACAGTGCTGAGAAGCCAGTAGAAGGAATGATTGCAGATCTTACCGACTCATAGGCCTTAAAGGTGGCTTGAAGCTGCAGGTAGTTCCTGTGTGTCAGGATGAAGGTGAAGGTCGACTCATCTGTGCCAAATCTGCCTTCTCCTGCCTGACAGGCACAAAAAATAGAAATAAAAGGAAATAATACGGTAACATTTGTGAGTATTTGTCTTAGTTTTAGATGTGTCTCTTTTAAATCCTGTCCTATTTTGGCTCATTTGATGAGAGGGACAAGTGCAGTTATTCATTAAAGGATAGTTCCTGTTTTATTACAACCTGGGTTTTATTTTTATACTTTTGGTCATCATTCCTGTCAGTAATAATAAAATAGTACTCTTAGCAGTTAGCATGTTAGGATGCTAACATTAGCTAATTGGCACTAAAAACAAAGTACAGCTGATGCTCATGATAATGGGAATGGCATTAGTTTTGCAGGTATTTGGTCATAAACCAATCAATTACTTTGGTCAATTCAGAATTTTGACCTGATGATGGCCCTTGATGAAATGTTCAATTGATCACCAAAGTGACTGCAATGCAAGCTGGGAGGAACATGAATATCTGAACCAAATTTCACAGCAATCCATCCAATAGTTGCCAAGACATTCCATTAAAAACTTAAAAATGTCAACCATCAGGGGATCACCAAAGTCAGTAGGATTCATCCCCTAGAGAACATGTCAATCACTGTACAAAACGTCATGGCAATCCATCCAATAGTTGAAATAGTAGATAGTTATAAGATAGATATAAGTGGTGGACCAATCAACAAACATTGCCATCCATAGAGGCACGATGCTAGCGTGGCTAAAAAGAACTGACTCAAAACCTCATCATAATGCAGAAAAAAAGAACTTTGCCAAATTACTGTCTCTGCACACATTTATATTTGTACAGTATTACTGTGAAACTTTAAATGTGAACCTTCACACCTTTGTTGTGAATTTCCACAAAGATCCCACAATCCTGTAGAGTAATAAAAGCCCCAGTGCAGCATTACCACAAAATCAAGCTCAGATTTAATAAAACCTGCACTTGTGAGTTTGCCAGTCATCGTGGGTTCACATGCTTAAACATCTAAATCTAGGATCACATTACCTGGCAAACACTGGTGTTATTTAAAGGGCAAACTATGAATAAGGTCTTTAATTTGAAGGAATTATGCAGCACAGATTTCATCTGAGAACGTACCTCAAACAAAGATGTGGCATCCTGTTCGGCTAAATCCTCATCCACTTCATAGCCCTCGTCTCTGCTCGCCTGTAGAAAGAGAGGGATATAGGAGAAGAGAGTGATACAGGAGAGAGATATGGAGGGGAGAGAAGGGGAAAAGAGGATGGATAGGGGAGGCGATGCGTGTAGAGGGAGTGAGGGAAAAGATTCAGCGAGTGGAGGAAAGGTCAAAAAGATGGATTACGAAAACAATCTCAGGCATTTAATGGGATAACAATCATCTGCTGCACATCAATGGGAAATATTTGAAGGCCATTTGCAGCTCTTTGGACAGACGTCGCTGTGGAACATGAGTCACGGCTGTGTTTGTCTTTTCTTTCTGGGGGCAGGAAAAGAGAGGGGAAGCAGAAAAGGGTGGGAGCGTTGAAAAAGCTGGAGACCGCACAGAGGCCCGAAGCACGCCAGAATGATGTGATGTGTGATGAATGTCTCAGTGGGCGACTCCCAGCATGGAGAACAATTCTGCGAGCCATTATCAGAGGAAGAAAAGTACCATTCTCCTTCTCTTTATGCTTGAAAATGTGCTAACTCTTGCTGTTTTGTGTGCTGCAACTCCCCTTGGAACTACAGATGCTCTTCAAATAAAGCCAAAATAATGAGTCTTTACCTGCAGCAGTGACATCAGCAGGTTCCTCACATCTCCACTGGTGTCATCCTCAATGTCTGCCTCTAAGTCACGCTCATGCACTGTAAGGAAAGTCGAAAATAGTCACCACTTAAGTAGTCTTAAATGTTTTATATAATCAACAGATGTACAATATTTGTGTTCAAGTCCTCAAGATATTTTGTAAAACCAGACTGTATTTGTGGCCAGCGAGTGAGGAAAATATTGCTCAATATGCCATGATTCACTCCTAAAAGTGAAACACCCTTGACATTATGACAAAACTTAGTATTTATCTGTTCCATGATGATTAAATGACCACAGTATGAAAGCCACATCACATTGGTAGCTGTTTATGCATGACTCAGCATGGAAGAAAACTCACCCAGGGCATAAGCCTCCTTGTAGCCCAAGATGTCCTGTTGGAAGTTAAAGAAAGGTGCGATTCAGTCAGCTACTAATATTAAAGCTGCTCTTATCAATATTTTTATATCTGATAAGGATCAAATCACTATGTGTAATATGAAAGGGGTCACTTGTAGTGACAGACCCACAGAGAATTATCCCCCAACTCTACAGTTCAGCTCTAGGGAATGTTTTTACGTCTTTCCGCTTGATGTTTTGGTTTTACAGCCCAAAACTTTACTGTTTTGATCTCATCAGCATTATGTCCAGCAGCAACAACACTGACAAACCCACCGCATGCTCCTTCGCCTCAGGAGTTGGAGTGGATATTGGAGTCGAATTCATCCTGGTGGCCAGAACCACGATTCCAAACGAATGCTAATGTTGCTTTGTATCTGCTGAATGTGTAAATAAGCAGCTGTTTGCTAACATGTTAGCCATATCCCGCTTTATAAGGTGATAATACGTCAGTGCTGCGTTCACAGTTTGCTGCACTGCCCCCAAGTGGGGAAAAAATCAGAATGAATGCAGGTTTAACATCTTCAACAGAAACACAGGGTTCCATCAGGAACGTGAATACAGGTAGTATTAAAGAATTTAGAAAAGGGAAACAGAGGCATCATCAATCACACAGTCGGTAAAGATTCTGCCTCTGCTTGCTTATAACTTGAAATGTAAAGTCATAAATACTACTTGGGGTCCCACTCTCTATTAAGGCATACTTTATAAACTAATAGTTTTAATAAGGGTTAGTAAAGCATATTTTAATGCTTTACAGATCAGTGAAGCCATTTATAAGGATAGCTGTTGGGTTACTAAGTTATGAAAAATCAGCTGGTGTATATCAATAAGCTTAATGCAACTTGCTTTGTCGTTTTATTGACCACTTAGCTTCTGGAAAAATGGTGTAGAGCATCAGGACTAAAATCCATTTATCAACAATATTAATAAATGAGTTAACAAAAAAAAAAAACAGCCATTAGTTAGAACCTGATACAAACCCCTTATAAAGCATGCCTTATTAGAAAGTGGTAGCCAAAATGGAGCCTGTATCATAAGCAGGTTGTTATTTAAATAGAAAATCAAATGGGAGTGAGGACAGACTACAGTAAATAAAGCATGTAACCGACAATCCTGATAAGTTTATTATAGTTAACCTGAAGTTAAAGAAGAGTAGAAACATGTTGCACAACAATAGTATCACATATTGACAGACCTCATTGGTGGCTGTGCACAGGATCTCTACCAGCACGGCTTCATCTGTGCCCGCCCCCTTCATGGCCTTCCTCAGCTCCTTGGCAAAGTAAACGCGAGGAGGCTCCAGCATTGCCAAGGTGGCATTCTCAAAACTACCTGTCAGCTCCTTCTTCAACACCTCCTCCAACTCCTGAACAAAACACACAAAATAAACACAGAGCTAACATGGTTGTCATGTGTGTGTGTGTGTGTGTGTGTGTGTGTGTGTGTGTGTGTGTGTGTGTGTGTGTGTGTGTGTGTGTGTGTGTGTGAATGAGCGGAAGGTAGGCAGGTACTCACATCGTCATACTTTTCAAAGTAGGCCTGTTTGATCTCCACACGCTGAGCTGCAGAACGATTGGCCAGGATTTGAATAATGGCCTCTTCATCTGTGCCTGGAGAACATACAGCAGTACACACATGAAGGGTTGACTTCAGAGTCCTTCAAATGCGGTAAAGGTGCGTAACCATCATAGCAATATTACACTATTACTAGACACCTAAAAGGCATTTTAAAGATTGAGGGCAGCCTCTTGTCACTCAACCTGAACAGGCCTTTTATTAAAATGGCTGCCAATTTATTATATTCATGATAAATTAACCTTATGTAATATCAGAGTGCATAACAGTAATATGCACAACGAGCTCATATTGTGGTCATTTAATGCATAGAAAATCGGTCATAATTATGCCAGCTTGTTTATTTGCGACATTTTATTTCATTTGATGTTCCTTTAAACTCAGCCGCGTAGCTGTCTCTCAGTCAGAAGAGACATCCTCATACATACGTCAGTGATCAGTGGAGGAGAACAGACTGAAAAGCTTTTACATTGTGAATTTGAAGCCTGTAACTATTAAACTAGCCGTTCATCATAATGCATAATACACTTTGAATATGTGTTGTCTGTCCATTCTCAAGGAGCTTTAACATGCTTGAGGCTATAACTTGCAGTGACGGTTGTAAATGACAGCAAAGATAAGATGGAACTGATCAAATGAGGAGGAGGTATTGCCAATATATTGATAACACAATACTGCTGGTATATAGCACCTCCCAGCTGACAGATGCCATTGACAGATTGCCTTAAAATGTTCTGCATGATTAACTTCAAAATGATGTTGTTGTTTGTTTTTTTTTGTTCACTGGAGTATTAACACATAATATGTTTGGTTATTATGGTTGTTATTGGTTGATTTCTGATTTAGGGGAGATACAGTTGTACTTGGAGCCATTGTGACTGCGCTGATAGTCTCCTTTCACTCTGATCAGGTGATAATGGGTGCCTTAATGACGTGCAAATTATACCGTACACTTACCTAACCCTTTACATGCTTTCCTGATAGCCTTGATGTCAGCTGTGACATCAAAGTCCTCATATGGGACTATGGTGGGCTAGAGAATAAAAAGTGTCAGGATCATTGAAAATATATAAATCATTCGTAAAACTTAAGCAGATATGTAAAAACTATAAAATCATCCACTTTTAGGGTCATGTATCATCACTGATGTACTGTACATTCAGAGCCTGCAAAATCTTAGAAAGAAATGTCGAATAAAATTGATAAACGTATAATTATATTTATATAAACTACATAAAGCTACCAATTATAATTCTCTCCACTCGTACAGATTAACGAGTGAGGTTCTGGAAAGGTTTTATTATGGTATTACAGCACATCCAGGCCAGTTTCTCCAGCAGGAAAAGGGTGCAGCCTGTGTGTTCGCTGAGTCACCGGGCGGCAGCAGCGGCCGCGGCAGCAGCAGCAGCGGCGGCGGCGGCAGCAGCAGCGGCAGCGGCAGTAGCGGCAGCGGCCGCAGCGGCAGCGGCCGCGGCAGGCTCCTCTCCTCGCCCACCCTCCCTTTCAAACAATGCGGCCTTATTGATCAGCGTTTTAGAGAAATTCCTCATCGCTGCTGCTGCTGCCTCCTCGGCCTGGCAGGCCACACTCCCTTTGCTCAGGTTAACTGCGCAACTTCTGCCTCTCAGTACTCAGACTGTTTACAGTTACAGTTTGCACACAAAAAAGTCTTGTTTTCGTCTCCTGAGCAAAATAATAACCATATAATATTCTGTGTCTGTGGCAGCCTACTCGCTGACACTTTAGTGATCTTGGTCCTGTTGATTTCTAACTATGACTTTTGTTTTCCACATTTATTTATCCTATTGCATCACCGCAAACTCGACAATTCAGCGTCTGACAAGTGGATTCACCCATTGCAGTTCTGTGGCACTGATTGAGAGCGAACGTTATTTCAGCTGCAGAAGTTGTAGAAAATCCACTTTTCTCACCTGCACGTTGCCCATGATGCTCCACACCGCTCTTTCCAGTCAGAAAGGGGGAAATGAAAGCGGTGTTGTGCGGGTGTTGTGCGGGTGTTGTGCTGGTGTTGTGCTGGTCTGTAGCTGATGTGATGCGTGTGAACTCGGATCGGCTGTTCCTGCAGGGACGCAGCCCTGTCCGGTGCTGCAGGGATGACGTCACTGCCGCTTATTAATTTAACAGGATGGAGCTGGGTGCTGGTGGAGGCGGTGGGAGGAGAAATAGGCTACAATCATTGACTCAGTCAGGTCAGCATCAACTGGTTGTTGTAGACTAACAACGGGCTGATGGATTATTTGTTGTAACTTGTGCCCAGTGGTGGAATATGACAAAGTACATTTCCTCAAGTACTGTACTTGCAATTTTGAGGTACTTCCATGTCATGCTACTTCATACTTCTACTCCACCACATTTCAGAGGTAAATATTGCTTCTACATCTTTTTTTTTTTACAGATATAGTTACTAGTTACTTTGAAAATCTAAACTGAACATTTTCTAAAATATGATGCTTTGTTATAGATTAAACTAGCCAACAGTATCCTGTAAAAAAGAGGTTAAGATTTTAAGATTAGCTCAGTCTCAAACAGCTAAAACCATAATACATCAGCAATAATAATTGTCAGTAAATGCATAAGTAAAATTCTATAGCAGAGCGGTGTAACCTTGCACACAGTGCATCCCTGAAATCTACATTTACTAGATTCAGGGTGAGAACTACAGGGGAGCCTGAAGACATGAGTTCCAAGACAGGAGACAATATGCTGTTTTTGCCATGCATTTCAATTTTTCTGTATCTTCATAATCATGGATCGTGCGTAAAATGAGGCTATTGATGCATGATTCCTGCACTGTTTCCAATTCCAGTAGTGGAAGAAGTATTCAGGTCTTTTACTTAAGTAAAATTAGCAATACCACAATGTAGAAATACTCCTTTACAAGTCATGCATTCAAAATTGTATCAAAAGTATCATCAAGTACTTATCATGCAGCTGAATGGTCCCTTTCAGAGTTAATCATCATCTTATAGAGTTATTATTACTGATGCATTAACATGTAAGAAGCATTTTAATGTTGTAGCTGCTCAAGGTGAAGCTAATTTGAACAACTTTAACCGTAAGTGTTGGTAGTTAAATCTGTAACAATGCATTGCCTTTTATGAGATGTTCTTATGTTTCGTTTGAAAGATCATGATCTGAAAAGTTACTTTCCACCACTGTCTGATCTAGACACGAGGAGTCTAATTCTCCACATGGTGGCAGTGTTGTACAGACTGCCAGAACACCCAATGCCTGCTACAACAGAGTTCACAGAGAACTCAAATTCATTTAGTTGAATTGGAAATGTGGCAGACACAAGCAGGTGACTGAAGGCTGAAAGAATAAATGCTTTGTTGCTTTGTATTCTAACATAGATATTCAACCTTTTCACCGATTACATTTTAAGAATATTTTTGAAAGGTTGGTTGTAATGTTTTGGTTTTATGGTCATTTATATTTCTCTTGTAAATTTCGTAAAACGTTTAGTTTTTTTAAAACATGATGATAATGTTGTTTTGTATACTTGGTATCTATGGTGATCTATAACTGACCAATGGACTGTATATAAGGAAAGCTCAAACAGCCTCAGACACCACCATGATGACATTAAGATAGCCCATCGGTTTGGTTTGGTGAGTCAACCACGGTACAGGTGATCAGGATATATGGATTCTGGATATTAATGTACAGTCCTGAAGCAAACTGGGGGTTTTATAGAAAGATTTAATCCAGAACTGAGAACAGGGTATTTACTGTATGTACATGCAACACAATATGAATGTACAATATAAATACTCCCATGTGGATGCTACAACATTTTGTTACTTTTTGGAGCAACACTATACAGTATAACAAGCATAAAATACATTTAGTGAGCAAGTTACAACATTTCATTTCAAACAGCCTAAAACCATCAGATAGAAAAAAAACTTGTGAAAGTTAGAGTGGTGGGTTATGTTTATTTATCAAGCCCTTCACTTTATAGATGCTGTTTTCCAAATGCTTGATGAGCAAAACAGATTATTTACACTGGAAGTTCTTTCCTAAAATGCTTGATAAATACAGTTCATCACAACATCTGACATCTATACTTGAAAATCCCATGTGCTCCTTAGCCCGCTTTAAGTATTTCATAATGATTTTTTATGCCTTCTGGTGAATGTTAGTGTATCATTACACCCTGTATTTTTACTGCCATGCACACACAACAGTAATGAAGCTGAACTGACTACTGTGTGTGATTGCATTGCATTAGGTGTCATTGGTGGGTGGCTGATCACAGGACAGAAAGGCTGACTGTTGCTGTTGTCATTTGGAGATGATGTTGAAATGTTAAATTACTAATTTTCTGTTATCGAGAAAGTGGCAAAAAAAAGCTTTGGTCATGCATAGTCGTGGTTTTAGCGATTGAATACAGTATGTGCAAAGATTTGAAGGAAGGTGCATTCAAGCAGATGTAAAATGGACGACTAAGTGACAGAAAAATATGCATTATTCACATCATCCACCCTAGTCAGGCTTGGTTTTGGTCCTTGAAAGACTTCAGCGCATTTTTTTTAGACATGTGGAAATACTACAGCCTCTGGGGTAAGCCAGGGTAAGAATATAGAGGAGAGTTTGAAATATGTGTGTACATTATTAATGGCAATGCACATCATTTCAAAAGCATCATGTGTTACAGAAGGAGACAAATACCATAAGCAACAACATCAAAAGTTCCACTGTCATATCTGAGTACAAGTTAACCAATAAACATTTACTTATTGGATGCTTGATAGTTTGCCACATGCAATGGCTTTTTAGAAAAATACATACTGTATATTGAGTACTTTTACTGAAACATACAGTTTTTCTTGTTTTAAAATTAAGCTGCACTACAATCCTTCGTTATTCCCATGTTTCACTAATCAAACAGATTCGTGCCATGATTTATGTATTTGGCCTAAAGGTAAGGCATCCCAGCTGTGTCTGGGGCTTTGGTCCTGCTTCTCAGATCTCATATCCCATTTTTTCCTTAGGTCTTTTTTCCCCACTGCCGGCATGTTTTCATCATCAGCGTCTGATACAGTGAGTCTCCACTGGCTTACTGCGTAACATAGAATATCATCAGCGTAACAGGGAAACATTTGTCAATATTCAATGAGCTTATTAGGTGAAGCATTCACTGTGTTTGTGACAAATGATTGTCTGATCTGCTGGAAAATACAGGTATGATTCTTTTTCTAATTACCTTGATGTACTCAATGTGATAAAACACACAAACAATGTAACTCTGACAAATGTGCAAGCAAAAGTGCAGACTAAAAATTCCTTTAAAGTGACTTCAAGGTTGCATTCACTGCAATGTAACGACGAGAAGTTTTCTATTTAACAAATAGTTATGTTTGGATTGCATTGATGGACAGCAGAATAAATGTTCTTTTTCTCACATAGGTCACCCAGGGAAAAACTTTCTTATCAAATGCAAAGCTACATCTTTATCGTTCGATTGCTTTGCTTTGTCCTCTGTGCTGCCAGTCTGTAAATAGAAAAAAATACAATCATCACACCAGTCATCATGCCGTCTCCCCAGAGTCTTGCTCCTGAAAGTCCCAGGGGCAAACATCAGCCGTGACTGCAGATTTGTAACTAGTACTCAAAGAGCAATCTTTCTTCTTCTCTGGTGATTTTTTAGTCTGAACAAAGCTGCTGTGTGAGGGCTCAGTCTCCCGGGAGAAAACCTCCGCCCTCCTGATCTCCATCACTTCTGGGTCTCCGGTGGAGCCCCTCCACCGCTCAGAAACCGGCCCGCTGCACTCCGACGACTGGCTAATGCGTCTCCTCTCTGATGGCGGCTTGCTGGAGGAGCTCCGCCTTTCTCTGATTTTCTCCCTCCCTTTCTCCTTCTCGGCTTTGTGGTTGGATGAGCAGGAGCCTTTCCGTTTCTTCTTGTGTGTGGTGGGGCTGTTGCAGGTCTTCTCCTGCTTAGGTGAAGGTGGGCTGGTGTAATCCCACGGGCAGATCTCTAACATCAGGGAGGGAGGCTGCAAAAGGCTCCCTGTTGACTTGGAGTGGTCTGAGTGGAGCCCCTTGGGTTTCCCATCAGTGGGCGTGACGCTTTTCTTACGCCTGATCCTGTCTGGCGAGATGGAATCTGAATCTCCTCCCATCATGGGCTGCTCATCAAATTCCCAGGGACAGACGTCTGGCTTAAGAGGGAGAGGTGACCTGGGTGGCCGAGATTTCCGTGTGTCCCTACCTTCCTCCCTTTCTCCTCCTTTATCTTTGGAGCGGCGTCTGTTGGAAGGGGACTGCCCCGTTTTCTGCCTCTGCTGGGACCGGCTACCTTTGGTGATTCCAGAGCTGCTGCTGCCTCTCCGGCCGGGGGTGGTTTCTCCAGGAGCAATGGAAACATGTTTCTGGGTCTTTCCTCCAGAGGGAATCTGAGGTTCTTCCATCTCCCAGGGACAAACCTCAGACACGTCGTAGAGGTTCCTACCGGTCTCAGAGCAAATGGACGGCTGGCTGCCACTTACCTGTTAAAATCAAGTAATAAAATAACCACAGAGAAAATCAGTTACTGTATTAATTAAATTATGACAAAAAATGTCTTTGCTTTCAATAGCATTTCACAGTGTTCATCAGAGGATAGTGTTTGCTCAGTTGTCATGGAGATGACCGAAGTATGGAAAAATCGTATATGGGGCGGAGATTATAACCCCTGTCTCAGTTCAAGGATGATTTTTGTACATATATATATATATATATATATATATATATATATATATATTGACAATGGATCAAATGACTATGTGTATGGTCACTCCCACCAGCTCAACAGAGCGTTTTAGCTTAATTCTTTACCTCATTGTTTTGGTTTTATGGCCCAGAACTTGTTTTTAGTTCAGTCTCTCTCAACAATGTCATTTCCAGCAGCAGCAGGCAGCTGTTTTCAGTGAAAAAGGTCTAATAATGTGACTGTACATTACCTTCCCAGCACCAAATGACAGACTAAGTTAGCAACTAGCTGGTGAACATAGTGGAGCATTTAGCAACTATAGGTCCAGATATTTCCTTCAGAAGTTTGTGGAGACCAAAACAGAGCTAAAAAGAGTGTGAATATTGGACTTACATTCTCCAAATGAATGCTAATATTGCTCAGTATCAGCTGTATATGTAAATAGGCATCTGTTTGCTAACAAAAATGGCTTCGCCGTATCAACTTAAAAGGTGATATGTCGACATTGAGTTAAGAACTAATTGATTAGTCTACTAACACTTCAACACTAGAGCTAAAATAGCATGTTAATGCATCAATCAATATGGATTTGCAATGAAAATATGTAAAAAGTACCTGTTGTTTCATGATGCCCATCTTCATGGGAGTCTTAGAGTACTCCACTGACTGGCTGATGATCATCTTGGGATAATGCTCAGGTGTCTCATCCACCTCAGACAGCATCCTCTCCTCCTGTCCCTTCAGACCCTTCTTGCTGGCATCCTCCACGCTTTGCGTCTTGTTGGTCAGCCCTGGCATCTTCTCCTTGGCACTTGCAATCACACTCAAAGACTTCTGCATGATGGAGGTCCGCAGATGGACGGGTTTCTTCTCGTGCATTAAGTTGTGAGCACTGGCTGATTTCCAGAACAGTGGAACAGACTCAGTGGACTCGGCTGGCTCCAGTCTCGGTGGGGTCGCAGCTGGTTCCAGCTGCTTCTTAGCATGTTTCCGGCCAATCAGGGAGCCCAAAAGAGATCCTTCCCCCCCACCTCCAACAGGAGTCATTTTGTCTCTCGCAGTCGAGACAGTTTGGCTTCCAGTTTCCTCATCCTGGTCACAAACGTGGTCGTAGCTGAGTGACTTCTTCAAGCCCATGACTTTGTTCTTCAGGGAGTCATCCCGAGGTTTGCCTGAGGTTAGATTAAATTAATAAAATGGCATTAAAGCGGGGTATGTTTACTGATATGACTTATTTTCCTCCAAACTGAAATATATATATATATAACTATTGGATGGATTGCCATGAAATTTTGTACAGACATTCATGACCACTATGGTCAAAATTTTACTAATAATATTTTGATTTATGACCTACCTGCAAAACCACTCCCATCAGCCTCAGCTGTACTTTGTGTTAAGTGCTAATTAGCACATGTTAGCATGCTAACAAGCTAAACTACGGTATGTTTACCATGGTGAACATGGCACCTGCTAAACATCTGAATGTTAGTATTGTCATTGTGAGCATATTGACATACTGATGTTAGCAATTAGCTCAAAGCACAACATAACCGCTAGCATTGGCTGTAGTATTGTTGTAATTAAATGGCATGAACATTAATTGGAATTTGTGGATTCAAACAACACTTGTTTTATGATTGCACACTGGGTAACTGCCAGTCTCCATTTCATTCTCTATGTGGAGCTGACATCAAAAATTAGGAGGCAGCACAACTGTGTTTTCTGTTTTGGTTACAATATTAATAGGCCTTTTTCCACAATGGACATTTTGACATGTCACAGTAAGAAGGTGCCAGTGTAAATAATAAAATTAATGATGGCTTAATTCCATTTAGCTGCTTCAGTTTCAGGGTCCTGGCTCACTGTCATGGCAGTCAGAATGTCTGCTTTGAAAAGGTCTATGTATGCTAGCTCCAACTGCAGTTTTTTTTAGCTGGCTTCTTTTTCTTAATCTTTTCAATTAAACATTCATATTTTTAAAAAGCATTGACACAACTTGCTTCTCCATTTTGTAGATTGTTGGAGGAGATGAAGAAATTACAGACACAACCAGTCACAATACTTGATTATATGTTTGCAGATAAGCAACATTAACAGATTTTGAAAAGAGTTTAACAATATAAAGGCAGTTTTAAAAAATGCAGACAGTTTGAAAAGAAAAACAATGCAACGTGGCTCTTACAACTGAGTTGTTAGAGCCACGTTTACAATTTTTGTACTTGATTGTCACAGCAACATGTATATATAATGTATATACATGTTAAGGTAGAATGTGGCTTTACATCCTGCAAGAAGTAGCAATAAAGGTTTTTACAAGTTTCCACTACATCAGTCATATACTGCATTTCTCAAAATAAATCATCTTAATTTCTGCTGCTGCTTTCACCCTGACCAGATGAAACAGGTGGAACCATGATCTTACCGTGGTGACTCGGTTCAAATGGGTTTCTCCTCAAGGTGCTGCGATTGCTGCCGTGTTCGCTGCCGTCCTCACGACTGCACTGCCGGTGTATATGCATGGTCTCTGGGATTTCTGTTATCCGTTTCATCAGGGAGCGGCCCAGACCTTTCTTGGAGTTGCGCTTCTTTTGGAGGTGAGGGTTGTTGGCAAGCATCTTCTTACGTTTGTAGACTTCCAGCTGGACATATAGCTTCTTCAACTCATCCTAAAAAAGGAAGGGGACTGTAAATGTTGGGCAGCTTTTGAATAATTACATTTCTACTGTGTAACTTTTAGATTCATATTTTGGTGGTGATGGTCAACTCCCAGGTATGAATAACAAACATATTACGCGCTGTTTTGGGATTGCTATAGAGGGTTCCTCAAAACTGCTTTTGTCTGCTTTTGTATTGCACACTGCAATTCACAATAGATCCCTATGTACAGTTAATGGTTTACGGAGATCTGTCTCCTGTGTGACTCCTTCTATTAGTTTTATCTTAAGGGAATGGCAGCATACATATTTGGACTGAATCAGACTTAAGATCTGAATGCTACTTTACCCGTATATCCTCAGGGTCCAAACTGTGCTCGCTCCAGGCCGAGGTAATGCTGTTGTTGAGGTAAGAGCCAGATCTTCCCATGTCCAGCTCCTCCTCATAGGTCTCAGTGGCAATATCATCCCTGGCCTGAGTCCCTTTGGACAGGAACTAGGACAGATGGAGAGCAAGGTTAAAGAATGGCATCACTGAGCCTGCTGGAAGGGTGAGATGATGAAAGATGTAAAATTGGAAATGTAGCTTCTGAAAAAATATTACTCTAGCCTATAGGATGCCTCTTATTGTATGACATAATAAATTTGTTGGCTAAAGGGGTCATTTGAGTTGGGCTGGGGGTGAACAACATTTTCCTATAGCAAAAAATTCACTGATATAGATTTTATGTAATGAAAAAGTTACTTTCCTGCCCATGCGCCACTTTGTTTAATATCTTTTCTGCCAAAAAATATGAACTACAGAATATGGAAAATGCACACTATAGGAGATTTGTATTTTTCTATATTATTTATTTAATATATT